>NC_058378.1:49813571-50430357 GCF_018350175.1 Felis catus | reverse complement strand
AACATAAAAGCACAACTTTGTGTTTTTGTTTTGAATTTGTAAGATTAAGGATACATGCACCCCTATGTTTACTGCAGCATTATTTATAATAGCCAAACTATGGAAGTAGCCCAAGTGTCCATTGATAGATAAATGGATAAAGATGTGGTGTGTACACACACACACACACACACACACACACACACACACACACACACATATAAACAATGGAATATTATTCAGCCATAAAAAAGAATGAAATCTTGCCATATGCAACAACACAAATGGAGCTAAAGGGTATAATGCTAAGCTAAATAAGTCAGAGAAACACAAATTACCATATGACCTTACTCACATGTGGAATTTAAGAAACAAAACAAACGAGCAAAGGAAAAAGAAAAAAGAGAGACAAACCAAGAAACAAATTCTTAACTATACAGAACTGATGGTTACCAGAGGGGAGGTGGAAGGGGGCATGGGTCAAATAGATGATGGGGATTAATAAGTACATTTATCAGGGCACCTGGGTGGCTCAGTCGGTTAAGCATCCGACTTCAGCTCAGGTCATGATCTCGCAGTCTGTGAGTTCAAGCCCTGCGTCGGGTTCTGTGCTGACAGCTCAGAGCCTGGAGCCTGCTTTAGATTCTGTGTCTCCCTCTCTCTCTCTGCCCCTCCCTCGCTCTCTCTCTCTCTCTCTCTCTCTCTCAAAAATAAACAATAAAAAAAAGTTTAAAAAAATAAGTACACTTATCATGATAAAAAAGTAAATAAAATAAGAACTAAATTTCTAAGATTAAATTTATTATAAATTAAAAGCAGAATTTAAATCATTCATGTACAATTCAGAACCACTGTCAAGATTAGCAACAGCTACTCTCAAGGCTGAAAGAAGAGGTCAGAATTCAGAAGCCACTTAATATAAAAAAAGTAAATAAAAAATTCTGTACAAATAAAATTCTCAATTTTTACTAGGACATGAAAGAAGTAACTTACTTAAAATCAGCTTCCCGCTGAGCTAAATACTGAGTAAACTCCTGTGTAACTTCATCACGAATTTTAAATTCCAATGTTAACTTTTCCTTTCTTTCAGTTATCAGTTTTTTTTTCAAGTCTTCTATTAAATCCAACAGTTTCTAAAACATAAACATTAAAATCCTAAGAACAAATATATCCCAAGGGAAATATTACTGTCTGAGTATTCAAAAATAACTCTTGAGTTGACTATAATTGTGCATCCTTTTAATAATGATAATATTCTCACTGAAAATTACGTATGCAGAGACTCAGTAATCTGAAAAGCCTCTCTACATTTTAAAAATACACTTACAGTAACTCAGATGTCTCACTGTATGGCTACACTAAGAAAAAAAAGGACACAAAATCTGAAGATCCATTATCCACCAGGAACTACTCTGGGGAGTTCATATTCGATGCCTTTCAATCCACATAACCTTATGTGAGCGTGGTAGCAGCATCCACACTTTGTAGGTGGGGAAAGTAAGGACCAGGTTTGTGGAAAGTGGTAAAGGCTGGATTTTAACTTAGTCAAGATCTAAAGCCTAAGTGTTACACAGAGTAGTTACTGAGAATCCCAAACACATTCCAAAATGGAAAAAAGAGATGTTACATAAACTTATTTGGTGAGCAACAACTCCAAAACCCTGGAAAAAGCATAAATATGTAATATGGACAATGAATAAATAAGGCAATTAACACTTGACATGGCCAGTATAGATCTGTAATAAAATATTATAGCATAACAGCCTGATAGTCTTTTAAGATTTCTACTTAAACTTTCTCAACAACAAATTACCCAATAAACTCTCTCAAAACTACAGATCTTTCAATGTCTCAATTTGATATTGAAAATATTTCCATAAATATCCTAACTTTGAAACCCTGGTTCTAAGAACCTACACTGAAGAAATACTTCTATACCAGGACCCAGTGTTCTGGCTGTGAAAATGGTTATCAGTGTTGTTGTTTTATGATAGTGATTGTACTTAATTAAAGGAAAAGTGAAACCCAACTCAACAGTCAAACAAAAAAGATTGGTTCAATTATGGTACGATCATACAGCAACCTACTGTAATGAACAATGACATATTAATGCATACTTTGTACCATTTTTTTTTTTAAGTGAAAAAAGTCAGGATACAAAAGAATAATGGATAGGGGCGTCTGGGTGGCTCAGTCAGTTAAGTGTCCAATTTTGGCTCAGGTCACAATCTCACTGTTCATGAGTTCAAGCCTGACATCGGGTTCTCTGCTGTCAGCACAGAGCCCACTTTAGATTCCCTGTCCCCCTCTCTCTGCTCCTTTCCTGCTCACACTTTCCCTCTCTCTCTCTCTCTCTCTCTCAAAATAATAAACAATTAAAAAACAAAAGGGTAATGTATAGTAAAAATCCATTAACATGAGTGGTATATAGAGAGATCTTTATATTTAGTTTCCTTTTCTTTTTCCAGATTCCATCATGATTAAATAATACTTTTATAATTTCAAATGACTACATTTTCCCACTGTTAATTTTTTTTTTAATGTTCATTTATTTATTTTGAGAGAGAGAGATCTCATGAACCAGTAGATCATGACCTGGGCCAAAATCAAGAGTCAGACATGGGGCACCTGGGTGGCTCAGTGGGTTCAGTGTCTGGCTTCGGCCTAGGTCGTGATCTCACCATTCCGGAGTTCGAGCCCCGCATTGGGCTCTGTACTGACAGCTCAGAGCCTGAAGCCTGTTTCAGATTCTGTGTCTCCCTCTCTCTGCCCCACCCCTATTCCCTGTCTGTCTCTGTCTCTCTCAAAAATAAATAAACATTAAAAAATAAAGGAGCATCCTCGGTTAAGTGTCTGACTTCAGCTCAGGTCATAATCTCACGCCTGTGAGTCTGAGCCCCGTGTGGGACACTATGGTGACAGCTCAAAGCCTGGAGCCTGCTTCTCTCTGCATCTCCCCCACTCGTCTCTCTCTCTTTCTCTCTCTCTCTCTCTCTTTCTCTCTCTCAGAAATAAACATTTAAAAAACATTATTAAAAAATACCACTGTTCAATTTTATGCATTTACCATACATGTAAGACAACCAACCATCCTGTTTTTGAAGAAATAGAATAACTGGTACTAGGCAGACACTTTGAGTGCTTTTACCTGAGTGCAAAGTAAGTTTGGTGGATTATGCTAAAATCACTGAGTGAAAGGATACTAAGGAAGAAGATACTCACATGGTCTCAAACTATCATCCCGCAGATGATACTTTTAAAATATAAAGAGATCTGAAACACAATACCTTAACCAAATGAGCAAAACTTAGCATCACCAAGAATGGGGGATTCAGACATCATGTGTCTCCTGATAGGATGCAATGGAAAATTTACAACTTGACCTAAATAATAGGCTGTGTATAGTGTAAAACCTGAATCATGAGGAAACAAAGAAACTGAGATTGAAGGTGCTGTACAAGACAACTAGCCTCAACTTCTCAAGAATATCACTGTTAGATTACAAATAACTAAAAGAAACATACCAATCAAAAACAATGGTTAACTTTAGTTGAAGCTCAAAAACATAATGGCTGGGCACCTGGGTGGTTCAGTCAGTTAAGTGTCAACACTTAGTTTTAGCTCAGGTCATGATCTCATGGTTCATGAGGTAGAGCCCCACATCATGCTCTGCACTGACAGCCCAGAGCCTGCTTGGGATTCTCTCTCTCCCTCTCTCTCTGCCCCTCCACTGCTCATGCACACAAGCATGGGTGCCTACGTGCACTCTCGCTCTCTCAAAATAAAATAATTTTTAAAAAATGACTATAAAGGACATACTGGGACCACCGAATAAATCTCAATATGGACAATATAACAGATTATATTATTATATCAATGTTAAATTGCCTAGGTATGAAAATGGTGTTGTGATCATAAGGAATATGTCTACATTGTTAGGAAACACATGCTGAAGTAGTTAGTTGTAAGGTGCCATTATGTCTACATCTTGTTTTCAAATGGTACTGGCAAAAAAAATGTGCATTCACATACACACAGAGAATTAAACATGGTAAAATGTTAACAACTAGCAAATTCAGGTGAAGTATAAATGGGTTTTCATTGTACTAGTCCTACTGTAGGTTAAATTTTTTCAAGACATAAAGTTGAGGGGCGCCTGGGTGGCTCAGTCGGTTAAGCATCCAGCTTCGGCTCAGGTCATGATTTCATGGTTCAGGAGTTCAAGCCCCGCATCGGGCTCTGTGCTGACAGCTCAGAGCCTGGAGCCTGCTTCAGATTCTGAGTCTCCCTCTCCCTCTGTCCCTCCCCTGCCCCTGCTCTGTCTCTCAAAAATAAATAAATGTTTAAAAAATTAAAATATTAAATATATACACATATATATATACACATAAAGCTGAGATACATAACAAACTTAGCATGTTGCTGAAAAAAACTGGAAGAGAGGGAGCTGTAGGTATTGTTAACCCTAACTTTCATAATAATAATAAGCCAAGCTTAGAAATACGAGTTCTTAATACATACCCTCTTCTCCTCATGGCTACTGAAAGCCTTATCTTCCTCCAAAGTCTTATCTAGATCTTCATCAGTACGTTCACTTTCCACACTTTGGTTTTCTTCACCTTTTTCTGGATCCTCAATTAAATCTTCATCTTCCACCAGGTCTTCTAGACTACTTTCCCATGAAATCGTGGATCTTTTTACATTTAGTATTTTATTAACTGAATTATTAATGTCTAGAGATACATCTTGAGAAGATTTGACAGGTCCAAATGGTTTCTCTTGAGAAGAATTTAAAGCGTCTGGAACACAAACCTGTAAAAATATCCAATGTGACTTTTAAAACAGAAAAGGAAAAACTGTCAACTAAAAAAGAAATCCATAAATTTGAGTCAAATAAAAATTCTAGTGTTTAAAAAAGACCTATCTATGCAAACAAACATACAAGAAGGACTCCTAGCAGAAGGGCTTCCTGATTAGCCATGAAGTGAACCAGATGGATGGCAGAGCAGACGGACAATTCACAATAATACTCGTAATTTGTAATGAGTGTGTATTATGAACTCTTATTACTAAGGTTATCCTAATACTAGCAAGGGAAACTTTCAATCTTTTTAATGCCCTCTTACTTGATCAAATATTCACATTTCTAATTTTCTTTTTTTTTTTTTTTTTAATTTTTTTAACGTTTATTCATATTTGAGAGACAGAGAGAGACAGAGCATGGTGGGGAAGGGGCAGAGAGGGGGAGACACAGAATCCGAAACAGGCTCCAGGCTCTGAGCTGTCAGCACAGAGCCCGACGCGGGGCTCGAACTCACAGACTGTGAGATCATGACCTGAGCTGAAGTCGGATGCTCAACCGACTGAGCCACCCAGGCGCCCCCACATTTCTAATTTTCAATTATTTCCCAGGTTTTCAGTTATAAGTACAAAATGGGCTAGTTACACCAAGAAAAAATAGTTCATATTCTGGTAAGAAACTTAATAAATCCTGCAGAAATTTGAATATATTTACTTTTTGTGCAATGGCTGAGAATTTCAACACATTGAGGGTTTCATCATAGGCAAAATAACACTGGCTGATGTTGACAATCATGCATATTTTCCCTTTACCATTAAAAAAACTTTGAAAATAGTGAGTCAGTTTACTTTCCCGGAAAGGCACATGCTGTTGAAACCTATGGAAAAATTTTTCAAAAAACCATAAGTTAAAACAAATCTCATAAAGTCAGAATGCTGATAAAATTTACAAAGAAATAATTAATCTAGCTATCACAGACTTAAACTCTAGGTTAGTGATTAGTTCTGCCCATAAAAGTCATTTTCTGTTTATTTATGTTCTTTTCTTTAAATACTACTACTAATACGAAAACTAACAATAACTCAGTATGCAAAATGTTAAGAAAATCACATTGAACTGGTTTGTATTTTCTAGGGTAAAGCAATTATACAAGATATGCCATGAAACACATTAACTAAAAATGAAGGCTAATTACAATTTACTAAGCCTAAAGTGTAATTAACGCAGAAATCTTATCACATCTAGAACACAAGGCATTAGTAAGAATAAAGTGGTTTTAGATGCTAAACCAGGATCATAAGAAGATTATCCAAAGTGCCTGTTGACATATATTTGCTATGGAAAATACTGTTTACTTGATGAGTCACTGGCATCAACTAACAATATTTTTTACTTCCATTTTTTAAATCCAAGAACTCTAAGTATTTCAATTGTAACCCATATATAGTCATCACATAGGAAGCAGGTTAAAAACAAAAAAGAACTTTCCAAAACTGGAGTTGAAAGTTTAAATATTATAACACTTAATATGCTAATAGCACTTTCAGCAACACTTACTTTGACTTTTCACTGTTTTTCAAAACATTGATACACTTTCCCAGAGTCAATAAAGAAGTATTGATGTTCCCAGTCTCTCTTAACCTATCCCCTTCATTCTGTGTCTTCACGCTTCTTTCTGAACCAGCAAGATCACATAAACACAATCTGAATTAACCAAAAAAAAAAAAAAAAAAAAAAAAAAACTATGAAAAGTTCTTCAAAATGAAACAATTCAAAATAATTAAGAGTTAAAGAATGCTCAACTTACTCACTGACTCGCATTACACGAGGCATTTCAGAATCTTCAATCTGTAATATTCTAATAGTGAATATGCTGTGACTAAAAGAAATATACAAAAATCAAATGTTATCTTTCATTTTTAATTTCTGCATTCCATCTGGTGAAACCAGCATCCAAATCGACATCTATTTACACCCTAATACTAGCCATACCTCCAGCACTGCATTTTCCAACTAGTTGCCAGGTATTCCAATCCCATGTTCCATTGTCACCTAAATACCTAACTGCCTAAAATCATGTATCTTATCTTTCATTTAGCCCCAAATTCCCTGAACCCTCTCCTTCTCTTAACATTCCACTTCTCTTAGTGGAATCATTTGCAATAAAATTTCAATTTACTTGCAAAGATCATATTATTAGTTAAAATGGTACACAGACTGCTAATCTTCTACCTAAAGCAAAGCATACATTTGGCCCAAATACAGGCTTACCTGGATCATATACTATCTTCATGCCATACTAAGTATGGGAGACAGGGCTCCTTCCCCCTTAAGAGACAACCTGTTTTAAATATCTCACTGTTTAAACTTATTTCCTTTTGTCTCTCAAGTCCCAATTCCTTCCCTCAAAAACATCATTCCTTAACCTTGAGATGTATATTGTAGGCAACTCTTAAAAGAGAGCTTAGATATTCACATAAAGAGTAAAAATACCTAAGCGACTTTATGTAAATTAGTAAATTTTATGTTAGAACAAGAAATAGTCCAGATAATCTTCTGTGCTTTAGTGCTCCTCAGTTAACAGAATACTTTTTATGCCTATGAATTCATCTAACATATCAGAGAGACTACTGCCCAGTTCAATCTTAAATTAGTTGTATTTACAATAGCACAGAATACCCTGGGTACTTCAAGCTCACACCACAGTGTTTCTTCTTTACCTTCTACTAGAAGCATTGTTCAGCTTTGTGAAGGCAACACTCTGGTGCTTTATTCCTAGTTTTAAAAGTCTATACGCTTCTTTGGAATCAGATACTTGAATCCATTGTAGATCTTTAAAAAATAAAGAGGACACATCAATTTATAAAAACATAGCATTTGTTGTACAATGTAATCTCTTTAGAGATTTGTAACCTCTTTTCCCAAAGACATACAATGAAGTTTTTTTTTTAAGTTTTTTAAAAGTTTATTTATTTTGAGAGAAAGAGAGTATGAGTGGAGGAGGGGCAGAGAGAGGAAGAGAGAGAATCCCAAGCAGGCTCCACGTCATTAGCACAGGCCCGACACGGGGCTTGATCTCATGAAGCGTGAGACCATGACCTGAGGTGAAATCAAGAGTCGGATGCTTAACTGACTGAGCCACCCAGGTGCGCTATGATGAAATCTTTTAATAACACCCCTTATGTGGAATCCACTCAGCTATTCCATATTCCACTAGAAAAGTGAAATATAAGAGGAGGCGTTACAATTACTTTCTAATATTTAAGTTACACAAACACAGACAAAAGTTTTTCAAAAGTAGGTCAAAGGGAAAATTAAAAATAGAAGAGATTCCTTAGAATTAAACATCCAGGAAAAAAAAAAAAAAAAAAAAAAGACAAAAGACAAAGCACACTACGGATTAACCCTACAAAATTACCTAGATGTGAAACACTGCAGGTTGCAATTCATTAGTGAATCATCAAGTCAAATTTAGTCATAACCAGCATTTTATTAAAATGAAGTAGAATACAGTAAACACCAAAATGCGTTCCTTGTACTAAGGATAATTCACGAAACTTCTGAGTTGTAAATATACGTGTACGTATATACACAAGCAACTACTAGATCATAACGTTAATATATGTAAGTACTTCCTACTTTGAGTAGTGACTGTAAAAAGTTGGAAAAACACACTGTGGAAAGCTCCAAAGTTTGCACACTGTTGCAAAGCAGCATAATAATGTGAATATAAACACACACAGCTTTTCCCACCGTCCCCCCCCCCCAAACCCCTGCAATGATACTCAAGGAAAACAATATTAACACTGACCCCTTACATTCAGGTTTACTTAACATACCAAAACATACCTGCAAAGCACAAACTTCTCTTATTATGTTGATGTTAACAATTAATATAAAAATTTTCAATCTCCAGTTTGCTGTAACAAAGTCTAGAAAGAAACTTTGGAGCAATAAAATAAAAAACATTCATTACTATACCTTTTATAAAAGAATAGCCCTTTACATCTTGCGAAAGGCGTAGCATCTTTCTCTTTTGGAATTTAGATGATACAGGAACAAACAAGTCATAAATACATTCATTGTAAATCTCAAAGAAAGAAACCCACACAGAAAATTTTATACTATTATCCATATTCAAGCTGGCTTGTTCACAATCTTTCATGGATTCTTCACACTCTGGGATATTCAAAGAGTTTATTAAACTTCCTACAAAAAATAAAAAAGGATAATCAGAAAATTAAGAAATAGACTAAAAATGAGATAAGACAGATCAAGACTTGTGGACTTGAAAAACTAAGTATCCTTAATCTTTACTTTTTTTGAGAGCGAGCGAGAGAGCAGGGAAAGGGAAAGGGGGGAAAGGGAGAGGGAGAGAGGGAGAGAGGGAGGGAGGGAGTGAGAGGGAGAGACAGACAGAGAGAGAGAGAGAGAGAGAGAGAGAGAGAATCCCAAGCAGGCACAGGGCAGAAGGAAGGAGGGAGGGAAAGGGAGGAGAGGGAGAGAGGGAAAGGGGGAAAGAGGGAGGGAGGGAGGGAGGGGGGGGGGAGAGAGAGAGAGAGAGAGAGAGAGAGAGAGAGAGAGAGAATCCCAAGTAGGCACAGGGCAGAAGGAAGGAGGGGGGGGGGGGGAGAGGGAGAGGAAGAGGGAGAGGGAGAGGAAGAGGGAGAGAGGGAAAGAGGGAGGGAGGGAGGGAGGGAGGGAGAGAGGGGAGAGAGAGAGAGAGAGAGAGAGAGAGAGAGAGAGAGAGAGAATCCCAAGCAGGCACAGGGCAGAGGGAAGGAGGGAGGGAGAGGGAGAGGGAATCCCAAGCAAGCTCCATGCTGTCAGCGCAGACATAGGGCTCAAACTCATAAACTCACAAACTGTGAAATTATGAACTGAGCCAAAATCCAGAGTCCGACACTTAATCAACTAAGCCACCCAGGAACCCAAGTATCCTTAACCTTTTATTCAGCAATGTTAAACACTTTTTAGACCAAAGCAGATATAAACAAAATTTATATTTTATATAAATATGGCTTATATAAACAATATAATTTATATTAGCCAAAGTTTGGCTTCTTTTTATCTTTCTTTTCTTTTTGAAAAAATGCCAATGAGCCAAATTGAAGTTAAAGGTAAAGGACAAAGAAAAAATAGTAGCTCTCTTGAATTCTACATAAAAGTTATAAGTGAGAGGGATTCTCTGTGACATTAAATCCAAAAAAAACTTTACAGTGACTGATATTTCACATAGTTATGTACCATTTTCCAAGAATTGCTATCTCATTAAAAAAATTAAATCGCTAGGACTGATTCAAAAATTAAAAGCTATTCAAAAGTATGTCACGTAATCAACATTCGAAAAGTGAGAAAGGAAACCTTACCGTGAAGAGTATCATAACTGTCATTTTGCATCGCAACCTAAAAGGGAACAATTTTTTTTAAGTTAAAAACCATTTTTAGTTAAGGTGAAATAACCAGTGTATTAATTATCTATCTATCCAAATAAGTCACCGACCAAACCATAACCTTTCATCTACTCAATTCAATGACCTCTATTAATTCTTTGTCCTAGTTAAATAATACATTCTCATAATAAGAAATTTGGGATACTACAGAAGACTATTAAAAAGAATATCATCATATATGATCCCTGTCACTCAGAGGCAATTACTATTAATATTTTAATACATGCCTTGCTATTCTTTTCCCCACACTTGTTACCTTACCTTCAAAGCTTTTACTTTTACTTGCTATGATTAAAAATTATTTGTAAGTATTTGATGGCTATATAACGGAATAGATGTGAAATGTCTTAATTACTGCCCTGTTATTGAACATTTATTTACAAATTTTTGCCAGTAAAAATAATACTAAAATAAATATCTCAATTTGTTATTTTTTTCTTCTGCATTCTAATTATTTCCTTAGGATATATCCCTAAATCTGAATAGTGGATGAAAAGATATGAAAATATTTGTCTTTATAGAAGAAAATGTGCTTTCTAAAAACGCAGTTTACAATCAATGTATGAAAGCATGATTTCATTTTTTAAATATTTTAACAATTTCATAGCAAAATAATGTTTTAACTGAATAACTCATTAGGGAAATTTTTTCATTATTGACCTTAATATCCTCTAAGAATTACCTGTGCAATCATCTACTAATCTCTGTAATTCTTATTTATACTATATACTAGTTTACTTTCAGAGATCATAAGCATGGACTCTGAACTTTAAACTCCACTGAGCAAAAATCAAAAGGTATGAAGATATATGCAACTGTATATATGACTGTGCTTGTGTATATACAGACGTTATAGAAAGCTCTAAATACAGATTTTGTTTTAGAAAAGAATCAAAAACTATACTTTCCAATATGTTAATGTGATTTTCTCTTCAGAAATAAAGCCACGAGAAATTTTCCCTTTATATTTCTCACATTCCCTTGTTCAGATCTTGTGTGCACAAATTATTTTTATAACTAAAAAAATTTTTTTAATTTGAGAGAGAGCATGTGAGCAGGGGAGAGCAGCAGAGGGAAAAAAAAAAGATTTTTTTTTTTTTAGTTTATTTATGTACTTATTTTGAAAGAGAAAGAGAGGGGCAGAGAGAGAGGGAAAGAGGGGGGGAGGGGGGAGAGAGAGAGAGAGAGAGAGAGAGAGAGAGAGAGAGATCCAAGCAGGCTCTGTGCTGTTGGCACAGAGCCCAATGTGGACCTCTATCTCATGACCCTGGGATCAGACCTGAGCCGAAACCAAGAGTTGGACACTCAACTGACTGAGTCACCCAAGCACCCTAAAAAGAAATTTTTTAATCATTACATCAAGGACAGTAGTGTTTCAACAACAACCGAAAGAAATTTCGGAACTATTTACATTTGAATTGTTTAAACATTTCTGCTATTTGTACAATATAAAGCAAGGACAAGAAAAACTTCAAACAAGGTTATAATACTTTCCTAAAAAAAGAAAACACAACCATCACCATCACCATCACCACCACCACAAAATATTCCAATATAGGCTAAAACAAACTAAAGAGCTTATAAAAGGTCATGACATTTATATATCTCACATACTAGACTCCCTCCATACCTCTTTAATTTGCCGGAGCAATGTAACTTTGCTAGCAACCTCTTCTTTCTCTTGGTCTGGTGATAACCGTAAGAATTCTCTAGATCTATGTGGTTTAAGGTTCATCTTTGCATACAGTCTTTCCTGAAGACTATCAAATAATACGTTCAAAGTTCGCGGCAGAATACCAATATTTTCTTCTGTGCCTGTGAAAAGAATTTTTGTTTTATATCCTTTCAGAGTATTAGCAAAGTGGAAATGTTCCTGGATTACCAAGACTCCTTTTATATCACCAACAGGCAAAAATAAACATCTAAGACAAAAGTGAAAGAAGTTGCAGCATTACTTAGTTTTCCATCACTTTGGTCTTCATTGTAGAATGGACATTTTATCAGCTATTATTGAAATTTTACATTCAGATCAGGCCGTAAGATTTGCAATCACCCATAATCACATAATGGAAAAGTAAAATGAAATTTAAGATGCTTCCCTGGTTATCCATGCTTAGTTCACTACGTCACATAAATCCTTTTTCCAAATTTTTATCACCTAATTCTCTATCATATGGGTAAAGTAATTTCCCAAATGAATTAAATCAATCTGAATCAAAAGCCATTGGCGATACACATTCACGATGCTATCAGTATTAAAAATGGAGCAAGTGTACTAGGTAATGGAAACATAACTACATGCAAATATTATGAAAATGAGTGAATATTACTGCTTTTTTCCTTGAAATGTAAAAACAATACAATTTACCTTGAAATGTATATGTTTTTCCTGAATTGGTTAGCCCGTACGTAAAAATCAGCCGACTCTGTCCTTTCAAGAGGTCTTTTACTGGCTGCATAATGCAACCCTGGAAAAACTCCTTCTGTGTAGTTTCTGGGCCAAAAACCTAAACAAGCATTTTTTAAAACAGGTCTTTTTAGAAAATTCAAGGAAATTTTTACAATGAGTTCTACCCTATAACTCATGTTTTTAAAAACTTTTTTTTTTAACTTTATTTATTTATTTAAGTAATCTCTACACCCAGCATGGGGCTCAAACTCATGAACCCGAGATCAAGAGGTGCGTGCTCCCCCAACTGAGCCAGCCAGCTGCCCCTCGTGTTTCATAATTTTAAAAGATTTCTTTTACAAGATTCATACTTAAGGGAGGTGCCATATCCCCAACTCCCACAAATATACATGATAGTTTACTGTCAGAAAGTTTTCAAGATAGAAATCTGACTTAGTCAATCAAGTTTTCATCTAAATTTTGGAAAGAACATCTCCTTAAAAAGATTAAAAAATTTATCAATTTAATAATAAATTTAGCAATAAATTTAGCAATTTATTCATTTCCAATTAGATGTTTACAAACCTAAAGTTTGAGTTCCACTCTAAGAAAAAATACCAGTGCCTAACACCTAAGTTCCATAAGTACAAGACATATATAGTTCATTATATACAATAACGTAGCAATTTAGCCTAAGCCAAATCTCTTTTACTTAAAAGAAAATCTTTAGTTTCACATAGGACTTACCTTGGAAAAACTGAATTTCTGTGCCATCTGCCCAGAGCTTTTCTCACTTAACCGGCCAAGAATGCTTTGAGGATCTTTTAGCAGAATAGTCTGTGAGTCTAGAACATACACACAGCCCTAGAAGACATCAATCAATCAATCAATCAATCAATCAATAAAAATAAGCCCACAATAAATAAATAAAAACAATGGCATTTTGCCCATGAAAGTAAGACCCAATTAAAGTCAATACAAACCTCAGACTCATGCTCTTTTTCTGACTGTGTAAACGGTCTTATTCGAAGACAAACCTGGAGATAGTCTTTGGATTCCAAACTATTTGCCTTAAAAAGAAGAACAAAATAACTGTATTTAAAAAATACAAAATATGGCTTTTCAGAAATGACCTTTTTTTAAAGCGGCTATTACATAACCATTTAAGGTCATACAGAACCTCTAAGCAATCAGTGATTCTTCTGTTTGTAACCATTTATATGTCTAAAGAAAAGCAAATCTGCTTTAAAAAAAATAATACCACAAAAGACTCGATTTCCTCTACCTTCTATATTTATATTTGAAGCTTATAATACACCTCTTTTCCCTAAAATCCTGACCTTTGTAACTAAAAACAAAAAATAGGGCTCTACGTCACTAAAACATAGAATTCCAAAGTAAATTACAAGCAACCAGAATAGCCCATTAACCCAAATGTTCAATTCTATTTAAAAATTGTTTGCTATACAGCATTCTCTTTACTGCTTCCTTTGGGGGAGAAATTAATTCCTTTTTTAAAATAATTCTAAAGAAGTGTGTTTTTTTAAGTAAAAAGGAAACAATTACTTAGATACAATTTACTAAAAACAAACCAAAAAAACTAGAAAATCTAAACAGACTTGTATTTATTAAAGAAATTCAACTAAAAAAAAAAAAACCTTAACTTATATTCAAACAAACAAAATAATCCCACAAAAAACTCCAGGCCCTGGTAAGTCATTACTAAATTCTTTCAAACACTTAAGGATGTAATCATACAAATCATAGATAAGCCCTTTAAGAAAATAAAGAGAGAGAACACTTTTCAACTAATTTTGAGTATGACATAACCTTGACACCATGATCTGACAAAGATATCCTCAGAAGAAATTACAGAACCACCTCTCTAATTTAGATGCAAAAATTCCCTAACAAAGTATTAGCCAATATATAAAATAGAATAATATATCCTGACCAAAAATGTTTTATCTCAGGACTGCAAGGTCAATTTAGCATTCAAAAATCAATTTGGGTAATTAACCACATTAAAAGAATAAAGAAACACTTATCTCTAATAGATGTAAAAAAAGCATTTGATGACAGGATATTGACATATGTATTCAAGATCCATTCATAAAAATTCTCAGCAAGTGGAATAGACAGGAACTTCCTTCTGATAAAGAACATTTACAAAAACCTACAGCTAACATCATACTTAATGATCAAAGACAGAATCTAAGATAAGTAGCAAGTAACAAGACAAGGATTTCAGCTCTCATCACTTCTATTCAACTCTGTACTAGAGGTTCTAGCCAATGGTAATCAGGGGGAAGGAGGGGAGGGGAGGGGAGAGAGAAAGAGAAAGGAAGAAGGAAGGAAGGGAGGGAGGGAAGGAACGAAGGAAAGTAGGAAGGAAAGAAAGAAAGAAAGGAAGGAAGGATGGAGGGAAGGAGGGAGGGAGGGAGGGAAAGAAAAAGAAGCAAGGGAAGAAGAAAGAAAAGACATCCAGATTAGGAAGAAATAAAACTGTCTCCATTCAGACATTAGCATCTACATACAAAAATCTAACAGAATCTACAAAAACATCTCTAGAGCTATTAAACGAGTTTAGCAATGTTAACATGATACAGGATCAACATGCAAAATCAATTATTCTTTTATACACTGGGAAGAAACACCAGAAATTGATTTTAAAAGCAGTATCATTTGGAAGAAATCAAAAATCATGAAATACAGGATAAATTTGACAAAAGATGTGAGAGACCTACACTCTGAAAACTACAAAACATTGCTCAGAGAAATTAAAGGAGACCAAAAGAAATTGAGATACACCTTGTTCATCATTTGGTAAACTCAATATTGTTAAGATGTCAATTCTTCTAAAACTGATCTACATATTCAATGCAACTGCAATCAAAATCCCAAGAGGCTTTTGTTGTGGCAATTGACAAACTCATCTAAAAATTCTCACAGAAATGCAAAGTATCTAGAATAGTCAAAACTATGAAAAAGAAATTGAGTGGGCTAACACTACCTGATTTCAACACTTATTTCAAAGCTACAATGATCATAACAGTGGGGTACTGGCAGAAAGAGAAATCAATGAAACAATATTCAGAAATAAACTCCCATAGAGAAGGACATTTGATTTATAATAAAGATGCAAAGGAAATGCAGTACAAAGAGCATAGCTTTTTCAGCAAATCATGCTAGAACAATTAGATATCTATATATAAAAAAAAAAAATAAGGATTTGGATACATGCTTCACATTGTTTATAAAAATTCAAAATGGATCATATCCTAAATGTAAAACTAAAACTGTAAAACTTCTAAAAGAACACATAGAAGAAAATCTTTGTGGACTTGAGTTAGGCAAAGATTTCTTAGGTATCACACCAAAAGGACAATCCACAATAGAAAACATTGATGAAATTAAAAATTTCTGTTTTCTCTTCTTGCATTGTTGGTGGGACTATAAACTGGTGCAGCCACTCTGGAAAACAATGTGGAGGTTCCTCAAAAAATTAAAAATATAATTACCCTATAACCCAACAATAGCACTACTAGGAATTTATCCAAAGGACACAGGAGTACTGATTCATAGGGGCACATGTACCCCAAATGTTTATAGCAGTGCTATCAACAACAGCCAAATCATGGAAAGAGCCCAAATATCCATCAACTGATGAATGAAGACAGAAGATGAAGATGTGGTGTGTGTATGTGTGTGTGTGTATATATATATATATATAGAGAGAGAGAGAGAGAGAGAGAGAATAGAATAGAATAGAATACTACTTGGCAATGAAAAAGAATGAAATCTTGCCATCTGCAACAACATGGATGGAACTGGAGGGTACGTAAGTGAAATAGGTCAGTCAGAGAAAGACAATTTCACTCATACGTGGAAGTTAAGAAACTTAACAGAACATTAGGGGGGAAGGGAAAGAAAAAAATATATAACTACAAATAGAGAGGGAGGCAAACCATAGGAGACTCTTTAAATACAGGGAGTAAACTGAGGGTTGATGGGGGTGGGGAAAATGGGTGATGGGCATTGAGGAGGGCACTTGCTGGGTGGGATGAGTACTGGGTGTTGCATGTATGTTATGAATCACGGGAATCTACTCCCAAAGCCAAGAGTTAGCTAACTCTTCTTTTAAAAAACAAAAAACAGGGACGCCTGGGTGGCTCAGTCAGTTGAGCGTCCGACTTCAGCTCAGGTCATGATCTCACAGGCCGTGAGTTCAAGCCCGGCGTCAGGCTCTGTGCTGACAACTCAGAGCCTGGAGCCTGCTTCAGATTCTGTGTCTCCCTTTCTGTCTGCCCCTTCCCTGCTCATGCTCTGTCTCTCTCTGTCTCAAAAATAAATTTAAAAAACAAACAACTTCTGTTTTAAAATAAAAACAAAAAACTTCTGTTGTTCAAAAAATACTGTCAACAGAGGATAGGCAACTCACAGACTAGGAAAAAATATTTATAAAGCATATATCTGAAAAATATAAAGAACACTTAAAATTAAGTAATAATATAAAAACAAACAATCCAATTTTTTTATTTTTTTATTTTATTTTTTTTTTCAACATTTATTTATTTTTGGGACAGAGAGAGACAGAGCATGAACGGGGGAGGGGCAGAGAGAGAGGGAGACACAGAATCAGAAACAGGCTCCAGGCTCTGAGCCATCAGCCCAGAGCCCGACGCGGGGCTCGAATTCCCGGACCGCGAGATCGTGACCTGGCTGAAGTCGGACGCTTAACCGACTGCGCCACCCAGGCGCCCCCCAATTTTTTTAAATGGGGAAAGATTTAAACTGACACTTTACCAAAAATACACTAATGACAAATAAGCACATGAAATCATATTCAACACATTTAGTTATTAAATGCAAATACCGACTTGATACCAATATATATCTATTAGAATGGCTAAAACTAAATTTAGACTACCCAGAGAAGCCAATATAAATTAAAGACAAGAACAAAGTTGGTGGACTGCCACCATCCGACTTCAAGACATTCTATAAAGCTACAGTACTCAAGGCAGGGTGGGGCGCCTGGGTGGCTCAGTAGGTTAAGCATCGGACACTTGATTTCAGTTTAGGTCATGATCTCATGATTCATGAAATCAAGCCCAGCAGCCCCGTGCTGACAGCGTGCAGCCTGCTTATGATTATCTCCTTCCCTCTCTCTCTGCCCCTCCCCCAGTCGTGCTCACTTACTCGCTCGCTCACTCTCTCTCAAATAAATAAAACTTTAAAAAATAAATAAAGTTTACAAAGACACAAAACAAACAGTGGTAGTAGGTACGGTGGTAGAAGGAAGGATTTTTACTTTTTAAACGCTACTGAGTTAGTTTACTTTAAGTAAGGCATGCAATTCCTAGGGGCATAGTGGAATGTCTTACATTTTTGAGGAAATCATGGCAGTACTTAACCTGTTGAACACCGTGAACTATTAGTTCAAAATAGTTCACAGTTGCCACCTTAGATCATACCATTTCTTTTGATGTCATATCTTGGTGAAGCTGGATTCTTCAGTGGTTGCTATGATAAAAAACAAGTACTACCCCAAAACACTGAAGAACAGGAAATAAGGTTGGCAATATCTAATCTGATTCCAAAGCCTGAGAAGCTATGATGTGCACAAAAGATATACATATCCTTACAGCAAATAACTGTGGTAATTAAAGAAAAACAATTTTTTTTTCATTTACGTTAATATTTTTCAAATGGCTCTAGGTTAAGGTATAGTTATATATTAAGCTGCTCGGACCTACTACTTGGAAGAGCTGGTATGTATTTAGGGCACCATGAAAAAATTACCGAGATAGAAGGTTGCCTTAAACCCACAAAGTCGGGAAAGCTCTGGTCATACCTGTCTGCAAGTGTGTGCACACCACACACATTTCCACTCAATCAGCATAATGCTTTCCTTGTACTTACCTCAGTATTTGAAGCAACTAAGGAAAATTCATGAGAGAGATTAAGCTTAACGCCATCAAAATTTATTTCTGACGGTCTTGCAATTGGGTCAGCACTAAAAACATAGGATGGTCTAGGCACTCCATCTTGATTTAAATTAGATTCCATTCTGCAAGAATAACAGTAATTTTAGATAATTTTAATAAATTAGCATATAAGCCACTCATAGTTTAAAATGTCTGAGTCCAGCCCACTAATAACCCCCATAACTAGATTTCTAGAGAGGGGAACATTACATCTATAACACAATGCTGACCCACGGAAAAGACAAATGATCAAAATTATAAAGATTCCGAATCAAGTAATATTGAACAGAGCCTGCCACTACTATTCATATGATCCAACTTATAGGTCGATTCAGCCAGAGATTTCATGAGTAAAGGTAGTCCATTAAGTAAGACAATATAAAACATTCAATCTCTGCCTGAAATCCTCTCCAAAATCAAATAATTATAGAGTAAATAATAATCTTGTGTTACTTTAGTTATTTAATGTCTTCTGAAAATGTTAGTTATAAGCCTTCGTAATGTTTTAGCATTTACGAGTTAAATTCAGTTATCTGGACAACTGAATTCTTTCAACTGAATTCTTCCAAATAATGCAAGTGAAAAGTGAAATAATGTATGTGACCACATTCAAAACAGTACCTGACACATTGGTAACTTTAACTAAAAAAAATTTAACATTCAAATAATTATTGACAATCTACTAGGTGCATAATAGCAGGGAGAAAGAGAGCTCCTTGATGTTCTTTGACAGTATTATGAAATAAAAGAACAGTGATTCCCAAACTAGGGTTCCTGGCTCAAGAAAAGAGTAATGGGCATCCATACATATTATATAAATAAGCCAAAGATGGCCCCTGTTCATTGGCCCTGTGTTGTTTACTTCTTCACAGAACGCCAGGAATGTTAGTTCAAAAACCTATTAGGTGCCAAATTAAAATTTTTACACATCAATTTGCTTTTAATATAGCCCAAATAATCTTTTTTCTTTTTTCAAGTCAACCAGAGCATAACTAGTTTGCACATCCCACGAAACTGCACCCAACTTCTGCTCGCAGAGACAAATTCAGGACTATAAAAACCCAAGCCACTGATGCCCCTAGGAGCTGGCTGACTCAGGTACTCCCCACTGTGCTTCTGAGTAACAACACCACTTAAGACCATAAACCCCCAAGTCTAATTCTCCTCTCCGTCCCCTCCCAACCCCCTAGGTTCCTTTACCTTTTCCCCCTTCTATGTGGTGGTCCTTCACTCTAGCTTCTGAAAGATTTCATGCTGGGGTGGACCTCTTTCCCATGTAATCCTGTCAAAGTGCTATCCCAATAAAGTTCCTGTGTGATACTGACATACTGTGGTCATATCTTTTTCCTAGATCAGCCCTGAAACCCACAAACTCAATACAACAGTTGTTTTTGTTTTTCTGTTTTTCCTAAATCTCAAAAAGACAAAGGAAATTATTTACCTTCAACAAAGCCCAGGAAACTGCAGGATCAACCAACCATACACTTTAGTATCTTGGTTGCTTTTGTCTTTATTGTATTGTCAGTGATAAATACTGTGATAAATAAAAATGAAATAATTACTTAAAATGCAGTTTGATAGAATATTTCAAACACCCAATGTATGGGTGAAAATTAAGAAAAAGGGTATCCGATAGAGTGGAAATAACCACTGATCTAGAATATAGAGAAGTTTGCAAAAACATAAAAGCACTGGCTTGACATTGCATAAGTCAGATTTTACAGAAATACCCAGGAAATTGGAAGATAAATTTCATTCTTTGCCTTCAATTATTAAAAAAAAATGATAAGCCTTCTATTAAATTACTGAATCAAAAAGAATATTTATACCTCTTTTAAAAAGCAAGGTTACAGTAGTTTGTACTTGTTCATAGTTCAGTTTCAATGAACTACCTCTTAACATTTATAAAATTGTTGACATATACTGTCACAACCTGAACTTCTGGTTAACTTGTATTTAAGTGTGAGAAGTTAACTTCTTCCTAACTAGACTAGAAATCTCTTGAGGGCAAGAAGAACTAGTCTGTATCCCCTACAACATATTCAGAGATGTATGAGGATAAAAATTCCCTAATGACTTAAATTAGAATAATAAAATCCTCTATATCAAAAAAAATTGGTACTACTTTTTTAGTGATATTATGTTTAGCAACAGCAGGGTTCAAGACCTGTTTCAAAGGCTGTTCCCACGACTGAGAATGTGAATCTTTTTATCTTCTCTCCAGTGAGATTCCATGGCTGAACACTTGTGAAAAATAACAAATACACTACTGAATGAGGTTTCTGAATGCCATCCACAAAATACAGTTTCAAAAGAACCCTCCTCCTAATAGAGGAATCCTTTCTAGGATCTTGCAACTTGAAGTCCTGGGTGGTGGAGATCTAATAAAATACATAGACTGTTACCGCGGCTTCTGGGTAAACATGCTACTTCGTTTTAAAAGCAAAAGTAAACCTTGGGTGCCTGGCTGTCTCAGTCTGAGCATCGGACTCTTGGTTTCAGCTTGGGTCATATCTCAGGGTTAGTGGGATCCAGCCCCACCTGTAGGGCTCCACGCTGACAATAGGGAGCCTGCTTGGGAATCTCTCTCTCCCTCTCTCTGACTCTCCCCTGCTAGCTCTCTCTGTCTCTCTCTCTCTCTCTCTCTCAAATAAACAAACATTAAAACATCCTTTTTAATTAAAAAAAAAAGTGAATCTGAATCTGATCACCTTAAGCAAAGATTGCTTAAGGCATGAATTTAGGATTGTCAACTAATCCTTCAGCAAGGAACATTAGAGTTGTGTCAGAAGGAATCACTGAAGCAGGAAGTAGAACGAGTTGGGGGAAACATTCTAAACTAGGGGATGACAGTAGTCCTCACATTTGCCACACACACCCTCTTCCGCTTGGTACTAAAAAGCCCCCAAGGGCAAACCCCTGGTAGTGGAAGCAGCGTGGAAATAAAAGCACCTACAGCCAGACAGGGCTTCCCCCCACCACCCCCCAAAAAAGAGGTCATATCATCTACCAAGCAAACTGCTCACCTCCGGGATCCAGAAAACTAGGCCTGGCAATGGAGGCCAGCGCCCCAACAACAGCAGCAGCAATAACAAAAAACACTAATTGCAAACATTTGGTGCCTACTATATACTGGCACCGTTTCTAACAACTTTACATATTATTTTATCTTCACAAGAGCCGGAAGAGGTAAAATATTATTATTACTACCTCTTTTAACACATGAGGAAACTGAGACCCAGAGAGAGAAAATACGTTGCCTTGCCTCACTCAGCTAATATGCGGTGGAGACGACATTTAAGCCCCAACCCAAGTAGTATGGCTCAACCCTGCGATGCGCAGGCGGTGCCCACGGTGCCCTAGGAGCACCCATCGCTCTGCAACCCAGTTTCCCTAGAGTAACCTCAGGGGCGTCGGGATCTCCTGGGAAGGTACTCACACTGCCAGCACCGTTTCCCAGCCTCAAGTCTGGTATTCGCGCAGTCAGCCACCTCGCACCCTCACCTGGGCCCACCTCCTCACCTGCGCAAGTTGCCAGACCTGCCAGATCTGCGAGCAGCACCGCGATGTTTTCTTTTTCAAATTCAAACAATGGCGGCCAAGCCACCGCACTGCACGCTGGGAGTGGGCGGGGCTTCCGGAACGGCGCCTAGGATCGCAGAGGCTCGAGCCGTGGGCTTCCCACTAGGTCCCGGAAGGAGCTTTCAAATCTGGGGCGGATCTCTGATCGCCCGCAAGTGATGGGCTACGGGGCCGGTGGGTGGTCTGCGTGCGGAGGGTCGGAGCTTCCAGCAGAGTCCGCCGTGCCGCGAGGGATGGGACGCTGCCTGGTGGTTGCGGCGGGTACCACCTCCGTTGGCACGGACGCCAATCTCGGATACCGTCGTGGAGACGAGACGTAGCGAAGGCCTGGAGGTGAGGCCGCTGCCACCACACTTAGCCCCGCGACTCCCCCAGGGACGGGCCGAGGAATGGGGGCTAGCCTCTGCCCGGTCCGGTCCCTGCGGGCGGGAGCAGACCTACTTGTCCCGAGAGTCGCTTAGAACTAGCGCTGCCCGCACCCGAAGGGCCACTTCCCTCGCTGCGTGACCCCATATGTCATCCCCAGCCGCCCTCGTGGACGAAATGAGTTTTTCCCAGAATAGACTCGTATAAGCATTTTCTTTCTTTCTCTCTCTCTTTCTTTTTCTTTCTTCCTCTTTCTTTCTTCCTTCCTTTCTTTTTTTCTTTCTTTCTCATTCTGAGAGTATAAAGGACCTACCGCTGCGAGGCGCTGTGCTTTGACAGTCTAAATTCCATGCATAGGCAAGGTCTTTGCCCAAAATGTTCAGAGCCAGTACAGCCTCCTCTGCCTCTTTTAAAGTGATCCTCTTCTTCCGAGTGTGGTGCTGTAATATTCATGTCAAGCATTTATTACTGAGGCCGTCTCTCCCTGGTGTACTTGATTTTAAAGAAAAATATAACTGCTAAGGTTAATTGAGCGTTTACCTTGTGCTGGTGCTAAGCATATAAAATGGATCGTCTTACCGACCCTGAGAACAACCTTTTGAGGTAAATAACATTATCATCCCCATTTTATAGATTCTGAGGAAGCTGACTTCATATAGTTAAGTAATTTGCCAAAAAGCATATGGTTATTAATGGGGGAGCTGGGATTTAAACGCAGCTGAATGAGGGGCGCCTGGGTGGCTCAGTCGGTTGAAACTTCGACTTCAGCTCAGGTCATGATCTCACTGCTCCTGAGCTCAAGCCTGGCGTGGGGCTCTGTGCTGACCGCTCAGATCCCGGAGCCGGCTTCAGATTCTGTGTGTGTCTCTCTCTCTGACCCTCCCCTGCTCACGGTCTCTCTTTCTCCCTCTCAAAAATAAATAAACATTTTTTAAAAATGTTTAAGAAAATCATATTTATATTTTTTAGTAAACAGATGCAAAAGAATATACAAAATACACTAACTTTTGTGTAAGAAAGGAAAAATGAAACTCTAAATATATACCACACACACACACATTTTTTTCTTGTTTTTTAAGAGATAAACTCAAAAACTAAATAAGAAAATTAGCTGAAAATGGTCACCTATGGGGGGTGGGAATGTTATGCAAGGATTAGTGATGGCAGTTTGATTTCTCTGAATAACCTTTTGTTTTTTTAAATATAGTTTTGCCCTTTCAAAACATTGTCTAAAACAGTGGAAATAAAAGCAAGCCCTAAAACTTAATACAAAAAAGACCTGAACATACCTGTGTATCAAAATGCCAGCACAACCATACAGAGTTCATTCAATTACTTGAGTACAGTACTCCATGAACTGGGGTTAGGAGTTCTGGAATACAGCATAAGAGCAAAAAGTACAAAGAAATCAATAACTTCACTTAGTAAGTTTGATGTTGAAAAGGGTATTGGTAGAGTAGTTTTGAAACTACTATGCATGCATTATTGGAAAAAGCAAACGAGTGAATATACTCATGTTGTTTGGAACCAAGTTTCTCACTGTGGGAGAAGGGAGATAACAAATACGGAATGATAGAAGCTAAGGAAGAATCCCAGAGTGTTGGATTTGAATCGGCATTAGTAGAATAAAGTTGTGATTTCTTTTTTTTTTTTTTTTTAATCTCAATTGGTCCATTGCCAGGGTTTAGAGGCATAGAAACTCTGACACCCCAGTAACAATGAGCACACTAGCACCAAGCCGCCCAAGTGGTTTCTAAATACCATTCTCATCCCTAAAATGAATCAGTGCTCCTTGGAGAGAAGGCTGCTTCTCATCCGGAGCAAGGAATTACAAAGCAAACCTGGAACACTCTTGTCAGAAAGCAAAGAAGTCCTTAGAGATTCACAGAGTCATTTCAAAGGATACTGGACCTAGCTTAAAGGAGCCTCTGTTGACCATACTTGGAACAATTTGAGCATCAAAAAGAATAATGATGGTGAGAGATTGAAACAGATTTCGTTTTTTTAACATTCTTTCCATGAGAGACAGAAGGAGAGATGGAATAAAAATGAAAAGTTCTTTACACAAGAATGTCAATTAATGAATACAAATGAAGCAGTAAATGGGAAATCTCCATTTTGCAACTCCCAATGTAAAAATTGATAGGAGTAAGCCTTATGAATACATGCTAAAACAATGGATAAAAGATGCTAAAATCATTGGCTGGAAGGTTGTTGGGGAACAGGACATTAACACTATCTCAAAGAATGTCCTAGAGAGTAATTCATAATTAGAAGGGAAAGGGGAATTTTACAATGTAGAGGTTTATTTATTGGACATACCTTAACCAAATGAGGAAACTTTAGTATCACCAATGATGGAGTGATCTATCACCTAATGATACCTGTGCCAGAAATGTTTAAGTCTAATTATGAGGAAACAAAACAAAATGAAAAGAATATAGAACACTTTACAAGACAGCAGGCCTAGGTTCTTCAAAAAGCGTCAGGGAAAAAATGTCAGTGTCAGGGAAAAAGAAAAAAACAAGGTAAAGGACTGCTTTAGTCAGGAGACAAAACTTACAAATGAAATTCATAAATCTTGATTGGTTCACAGATTTTTTTGTTATCTTTATTTAATTTATTTTTTTAATTTACATCCAAGTTAGTTAGCATATAGTGCAACAATGATTTCAGGAGTAGATTCCTTAATGCCCCTTACCCATTTAGCCCGTCCCCCTCTCCCACAACCCCTCCAGTAACCCTCTCTTTGTTTTCCATATTTAAGAGTGTCTTATGTTTTGTCCCCCTCCCTGTTTTTATATGATTTTTGCTTCCCTTCCCTTATGTTCATCTGTATTTTCTCTTAAAGTCCTCATATGAGTGAAGTCATATGATTTTTGTCTTTCTCTGACCAGTTTCGCTTAACATAATACCCTCCAGTTCCATCCTTGTAGTTGCAAATGGCAAGATTTCATTCTTTTTGATTGCCGAGTAATACTCCATTGTGTGTGTGTGTGTGTGTGTGTGTGTGTGTGTGTGTGTATACTACATCTTCTTTATCCATTCATCCATTGATAGACGTTTGGGCTCTTTCCATACTTTAGCTATTGTTGATAGCACTGATATAAACATGGGGGTGCATGTGTCCCTTCGAAACAGCACACCTGTATCCCTTGGATAAATGCTGAGTAGTGCAATTGCTGGGTCGTAGGGTAGTTCTATTTTTATTTTTTGTGGAACCTCCATACTGTTTTCCAGAGTGGCTGCACCAGTTTGCATTCCCACCAGCAGTGCGAAAGAGATCCTCTTTCTCTGAATCTTTGCCAACATCTGTTGTTGCCTGAGTTGTTAATGTTAGCCCTTCTGACAGGTCACAGATTTTTTTTTAAAGAAGTAACTACATGGGAATGCAAGCTGGTGCAGCCACTCTGGAAAACAGTATGGAGGTTCCTCAAAAAACTAAAAATAGAACTACCCTACGACCCAGCAATTACACTACTAGGCATTTATTCAAGGGATACAGGTGTGCTGTTTCGAAGGGACACGTGCACTCCCATGTTTATAGCAGCACTATCGACAATAGCCAAAGTATGGAAAGAGCCCAAATGTCCATCGATGGATGAATGGATAAAGAAGATGTGGTATATACATACAATGGAGTATTACTCGGCAATCAAAAAGAATGAAATCTTGCCATTTGCAGCTATGTGGATGGAACTGGAGGGTATTATGCTAGGTGAAATTAGAGAAAGCCAAAAATCATATGACTTCACTCATATGAGGACTTTAAGAGACAAAACAGATGAACATAAGGGAAGGGAAACAAAAATAATATGAAAATAGGGAGGGGGACAAAACAGAAGAGATTCATAAATATGGAAAACAAACTGAGGGTTACTGGAGGGGTTGTGGGAGCAGGGATGGGCTAAGTGGGTAAGGGGCATTAAGGAATCTACTCCTGAAATCATTGTTTCACTATATGCTAACTAATTTGGATGTAAATTTTAAAAAATAAAATTTAAAAAAAAGAGAGGAAGAAGTAACTACAAAGAAACATTTTGTGGATAATGGAGAAATTTAAATATGGACTATATATTAGGTGATACTGAATCAGTATGAGATTTTTTTGCATGTGATAATGCATGGCTTTGTAGAAGACTGAAGAAGATACTTGCTTTGGTATTCAGCAACTTACCTTCAAAAGATTTGGCAAAAAAATGAAACAAAACCAAAATAGAACGTGAGAGGGAATGAAAGAATAGAGAGAATGGGGAAAATAGGACAAAAAAAAGCAAATGTGGTAAAAAGTTAGTAATTGGTGGATCGAGGTGAAAGGTATCATCATGTACATTGTGCCATGATTTCTATTTTTAAAAATAACTCTGAGACTTTCTAAAAGAAAAAGGAAAAAATTTCTAATTCCTTACCAGGCCTTGCAAGTATCACCGTCCAGCCAACCTCACTCCCTTCTTCTCTTTGTGCAGTAAGGGAATCTGCTCTGGGCACCTTAAACACACCAGGTTCTCTCTAGTATATATGAACCTTTGCATAGCTTGATCCCTGTATCCGATGTCTCTCCTCCCCATCATTGTGTGGCTCAGGGCTCTTCCTCTAGATTTCTCTGTAATGGTGTGTTCTTAGAGAAGACTTCCTGTCCACCTTATCTCAGTGGGCCCTCTTTTTTATTTGCATATTTGTCTGGGTTTTGTTGTTCCCCCGCTTCCTCAAATATAAACTCTATGAGTACAAAGAACTGTTTCAACTGGTCTCAGATATATCCTCAATGACAATGTAAATCCATGGTGATCAAATAAATATTTGTTGAACAGTGAATGAAGGCTGATGTGGCTGAGTTGAAGACCCTGGGGAGGGATAGCCAGAAGCAGGTTTGGTG
Source organism: Felis catus (assembly GCF_018350175.1). NCBI lineage: Eukaryota > Metazoa > Chordata > Mammalia > Carnivora > Felidae > Felis > Felis catus. The sequence goes on along the minus strand of NC_058378.1, from coordinate 50,402,921 downwards.
GGAACGGGCCAAGGCTGGATCCTACAAGACGCAGTCAACAAAGTACTGATTTGGGTCCTTATTCTAAAAGCGATGAGAAGCAAGTAGACCGTTCTCGGCATGAGCACCATCCAATCCGATTTGCCTCTGTGTTTTGAAAAGGTTAATCTCCTGGAGCGGCAAACAGAGACAGCTAAAGAAGAGTCACTGAACCAGTTAGGAGACTTGCAGCCATCCCAGCAAGAGATGATAACGTGGACTTGGGACGTGGCAGAGCTGATACAGAAAACTGGAAGATTTCAGAGGTATTTTTTCCTGTACTTGCCATTTCGGCACCAGCCACTGCGTTTTCCCGTAAAAACAGAGCCAACTTCAGATTTAGTCCCAAGTCCAAATAATTCCATCTGTGCCCTTGAAGTGATCATTAGCATAAGAGGGAATTGTTAAGTTACATCAAGCTGATTTCCTTCCCTCGTCACAGCCTCTGCTGGTAAGAGCTACCAATCATAGCTAACTTTCCATGTGCCAGATAGTATTCCGAGCACTTTTATACTCAATCTTAACAATAACTGGGTGAGGTATTTCGTTGTTGTTACTATCCCCATTTAACAGGAGAGAAAACTGGGGCATGGAGCTATTAAAGAATAGTAAAGTTGTCGTAGAAGTTAACTTAAAGGTGTTAAGTTTAATTCAGGTACTATTTGTAAAGTACTTATAAAAGTGCCTGGCGTGTGTGAAATAGTCACTTTTTAAATATACATCAACAGTAAACAGTGGGGTTGGAATTGGAATCTGGGTAGTCTGGCAGTTAACCACTGTATTCTACTGCCTCTCAAAGCTTAGATCAACACCCCTGTAATTCTATTAAAAGAAGACCGAGTGCCTAGCTTCTGTGCAAAGCCACCTCCAAAAATACGACTAACATAGTTTTTCAATCCAGAAACTGAGTATGTATTGATTACAGAGGTTTGAATGACAGGTTTAACCAAAATTTGTCAAGCACATGCTATGCAGCAAATGTTGCTACCCTCAAGGAGCCTTCAGTCTAAAGCAAGGCCTTATCAGTCTGAGATTTCAAGAAAGATTTAATCTTTAATTTCTTAAGTCACCCAATGTGTGAATGCATTAATTTCTCTCCTGTGCATCTAGTGTGGTACTACTTTTGTACCATCTGATAAAATAGTCACACAAATAACATTTTATGCCCTGTGGTTTATGTGGGGAACCTCGTGCACAATTTCAAAACAAATATGACAAACGATATGATAGAAGTGTACAAAAAGTAGTAAGAGCAGAGCGAATACAGCTTTGGAGTAACAGCTCTGAAGTCAGACAGATTTGAGTTTCAATAGAAGCTCTGTTATTTATAGGAAGTGACCTCAGGAAGACTATTTCACTTCTTCAAGTCTCAAAGTTGTGAGGATTAAAATAGTGTCTGTGAGTTATTTAGTAAAATAGGTCTCATAATGGTAGTTATTTTTATTAAGCCTGCTTCTTCTTAAGTCACTAGAATATGAGCTCATGGGTATATGTCTTGGTCCACTATAGCCCTGACATCTATGACCGTGCCTTGCATGAAACAGCCACTCAAATATGTTTTGATTTAATAAATGTCATCTACCAGGGAAGATTTCTTTTTTTTTTAACAGATTTTTTTTTTAAGTTTATTTAGTTCAGACAGAGACAGTGTATACAAGCAGGGGAGGAGGAGAGAGAGGATTCCAAGCAGACTCAGTGCTATCAGCACAGAGCACAGCACGGGGCTTGAACCCATGAATCGTGAGGTCATGACCTGAGCCAAAATCAAGGGTAGGATGCTTAACCAACTGAACCACCCAGGTGCCCCAACAGGGGAAGATTTCTTCAAGTGCCATGTAGACTAAAATGAATGAGTGGGATTTGCAGTGAACCGCAGAGGGAAGCCATTTTAGGCAATGAAAACATGAGGCAACGAGAACAAAGACACGAGCACACAAAAGTTTACAAAAACTGTGAACACGTAGTTCAGTAGGACTGTGAGCGTCACTAACATGAATAACCATAGGAGGTGAAAAAACTCGTCTGGGCCTTGATCCTAAAGGGCCCTGTGTGATATGTTAAAGAGACGCAGAATTATATTCTGTGAGCCATAGGAGGTTGTAGAGACATGGAGGGAAAAGTGGAGGAAGAGAAGCAACAGGAAGGGCCAGGTCTATAACTTCTCAGTCTTTCTTACAGTGTGGGAGTCCAGAGATGAAGGATCGGGACATAGAAGTTTACTATGTAAGGTGCAGAGGTAACCAGTAGAGAAAGAAAGAATAACCATAAGACTCTTGAGCCAAATGTTTGTCATTGTAGGAAGTGAATAGTTAATATCTATAATTATTACAAGAAGAAATAACATTGGGAGCATATATATCTTTGATATACATCAAAGATATGTATGGTAATTACCAAAAGAAGTAAAAACAAATTGTAAGAGTGGCTGCCTCTGGGAAGCAGGACTGGAGTCGTAGAGCGAGGGAGGGCATTATAAATTCTTTAAATTTATAATAAACATTTTTTAAGGTCATATGTCAGAGGAAAGATGCATTCCTTTCTTAAGCACTTATTGTGTGTCAAGCTATATGGCCCCATCACCTCCTTAGTGAACGAGGCTCCCCACTTCTGAGCCTGCAGAGACAGTGCAGTTGGCCGTCTTTCCAGAACACACTGGACTAGTACTTGTCTGAGAGCTTCTGCACTTTTCCCTCTATCTGTTCTTTCCAAAGGTCTTGGCATGACTAACTCCTTCTCATTATTCAGCGCTCATCTCAAACATACCTTCCCCAGTGAGGCTATCTTGCCCACCCTACCTGAAGCTGCTCCCTTCACCCCACCCCCAACCAGTTACTTTCTACCACAGTGGCCTATTTTACTTTCTTTGTAGCACTTACAATAACTGAAATTACCTTATCTGTTGATGCTATGTCTTCCCCACCACAGTGTAAGCTTACGAGACAGGGATCTCATCCATCTTATTCACCACTATATCCCTAGTACCTCCAACAGTGCCTGGTAAATAGTAGCTGCTCAATAAATACTTGTTCAGTGAATGAATTCTTGCAGGTGTTCTATGTACCTCTAATGTCCTATAATGTCCCTGAAGACAATGATGGTGTAGCTTTTACTTTTTCTTTTTCTTTTTTCAGTATCCCTAGTACTCAGGCACAGGGCCTGGTTCAAAATATGAGCTATTATAAGTTTTCATTAGGTATTCAATAAAAGTTTATTATTTGAATGTATACATGAATTAATGCTGTGTACATTCTTATATGCCATTTCATTAATCTTAAGACCCTACTATTTGCTAATAAAAATATATACACATTTAACCAGGAATGGGTTTCCCACTGTCTAGACCCTTCCAAGTGCCAAAGCTGGGGCTTCTGCTTCTATTTCATCTTCAGCATCCTCTGGTGGTAAAGCAACTCACAGTGTTTTGAAAAGTGTGTCCTATTGGCAAGGGTGAAATCCACAGAGAGCAGCAGTTTAAGTGGGAGCCTAGCAAAATCTTAGGGCACAGGTGGGCATCCTTCACTTGGGTGATCCAAGAAGCCAAGTGCAAAGGCCTGCCAGTGATCACAACAGGACTTAAGGCTCCTCTACACAGAGTGGCACACTCACTCAAATGTTGGGGGTGGTCTGCAACAGCCAGCAACCATCTCTTCACATGAGCTCTCTCTTTTTAACTCTGTCCTTTTTTGGAAGTCAGTCAATTGGATATTAACTGTTTCCTTCTCTTTGTATCCCTAATCTAACAATCTCAGTCGTCTACGAGTCGATGCAGATAGATCTAACTACATGGAAGTGTGTGGCAAGAAAGAAAAGCTCAGCACTAACATTTCAAGACCTTTTGTTTCTGCTTATAACATAGCAAATAAGAAAAACCACAGCATTCCGTTGCCAAAATGGAATTACTTAAAACCAAAATGGCACTATTTATAGATCATATCTTGCATTGTTTTGAAAATAGCACAGGGCAGTGCTAGTGGACCTCACATACATATTCAACAATAATTATAGGCTTTCTGGTGCATTTATCTATGCCAAAAAGTTTTATTTTGATGAGCTATTTCAAGATTCTAGTTTCCTCAGGAGAAAGTAGGATCATGCCAATATGATCTTTTTATTATGGGAAATATTGTGCTTTTTAGATTTCAATTACTAGGGAAAATAATGATGGTATGAATAGTATGACTATTTTTGGTTAAGGGAAGCCATTACATTACCATAATTAATTGATAAATAATGAGACCAATTTCAATAAATTCCTTAAAAAATACAATCTTTGATATACATCAACAAGGCCTTAGTGATATTGGGAGGAAGGAGAGGGAGGGAAGAAGGAAAATGAGAAGGAAGAAGAAAAATGCATACTTATATAATTTTTGTTTTCAGTTATCTAAAGGAATATTTCTGAGCCTTTGGTCACAGAGGTATAGAATATTAGGGACATAAGGGGCCCAATGATCTGGTTCAAATTTTTCATTTTATATGGGGGGAAAAAACAACGTTCTGAAAAATTAAGTGACACACCCAAGCATTCATCATTAGTAAATGGCAGAGCCAGAATATGAATACACAGCACAAATAGCCAATTTTTTAAAATAGATATGCAAGAAAAAATACCAAGTTATAAATAATTAGTATAGTATGATCTCATGTTAGCAACTTCAAGACTAGCACACATTTTTTTTAAATACATGAATAAGCTCATCTTTTGCAATCAGAAAATTAGCATTGTTTCCTTTTTATTTCCAGAACTCCTGTTATTCCATTTCTCCCAGAATTTTACCCTAATATAAATTTACCCTAATGAAGGGTTTGTGTTCAAAAGGCTTTTATTAATACCTTATCGTGTCTCTCAAACAAAAATTCTTATACAGATTTTATTTTTTTTATTCCCTCTAAGTTAAAAACACACTTCTGTAGTTAACATGATTATTATCATCATCATCATCATTATTATTCAAGTAGTTAAAACAATATAAATACATTAAATATTTTTGGTAGTTACTAAACAGCTAAGTAGAATTTTTCAGAAATATACCTCTTATAAGGATTAATGGGGATTTATTTTTCCATTAGTTCATGTGCTCATGGAAGAATATTATATCTAAAATGGAAAAGAGTACCACTTCTATTGCTGCTTTTCATTTTTATATATGTAAGCATATAATTGCCTTGTACACAAAAATAATGTAGGAGTAGAAAGACTTTATGACAACATCACCAAATTGTTTAAACTTCTTTCAAATTACATGCCAAATACAAGACTGACTCATTATCTGAGATTATTTTTAAAGACTTATCACCTAACAGTTCAATTAGGTCCTATTTTAATTTTGTTGAAAGCTGTAAATTAGCTCTCTCTCTCTTTCTCAAAACTAAATAAACATCAAAAATTTTTTAATTATGTAAACCTTAAAAGAGTTTTATTATACGGACGTTAGAGTCTCAAACTTTGTTTTTTTTAATGTTTATTTTTTAGAGAGACAGAGCGTGAGTGGGGAAGGGGCAGACAGAGAGGGAGACATAGAATCCAAAGCAGGCTCCAGGCTCTGAGCTGTCAGTACAGAGCCTGATGCGGAGCTCAAACTCACAAACCGGGAGATCATGACCTGAGTTGAAGTCAGACGCTTAACCGAGTGAGCCCCTAGAGTCTCAAACTCTTAAACTACACCAAAAAGGCTTTATCAAAAATTAACAAGTGACTATTAATTGCATCTTTTACTCTTTTACTCGGCACCACTCATTTAAACCAATATACTCAGTAAAAATGGAAATATTTCAATGTCTGTGCAAATGCAAAATTTTTTATAAAATTTCTTTCATCATATGTTTGAAATATATTTATGTCAAAATCTTTAAGGTTTCATTTACTGAATGTATGGAAAAATGTCATATAACATAATTGACAAAGCCAGTCCTCACTGTCAGACTTATCAGTTTGTACGAACATTGTAAGATTTATTTTGTCGGAAAAAGTCTGATTTTATTTTTCAATTTAAATAACTGTCTTAACGTCTGTTTTAAGGAATAGTATCAAAAACACTGAGAAGTTATAGAATCTGTGTTGTATATTTCCAAAAGCAATCAATATTAAAATGATACAGGTCTAATATAATTAATTTTACATTAGTTAATTGAAACAAAGTAGTACATTTTTTATTCATCTGCAGTTTTGGCAATGTAGTATTTGGCTAAAACTAGAAGTTACTGATGAAGCAAGAGTCGGGGAATAGGTGTGATATTCTTTAGGAAACGTACAGATGTATAATTTGAACTCATATTAAATTTTTTAATATAATACAAAGCATGCTTAAAACTCAGAGGTAGTCATTAATTGCATTAGACATCACAACCAAACTTTTTTGTGTTTAATAGAAGATAAAGGTATATGCTAATTAGGGTAATTAAAGCTAGCTGCTGTAAAACAACAGCTCCAACTGGTTTATTCCTCATTCATTTCATACATAGCCCCGTTGTGAGTAGGGTGACTGTGCTGGGCAACTGCCTTGAAAATACTGGCTTGGTTCCTCTCAGTTGGTAATCTGCAGTATTGACCTCTGCGGACCCATCTGAAGGCAGAGAGTCCGCTTGAATAAGGGTGCCAGAAGGATTTAGAACTAGGCCTGCAAGTCGTGTACATTCCTGCTGCTCATATTCCTTTGGAAGGAGCCCAGTCTAACTGCAGGGGAGAATGAGAAACGCGGTTTTCCTACACACTGAGATTCCTACCGCTCAGGAAGAGGAAACCCAGTTGATGAGCAGATAGCCAATGTCTGTCACATAGCTAATAACTAATTGGTCCAGCAGCTGGCAAATTCAGGTGTTGTTATGGGGAGATGGTAAAAAATAATTCAGAGGATGAAATAAAATAGGAATTGAGTATAATCAGAATAAGTATCTCATGATCCAGTTTGATAAAATAGGTTTCACTACTTTATTGGCTGATATATAACTAATCTGAGAGAAACCTTGTAAAAATTTTATCTGTGAGTGCTACCCAATGTCTCTTTTAAAAATTGGTATTTCTAAAAAACATTTGTTACACTAAGAAATAATCAGCATTGCTACCACTACTGTTCAGGCTATTTGGTGATGCTTTTCTTTCCAGCTAATGACAAGTGCTAAGGTGGGCTTTTTTTTAAGCTCTTTGATTTGCTGTCATAGAACTCTCTCCCAAGAGCATTCTTTGATAGACTCCAAAAAAAGCCAGAGGCACAGTCATTTCACTGTCCATTCTAATTTAATTCAGAATATCCCAACACTACTGGCCAAAATACTCTGGTTCCAAAGCAACGCTTAACTCTTAATAGAAATCCATAGAAGAAAGACAAGCATCAGGTAGGTTTCTATGTGTTTTGGTTAATTGTTCAAGGAGGCTTCCCCAAAACCAGTCATTTGAATTGTTCTTTTGTTGGGCAACCAGGAGATGTTTACTCCTTGGAACAATGCACCATAAAGTAGGAGATTAAACTACAGTGAAGGGAGAAGTGAGAATGCAGAATGTTTGGTCAAGAAAAAGGAAAGAGTATGTTGAAGTAAGAAAAATAGGTAGGGCGTTATAGTCAAATAGATGGGTGGATTCCAAGCTCTGTCAGTTTGAAGTTTGTGACATTAGGCAAGGTCAACACACCTTTCTGAATCTGATGCTTCTTAAATGCCAGCTTCTCTCTGTGCCAGCCTGGCAGACAAAAACACCCATTAAATAGTAGTTATTATTACAATCTAACAGGAGAGACCAGTGTTGGAAAATAATAGGAGAGTGACGTAACCCCACCTAACGAATATGATCTCTTCCACTCCTAAGGGAGAGAATCCTCATTGGATTTTATACACTCTCGTATTTATCTAGTAGGTTGTATAAACTCTTCTGGGATGACAGGACCTGTGCTTTAACTCATTCCATAAACCCCTCCGCCCTAAGAACCATGCTTGTGCCTAACGGGAAAAGAGAGAAGGACTTGGGACCAAATCAAAAGTCTTCAGCCTTCTATAATACAGGCACCCCCCCCCCCTTTTTCAAAAGTTCATGTTTTGCACTTCACTTTTACAAAAGATCTATATTAGCACTGTTTTCACTAACCAAAAGAAATCCAGAAGTGGCTGAGTGGCTCAGTCAGATAAGTGACCAACCCTTGATTTCTGCTCAGGTCATGATCTCGGGGTTCAGGAGTTCGAGCCCTCAGTCTGACTCTGTGCCCCTTCCCTCTCCCCCACGTCCTCGTGCTCTCTCTCACTGTCTCTCAAAATAAATAAATAAACTTAAAAAGAAAAGAAAGGAAATCCAAAGAGGATTTTTGCTGTCATGAGAAAAAGCGAAAATAGTGTTCAGCTGTTTGGCAGTTAAGCCCTTACAGAAGCAGCACGAGCCCCGGCAACTAGAGTGGCGCCACCAAGCGCCTTCTTCAGAAACTACACTCAACATCTCATCGGCCGTAGCTTTGAACTGTTTGGGAGCATCTGTGCTTCATCTAGATTTATTCTGTACATTTGACAGCTATATCCTAAGGTATCAGAAAAGCCTAAGAGAGGTTATTTCTGGGGTCTGGGAACACTCAAAAAATTTTCCATATAAATTAATGGTAATTGTTTCTATGCTTTATGCCATTTGGCTTTCAAAAGATTTCATAGGAATGCTACTTTCAGATAGCAGGGGAAACCTGTATGTAGTTCGTATTAAATGTTTGATGAGGATATAAACAAATATGGGAATGATGGGAATGAGTAAGAAAAGCTGGCTATCCAAAAAGAACTTATAAAATAACACGTGACATAGGGCCCAACCCACAGAAGTCCTTCAAAATTCTCATGAATTCTGAGTTGAAAGAAATATATTAGTAGAGTGCCTAAAATATGTTTTAATTCTGAACTTGATTAACAATAATTCTGAGTCACAGTTGGGATATATAATTTGTAGAACAGTTAAAAAACAAACCAAAAACCTTTCAAATGAGTGGATATTTAAGGGAAATTTGTGGGAGTGTTTGGGATGTAATCGGAAATGAGTGGTTTTCTTTCATCTTTCCTGATTGCTCATTGTGGGGCAATAAGTAACTAGGCACATAAGTACCAAACAGATAATTTGGTACAAAAAGAAACATCTATATTCAATGACTATAAATTTAGCATTTGTAACCATTTCTTGCCAAGACATCCTCACATTATTCAGCATGGGGCTCAGTTATTGACTGTGCCAGTCAAACAGCCAAGAGTATCAAGTTCCTTTGCTAAAAATATTTCAACCCAAATCATCCTGGCAGACAATAATACCAGAACAAAAGTCCTTTGTCCAACAAAGTGACCAGATTTTAGAAGACTGAATAGAGGCAGAAAAGACAAAGCGTGGTTGCATTGCCTTGGGCAAGTTACTAATCGAGCCTCAGTCTTTTCATCATTAAAACGATATTTTTAATACAATTTCATAATCTGCACTCTGCAATTCCTAAGTAGGGTTAAAAAAAAAAAAAAAGGCAAGAACTCTCTGGAACCTGCAAGTATTTTTGTCAGCTTGGCACCGGGACTGTTTGGCAGCAGAGGTGGCCATGGACAGACTTGAAGCCTCAGTTATGTCTCAGCACTCATAGTTATCACACACACCCTCTGCTGTTTGCTGACACTCTGTGACTTAGGGATTCATTTTACTGTGAACATTCCCCAAAGCATTAAAGATACGGGTAACAGTGAGAAGAAAAGGAAGCCATCAGGCTTTATCAATAGCTCAGAAAATGGAAGATCGATGATGGTGTGTCTGTGAGACATGTTACTGAAGACTGTGCTGCGGAAACCACCACCTCTGACTTAAAGAAACAGAAAGGCGAGTTGTTGAAATTGTGTGATGACAGTCAACACCAGGAACTAGTGAAAAATAGAAACACACGGCCCAGGGCCAAAAATGAAGATCTTGCATGTGTGTTGATTGAATGCATCCAACAACAAAGAAGTAAAGTCACGCCACTGGCTGGCTTGTTGGTTGTGAAACAAGCTAGAATGTGCCATGGAGAACTAAACCTTGAAAGTGAGGATGAATATTCAGAAGGCTGGCTGCAGAAATTTAAAAAGTGTCGCGGTATCAAGCATCCTAAAATATGTGAAAAAGCTCCTACTGATTATGAAACCCTTGAAAATTGCATTGGTGGGTTTGCTAAGGTGACATCTGATGAAAACCTTAGCCCTGAACAAATGCACAATGCTGATGAAACAGCTCTGTACTGGCACTATGTTTCTAGAAAAACCTGAACAATGGCTCACAAAAGGGCACCAGCAGATTTCAAAGATGCCAAGCAAAAGTTGACTGTTGGGTGTGCTAATGCTGCAGGCACACACGAGACAAAATTGGCAGGGACTGGAAAAAGCCTGTATCCAAAATGTTTACAGGCTGTGTGCAGTCTACCTGTGCATTATTATGCAAACAGGAAAGCATGGGTAACAAGAGAAATCTTTTCTGATTGGTTCAGTAAGTACAAGCTCCCAGCAAGCAAGCTGGACTGCAAGACAATTGCAAAATTTTATTGTTCTTAGACAACCATTCTGCACTTCCCCTTCCTGAAATTCTTGTTGAAAGTAATGTTTTTGGCATTTACTATCCTCCCCCACCTCTAACATGACATCCAAAATACAGCCTTGTGACCAAGGAACCCTATGCCCTAGGAAGAGCTATCACTTTTTTTTTCGCCAGCACATTTGCTTCAGTTAACAAATGCCCGAAAATTCAATACTTAAAAAAAAAAATTTAGTCTTAAAGATGCCATCGACGCGTTGCTAATGCTTGGAATGATGTTGATAAGTCAACATTAACTAATGCTTGGCACAGGCTTTGGGCTCCAATGGTGTTTGAAAATGACCTGGCCAGTGAAGATTTTCAAGGATTCAGAGATTATGATGAGAAGATGTTATCAAAACTCATTACTTATGCCAAAAGTTTATCAGCCAGAAGTGTAAGTAAGTTGGAAGAAGCTGACATGGAAGAAATGCTGTACATTGAAAATGATGTATCTGTTGTGTGTTCTTTCAGTGATGAGAAATTGCTGAGATGGTGTTAAGTACAGGTCAGTGTGAAGACCGTAGTAATAATGATGATGACGTGAGTGTGGGCGAAAAAAGTCTGAAAATGTGTGATCGATTAATTGCTAGCCTTGAACAATGTGCATTTATCAGTGAGCAAGAGATCATGGCCGTTTATTCAATTAAAGAGAAACTGCTTAGACGGAAACCTATGTTAAGGAGACCAGTGAGAGTGGGGAAAGTCTTTAGAAAGGCCCTATGTGGTTAATGCCTCTTCATCACTTGAGAATCCCATTCCTGGCTCCTCATCAAACGTCCAGCTCCAACCTGGTTTCATAGGTAAGGATACCACCAGTGTAACCTCTTCTCCAAGATTCTCAAACAACTAGAAGTGATAAATATTTATTGTATGTGTTATCGGTTAATTTTCATAAATATAAATTTAAAATATTATTTAAAAGTATTTTTAAAATTTTTTAGTGTTTATTTATTTTTGAGAGAGCAAGAGAGAGAGAGAGAGAGAATGAGCAGGGGAGGGGCAGAGAGAGGAAGAAGCAGGCTCCAGGTTCTGAGCTGTCAGCACGGAGCCCGATGCGGGGCTCGAACCCACGAACTGTGAGATCATGACCTGAGCTGAAGTTGGACGGTTAACCAACTGAGCCACCCAGGCACCCCTAAAAAATATTTATCATAAGCAACAAAAGAAATAAGAAGCTTACGTACTTATGGCCTATATTTATCCCGCCATTCCATTTACCAATAAATTTATTTACCAACAAATTTCATTTGCCAATGGATTTATCTATCTAAATAAATTGTAACATTATTTATGGCCTTTATTCCATTTAGTGTGAATTTTCATACATCTCTCTGCAGAAATAATGAGTTTTGTAACCATTTGGAATGTTACAAAATTAATAGTGTATGTACCATATTCCCAATTTCTTTATAAGTTCCAAAAAGTTTCATTTCCAAAATACATCTGGTCCCCAGGGTTATGGATAAGAGATTGTGGACCTGTACTATTTACCTTCAAGTTTGTTGTGAAGACCCAATAAGATAATTAATGTAAAATGCCTGGCACAGAATAAATGCTCATTAAATATAATTGCTATCATTACTATTCCATTCCCCTACTCTTAAAAGGAAAATGTAGGACAAGGTCTTTTTGAAGTTAATAAATTGACCTTGCACAGTAATAATAAGCATTCTTCAGATTTTATCAGCTTAAGAGATCCTTTGGCAATATGCTGCTGATAGGTACTAGAGTATCTCTTAAATCTTCATCCAAAAGATTGAAGCATTCCCAAATTGGAGGATAGAAAATGTTATGCTACAACAAGTTACACTGGTTTTATAAAATACATACACCTCTAATTAGCCTTTACATTATTCGACAAAGAGACATAATTGGTTATCTGTCTGCTAACCATTTCCTCAGTTCCCTCTGCCATTCACCCCATAAACAATATTTTAATCTTCCTTGTGAGTAAGGATTTATTCCTAATCCTCTGTGTATATCCTCAGCTGCTATCATAAAACCTTGAAGATAGCTGAGTGAATAAAATTGGCATTTTGTTTTACAAATAAAACTATTATTAGCCTGATGAATGTCAGTTGACCCCCTATAGGTTGGTCTCCTTTTGTTTTGGTTTCTTTGTAGTGTCTGTAAGATTTATTGCTTTTCTTTCATTATAAAAGGCATATGACAACTATGCAGAATATATGGAAAATATTACTTATAAAGAAGAAAATAAACTCACCTTTATCTTACAACCTGTGATAATCACTCTTAACATTTGTTTACTCTCTATCTATTGTCCAAAACTGTAAACCCTATGAGGGTGGAAACCATGTGCATTCATTCCTGTTCTCTACTCTGCTCAGCATCCCACAGTAGCAGGCATATAACAGATACAAAGAAAATACTCACATACGCAAGGATCAAACTAAATTCACAGGGGACTTTTGACCATGTTATTTCTAATTAACACTGTATTGGGAGCATTTTCCCATATCTGTCCTATTTGATCTAACTAAATCTGATTTCCTATACTGCACTCAGCTTATCCTCTTTATTTCTAGAACTTGCTACTTCCAGGCCCTGGGTAACATTATCCTGCAGCCTCTCTGCCACACCAGCCTTCCTTTCCCTGTTGTCTTCACTGCTTCCCCATCAGAACTGCCCCTCTTTTCCCATTGGCTCATGACCCAACTCTCTACTGGCTGCTCTTATAAGGAATAGTTGATCCTCACCATCGTGTGAACCCATATATACCCTGACTGACCATTGGTTCCCATTCTCCACGGAGCGCTGCTTTGGGATTGGGGTGAGCGAAATCGGGAAAGGCATGCAATGCAAGGGACAGAGAGTCTCACTGAGGAGGCAAACAGTAGCAGCTCCATCTTGTAGGGATGGGAACGGTGGGCTCTCTGTTGTCCGTATTATCCAGTCTCCTGTGATCAGTCCCTGAAACAGGTGTGAACTGAGAAATGCCTGGAGTCACTGTTCTGTGCTGGAAATCTCAGCCAGGCACATGATTAAAGGTCTGTCCCACTGATACATGTCACCAGAAGACACCTTACTTTGTATTGGGAACCAGACCCTAGGAACTAGATGCATGTAATTGAATTTATGGACCCTGTTCCTATGTTATTTCAGGATTTTTCTGTAACTTTTACAAAATTCTAATGAAAGATAATATTCTTCCTCTCCCAAATAATATGCCTTACATTGACTGTTAATTTCCTTATCTAGAGATAATTTTTTTAAACGTTTATTTATTTTTAAGAGAGAGACAGAGCATGAATGTGGGACGGCCAGAGAGAGAGAGAGAGATACAGAATCCAAAGCAGGCTCCAGGCTCTGAGCTGTCAGCACAGAGCCTGACACGGGGCTCGAACCCACGAGCCCTGAGATCATGACCTAAGCCGAAATCAGATGCTTAACCAACTGAGCCACCCCAGCACCCCTATATAAGGATAATTTTTTAAAATATCATCTATCCTTAGTTTTCTAAAATGTTACCATCAAATGTCTAGGTGTGATCTGAGGGTTTTTTGTTTTTCTGTTCATTCTAAGTGGCATTCATGGACCCTTTCATTGGGAGTTTCCTGTCTTTCATTGACAATGAGATATTTTATTCTTTTTTTTTTTCTTTACTATTTTCTCTCCTCCATTCCCTTTAGTCTGTCCTTCTGGAACTCCTCTTTGATTTTCTTCAAATGTTTGATGATTCTTCGTTGTGTCATGTTTGCATTTTCAATTACCTATTAGCCTGCCCATATGTCTGAGCGCCTTTTTTTGCTTCTTATGGTTCTAGGGGAGAGGTAGGACATACTACCTGACTGAGTAGATCATTAGCAACTTCTGTAGGCATTGGAACTCCCATTTTCTTTTGGGGGTACAATGCCCCTTGGGTACTTCCCTGCTGGTAAGGCCCAAGTAGTCCTTTTCATTGGAATTGTCTTTGCTATTTGCTGCATAGCACAGCTGGAAGAAGGAACCTGACTGTACCTACTGCCGTAATGTTAACCCAAATCATACTAAATGTTGGATTGGGACTGCCTCCTGTTCCCCATATCCACTTTCCCCAAGCTGAAGCCTCTCTCACAGTTTACAGGTGCCGTCTTCACTAATACTGGACAATGGTTCCCTCCCTCCATGTCATCCCAGTTCTACTTTCTGTCTTTCACCAGTTCCTGCAGAATTTTTAGTCCATTGAGAGTAATTAAGTCATCTTGTAAGTCAGCATGATCTTCAAATATCTGTATATATATTTATATATGCACTTTAGATTCGTTTTAGGGTTAAGCCCGGAGAGGAAGTCTAGATGAACATGTGTTTGTTTTTACCGCCATCTGGATCCAACCCCATTGTAGTTTTCAAATGTGTTTAACAGACATACTACATTTCAAACAAAATCATATATAGAGGATCAATGTATTAAACAGGTAAAAGCAAAACTGATGTAGTTGAAGAAGAGAAGGTGACCCTGAATATGAACTTATTGGTCTCCCTTTTGCTCTCCACTGCAGCTACTGACCCCCTCCACCGAATCTCACAACTCCGCAGAACAGTTTAAAAACCACTGACATGATTTATAGTCCAGGAGTGTCTGGCCCATAATAGGTTCTTAGTAAATGGTAGCTATCATAACTATTAAAAACATTACCTCTTGACCTTCCCTAGCCCAAGGCCTCCCATAAGTTCTGGTACCAACTTCTGCCATTTGTACAAGCAATCTCATCTTGGAAACAAGTAAAAATATATAGATATATTTCAGAGAATCAGCGGCAACTGAGGACCTAATAAATACGCTTAAGCATTCTCTGGGCCTCACCTGTTAACCTCGCTTAATCCCCTCAACCTGTGAGACAAGTGTTTTGATCTCCAGGACATGATGAAGAAATAGAGGCTCAGACACACATAGCAGGAATATGCACAATACCAAATGTGTAAGAAATACCCATTTATTTTATTTTTTTAATTTAATTAAAACTAGCATGATTCCACTACAATTGTAGGAAATGACATCCAAACCATTCAGGGGGCTTTCCTCGCAAGATTCTGGATCTTGCCCAGCATGCTGAAGCATAGAGAAGGCCTGTCCTGTCATCCCTCTGCGATTTGCACAAGAATCTATCTGCTAGTTGCCCACTTTCTGTACCAGAAAAATTTCCGCTGGATTGGGACACACCCCAGTTCTGTGCGATGTAGGATGTCAAAGATCTTTGAGAGGTTGGAGTCCCAGTCCCTAGGGTTCAGAATCTCCAGCCGCACAGCTATCCTCTCTGAGCACTGGCTGCCTCCCCGAGCATCCCTTTTTTTTGGTGACAGGGAGGTGTTTGTCTCTTCCTTCCTGTTACCCTCAAAGAGTCTCCCTTTCTCCTCTCCTAGGGACACCTAGCAGAATCTAGCAGAGTTTAAACTTTTCTAAAATAAAAGCTGCTCCCTGGAAATGGATGCTTTCCTTGTGCAAAAAAACTCTGAGGCAAGAAAATACCGAGACCCTTCTTGGCAAGGGAGTGGTGAGGATATGGAGAATATGACAAATTGATTCTCAGTAAATTTTCCTGCCACAAAAACGAGGTCACTGACTGATCCAAAGCCCACAGTAGTAAGAGGCAGAGCTAGGATCCACAGCATTCTTGCGGTTATGCAGACCACCTGAAGAGAACCCCTGGGCGCCCCAGTTGCTGTGGGGCAGGTGCCCCTGGGCAGGGGAGAGCAGCAGCTGCAGATCCCAAATGAGAGTGGCCCCCTGGCTTCTCTGATGGAGATCACCAGTGGATGAGATCCTGGGACTTGCGTCTTCACAGAGATGAGCTTGCAGTCCAAACCCGGACCTCTCTCACCCACAGAGGGACGATCCGTCATGTTATACTGATAAACACAGCGTGTCCCAAGGATAGAATCCAAGTTATTCTAATCTCGGCATTTCCATATGGTTTATGCTTATGTAAAGCGGTGCTTGCCAGAAATACAGTGACAACACTGTCAAAGAGCATTTAAATGGAACAAACCCAAGCACCTTCTCGAATTTGTAATACATGCATTACGTAAGGGAGAAGTAAAACAAAATGACTTTTTACACGTGGATGTGCTTTCAGGGGATTTTTGAATTATATTCCTTTGAACAATAATTTCATATTTCTAAATGCAACACTTGTTTTAATCCTGTTCCAACCAAGAATTTTATTTTGCTCTAAATTAATTTACTTGCGGGGCGCCCGGGTGGCACAGTCAGTTGAGCATCTGACTTCGGCTCAGGTCATGATCTCACCACTTGTGGGTTCGAGCCCCATGTCAGGCTTTGTGCCGACCGTGCGGATTCTCTGTCTCCCTCCGTCTCTGCCTCTCCCCTGCTTGCACTCTCTCTCTTAATAATAAACATTAAAAATTTTTAAAAGTAATACTAATAAATTAATTAATTTACTTGCAACTTTTGTTATTACTCAAATCAATTTTCTAAAGGCTAAGGAGTTAAGTCACTGAGAACACAGCCACTTAATTTTGGGTCTTTATTTTTCTGTGTGCAGTAGTATTTTTATACTGACCTCAACTGTCAAAAACACACTCAAAATAAAAAAGCAGGAATGGGGGAGGTGGAGTGAGTCCTCTGAACAGCCAAAATAGGGGTTGTAATGTTCAGGTTTACATTAAGGGAGACCCTGGGACCCACAATCTTTGTGTTTACCCCAGTTCACTTTCCCTTATGAAACATTTTAAACATATCACATAAATGGTGGGGAAAAAAAAATCAAAAAAATTAAAAGTACAAAGAAAAACTCTCCTGCAGATATACCACCCAAAGAATACCACTGTTCATATTTTCATCTCTTTCTTTTGGGATATCGTATACATGTGTTTCACATTTCCACCATCATTACCGTTGCCCATTTCTTTTGTAGTAATGGTCAATTATTGAATTCTCTTTTTTCTTTTTTGCTTATTGTTATAAAATAAGCATTTCCCCTATTTAAAAAAAGTAGAAATTCAGAGGCACCTGTGTGGCTCAATCGGTTGAGTGTCCAACTTTGGCCCAGGTCATGATCTCCTGGTTTGTGAGTTCAAGCCCTTCATCAAGCTCTCTGCTATCAGCACAAAGCCCGGTTGGGATTCTGTGCACCTTCCCCTTCTCCCTGCCCCTACCCCGCTCACATGGGCTCTCTCAAAAAGAAATAAAAACATTTTAAAAGTTAATTAATTTTTTAAAAAGTCACTTAATTAGTTCCCTAGAGAGACTATCTTCCAGAAAATCCATTCATCTAGATTCCATATCTTGCCTCAAACTGAAACAGTGGCATATGTGGCTAAGTGCCAGGGGTTTGAGGATGTCATAAGATAAATATCTTCTTATAGGAATTTTCCACAAAATTGAAAGAGAAGATTCACTCTAAAATAAACCCAGCCCAGACATAGGAAATAGAACCAGAAATACATATGAATTTTTAAGATAAAACAGGAAAAGGATTTCAAAAATGAAATGTAGTTCAAGAGAAAATGATTTCGTTGACATTTTTATGAATTGTAGATGCAACCCGCATTGGTAGCACTTGTGGTGGTCTTTTGTGGTACTTAAGTTTACATCTTCCAGATGGATACATAAGAAAACAGTGTCTTGGGGTGCCTGGGTGGCTCGGTTAGTTAAGCATCTGACTCTTGATTTCGGCTCAGCTCATGATCTCACGGTTGTGAGATCAAGCCCCATGTTGGCTCTGAGCTGCACATAGAGTCTGCTTGAGATTCTCCCCCTCCCTGTCTCTCTCTGCCCCTCCCCCACTAGTGCTCTCTCTCTCTCAAAAAAAAAAAAAAGGCAGTGTCTGTATGAATATATAAGAATATATAAGAATATGTAAGCAAAGGGCACTTGGGTGGCGCAGTCGGTTAAGCGTCCGACTTCAGCCAGGTCACAATCTCGCGGTCCGTGAGTTCGAGCCCCGCGTCAGGCTCTGGGCTGATGGCTTGGAGCCTGGAGCCTGTTTCCGATTCTGTGTCTCCCTCTCTTTCTGCCCCTCCCCCGTTCATGCTCTGTCTCTCTCTGTCCCAAAAATAAATAAACGTTGAAAAAAAAATTAAAAAAAAAAAAAGAATATGTAAGCAAACCTTGCTTTGCTTTTAGCGAAGAATTTCTAGGACATGTATCTGCTTCCACGCTCCATTTTAAGTATGCGTATCATGTGCTTGTATTTTGTATAATACAAAAAGAAAACAGTCCTTTATCATTGAGCATGTTGGCATTATTTTCCTTCTTTTTCTTTTTCTTTGCAATATTTGAAATGAGTTTTATTCCTTTTCTATCTTTATTGGAAACATATTTTATGTTTAAAAATGGATTTTTTGAGGAGCTACTATAACCTGCTTTTTTCCAAAATTAAAGATTGTGTTGTGATTGAAAAAATGCGTAACATAAAATTTGCCATCTCAACTCTTTTTAAGCGTACAATTCAGTAGTGGTAAGTATATTTACATTGTTATGAAACAAATCTCCAGAACAGTTTTATCTTACAAACCTGAAACTTTATACCCATTGAACAACGCTTCCTTCCCCCTGCCCCACCCCCTGGTAACCACCATTCTACTTTGTTTTCCTATAAATTTGACTATTTAGATACCTCATATAAATAGAATTCTACGATGCTTGTCTTTTTGTGACTGGTTTATTTCATTTAGCATAATGTTCTTAAGGTCCATCCATGTTATAGCTTGTGATGGGTTCTCCTTCCTTTTTAAGGCTGAATAATATTCATATATATGTATATAATATAATATACATATGTGTACATATATATACACACTATATATATACACACACACACACACACAATTTTTTTTTGTTTATACACACACACACACAATTTTTTTTATTCACTCATCTATTGGTGGACATTTGGGTTACTTCTACCTCTTGGTTAATGTGAATAGTGCTGCTCGGAACACAGGTATGCAAATATCTCTTTGAGATCCTACTTTCAGTTCCTTTGGATATATACCCAGCAGTGGGATTGTGGGATCATCTGATGATTCTATTTTTAACTTTTTGAAAAACCTCCATACTATTTTCCACAATGGTAGAACTCATATTTTAAAAAAGAAGAAATGGCAGGGAGCCTGGGTGGCTCAGTCGGCTAAGCTTCCGACTTGGGCTCAGGTCGTGATCTCACGGCTGGTGGGTTCAAGCCCCCGAATGGGGCCCTGTGCTGACAGCTCAGAGCCTGGAGCCTGCTTCAGATTCTGTGTCTCCCTCTCTTTCTGCCCCTCCCCCCTCCTTGTGCTCTTTCTCTGTCTCTCAAAAATAAATAAACATTAAAAAAAAAAAAAGTAGAAATGGCAAGAAAGCATCCTGTTTGTGGAGGGTCATGTCAGACCAACACCCTAGATTCACAATGGGCAGGAATTCACTTCCCAGCTTCCATTGTCACCATTTCTTTTCCTGACAAAGCCCTGGTTTTGGTCAGGTGTTTACTCTTCCATCAGAAGATTCAACAGAATTTGACCTTATCCTCAGCTTTGGAAGTGTATCTCACTCTAAACCACTCTTGGTAATCCCACTACCTTGCCATTGAATAGTTTAGGAACTCAGACTTCAGTCATACTCAGTACAGTTTTCCCTTGAGGAGTGTTGTTGCTAGAGGAGTGAGCAGGTGACCTAAGTTGCATCAGATTGAAGGGAAAGGTTTCTGTAGGACAATTGGGTGAAAGGTTTTCTTTTTCTCCTGTGGAATATGAACAAAGTAATGTAGGTCCCCATTGTTTCCTGTAAGTCACTTATTAGCCATGAGAGTCCTAGTCTGGAGACAAAATTGTTGCACAAAGAAAGACTAAATCAAGAGAATACCAAATAAATGGAATGGAGCCCTCATGGCATTGGGCCTGGAACCCTTCTGAACTCTGGATTTGCCTATTAATAAACATCATTGTTTAAGCTAGTTTGAACTCAATTTTTCTGTAACTGGCAGCCCATAGCATCCTACCTGATGTAACTCTCCCTGCTGTTCACCAACCCTTGGGGAAAACTTTGAGAATCACCTATCCATCTCACAACTCTGAGGTCTAACAATTGCTCCTGTTGCAATTCCTCTTTACATATTGGCTGGTCCCACAGCCAACCTGGGGACATCATGCCTCAGGACATTTCAAAATCTGACCGAAGGTTTCCATTCTGTTGCTGAGGGTTGGATGAGGAAAAGGTTATCCCTCCTGCCAGGAGATAGCCTGTGATGAGAGCTAATGTAGAGGAAGAGAGGTTGTACCCTTGGTGGTAGCTTTGGAAGGAATGGAGTGCCTGCAGGGCTACCACTGGCTTATAATGTTCTTTTATGTGAATTAGGGGGAAAAATGCCCTTCCCAAGACACTTTACTTCCATATGACGGTAAACTGTCGTAATACATTGATTTTGTTAGCACAAAACATTTTTCTTTCATTTGCCAGAAAATTGTCATAATGAATATACAAATGTATGCTATCTAGGGTGTAAATAGCTCTCTCTTAGATCTGGCACCATTGAGCATGACACCATCTGGACAAAGGAACGTGACAGCCTATTAGAGACAGAACACAGAATGCGGAACAGATGAGAAAGCTGGTGGAGACGTACTTATAATCCATTCACTTTTAGCTCAGACATGATTTTGATAGGTAAACAACTTTTAACAAGTAAACTGGGGAGATAAGCCTTTTCTTTTAACTTTGTATTTTAAAATAATTTCAGACTCACAAAAAAAGTGCCCCCCCAAAAAACAAACCCAACCAACAACACATCACCAAAAATAAAAATCATTCCTCATATATCCTTCACCCAACTTCACAACTTATATAAAGAGAGTACAATTATGAAAATCAGGGAATTAACTTTGATATCATATCACTAATATACAGAGCTTATTCAGATTTTACTAATTGTCACACTAATGGTTTTTTATGGTCCTGGATCCAATCCAGAATCACACATTGCATTTAGTTCTCATATTTTCTCAGTCTCCTTCAACCTAAAGTAGTTCCTCAGTGTTTGTCTTTTATTACATTGACACTTTTGGAGAGTACTGGCAGTTATTTTGTAGAATGTGCTTCAATTTGGGTTTACCTGATGTCCTTCCTAATGATTCAAAAGTCAGGTTGTACATTCTTGGCAAGAATACCACAGAAGTGATGCTGTGCCCTTCTCGGTGCATCATTTCAGGAGTCGCATGATGTTAATGTGTTAACTTTAATTATGCGATTTAGGTGCTCTGTGCCTTGTTTCTCCACTATAAAGTTACCCTTACTCTCTTTATAATTAATAAATATCTTGTGTTGAGATACTTTAAAAATATACTTATATCCTGTTTCTTATCAAACTTTGTCCCACCAATTTTACCACCCATTGGTGATTCTTACCTACAGAAATTACCAGTGTGGTATTGGCCAAATAGTGAGGTCAAGATTTCAACTTTACTTTTTAACGTTTATTTATTTATTTTTGACGGTGGGAGAGGGGCCAAGAATCCAAAGCAGGCTCCACACTGTCATTACAGAGCCTGACGTGGGGCTCAAGCTCTCAAACTGTGAGATCGTGACCTGAACAGAAGTTGGACCCTTAACCAATTGAGCCACAGGCACCCCCAAGATTTCAGCTTTGGAATTAAATTTGGAAAGACTCCCCAGAAGTAGGTGAGAAACATCTTGCAATCTGAGTGTATAATCTACTGACCAAGAGCAGGAGTTTTGCAGTCAGACAGACCTAAACTCAAATATTAGCTCCACTGGGTATTAGCTGTGTGACTCTAAGCAAATTAACTTCTCTGATCATTAATTCCCTTATTGGTAAAGTAGAAATTATGGAGTCTACCATATAGAGTTTTTATAATGAATATAATAAATATAAAGCACTTTGCATAGTGTCTGGCACATGATAAATGCTCAGTGAATTTTAGTTATTGTTATAATTGTTATTGTAATGAAGTGGTTCAGGACAAGTCTTCCCCAAAATGTGCCACTTTAGCATGTGGACTGTTTTGAGCTGAAGGTAATTAAGACCTTGTGGGCTCAAGAGAAACTTTTTTTTTAATTAATTAATTTATTTTGAGAGAGA
The DNA here is from genome assembly GCF_018350175.1 of Felis catus. Classification (NCBI taxonomy): domain Eukaryota; kingdom Metazoa; phylum Chordata; class Mammalia; order Carnivora; family Felidae; genus Felis; species Felis catus. Next base: position 50,380,337 of record NC_058378.1, on the reverse strand, counting down.
GAGAGAGAGCACGCGTGCATGGGCGCAGGTGCACAAGCGGGCGAGGGGCAGAGAGAGAGGGAGAGAGAGAGAATTCCAAGCAGGCTCCATACTGTCAGCACAGACCCTGACACAGGGCCCAAACTCACTAACCATGAGATCATGACCTGAGCCAAAATCAACAGATGCTTAACTGACTGAGCCACGCAGGCACCATTCAAGAGAAACTTTTGCCCCTCTTTTAACTATGTAGAAAAATCTTCCCTGGGCGCCTGGGTGGCCCAGTTGGTTAAGCATCCGACTTCGGCTCAGATCGTGGGTTCGTGGGTTCGTGGGTTCGAGTCCTGCATCGGGCTGTATGCTGACAGCTCAGAGCCTGGAGCCTGCTTCAGATTCTGTGTGTGTCTCTCTCTCTTCCCCTCCTTCGCCATGTCTCTCTCTCCCTCTCAAAAATGAATAGACGTTAAAAAAAAAATTTAAAATAAAATGGCTTAAATGGTAACCTTATAAAAGGGGGGAGGGCGCCTGGGTGGCTCAGTTGGTTAAGCATTCGACTTTAGCTCTGATCATGATCTCCTGGTTCGTGAGTTCACACCCCAGGTCGGGCTCCATGCTGACAGCTCAGAGCCTGGAGCCTGCTTCAGATTTTGTGTCTCCCTCTCTCTCTGCCCCACCCTGTTCATGCTCTGTCTCTCTCAAAAATAAACAAGCATTTCAAAAAAATGTTTTAAAAAAAGTGATCTTTCCCAAAATAAAAATATTGGCAGAGACAAATTTTATTTGAAGGCCCCATCTGTATGGCAGGGCAAACATCTAGTATGGATGAAATAATTCCTATCATAGAAACAGAGTACAAAGACATTTCAGAACAGTTCCTGGTCAGAGAAAGGAATGCCTGCTCTATAGCTTTGGACCAGTGTTGACTTTATGTCTTTCATTTCTTCCCTTTCCAAATAGGACACTGAGGTTATTTGTCTCTGCTTGCTACTGTATATTTGGGAATGAGAAAAGAGAGAGGACAGATAGCTCTCTTTTTTTTTTTTTTTTTTTTTTTTTTTTTTAGCTTTTACACAACCAAAAAGAACCACATGTGTACCAGATGGAGATGCCTGATCATCTCCCAGGGCTTTTAGCTGGATTCAGTGACTTTAGATAACATTCTCAGGGGTAGGGTGGAGAGGGATCTACTCTACATATGGGAGGAAGAGTAAAAGGGAAATTCATTGGCCAGAGAGCGAATTGTAGCAGACTGACCATGTGTTTTCCAAGCTTATTTTTTTTTCCTCCTAGGTACTAAGTTAAATTACATTTCTCAGCTTCTCCTGCCATTAGAGGGGGGCCACTTGGCTTGAGTTCTGACCAATGAGATGGGGAAAAAGCTATCTGATACTCCTAGGCCTAGTCCATAGCCCACAATCCTCTGTGCTCTCTTTTGTCTCCCCTCAGTGAGACTGATGTCAACATCTAGGGCAATACTAGGTTCTGAAAGACTGCACAGAGCAGAAACCCCCAGCTGACCACATTGAACTCTTTGTGAACAACGAATAAATATTTATTGTATTAGGCCACTGAGATTTGGAATTATTTATTACACAGAAACTAGTGTTAATTATGCTGACTAAGAAAATCTCCACCGTACTAATTTAACATGCTAAATGTTACACAACAATGGGCAGCTAAATGTTTATTCAGAGATTCAAGATCCATTAAATACATTATTTCCATTGGATGATTTCTGACCAGCCAATTTGGTAAATAAATTTTAATTTTCTAAAGGTTGCCTTCAGAATACAAATATACCTGCCCATAATGGAATAATGGATGTCATAACTGAATGTGCCCAAGGGGTGGGCTAGAAAAGGATACCAAATGAAGTAGGTAAAGCCTTAAAGTGGGTAAAGCCTAGGTCCAATCCTGAGTCAAGATCAGAGACAGTCTCTCATCCAAGGTTCAACCAAGCAAAGAGAAACCACCATGGGTGTTTAGAAGAGAGACTCTACGGTGAGAGAAAGAGGAAGAGGCAGAGAAGCTAATCTGAGGACAGTGAAGCAACACAGACATTAGCAACAGCACAAAGCCACCACCACCCTTAGACTGAAAAACAGGGAAAAGGTGGTTTAATTGGAGCCCAGGAGTTATGATCACCCAGCAGAAGAGGCTGTCAAGGCAAGCACATCCCCCAAAGGTGGAGACTTTGGAAGAAGGGCAGCAGTTTTGGAGATGCCACCCAAGGGAAGGAGAGTAAGATTCTACCATTCCGTCACTAGTGCCGCCCAATGGCTAATGCCAGCTGGAATCCAAGTGACTCAGGGGCCTGAGAAAGACAGCCTTACAGGAGCCAGTCCACCTGCCTTACTGAGCCGGGTAGGCAGGCCACAGGCAAAGGATCTGAGCACACAAAAGTGTAGGACATGCAGAAACTCTAAGGAAGAGATGTAGAACACTCTATTCTCAGTAAAATCAAAGCTCAAGGGTTAGAGCAACTTAAAAGAGCATTGCAGTCAAAGGTGGGACATTTTTAAATGTTCTTGCTTCTCAGAGATGCTGTTCTACTTGTTGTGATTAAAGTCACCACTTTTTTATTTTTATTCTAGGTCATGGAAGAGCCAGCATGTGAGGGAACTTTATTCTTATGTCCAAATATGAAATCTGTTCAGATGTAGCTTCCTTCTCCTTCAATTTTTGTAAGCAAATTTGATTGTTTGAAAACTGCAGAAATGAAAGGTGGAACACAGTCTGCCACTGCTAATTCACAGCTCTGTGATATTGGGCAAACCACTTAACTGACTTCTGCGGTTCTATTTTTCTCATCTCTCAGATGGACACATACCTTCTTCCTTATCTCATTGGCCTATTGGAATGATCATAGTTTTTGTTTGGTTGGTTGATTGGTTTTAATGAGACAATGTGAAATACTGGTATACAGAAAAGCATCATATAATGTAAAACATTATACATATTAATATGCTCCAAATCTATCTTCCCACCATTCTATCCTTTATTTTGCGGGTCAGCTTTACTGAGATATAAATTAAATACAATTAATTTCATTAAGATAAGTAAGTGTACAATTCAATGAGTTTTGGCCAATATATATAGATATGTAACCACTGCCACAATCATAATACAGAATATATCCATTGACCCCCAAATTATCCCTGGTGCCCATTTACATTTTTATGTTTTGAGTCAGTACATACTCAAGAGAAATGAAAACATAATCCACACAAAAACTTGTACATAAATATTCATAGTAGCATTATTCATAATAGCCCCAAAGTGGAAACAACCCAAATGTCTGTCAACTATCAAATGGGTAAGTAAAATATGGTATATCCTTGCAGTGGAATATTATTCAGCCATGAAAAGAAAATTATGGACGAAAAGAAACCAGTCACAAAAGACCACATATTATATGATTTCATTTATATGAAATGTCCAGCATAGGCAAATCTATAGAGATGGAAAGTAGGTCAGTGTTTCTCTAGGGCTGGGGGTTAAGGGGAAATGGGGAGTGACTGCAAATAGGTATGAGGTTTCCTTTTGGGGTGGTAAAAATGTTCTAAAATTGATTTTGGTGATGACTGCACAATTCTGTGAATATACTAAAAAACCATTGAATTGTACCCTTCGAATGGATATATTGTATGGTATATGAATTATGTCTCCACTAAGCTCTTACCAAAAAACTAATTCAGGAATTAAAGGAAATCTAAAACAAAGGCAAAATTCCAAGCACAATATTTCATTATAGTTTTTGTATACTATTTTTTCTTCAAAGTTACAAGAGCATTTCTATAAATTAATAACAAAGGAAGATCGCATCCACAATCCTAATAGCCTAAGAAAGCAAACTATTTGATTATTTCATATCCCTTCTTCACCTCATCTTTGAGTATGTTTGCTTGATTTACAGTCATAAATGGTACAGACTCGATTAGTAGGTTGCTTTCATCAGTTAACATTTTTCCATATTGCTACATAGTTTTCACTGTGATCATTTTGAGAAATAGATGACATTCCACCTAACCGACCACATTCCTCCCTCCACTCAGACACCCACGCCAGAAAGCTGAGCTATACCTATGTTGCTCTTGTCACTTCCCTAGTTCAGAACAACGTACTCTCTTGCCTAAATTACTGCAAATGTTTTCTAACTGGTGCCCTTGCTTTTTGTGGTCTAGCAATCCATCCTCCACACAGCAGACAGGCCTGAAACTGGTGTCTTCAGTGATTCCCAACCAACTATGCATGAGAGGCCAAACCACTCCAATGGCTCACAGACCGCTTGAGGCTGGACTCTTGCCTGCATTTTCAGCCTTATTACCCCCCTGTCCCCTACCCCACTCCATATCCCCTGTGTTCACTGAAATGCACACAGCATAGCGTGTGGGGTTTACTCTGCCCAGAATAACTCACCCACACTGCCCCCTCCTGTCCACTCGGCAAACTCCTACTTCTCCTCTAAGGTTTGGCATAAACATTGCCTCCATGGAGGAGCATCTCCTATCCTCCCCAGGAGGGAGGTACTCCCACCTCCATACTCCTAGATACCTTCGTACATATCTCCATTTTGTATTGTACTTCCCATGCATGCCCAGAGTAGGAATTATGCTGTCTTCAGCTTCCAGCACTTCAGCATCTGGCACATAGTACGTCCCAGGAAATGTCATTTCAGCAATTTAAGATTTATAACTACTGGGGCGCCTGGGTGGCTCAGTCGGTTAAGCATCTGACTTCGGCTCAGGTCATGATCTCCCGGTTTGTGAGTTCGAGCCCCGTGTCGGGCTGTGTGCTGACAGCTGGGAGCCTGGAGCCTGCTTTGGATTCTGTGTCTCCCTTTCTTCTCTCTCTGCCCCTCCCCTGCTCCTCTCTCTCTCTCTCTCTCTCTCTCTCTCTCTCTCTCTGCCTCAAAAATACATAAACGTTACAAAAATAATAAAAATAAAAATTATACCTACTGTGCTAATTCACTATTTCCAGGCACTATTCAAATCACTTTCCACATATTATCTATTTAATCCTCTAAACAACCTTACAAGGTAGGTATTATTATTATTATTACCATTTTAAAGATGAGAAGACTGAAGAAGTTAAATAAGTTGCCCCAAATCATTACAAAGCTAGTAAGCGACAGGGTCAAGATTTGAACTTAGGCAGTGTGATTCCATGCTCCTGATCACTACACTGAACTACCTCTTGAAGCAATAAGCCATTCTTTATTGCCATATGCATAGGTTACTTGTAATCTGTCTATCCTTCCCTCCCTCTCTCCATCACTCTCTCTGATATAGATGGCACTGTAGTACACAATTGTATGTATAGCTTATTTTCCTTATTTTGAATTTGGCTTAAGATAAATCCCTATGAGTAGAATTTAAAGATACATTACAAGATGACATTTTTTGGATCTTCATATGTCCAATAACAACTTTACTTACCATGACATAGCTTGTGCTGAAGAGGTGAAAGTGTCAAGGCCTCGGGCCATCCCAGCTGATACAGGATCAGGCAGATGGGGTCACGTACTCTGAAGGCTGAAGATGGCTGCAGGAGAAGTGCAAGAAGGGGCAAACTGGTATGAATCTGCCTCGGCTGGCAGCTGGCCTAACTTCACAATATAGCCCTTGATCTCATTTTAGGATGAAAGAACGGAAAACACTTCGATGTTGCTTCTCAAAATGTCCAAGTATTAATGACTTAGTGGCCAAATTACAGCACCAGTCCTCTCAACGACACTCCTTTATGCCATGAAGTAGGTTAACACTGAGCCGTACGAATATACATTTTTGAAGCCAGCCACCATGTAAGTCTGACTGCTCTGTGACTCTTGTGAGGAAGCCCAAGCTAGCCCAGAAGAGGTATCCTGTGGAGAGTGACGATCAGCCCAAGCTGCTCCAGCCGTCCCAACCTAGGTGCCAGACATGGAAATGAAGGAGCTACCTTGGACATTTTAGCTCCAGGAGACATGTGTGGAGGAATAACGGAAGAAACAAACTGTAACCCGAAGTCAGGCCTCAGATGTATGGCTGCAGTGAAACCAGCCCGGCCATCTATGGTCATTTGAGCCATCCCAGCCACTTAGGCATCATCATGAATAGACGAGCTGTTTCCCCTGAGTGCTGTCCAAACTCCAGATCCACAAAATTAAGAGCATAACACATGCTGTTTACTGCTGCTAAACAAACAAAACCTTTTTTTTAATCCACCCTGAAATTTGAAAAAGATCATTTGAATGAGAAACGCTGGCTGAAAATCAGTGCTCTTCCTCCTCTACCTAGCCGCTGACTTGGCTCCCATGTAAAAGCAGCTGCTCACCATTGGCAAGGATTTGATCCAGAGTCACACGTGTGACCTCTCAGAGCAGCAGCAGCAGTGGCTGCTGAAGGGTTATCCTGGCAGTTTTCTTCCTCTGCTTTACCCCCAGAGGACCAGGGGTGATCCGTGAAAGCTGGCGCTCCTCGGACTGCTGGAGGGCGCTCCAGCCACTCGGCTGCCTATGCTACAGGGCTACCTCCGCCTGATAGAGGAGGAAAAACTCTGGCTTTCACCGTAACCCAACCTGGGGTCAAACCCCAGCTCCATCACCTAAACTGGCGATATAATTCTGGTCGTATAATTCTGAGCAGCTTAATGAATGCGGAGGCCCTGGATTTTCTCCTCTTTGAAATGAGGACAGTAACACCTAACTTAGTAAGTGTGCTTTCAGGGTTAAATGAGCCTTACCTCCCTGGCATTCCATAATAATGACAGCTACTGTTTACTGAGCATCAAAAATGACTTCAAATTCCTTATCACCATCCTCAGGTGGTTGCTCAACACTGCCTGGCAGTTTCAGATGTAAATTGGATGTTGCACTATTTTACATTCACATCCTTCCTCTCTCAAGCTTCCCTCAGACCCTTGTTCTCATCACTCTATGCTGATGACCTCACCGCAGGTTTCACGGATCAAAGAGAAGGAAGCTACCTCCTCTTTCGGTCATCAAACCTAAACTGCTCCCTGCATCTGCATTTACTTCTCCTTTCCTCTTTCAACAGTGGAGGAAGGGCCCCTCCTCCCATTGCAGGCCTGTCCATCCATTTGTGTTCTAGATCCCTTCATCTTTCCCCTCTCCACTGATCATTCTGTCAGCACTCAAATAGGCTCCACTATCTCCCATCTTTGGAAACCTTCCTTTGAGCCCTGCACTCCCTCCAGGCACTGCCCTGTTTCTCTGCTCCCTTTCTGGCAGACTCTCGAAGTTTCTACAGACCCCATCTCTACTCCATCACCTCTGCACTCACTAGCTCACTCGGATTTGGATTCCAGCTTCACCACTCCTCTGAGATTGTTTTTGTCAGGGTCGCCAATGGTTTTTTATTGTTAACAGCAATGTCTACTTCATTGTTCTTTCCACTTCTCAGCAGCGTCAGGCTAGCTTGGACTTTCTGAAATATTCTCCTCTCCTACTTCCAGTGAAACCGTAATCTCCTGGCTTTCCCCTTCTTTTGTGGGGGTCTCCATCCTCGGTCTTCTTTCCTTTCTCAACACCATGTGTCAATGCTGATACTTCTCAAGATTTGATCCTGGCTCCTCTTTTCTTCTATTCCTACATGTTTCCCTAGATGACCTCATCCACCACGAACTTGAAATACAATATTATGCTGATGCTTTCAAATGTGTATCTATAGTTCAGGCCTCTCTCATCCACCTCCAGACTCACGTATCTGCCTGCCTAGTTCATGTAACTACTTTGAAGCTTACCTCTTCCAATTCCACTCTCTTGCTTAAATCAAGAAACCAGAAGTATCCTAGACCTGTTCCTTTTCCTAACTCCCTACATTAGTCTAATAATTTCTGTTAATTTTACTTCCAAAATAGGTCTCAGAACTGTCCCCTTCTGTCCATCTCTGAAGCCATACTCCCATCACTCTCATCTGAACGGCTCCCTCCTGTTGGATCTCTCCCTGCTTTTCCTCTTGCCCCTGCTCCTCCCCATTCCCTACGTAACATCCAGAGTTCTCTTTCTCAACATAAATAAATCAGTTATTGTCACTTGTCCACTTCAAAACTGTCAGTAGTTTCCCATTATGCTTAGAACAATCCAGACTGTTTGCTATGGACTGCCAGGCCTCTGGCCCCCAAACCCTGCCTACACCTTCAACCTCATCTGAACCCACTCTTCTCCCTTGTGATGCTCCAGCCACACTGGCCTTCTGGAAGTTCCAAACATTCCTATCCCATGGCCTTTTGACTGTGGTGCCCTCTGTCTTACTCGTCACCTAGATCACACCTTCTCATATTCTGGATCTTTATCGGTTATGAATGGTCTTTCTTGCCAGCAAATAAAAAGAACCTCATCTAAGAAAGGCTAATACACATGGAAGCTTTTCTCTTATAACAAAATTTCCAGAAGTCAGTATTCTACGGCTGGCACAGCAGCTCCATGAGATGAGAGGAACTTGGCCTCTCCCTAGATTTCATCTCTACCATCCTTCATATGCTGACCTCCCGTGTCTGGCCTCATCCTTGCTGCCTCATGGTCAGAAGATGGCTCCTACACTTTAAGGCCTTCACTCCGTATCCCAGGCAGAAGAAGGAGAGCTAGGGGGCAAAGCCTACTTCTTCTCTAACTTTTCATTACACAGAATTTCAAACATAAAAAAATAGAATAATATAACAGCCCCCTCATGGATCCATCATGCAGCCACAATAATTATGAACTCGTAGCCAATCTTGTTTCGCCTCCCCACACACTTCTCCCTTTCCACTTACTATTTTGAAGCAAGTCGCAGACGTTGTATTATTTTTTCCCAAAATGTTTCGCTATATATCTCTAAAAGACAAAGCTCTTCCTTTTTTAACTATAACCACGATACCATTACCACACAAAAAATGAACAATTCTTGGATGTCATCAAATATCTGGATTTCAAATTTCCAATTGTCCCAGAAGAGTCGTATTTTTTGTACTTAAAAGTATCCAAATAAGACCAATACTTGCCATGATGTGTTCTTGATGTCTTTTAATCTATAGGATCCCCTTTTATCTTTTTTTTTCCTCTCAATTTATTTTTGAGAAATCAAGTCATTTGTCCCCAGAGTTTCCCACAATCTAGATTTTCCTGATTTCATCCTGATGGTATCCTCTGTCTTCCGTGTCTTATAAACTCACAGTTGGATCTACAGGTTTCGTTAGACTCAGGCTTGGTTTTTTGTTACTGTAGCTTTTGTTCATTTGTTTGTGTGTTTGCTTGCTTGTTTGTTTGGCAAGACTGCTTTGTAGGAGGTGATGTGTTCTGCTGTCTGGAGTCACCTAATATCTGATTGTCTCTCTTTTTGTAATATTAGCAGGTTTTGATGATTAATGTCTAGATCCATGAATTCATTAGGTTATAAAATGTTGGTACATTAATTCAATCATTCTTTCTTCATTTATTAGTTGGAATACTTTTATAAAGAGAAACTTGCTCCCCCTATTATTAGGTTACCCAATGGATACAGACAATAAAGGAAAGGTAAAATACTTGATTCTTTTCTCTAGTTTGCTAGTTTTCAAAATAATGAGTTGACTCATTAGCACCCTCCAGTGATGACCACTCAGGGATCCTTTTTTAAAAAATTGTCTTTATGGAGGCGCTTGGGTGGCTCAGTCAGTTGAGTGTCTGACTTTGGTTCAAGCCATGATCTCGTGGTTCATGGGTTCCAGCCCCGCATCAGGCTCTGTGCTGACAGCTCAGAGCCTGGAGCCTGCTTCAGATTCGGTGTCTCCCTCTCTCCCTGCCCCTCCCCTGCTTGCTCTCTCTCTACATATATCTCAAAAATAAATAAACATTTAAAAAAACTTTTTAAGGAGTCTCTCAAGAAAATAAAATAAAAAATAAAAAAGTTGTCTTTATGAACTTATAGATTTAAACATATTTGACATATTTTGACATACATTGCAACTCTCCATATTGATGCTCAAATGGTCCCATCTCTGACCTTTGGGAGTGTCCTTACATTGGTTCACCATTTCCTTTTCTATGAGAAAAACTAAAGCTTTCTTGAAACATCACTTGGCCAGTTTCCACGTCTGTCTCACTGGCCAGAGTTATGTCACATGGCCACCCTGAGCTTGATGATGATGGCAAAGTTTGAGTCATTCATCATCTCTTCCAAGAGGCTTCCCCTGGTGCCCTATCTAAAGAATATACCCCCCTATTATTCTGAGGAACTCTATCCTGTTTACTTCCTTTACACTACCAACCAGAAACTGTGGTTATTTTATTAGTCCATTTGTTAAGAGTCTGAACTGCATCACTGGGCTGTGAGCTTCATGACATTTTCCCTAGCACAATACCTGCAGATGTACACAGAAGATACTCAGTAGGTATTTGTTGAATAAATAAAGGTAGGCACGTCTATTATCTCCATTGTATACATTATATACAGTGCTGTCCAATACCGTAGCCAGTAGCCACCCACATGTTGCTATTTCAATTAATGCAGTATAACTACTATGGAAAACAATGTGGAAGTTCTTCAAAAAATTAAAAACAGAACTACCATATAATCCAGCAATCCCACTTCTGGGTACGTACCCAGAGGAATCAAAATCAGGATCTTAAAGAGCTCTCTGCACCCCTGTGTCCACCACAGTGCTCTTCACAGCTGCCAAGACATTGAAACAAACTAAATGTCCGTCAACAGACAAATGGATTAAAAAATGTTGCACACAGATACAATGGGATATTATTGAGCTTTATATAAGAGGAAACCCTGGCATTTGCAACAGCAAATGAACCTAGAAGACATTATGCAAAGTGAAATAAACCAGACACAGGACAAATACTACATGATGCCACTTCTATGAGGAATCTAAAATTGAAGCTCACATAAACAGAGAATAGAATGGCAATTGCCAGGGCCAGGAGGACAGGGAAATAGGAAAGTGTTAGTCAAAGGGTACGAAGTTACAGTTAAGCAAGATAAGTCTTAGAGACGTATGGCATAGATGGTGCAGCATAAATACCGTATCCATACTTATAAATTTGCCAAGAAGGTGGTTCTTATGTTAAGTGTTCTTACCACATGATAAATGATAATCATCATCATAATAATAAAGAGGGCAGAAGGAAGCTTTTACAGGTGATGGATAAGTTTATAGCATAGATTGTAGTAATGGTTTCATGGGTCTACACTTATGTCCAAACTCATCAAGATGTAGACATTAAATATGTGTAGCTTTTTTATATGTCAATCATACCTCAATAAAGTGGTTTCAAAAATAATTACATAAAAATGCAAATTAACTTAAATTTAAAATCCAGTTCCTTAGTCACACTAGCCATATACTGACTACTCAAAAACCACATCTGAATAGTGACTACCACCATGTAGATCTAGTGCATTTTACCTCATCACAGAATTCTACTGGAAAGTGCTGGATAGAAGAAGAAATTGGCTGAGAGGTGAATTAGCCAAGGTATTACAGCTACTAAGAGGAGGAGTTGGGATTCAAACTCATGTCTGAGTGACTTTAGAGCTAGAAGTCAACACTGTAACACAGTCATCATTCTGTTATTACTTGCTTACTCCTGCTTTCCATTTCAGACCCTCTAAAGGAATTTACAGGGAGCTTCAAGCCTGGCTACCTCACAGAGTGACCAACTGTCCTAATTTGCCTGGGCCTGAGGGCGTTCCCGGGATGCAGAAAAATTCTGGGCAAACCGTTGTTAGAAAACAAAATTCAACCAGGTAAATTTGAAGATCCAGTTGGCTTTATTAAGCAATTCATGACTTGGGCAGTATGCCATCTAGCAAGTAGAAACGGAGCTCTGCGGAGTATACAAAATGGAGGGTTTTTACAGGAAAAAGGGTGGGGCAAGAAGCTGTTCACAAAAAGAAAAGGTCACCTTCCCTTAGCGAGAGGGATGGTGGGTCTTATCAGGTGAATTACCTCAGCTTTCTGTGGGGAATGGAGAAGGTCCCTGTGACAAATTACTTTATTGGTGCTTACCAGAAAATTCCTGACTGACTGGTTAAGACTACATTTCTGAGAGAGGTTGAAACTGTAGTTAGGTTAGGTGTCAAGCCTATAGCATAAGTGACTTTATTTGGGATCTGTGGTTTTCTTTTTTTGTTTTTTAAGTAGGTTCTGTGCCCAGCGTGGGGCTTGAACTCATGGCCCTGAGGTCAAGAGTCACACTGGCTTTCTTCGAACACTGTGCTACCTAATTATCAAAATTCTCTATTGAGGTTTGTGACAGGTAAATAGATGGTCTCACTCAACTCCATTTCAACCCCTTGTAATATGTGCCCTATTACATGCTAGAAGTGAGAAAATTGAAGACTTCATTTCCCAGAGTCCCTTAGAGCTTGGATCCCATACATAGTCTAGCTCTGGCCAAGCAGATGCACTTGGGCAACATCCAGAAGGCCAGCTTGAAAAGGAAGCTGCATTTCTGCTGTTTTATCAGCTAGGCAGTTCTGGGGCAGCAGAGATCTGAGCGTATTATCTTGGATGTCATGGCTTTGGAGAGACAGAATACGGGCATGCATTTTGCGGTGTAGATTTAGCCTGAGCCAGCCAGTCCTGGAACTGGCAATAGTAGCAATGACTCCCTGATTTCTTGGTTTACTGTTGTATCAGAAGCGGCAGCTCCCGAATCACTGTTCCCTGAGTAAGCGTATTCTGTGGTGGAATCCTGAGCGTCATTACTGGGAGCCCAGCCTGGATCCTGCTCTTTCAGCCTTTCAAGGGATTTTTATCCTCTTAGCTCTCTGTGTGAATTCACTTTATGCTGAAGGGAGTTAAAGTGACTTTTATTATTTGCGGCTGAAGAACCTTCACTATTCAGCAGGGACTTCCTCTGGAAAACAAGGGAGCCTATATAACAAATTTGAGTGTCCTGAACACTGGGACCCTAATATAAAACTCTCCCTGACACTGCTATCCTTCTCTAAGGAAGGTGCATACATCCTAGTCACCGGTATCCTCCAAATACTGGAACTTGGTTATGGAGAAACATCCACACACACACACACACGCACACACACACACACATTTTTTCCTCTTCCATATGCTGGAATGTTCTTCCAAATCTCCTTACATGACAGTTCGCATCTTAATCTCTCTACCTTCAGGTACCAGCATCAGTTGTGGCTTCCTCAACTTCCCCAATCTAAACTGGCCCCCCTCTTCCAGTTATTCTCTTTCACATTATTTTGTTCAATTTTTATGTTACTTAACACAGCGTGTATTTATTTACTTGTTTATTTTCTGTCTTCCCCTGTCCCCACCTTTCTCCCTGCCCAGAAGAATGTATACCCCGTGAAAGGAGGGACACTTTTTTTTTTGCATTGTTCATCACCGTAACCTCACCGCCTTGGAACAGTGGCTTGTACATGGTAGCATCATTTAAACATATTTGTTGAATAAATTACAAAATAGAGATTGTTGTAGCTAGGACATTTTTTAACAGGGGAAATGTTCTTGTGTGAACAACACTTAATTGAGACTGCAAAGAAACAATGAGAAATAAGGAGACCCAACAATTGTGATGAAAGGCATTGTTGTGCAGGTAGCGGAGTATTAGAGCGGACATTTGCAACCACGGGGTAAACTCTGGGTAATGAGAGTAATACACTGACTTTTGGGAGGCACTTTGGTTGAGTTATGAAGTGTGCAGTTTCTAGAGCCACCTAAACATGAGTTCAAATGCCAGTTCCACGTTTCTGCTGTCTGAATTTGGGCAAGTTCATGAGCTTCTCTCAGTTTCCTTCCCTCATCTGGAATATGAGGAGAATCATAGTACTCAACACACATGCCTACTGTGCTGATTAACAAGATGACACTTATAATGTGCTTAGTACATGGCCTGTGTGTGTAGCATATGGCCTATGAGGACTCAGTAAGTGTTAGGTAATAAGAGTATTATAATTTTGCTAAACCCAGCTCCATTCCTGAAATTATGCCCAATACTTGGGGTTACTCTGATTATAGCCTATTACATTTCTAGCAGCCCAACCCTATCCCCCTTCACCAAATCATAATTAGTAGGTGCTCAAAAAATATTAGTGACTGACAGGAAGTTTGCTCATGCGGGGTATATTCCATTCATGTATAAACAGTTATTATTGGTGGTGCTGATGCTATATTTTTCCATCTCTGTTGACCAAAAACAAAACAAAACCAAAGAGAAACTTAAATAGGCAACAAGAATATTGGGTAGAAAATACTCCATCATCAGAGAGAAGAGCAACCAACATAAAAGAACATCAAAGAGGAAAGAAGTAGCCTAAACCTTTCCAATGATTCATTCCAGTGATTAATTTTCCCTACATTTGATTTGTCCTATTGAGAGGGACAGGGCCAATTCATTCTTTCATTCAGCAAGTATTTATGAAATGCCTACTAAATTTATGATGTAGAAAGAACGGGCTAGGAATGCCTTCTCTAAATTCACCCCAACCTTGGTTAGCTTCTACTCAATATTTAGAATTCAACTCAAATACCATTTCCTCTGCTAAAGCTTAAAACTAGGCCAGGTCACCCTGGTGTGTGTCCTCATGGCACTGGAAGTCTTACCTTTTCCCCACTTACTTTTTTGGTGATTATGTGCTTAATGCATGTCTCTTCTGTAGTCTACACAAGGGTAGGGACTTTGGTTTTATTCAAGAGTATATCCCTGGCACTTAGCTTGGGGCCTGCTACATAGTAGTTGCCGAGTTTTCTGAAGAGAGGAAAAGATTGAGGCTTTGAAGAAGGGGTCATCAGAACCTCACTCTAACACTGTTCATTCACCAGAGCAGCTTTTGCTTGTTCGTGGTAGCCTCTGACTCCCCCAGGCAGCTCTGCTCTTAGGACCCTGCAGAAAGCAGTATGGAAAATCACTGTAATCGAAAATAACACTACACTCAAAAATAGTCTCCTATACCTCTTGTATGAGGTGGCCTTGTGGCAAATCTCTAAGCAAGGCACCAACGCCTATAACAGAAGCAACAATGAAATAAGGAAGTTCATATTGGGGCAATATTATCCTGGCAGCTAAAGTTCTAGGAATTCTTTTTAAAGATTTTATTTTTTTTTTAAGTAATCTCTATATTCAACATGAGGCTTGAACTCACAACTCACAGAAACACAGGGAGTAAATGTGAGTGGCAGGAGATTAAGGCTGAAGCAGGCAGTGTATGAAGGACCTGGATGTACGCTGCTAAAGAGTTTAGAATATTATAAATTGTGGAGCACCCACATAGGAATTTAGGTACAAAAATGTCAGGATCAGATCTACATTTTTTAAAAGATCATCATTTTTTAATTTTTTTTTAATTTTTTTTTAATGTTTATTTTTGAGAGAGAGAGAGGCTGAGTGTGAGCAGGGGAGGGGCATAGAGAGAGAGACACACAGAATCTGAAGCAGGCTCCAGGCTCTGAGGTGTCAGCACAGAGCCCGACGCAGGGCTCAAACTCACAGACTGCAAGATCATGACCTGAGCCGAAGTCGGATGCTTAACCGACTGAGCCACCCAGGTGCCCCGAAGATCATCAGGTTTTTTTTAAAAAAACAAAACAAAACAAAAAAAAAAACTATTTATTTGTCTTTTTATTTGTTTTGAGAAAGAGGGAGATAGCAGGGAAGGGGCAGAGAGAGAGTGAGAGGGAGAGAATCCCAAGCAGGTCCTCGATGTCAACGCAGAGCCCCATGTGGGGCTCGATCTCATGAACTGTGAGATCATGATCTGAGCTGAAATCAAGAGTTGGAAGCTTAACTGACTGAGCCACCCAGGCGTCCCAAAGGTCGTCCTTTTTAAAGTGTAAGACCCAAAGAGAATATAGGCAGAAGGTCTTGGTCCTTTTCTGCCGATTTCATCTTGCATGTTGAAACCACTACATCACCAGTTGGCCAAACTGGAAACAGAAATCACCCTAGCCTTACCTCTCCCTCACCCTCCAAAT
This sequence comes from Felis catus, assembly GCF_018350175.1. Taxonomy (NCBI): domain Eukaryota; kingdom Metazoa; phylum Chordata; class Mammalia; order Carnivora; family Felidae; genus Felis; species Felis catus. The sequence continues at coordinate 50,364,437 of NC_058378.1, read as the reverse complement.
GCCCACCAAGTCCTATGGATTCTACCCTTAAAAGTTTCTTGAATCTACACAATGCTATCATTCCCACTGCTATGTCCTTTCCTCAGACCCTTATCACCGCTTATCTGAACTTTTCCAGTAGCCTTCTATCTGGTCTCCCTCCATACGGACCTCCTCCCCCAATTATTTGCTAGGCTGCTACAGGAGATTCTTCCAGAATGCAAGTCTGGTAGTGTTTCTATAACCTAAAACTTTTTAGTGTTTTCCCGTGACCCTTAGGAACTCTTTCCTACTGGCAGAAAGCCATCTAAGATTTGGACCCATCTAATATTTTCAGCTGCAAATGCTCACCTCCTCCCTTGCAAAGCTGTCCTTCAGCCTTGTTGAACTCCTGGCAGATTCCCAAACAGGCCAGAAGGCTTCAAACCTCCCACAGAGTCTCCATTCCCTCCTTCTGAATGGATTTCCTTCAACCTTCCCTAAAGAAATCCCATTATTATTGAAAATTCAGTTTAAGGGTTATTTCCTCCCTGAAGCCAGGTTTTTTGTTTTTTAATGTTTATTTATTTTTTGAGAGAGAGAGACAGAGTGCGAGCAGGGGAGGGACAGAGGGAGAGGGAGACACAGAATCCGAACCAGGCTCCAGGCTCTGGGCTGTCAGCACTGGGCCCTGATGCAGGGCTTGAACTCACAAGCTGTGAGATCATGACCTGAGCAGAAGCCAGACGCCCAACTGACTGAGCCACCCAGGCACCCCAAATTTTAAACTCCGTTTTAATACCACTTCCCTTCTTTCTCCTTCCTGTAGCTCACTGTCTGGAGTCCTCTGGAGTTACTTCCATGGCAGATGTCATTGTTCGATGTTTGTCCAAGCAAGGACCATCTACATCATAATCTCTTTGTTGTTGGACTTTTTAAAATATTTGTTTGTTTGTTTATTGAGAGAGGGTGCAAGTGAGTGAGGGACAGAGAGAGAGGGAGAAGGAGAGAGAGAATACCACGAGGGGCAGAGAGAGAGGGAGAGAGAGAGAAGCAGGGCTCACCCAAAGCAGGGCTTGAGGTCATCCGGTGAGGGCTTGAACTCATGAACCATGAGATCATAACCAGAGCCGAAATCAGATGCTCAACTGACTGGGCCACCAGGCACCCATAATCTCGTTTTTTGAAAAGTTTTTTTCTACTGTTTTACTTCTTTAAGAAATATTTATCATCACCATCATCACCATTGCAGATTCCTGTGCTCCAAACCTACTAAATCAGTCCATGGACCTGGGTGAAGAATTTGCTCTTAAAAAAATCTGCTAGATTACTGGTCATGTTCTGTTTCTTGATCAGGTGCTAATTACACACAGTGTTTATTTGTGTGGAATTCACTGAGTTCTGCCCTTAGATTATGTATACATTTCTGTATGTATGTTACATTCAATGAAGAGTTAAAAAGTAAACACTCCCCAGGCTATTTTTATAGCACTGATGGAGAAGCACTGACTTCTCTCTTGCTATTGAGTTGTAAGCTTTTAGAGGGTAGTGAGGGTATCTATGCTGTCTCTGTATTCCCACCATCTGTTTTAGTGCCTACAGTATAGTACACACTTAATGAATGACTAGTAAATAAATGAATGAATGAACAAAGGGAGAGAAGTGGCTTGAGGGTTCCTTCCTCCCTCACTCTTTTCTAAACATTGTTCCATGCCCCTGCTGGAGCACGTGAGAGCTCCTACCTCGGAGTTAAACTTCCCAGATATATCTCCCCTGAATAATCCTGTGAGATGCCACCTGACTTCCTCTCTACCCCACATGCTTGGTGTGACTGATCCAGGGCACCAGCCTGACAAGGGCGGGAGAAAGGAAGCAGGTGGAGGACGTTCTGTCCCCAGTACCAGTACTTCTGCCCTGCCTGGGTCTGAGCCACCTGGCTCAGGCGTTCCTCAACATGCCTGGGAATCAAGCTGGAGAGAGCATGTCCTTGGAGATACTGCATTGCTAAAGCTCCTACTTGCACCTCTGATATAAACTGCTTCCTAAATTACTCAGCTTAAGTTATGTGGGAATTTGAAAATCTTTGAATATTTAGGAGTAGCAATAGAGATTTTTTAGCACATTTACAGCAGAAAGTGAGAGACACCCTGGGTGAAATATCATGTAAGTCATTTATTCAGTCACAGGTAATTACCAAAAGTTTCCTAGGGATACAACGATGAACAGAGTCATCTGCCTTAATGGAGATCACAGTGTGTGTTTGGGGGGCGGGGTGCCGGGGGAGGGGGTGAGACAAATACTAATATTGAAAGAGGACTTCAACTACCTCTTTCAATATTACTATTTTGACCTCAAACTTATTTATTGATTAATTTCTTCTTTCCAGCTTATCTCTTAACCTCAGGCAAAATACCCTGTGGGCAAAGCATCCCCTAATGAGAACCAAAACTACCCACTCAAGCAATAAGAACCACCCTGAGCCAGCAAGACCCTGCTTGACTGACCCCAAGACAATGATCAACCTCACCTTGACTGCCCAGCTGCATGTACCCACTGAACTTTGCCCCCTGTTTTCCTTATATAAACCTGGAAGTACTGTCAGCACTTTTGAGACAGTCTTTGACATGTTAGTCTGCTTTCTGGTATTGGCCTCACCGAAATCAATTCCTTTCTTGTTTCCCCACTACTTGTCTCTTTGCCTTTTGGATTTTGTCAGTGGCAAGTAGCTGAACCTGGTCTGTTTGGGACCCTCACAGCCAGGGGCTCCTGCACCCCTGTGCCCTGGCTACAATATCTAGATTTTTCAGAGCAGTTATGATGTGCTGGGTGCTTCACACATATTAGTTAATTTCATCATTGTAACGACTTAGTTGATGTCCTATTAATATCCCCACTGACACATAAGGGAACAGATGCATCGTAGAGTTACAAACTGATAGAGTAAGGAAGATACGGTGTAGGGAGTAGGAAAACCTGATCTAGTCCCAAGGGTCAGGGAAAGTTTCTCTAAATATAAGAGGTTGAAGCAGAGATCTGAGGATTGAGTCCAAATCTAGTGGACAAAGAGGTCTGGGGGAAGGGGATTTCAGCCAATGGAAATAACAGATGCAAAGGGAAAATAAATTGTTTGAGGCACTGGCAGGCTGCCCTATAGCAGGAGCACAGGGAGCTGGAGATGAGGCAGGAGAGGTAGGGGCCACAGCCCCAAGTTTTGTTTTGTTTTTTTCCTCTGTGTCTCAAATAGTATGATAAAGTCAGGGATAGAAGATTTAGGAATTCGCCCTGATTTTGCTCTTAACAACCTCAGCCATCTCTCTGTGGCTGTTTCCTTATCTGGAAAAATGAGTGGGCAGACCAGAGTTCTCAAGGGCCCCTATGGTTCCCAAGCTGTGGTTCTGGGTAGGGCGCTCCTGGAAGAAATTGCCAATTCAAGGCACAGGCCCTGGCTGCTGCTGAACGCACTGAGGCCCAGGGGCTTGGCAACCCAGTGGCCCAGGCAGCACTTGCTGGCCTCTGAGTCCTCTGTAGGTTAGGTAAATACAAATGATGGAGAACATCACATATAATAAATCACACAGTAAATATGGCTGTGAACATGGTTTGTTCCTCTCACTCGACATGGGTGAACTGCTAATAATGTAGTAAAGATTACCACCTGTTTGAAGCATTTCCTGTGTGCCAGGATTGTTCCAGTTACTTTAGATAGATTTCTCACAACAGCTCCTTGTTAGATTCAAAAGCTGAAGCCTCAAGGGATTACATAACTTTGGTAAAGTCCTCAGCACCCAAATTTGCCCTGCCTACGGAGCATGTCCAGTCCTGTTTCCTATTGCCAGGTGTGCTCACTTGAGCAATGACTCTCTCTGGGTTTGCTCAGGTGGCCGAGTTGGAATCTGAACCCAGCTCAGACTCCAAAGGTTATGGTGTTGACCACCGGGCCATACTGCCTTCCCTTCTTAAAACACAGGCAACTCCTTATTCTATAAATAGGATCACTTTGTCTCTTGAAGTCCTTTCTGGGTGAGGAAAGTGCTTTTTATAGCTTGGGACTGCTTCTGCTTTCTTGGTCTCTTCCAGCACCTGTTAATCCTGCATGCAGCTGTGTCCTTCACTGTCCTTACACTGTATTCCTAGGTTTCCTCCCTGCAGAAGACAACTCCGGGAAACCACATGGTGTCTGTATGTGTGCCAGTAAAGAAATTTCACTCCCCTCCCTCCCCAAATCGGCCTACCTTTCTATAAATATTCCCTCTCCTCCCTCCACTCAGGCCTGTGAGTAGTTTGGTCTCTTAACCAAACACACACACACTCACAAAGCAACGAGAGGAGGGGTGTTGGAGGGGACAGCGTGAATGACCTTGCAAAGGTGTCTAGCTCTCTGGGGACAGGATTAGCAAACTTGAAACCTCAACAAATATTTGTGTGCCTCCGTGTTCCTCCCGAAGCTACCTGCTCCTCTTGCGCCAGCCTCGCTCAGTCCCCTCTCCGCCTCTCCGAGATACAAAGCTCAACCCGCCCATCTTTTTGCAAACCCAGAGAACTTCAGTCCCCTAGTTGAAACTCGTCTGTGGCGGTGGCGGGCAGCACTGGGCATGCTCAGTAGTGGGGACAGGTCTGGAAGGCAAGGAAGCCGCGTTTGAAGTCGCGCGGCCGGGGGAACAGGGGGAGGCGAGCCGTGGGGGCCCCGGCTGGGGGTCCGCGGGGATCCCCGATTCCGCGCCCGGAGCTGGCATGCTCCAGGCTGGCGCGGCGGGGCGGGCGCGCAGGGGGCAGAGCGCGGAGGAGAGGGGGGAGCCGGTGGGAGAAGGGGAGGAGCGCCGGGCTCGCCATCCCCCGGCGCCGGCTCTGCGGCTGCTGAATCGGAAACCGCAGGGAGGATCCGGGGAAATAAAGACGCCCGAGAATGACCTCCAGCGAGGCTGCCTGAGCCGGGGCCCGCGCGCCGCCGCACCAGCCTCCGGCATGGGCGACCGGGGCGGGCGGCCCGAGCACTCGGCCACGCACGCTCCGGGGCCCCCCGCCGACACCGGAGCTGCCGCCGTAAACGGGCTGCTGCACAACGGCTTCCACCCGCCGCCAGTCCAGCCGCTGCTCCTCTGCAGCCGGGGCCCCGCGGGCGGTGGCGACGCGGCACCCCCGCGCCTCCAGCTCTTGCCCGAGCTTCAGCCGCAGCCACCGCCCCCTCAGCACGACTCCCCCGCCAAGAAATGCCGGCTGCGGAGGAGGATGGACTCCGGAAGGAAGAACAGGCCGCGTAAGTCCCATCGCGAACGGAACGCTGGCGCGAGGCAGGCGCATCCCGCGCGCCTACCACCCCAGGAGCCGTGGGCAGGCACCGCAGCGCGACTGGTGCGCCCCAGCGCCCGCTGTCGGGGGAGTGTACGGAGGGGACTCCGGGGACTGATTCTTTCCCCAGGGGCGCCAAGCACTAAAGATCGCTGCCTGAGCCTCACGCTTGCTTGCTTCCGTCTGTAGAATGGGCCGATTCAATGCGGATCCTGCGCTGCTCCTTCGGTCTTGGCTCTAGGCAAGGCCAGCGTACTGCCCGCCTTCCTAATTGGTCGGTGGGGAAATGCACGTGTGCGATCATTTCACGGGTTCCGGGAGTAGGCGTAGAGCGGGAGGGCCCTCTCCCTTCTCCTCGCCCCCTTTCCTTGTCAGAGTTCGTCTTTCTGGGTTGGCGCTCAGGCAGCCACCTTGTCCTTTGAATCGCAGAGTAGCCGCCAGTACCTCGGGTCTATTGGCAAACGCAAGGCCTGGAGGCGTGGAGTTTGACAACCCCCCAAATCACATCCTATTAAATGCTCTTTCCTCGCAGCCAATGAGAGGACCCGTTGGCGGGGGCACACCCACTGATACCATGTGGGCCGGAACTATGTGGACCAATGAGAATTAGAGGTGGATTTTTTTTTTTCTGGGAACTGGGGAGGTAGAGTTGAGGGTTTCTAATGGTAGCTTGCGGCGTAAAAAGCTGAAAGGCGTTATTTCACAATCTAAAGCGTGTATATATGATGTTACTTTATAAAGAGTACCTTCCCTGCATGACGTTGTGGGATGTAAATTCGTAGATCGAGTTTACAACTGTTTTTTCCTATCTGAGCTGAACCTCCTTCTACTGGTTTACCTCTTTCTGGGTGTCTTTAATGAAGCTTATAAATGGCAAAAAGCAAAGTAAGTAGAATGCATACTAATTAGTGATTGCATTCAAACACCATTTGCGTATGGGTTATTCTGTCTGATACGGAGAAATTGCTAGTATAGGTTTTGGATTTATCTGTAAAAGCTTGATATTTGGCAAACTTTTTTGTTTCTCTCTTTAGACTCTTAGGTTTTCTGCGCTCAGTTAAAATCTCTGAGACTTTGGAAAGTACTGATGTGGGACGGGATGACTCTGATGCTTGTATTCTGTAGATGTGAAATGTTTAGGCTGAAAGTTAACTTTGAAGCCACACAGCAGATTTGGTGATTGTTGTAAGGAAGGCATCTATTTAGCACTTGAATTTGTACTTATTTTTGTTTTTCAGACTTGTTAGAAAATTACCTTCTTTATGGACTTGATACTGATTACTTATGATTTATTAACTTGTTTTGAAACCACATTTTAGTTATTTCTCTGATCTATGTTTACAAATCACAGGACAGTTTGCAATGTAAATAGCTAAAGTATATCGAAAGAGAACTGTTTTGAGTTTTTGTGTAGTATAGCTAGCCTAAATGGTCTGTGAGGGTATATAACACCTTTAGAAATAATTTTTGAGGAATTAAAAGTACTCTCTCTTAATAATAGATTGGAGGCAGAGAAAAAATAATTTTGAGGCTTAACTTGAGCTTGCAAACCCACAAGGATTTTTTTTAAGTTTTTAATTATTTTTTAAACGCTTATTTATTTTTGAGAGACAGAGAGAGACAGAGCACGGGCGGGGGAGGAACAGAGAGAGACACACACACACACAGAGAATCCCAAGCAGGCTCCAGGTTTGAACTGTGAACACAGAGCTCCACAAGGGGCTCGAACCCACAGACCTGAGCTGAAGTCAGATGCTTAACTGACTGAACCACCCAAGCGCCCCAACAATTATTATTTTAGAATACAAGAAAATATAACTTTATGCCTGTGTATTTGGTGTCAGAAATTAAAGTGGTTTGTATTTTTTACAAAAATTAAAACCTTAGCTATTTTAAGTCCAGTGACCATGATACTTAACTTTTAAACTTTTAAAAGGGATTCATCAAAATTTACTTTTCATTATCCTACCATGTTTTCATTTCTCAAATTTGAACAAGCATTTCTGAAATAAATTTTACATGTTCTGAGTGGCATCTGCTGTGTTCACTACCAAAAGTTCTCAGTGAAAACTAGGGCAACATCTTTAAGCCTTGTCTATTAATGTTTAGGTATTTTTTTAATAAAAAAAAGATAGTGCTCGGTCAATTCATATTTAGATTCTCTAATCTAATCTAATCTAATCTAATCTAATCTAATCTAATCTATATCTTAGGTATACTAAGAGTTAAGTATATCCCCATTTTCTAACGATTGATAGATTTTATGTGAGCAACTATTACAAAGAGTTATTTGGGTGCTTTAAATAAAATGCAGGGGTATTGTTGTTGGTGGAAGCATTGAAGCTGAACAAATAATTCCTATTTATCAGTTTACAACGTCAAACAACCTGCTTCCGTCTAAACCAGAGGTGTGTTGAAGACAGCCAGATCTCAGTGCTCTCAGATAGGCACTTGGAATGCTTATGTGAGTGGGTGTGTTTCTATTTGGTAATATCGTGGATAGAGTGCAATACACATAGAAATACTTAACGTTTGCAAACGATGAATGCAATGAAACAAACAATTCAGTAGTTTCTGATTGTTTTAAAATTTTAAATCTCAACGCAGGAACTCTTTACAAGCTTGTAAGCTAAACATCAGACCAGTGGTAGGTTAATTTTGCTAAACCAGGAGAGGGGAGTGTTGTCCACTTTTTATCGAAAGTACCGTCACCTCACCACTTGTCCTTGGAAAGCTTTTGTAAGACTGCTTCATCGGTCTTCCTTGGTTACTTCACCTACCTCTGCTATTTAGCTGTGTAGCCTCAACCAAGTTACTAGCTCTCATGTTGAGACACTGGAGTTGGCTAGGTGGTCTTAAAGTGTTGTTCCTTGTGTCTTCCAAATTCTGATACTTCAGAGCTATGACTTCTATGCTAGTTATCCACTTTGCCACACGACTTAGCATTTTAATTGGGTTTCTTCCTCCTCTTCTTCTTCTTCTTCTTCTTCTTCTTCTTCTTCTTCTTCTTCTTCTTCTTCCTCTTCTTCTTCTTCTCCTTCTCCTCCTCCTCCTCCTCCTCTTCCTTCTCCTCCTCCTCCATTCTCCTCCTCCTCCTTCTCCTCCTCCTCCTTCTCCTTCTCCTTTTCTTCTTCTTCTTCTTCTTCTTCTTCTTCTTCTTCTTCTTCTTCTTCCTCTTCTTCTTCTTTGTGCCAATTGTTCCCTGTGTGTTGTCTTATTTCCTCAATTAGGTTAGAAGTCTGATTGCAGATGATATAGTTTTTTCTCTTATGCCTTGCACCTCAGGTCCATGAACATTTGACTGATGTCACAGGAGAAAAGGTACAAGTGACATTATCACCACCTCATTGAGATAGTCATTTCCATCCATAAGATAGACTTTGGCAAAATCTCTTCACTGGAATTTCCACAGAGTATCAACTGGGAGATTCCTTTGATCTGCTCCTTGATGATTTGATTCTTTGAAGCATGCATAAGTAGCACCTTACTGAGTCAGCTCACTTCCCAAATATTTTGAAACTAATGATAGTCCTAATAAAATGCTGTGAGGGTCTAATGTGTTGTAAATGGTGTAGCCATTCAAACCCCAGAGGGCTTGAGTTTGGATAGCTGCTGGATGGCCTAGGGCCAATAATTCACCTATGTGTCAGTTCCAGGATGGAGATAATCATACTACTCATTGGGTTGATATGAGAATTAAATTAGATAATGTATATAGTAAGAACCTAGATCCCTGCTTGGCATATAGTATTTATTCAGTAAATGCCAGCTCTCATCACCCCCATACAGAATACTGTCCACTGTTAATCCAAAGGACAGGACAATTGAGCTGCCAGAGATTGACTTCCTTAAAAACAAACAAAACAAAACAAAAAACAGGCTTAGAATAAGAAAGACCAAAATGTTTTATTTGATTAGCTATAACACTCTTAGTCCTTCAATTATTTTTTTACCCTTCCCCAATACAAATAGTGGGTAATAGAAAACTGTAGAGAAAAAGCAGGAAAAAGTACTTACAGTCCCATCACTTAGAGAAAACAACTGTTTACAATGTGCCATATTTTACAGGTAATTTGAGATCATACTAAGATGAGATTTTGCTAGCTTTTGTTTTTAAAAGTTTTAGCATAAGCATTTTCTTATGGCATTAAAACTTTTTTTTTTTTTTAAATTTTAGAGAGAGAGGGAATCTCAAGCAGGCTCTATGCTCAGTATGAAGCCCCATGCAGGCCTTGATCCCACGGCCCTGGGATCATGACCTGAGCCGAAATCGAGAGTCAGACACTCAACTCACTGAGCCACCCAGGCACCCCAAAACATCATTTAAAAAAATTTTTTTTTACGTTTATTTATTTTTGAGAGACAAAGAGAGACAGAGCACAAGTGGGGGAGGGGCAGAGAGAGAAGGAGACACAGAATCCAAAGCAGGCTCCAGACTCTGAGCTGACAGCACAGAGCCCGACACGGGACTCGAACTCACAACCTGAGCCAAAGTCGGTTGCTCAACAGACTGAGCCACCCAGGTGCCCCAAAACATCATTTTTTTTGGTTTTATTTTGTTTTGTTTTGTTGTTTTTTTGTTTTTTTCAAAACATCATTTTTTTAATGGTTGTATTATATCCCCAAGAATTTATTTAACCTTTCTCTGGAAGCTTTAGGCTGCAGCGAGGGGTCTCTACATCATAAACATTGCTGTAGCAACAACTTCATGTGTAACTCTTTTTTCTTTTTTTTAATAAAGATTTTTCTTAAGTTTATTTATTTTGAGAGAGAGAGAAGGATCTGGGGAGGGGCAGAGAGAGAAAGGGAGAGAGAGAGAATCCCAATCAGGCTCCGCCCTGTCAGTGCAGAGCCCGATTAGGGACTCAAACGGGCTCAAACTCACCAACAGTGAGATCATCACCTGAGCCAAAATCAAGAGCCAAACACTGAACCAACTGAGCCACCCATGTGCCCTTGTCCGTGACTCTTTCTTAAGTTATTGTTGATGAGATGGGTCGACACATACTTTTTGGAAGAGGAACCAAAACAGCACAAAGTAGTATTTAGATGTTTCCTTGAAATGCTGGATATTTTAGACCACAAGGACACTGTTAGATGAGCCACCCTGGTGGAGTGAGGAGAGAAATGCAAAGGAGATTGTTGGAGTCACCAAACACTATGCTGCAGAAAGGCAAGTATTTGGGCATCCTCAGAAGACTGGAGGATCAGTGCTGCCCTCTCCCTTCCCTCCTCTGTTGCTTGGCAACAGGCAGGAATAAAGACTGGATCAGGGAGGGCAGCCTCCTGTGGGGTGGGCATTCTGGCTTCTCAAATCATTTAGGTAGGATGCTACGAGCAGAAAATGGGTGAAAATCCATTGCACCCATAACATACTCATAGGTACAAACCAAAGAAACCTAAATCTGTCACCCGTTTCAGCTAGCCAGCATGGTGAAAGTATGAGGCCTCAATTTTCCAAACATTGGGGTATTTAGCTTTGGCATTTGGGCTTTCCACTTCCTATGAGAAAAACCAGGATAAAAAAGATCATAGAATTTTCTGGTTGTATCTGCACAGAGGGTAGATATATATGCTTTTTTTTTTTTTTTTTTTTTTTTTTTTTGTAAAAAAACTGTACTCAGTACTTCTACATGGATGGGAAGCATTGCAAATTCAAGAACACAAGACTGAAATGGAAAGCAAGGGCACACTGTAGTATTCCTACCATGTGGGATGTGGTCAGATTCCCAAGTTTGTCCATGAAGTTATGAGTTGTGCAATGCACATTTAAACTGAAGATTAAGACTTTAAGGCCCAAGTGGCCTGCATCTAAGTGGTTAAGTCAGGTATCAGAATGTGTTAGGCATGTGAACACTTTTCCTCAAAAGACCAGTAAGTGAATTTCAACCTTAATACGAAGGATATTTTGCTTGGCACAGTAACCAAAGATGGAAAGGGTGCTGTTAACGTTTAGCATGTGGGGCATTTAACAAGTGAATAAAACAAAACCCGTCATGGTTTTGGAAATAGAATTAGTAGAGAAACAAAGGAGTACTGATTTTAATTGACAGGTTTTGGGGTTTTGTTTTTGTGATAGCTCGACTTGTGTGTAGGTGTGTGTGTGAGTGGCTTTAATACAAACCAATTGCCTTGAAAGTAAAAATAAATCAAGGTTTGACTTCTATGATATTTAATTACATGTGCTTTAGCTTTAATAAGTAAGCCAGTATTCACCTTGGGATGGCAGTATTCTGAATCAGATACAGAAACTGTTCAGTGTACCCAATGTGGCGCACAGAATTTCTAAGAAGACCTTTTCTGTAGGTGATGGAGCTATCTATCGAGCGTGGTATCTCATTACTTAATTTGTGACATCTCTTAGGTGCTTAGACTTGGCTAATCACATGTGTGTGTATGGGTGGGTGGGTGTGTGTGTTCGTATTCTCCTTGGGAATACATTTGAAAATAACAGATGATTCGAAGGGGTGAGGTAATGTTATTTTTAGAGGCAGTTACATCAAAATAATGATCTGGACCTCCAGCAGGTTTCTCTACAGTTTGGAAAGAGGACGGAAAAACTTATGACCATAGTGACTACTTAACAGTAGTCACTTCCAGTAGAGTAGCTGTTATTGAGCAACAGCTGTGTACATATTGTTCTGTACGTGTTTTGATGAAAGCATGCACATTACCAACCCCATTGTCCATTTTACAGATGGAGAGAGAGAGGCTCAAGAGAAGTGAGGTATCCCGCCCCAAAGCCTGTAGTCCGTGAATGACCAGGCCAAAATTCAGACCCAAGTCTAAGTCCATTGCCAGCTAGCTGGCTCTCTTCTCTGCCCTGATAAACGTATTATTTATGTTGGGAAAAGGAAGTGTGTTCTGTAAAACTTTAAGAAGAGATAAGTGTATGCAATCTGTACACCTTTGGCAAAAAGCTCATCCATGTGGCTGTGGAAGTAACAGCGGCCAACATTAAAGGGCACTTACTATGTGCAGACACTAAGCTAAACACTTTATATGGGTTATCTCAGCAAACGCTCGCAGCACCCTGTGAGTTGGGTACTGCTATAGATTGAACGCTTGTGTCCCCCCAAAACTCATATATTGACATTCTAACCCCCAAGGTGGTGTTATTAGGAGGTGGGGCCCTTGGGAGGTGATTAGGTCATGAGGGTAGAGCCATTATGATTGGGATTAGTGTCCTTATAAAAGACCCCAGAGAGCTAGAACCCCCATCCCCACTTCTGCCATGTGAGGGGACAGCAAAAAGATAGCCATCTAGGAGGCAGGCTCTTGCCAGGCGCTGAATCCACCAGTACCTTGATCTTGGATTCCAGAATTGTGAGAAATAAATTTCTGTTGTTTATAAGATACTGAGACTATGGTAAGACAAATCATATGATCTTCCCTCGGCAGGTGAAGAAACTGAAGGATAGCACAAAGGCTTGGGGCAAAACTGTCTGAGTTCAGATTTTGACTCTGCTGGGCTAGACTTGGGTAGTGTTCTGTAGTGGAAAGAGCTTTGAAGCCACCAGACCTGAATTCAGAGCCTCACTGTGCCATTACTAACAGTGTCCCCTTCAGGCGAGATCCTTAACTTCTCCAATAGAGATAATGGCGTCCATCTTATCGGTTGTGAGGACCAAAGGCAGAAAATGGAGATAAGTTGTAAAACAGAGTGACTGGACCCTGCTACGTGCACAGTAAAAGATACTTTACTTGCTAACACAAGCAGGACATTTAATATTAATATTACTGCTGTTACTTAGTCACAGAGGCTTTCAAAACTTTGTGAAATCTCAGGATTTCCATGAACTCATCTTGCCCCAACTGAGACTGGGCTTCATTCAAAGTATCTTCCAACCTGACCCAACATCACATCCTGAATGGAAGTGCCCCAATTCTGACGTTTCTAGAGGCAGGACACATGGCCTGTGTCGCAATTCTTGACCTCATTGTCACTTTCATAAGTTGCCCCACTGCAACTCCTGAGATGTACAGTATGACCTGTCTGAGGGTGATTTTGGCAACTTGGTGACTAAGAAGACTGTCATTTGTTTTACTGTTAATCTAGTGTCAGGACAAAGTTGGTGGTTTTTTTTTTTTTTAATGTTTATTTACTTTTGAGAGAGAGAGAGAGATACAGAGTGAGAGTTAAGGGAGGGGCAGAGAGAGAGAGGGAGACACAGAATCCGAAGCAGGCTCCAGGATCTGAGCTATCGGCACAGAGCCCGATGAGGGGCTTGAACTCACGAACCGTGAGATCGTGACCTGAGACACTTAACCGGCTGAGCCACCCAGGCACCCTAGGACAAAGTTATTTCTAAAAAAGGAAGTTTCTTCCTTTGATCTTTACGGTTTGCTATGTCAGCCCCTGAGTGAAGCAGATAATGCACACAAGAGAAAAGGATTAGGAAAGTGAGCACCTTTCCTTTATGAAAGCTGCAGGAATCAAACAAGGCTGCAGAATTCAGAACGGATGCTACTTCTCAGGCCTTCTTTTTACCCATAGCCTAGCAAACCTTGTTCTGGCAGATGAGGAGATGGATATTTCTGGGCACTTGTTGCCTTCGAGACCAGCACGTGAACCTTCTGGAATGCCTGGCCCTGACTCAATGCTGAATCTGGGCCACTGGGTCTTTAGCTAGCGCCTCTGGACAGACTGAACTTACGTGAATCTCTGAGCTGTGGCCAGCCTGGGCAGTGCCAGTTGCTAGGAATCCTCTGGGCCTTCTGGACAAACAATTCCTTTACAGCCTGAGGTAGGCAGTCCAGGAGGGAACGAGGCAGGGGTGGATTTGTGTGACTTCAAGCTTGATATGGGTCCACAGTGTAATGAGGCTTCCAGGAAAACATAAGCACCCAATAAATGTTAGCTGTCATGGATGGTGGTGTTAGATGCCCTTCCTTACTTACACTTACTCCTATAACTTCTGCCTTGACCCTACAGTGCATCCAATCTCTCTTCTGCATGACAGCTCCTTAGACATTTAAAGACAGCTATTTAACTTGACTTTTCCATGGCGTCCTGCCCTCTGAAAAACAAAGACCCACACACTCACCTGCCAGACTTCATCATCCTTGTGAGCCAGTACTGGTTGTGTTGAGTTGCCAAAGCATTAAAGCTTAGATGGGAGAATGGCCTCTTGGGGTTGTCATAAAAGGGATCAGGTAAGTACTGACCTGGGTGACCTTGAACGCCAAGATTTAATAAGCCTGTATGTCCCACAGGGGCTAATCATTTTTTTTTTTTAATCTTTTAAAAATGTTTATTTTTTCATTTTGAGAGAGAGGGAGGGCAAGGGAGGGGCAGAGAGAGAGAGAGAGAGAGAGAGAGAGATTGGGAGTGAGAGAGGATCCCAAGCAGTCTCCATGCTCTCAGAGTAGAACTTGACTCAGGGCTCAATCTCACAAACCGTGAGATGGTGACCTGGGCCGAAATCAAGAGTCAGATGCTTAACTGACTGAGCCACCCAGGCGCCCTGGAGCTAACCAGTTTTTATTCCTTGTGGGCCACGCACTGTGCTAGACTCTGCATGGGATACTCGGCTTCATGTGATTCCAAGCTGGAGTGTAGCCTGAAGCCAGTTGCCTGGCTTGATTTTAGTCAAATCTATGGCATTTCCAAGTCCCTAAACTCTGTGCGTATAAGTCAGAGGACTTGAACAAGTTGAGGCTGTCTGTTTGCCATCCATACGTTCCCAACTACCAGTGTTTGATGAAAAACATCTAAAAACATGCTACGTATTTGGGAGAAGGAAGGTAATATCAGTTTGGTCAAGGAGATACCACATCCTACCTTTTATGGAAGATTTTTACTATGAGGAAGTGGCCCAAATGTGATTTATTCTTTGGAGTGACTGCATGATATATAGTCAACACTTTTAAAGAGTGGTAAGGGGTATCGTGAATAATTATGCCAGGACCACAGGCATAAACTGGGATCATCCTAGGAAAACCACAGGTTCCCTTAATTTGATGGGGCCAGCTCCTACGTGCTCAGGGGAGCTGGTTGTACACATTTCTCCCTAATTCTGCATCCTATGTCCTGGTGTTGGCAGCTTGAAATTGGCTACAGTGAGTGTATTTGCCGTATGGAAATTGGCAAACGCTAAAAATCAAGGTTTTCTTCTTAGGCAGCCAGTTGCTAAACATTTACCAGGACATCACTGACTAGAATACAGGTCATGGGTCACGCAGAAGAAAGTCCCAGACAGCATCAGTAATACGAGCTGAATAATTAAAGCCTTTGATTCAGAGAATGGGAGAAAAAGACTGGCATGTCCTTTGCTAAGTAGGATAATGCCAGAAGGTGAGGAGTCAGACAAAAGAACTTCATTCTCAGGAAAGAAAGTATTCCACACATATTTGAGGGCCCGCTATGTTTTAAGGGTAGAATTTAGAATCACATTGTTGTCTGCCTCTCGTTCTCCCTCCTAAATTCCTACCCCAAATACCGTTGGGTTCAGTGCCGGATCACCCAGTAGGTAGAACAAGCAGGTGTTAGTGTACCAACAACGCAGCAGGAGAGGAGAAAGAAAGAAAGAAGAAACTAATATACATGACTTTGTGTATATATACATGCATGCACCAGAGTACTAACTACAGGAGAACCATAACTTTAGGCTTCTTTACACTCATTTTATGATTCACTCCTGTTTTTATTTTGAATGACTTGAGTTGTTTTGAGCTACATGTTCGTTACATGTGGACTGGGCAGCACCAATATTTTTCCTTTAGATAGGTGTAAATCTAGCCCCAGTGAACCTTGCACCTTTCTAGGGCGATTTATAATTAATTTACTGTTGGTGACATGGCAGGGCGGAGTTGCCGGAGGATCTCCATTTCATGTTTTTGGTTAGGACGGGCAGGCTGAAATTTGTCCCAGCCAAAAGGGAAGGGAGGTTGTTTGTTTGTTTCCAGAGGCAGGATCTGTGGGGCAAAAAAAGGGACTTCCCCAGTTCATTCCCATTAGAGTTTTACTGCAAAGGCGACTCGTGATGCCCCACTGTCCTCTCACTGTCTTGCATGAGTATTTAGAGAGTGTTGGGATTGTAAAGAAATCTTTTTACTTGGGAAAACTTCAAATGTTATATAAAGCCAGAGTGTACATCAAATAACTGCCCATCACTCATCACTCAGCCTATCTTTCCACTCATGTCCAATCTTATTTTTTCTGTTACATCCAAACCTCCCCTTTCAAACTGGATGATTTGCAGCAAGTCTCAGATATCTCAGTTTAATGGTAAGTGTTTTTATATGTGTTTCTAAAAGATAAAAACTCTTTTTGAAAGCATAACCATAATCTGTTAATTGCTGGAAAAAGTTAACAATGTATTATTTTCAGTTGAAGCTATATAGTATTTTATGATGCACAGTTAGAGGAATAAATTCAGTTTACGGTTAAAATCGTTGCATCCTGTTTGTTGATAGATAGACGAAAATCTGATATTGTGTTTCCTGGGAGGATTTAGTTTGGGGGTTTTTTTGGTATGTTTTTGTTTGCTTGTTTGTTTTTGTTTGTTTTGCCAGTACCTGCTACTGCCTGTTTATGATTAATTTTTAACCATATCTTCATGGTCTGAGATTTGAAACTTCATTCTCGTAATGAAATAACCATGTGCCAAAAAAGGCGCTTTGGAATCATCCCAGAATCACTGGACTAGAAGTGATTTGTATCTCCCATGTAGTTTCTGTCTTGAGAGGGAGAGACTGGGAACAGGATTAAAAGAATTCCGCCTCTGCAGTCACTAGGGTGGGAACAGGCAAGCTAGCACTCATTCTGAAGACACCTGGGAAGGAGGACTGGGCTCAGACTGGAAGTCTGGGGGTACTGGATTCAAGGCTGAACGTGGAGTTTACAGGAGGTTACCAGGAGGGGTATTGCTGGAATTTGTGAGATTTGCCGTTCCTTCATTTCAAATGAACCACAAGAACAAAGGAAAAGATCCTGAATCTCTCTAATATCACTCTTGTCTGTCAAGCGTTTTTGAGGATCAAACCACTTCAACATCAGTGAGTTCTTATCTGTATAACTGCCAGGATTGCCTTACTCTTGGCAGTTTTATGAGCCTTTCAGTTTTATGCAAAATGTGCTCCAGATGCATTTTATACTTCCTTGCCTTCTTGGACAGAATACTGAGTATCGTGATATTTTCTAATAATTTAGGGATATGACTAATATCTGGTTTTATACTGGGCTGTAGAAGTCACGGTGTGCGAATGGTCGCTCTTTTGTTTTTTAGGCAATGGATACTTGTTAGGCACCAGCTGCATACAGATGAAACTTTTTTAAAAGGGTCCACGTATTTCATTCAAAATTCTTTAAAAATATTTTTCTCTATTGAAAAGCCATAACTGAAACGCATGTTGAAAACCCCGTAACTAATGTTTGGGTGAGTGCCTTAACTTCTTTCTCAGCCTCAGTTCTGTCATCTGTAAAGTGGGCATAAATAAGAATGCCTACCTCGTTGGGTTCTGAGAATTAAATTAAACATTGCATGTAAAGCTTCTAGCACACACCCTGGCACATGGTAAGCCCTTAATGTTAGTTGGTACAGTGCTGCTGCTGGATTAACCCATTTTTTGTAGACGTTAGAAGAAGCTTCTTCTGGATTCTTTTTTTTTTTTTCAATTTTTTAATGTTTATTGATTTTTGAGAGATAGAGGGAGACAGAGCATGAGTGGGGGAGGGGCAGAGAGAGAGGGAGACACAGAATCCAAAGCGGGCTCAGGCTCCGAGCTGTCAGCACAGAGCCCGATGCAGGGCCGGAACTCACAGAGGGCTAGATCATGACCGGATGCTCAACCAACTGAGCCACCCAGGTGCCCCATTTTTTCTGAATTCTTATAAGCAGAGCATTGATTGGCAAGTTTATAGCTCTGAAGTCTTCTAAAAAGTTTGGCCTGGGCACGTATATCCACATAAAATTGCACAAGCTAATATACCACTTCAGTACACATGTACCACACTCAGTTACATTCTAGGCAAGGCTTAGTTAGGCATATTTGCTTTGCAAATGCTCTCACTCTGGCATAGGTCAGTTATATAATAACAAGTAAATGAATAACCCCATCAAGTTTAGAGTTTTAGCACTTATTATAAGGTTTAGAGGCTTTTGTTTGATTTTTATATTTATTACAAGCAAACTGAGGAGCCGTTAGTTATTTTTAGCGTTCAGCTTTTTGGTGAAACATTTTCAGTAAATCTGTCCAAGCTACTGAATCAGTTTTGATTCCAGAAATCCCCGGATTGCAAGGAAAGCTGTTCAGAAAACAGTTAGGATTTGCACCTACTCCCTGTGAGTCAAACTTGTCTCCATATTGTGCAATCCAGACAAAGTACAAAAATAAATTGGGTGCTGAAGTTTATGAGACTGCGGCTGTCATCCCTAAGTGACAACTGTCCAGCCTTTACACATCAAAACAGTGTTGGTCTCATAGATGGACTTTGCATTAAATGTGTAATATTTTTTCTAAAATGAGCCAATGTTAAGTAAGGTGTTGCTTTTATCTCTTCCTTCTGTGAGTTCCATAGTTAAGATGCAATAAAAAATTCCAGGGCTAAGTTGTTTGAAAATCTTACCTGAATGATAGAGAAGGGCACTCTGTCCCCAAACTAATTGGCACCAGATAAACAGAATACTTTGAATGCTCATGTTTATATTTTTAAAGTTTTCACCTCTTTTTCCAGTTAGATATTACATCTAGCTGTGCCTTGGATAAAAATTGTTACAGTAAAAGAAAACATTTAATACTAATTACAGTGACTGTCACCTCTGGAAACTTGCCAGCAATAAGCCAGAAGGCAGCTGAGAACCTGGAAGGAAGCAAACACGTCTGAGCAACCAAAATCAGTGTTGGGAAATAAATAAAATTGGAGACGCTTTTGCATTCTACATTTAGTGTACTTCCTGTGCTCTCTCTGAGTCTGTTTACTCTTACTAAAGGAACAGTGTTAACAGACATGAATTTTCTGGTTTCTCTGCATTCATATATAGCAGGTTTGGGGTAGATGTACTGCAGTAACATTGATAGCAGCAGGAAGTTAACAGGATTAGCCTAAAAGCAAGACATAGAAAGCCATAATAGAGACAAAAGAATACTTAAACCCTAGTAGCCTTGGAAGCAGAGAGAGGTTCATGTGGTTCTGAGGGCATCACTATATAGTGGGCACAAAAATTGACCCTCATATGCCCATCAGTCATCAGGAAGATCTAAAATTTTCTTGTGCTTATTTTCTTTAAAAATATGGGAAAATCTGTAGAAAGATTTTTTTCAAAAGCAATTATAATTTGGCATTTCTATTTCAAAAGTTATCTATGAAATGAAGGGTTTAGGTCAGAGCTTTATATATGCATGAAATCTGCTTTATTAAGATAGAATGCACATGCAATTCACCCACTTAACGTGTACAGTTAGGTGGGTTTGAGTGTATTCGCAGAGTGCAACCATTACCACAATCAATTTTAGAATACTCCGTCACCCCCTTACAAAACCTTATTTCGCAGTCACTCCTTTTTGCCCCCACAACTCCTGAAACCGGGCAACCACTGATATTTCGGTCTCTACAGATTTACCTGTTGTGGACAGTTCATATATTGGAATCATACTATCTGTACTTTTTTGTGATTGGCTCCTTTCATGGAGCATAGTGTTTTCAAGGTTCATTTGTGTCTTAACGTATATGAGCATTTAATTCTTTTTTATGGCCAAATAATACTTCATAGCCTGGAGACAGCATGGGTTATTAATCCATTCATCAGTTGATGGACATTTGGGGTGTTTCCACTGCTATGAACATTTGTGTACAACTTTTTATGGGGACAGGTTTTCACTTCTCTTGGGTATGTACCCAAGAATGGACTTGCTAGATCACATACAAACTCACATTTAACCTCCTGCAGAACTGCCAGACTGTTTTCCAAAGTGACTGCACTATTTTATTTTATTTTTTTAATATTAAGCTCTTTTTATTTTTTAATCTTTTAATGCGTATTTTTGAGAGAGAGAGAGAGAGAAAGCGTGAGTGGGGGAGGGATAGAGAGAGTGGGAGACACGGAATTCGAAGCAGGCTCCAGCTCTGAGCTGTCAGCACAGAGCCCGATGCAGGGCTCGAATCCATGAATTGGGAGATCATGACCTGAGTGGAAGTCAGATGCTTAACCAGCTCAGCCGCCCAGGCGCCCCTGCACTATTTTATATCCCCACCAGTGGTGTATGAGGGCCACAGTTTCTTCACGTCCTCACCAACACTTGTTATTTTCTGTTTTTTAAATTATAGTCACTCTAGTGGGTTCGAAGTGGTATCTCATTGTGGTTTTGATATGCATTTCCCTAAAAGATCTCTTATGTCCCTCCAACGCTAACATCAAGTGATTTTATTGTTTTTTTTAATTAAAAAAAATTTTTAATGTTTATTTATTTTTGAGAGAGAGAGAGACAGACAGAGTGTGAGACGGGGAGGGGCAGAGAGAGACTGAGACACAGAATCTGAAGCAAGCTCCAGGCCCTGAGCCCGTCAGCCCAGAGCCCGACGCGGGGCTCGAACCCACGAACTGGGAGATCACGACCTGAGCCGAAGTCAGACGCTTAACCGACTGAGCCACCGAGGCACCCCTAACATCCAGTGATTTTAAACTTTTTGTAGGTTTGAGTGTCATCTCCAGTTTAATTACAAGGTTCTCGAATGGCCAGGAAGTACCAGGCTTTACTTTGTGATGGTTATTGTACCTAAGAGGGAACCCTGCTTAGAGCTGCCATTCATAAATACTAAAAGACTGTTTTAAAGATGTAATTTTTTAAAAGTAATCTCTCTACACCCAAGCTGGGGCTCGAAGTTACAACCCCAAGATCAAGTCACATGCTCTACCGACTTAGCCAGCCAGGCGCCCCCTAAAGGATTGTTTTAATTAAGTGAGGTCTGGTCCTCGAATAATGTGGATTTCACTCCTAGCAGTTTTCACTGGTTCCTGGTTGTTCTTGATTAACAATCGGTCCTTGCAGACTGGAAAGCAAGTGCCAAGAGGGCAGGTACATTGCCGTATCCCGGCTCTGTGCCACGGTGACTTTCACGGGCATAAACATGTGTTCATGAATCACTGGGTCCATAAGCATGTGGTTGTTCTCAGATTATTTGAAGAGGGACTTGTGACCCCCTCTTTCTTCCAGCTTGCAGCGCCATGTGAGCAGTTGGCACGTCTTTTCTCAGTCCCCCCCAACATCCCCCAGCTCGACTTTAAAGATCTACCAGGCTCTTGCCATCGAGCTAAAATACATGAACAAAGCCCATTTCTGGTAAACCTGTTGTTCCGCCCGGCGGTGCCACTTGGCAATGCTGTTCTCCCCAAAGCCTTAATTAACCACTCCCTGGTATTAAATCGTCGGTAGATCCCTGGAGAAGTAAGCACGCTCTGGTGGCTTGTCAAGACAGAAAGCTAAACCTCTTGGTGGTTTAAACTGGGATTTGTTTAAGCAGGTAATGAGATTGCCATCTTGAGCTTCAGTGCAGGACATTAGGTAGCTGGAGGAGCCATTCCTGGGTGGACGCTCGGGTATATTCTGGGTGCTGAAATGATCGCACTGGAGCCAATCTTGAGTGGCCCTCAAGAGCCACTGTATGCTTGTCCCTTGGCATGTGTCTGCAGAGTCCAAACTACGGAATCTTCTTCCAAGGACCGTACTTCTGATGATGAAGGTGGCATAATCAAAGCCGAGGACTACGTGGAAGGTTGATACTCACCTTCTGTTCCCTCTAGATTGGGCAGGACAGACAGGTTCTTGGTGAGAAATAGGGACAATGACCTTAACTGTCTGTAATTGTATTTCTGCCTCCCCCCCCCCCCAACTTCCTCAGCCTCACAAGATGACTGCAGAATGGGAAACAGTTTTCATCTGTCTATTATTTCCCCTCCTTATGACCTGGGACAGAAATCCAGGGCTTGACTGTGGGGGTGACAGGAGCAAAATGAGCTCGGTGGTCGCTAGAGTGACATCCCTTTGTCTACTCTGATTTTCTCTCGTAAGAGTGGCAGGGAAAAGCTCTCGGACCTTGGGAACGAAACTGCACTTCCCTGAGCTGCTCAGGGCCTTAAGGAAGAGACCCAAGGAAAAGGCTTTTTAACCTTACGGGTTTGACCTTTTGGGTCCCTTCACCTCTAGCTTCATCTTGCCCCTGCTTCCTGCTGGCCTAGGTCCAAGCTAAGACAAGCTAAGAATACATTTGTGGGTGACACCAGAATGGCCCCCTGCAAGAGCTTTTTTTTTTCCGCCTCTCAAATCTTAACCTAAAAAAAAAGTAACATAGCTTTCACGTTGGTGTTTCTGTTTGTTCTGATTTCACGTGGTTGTCTGTGTCAAGGTCAACCACATGGGTTGCAAATCAAAGAACATCTGCCTGCCTGACCTAAATACACCGGTACTGTTGTCTGAGCTGACTTCCTTATGGAGAAATGCACGGTTACCTTAAAAATGGGAGTCGCTGGGAGAGAGGAGCACATTGCCAAAACTTAATCATATGTGGGACGTTTCTAAACCCACGGCCAGGGGCTTTCGTTGTGGATGGATGATACCTGGAAATCCAAAAGCTGTATTTAAAATTAAATACTGTGGCACTCATGTTATAAATTGCCCGTAAATAATTCCATTAACAAGCAGTTAGATGCGTTCAGGTCCTTCTGTTTCCAGAATGGGAACCTCTTCCAGGTCATTACCAGGCACCACCCTGGGGTTGCTCCTTAGAGCTCCCTCACAGTTACAAGCAAGAGTAGCCCATTCAAACTCTGATCTCTCACTTTTTTTTTTTTTTTAATTTTTTTTTCAACATTTATTTCTTTTTGGGACAGAGAGAGACAGAGCATGAACGGGGGAGGGGCAGAGAGAGAGGGAGACACAGAATCGGAAACAGGCTCCAGGCTCTGAGCCATCAGCCCAGAGCCCGACGCGGGGCTCGAACTCACGGACCGCGAGATCGTGACCTGGCTGAAGTCGGACGCTTAACCGACTGCGCCACCCAGGCGCCCCTGATCTCTCACTTTTAAACTGTGGTCCAGCTACTTACAGCACTCATTTTGATTCAATGAGAACAGTGGTTTTGAACTTGGCCAGTGAGGATTACAGGTCCCCCTCGTTGAAAATATTTTCTCCAGTCCTGCTGCATCCCAATCTCCAGGCCATGGCCTGGGAGTTCATATTTTTAACAAGTGCCTTAGGCAGTTTTTATAATGAGGCAAACTTGAGAACAACTGTGGTTGAATATAGCCTGTCATTTTTAAATAAATGTAATTTAAACAGTTAACTTTAAAATTTAGTGGACTCTGGGGCACCTGGCTGGCTCAGTCAGTAGAGCACGTGATTTGTAATCTCAGGGTTGTGACTTCAAGCCCCATGTTGGGCATGGAGCCTACTTTAAAAACAAAAATAAAAATAAAATTTGGTTGCATGAAGTACTAAAATGAAGTTGCTTTAAGGAAATAAAATTGTAAACAATCCATAGGAATCCAGTTCAAATTGCAAATGCAAAGCAGACTCTGGTCTGATGTCTTGTCAGTTCTGACCTGGGACTGGGTGTGGAGCAAAATGTAAATAAACACAGACTAACTCTCATGGACTGCTGACACTTTATGGGTTCCTTCCTGAATAAAAAAAATTTTTTAAGTTATAATTTTCAACTCTGTTGGTAGAAAGATGAATGTGTTGAGATGCCATGTGACCACATTTTCTTCGACCTGAAAGTTTAAAAGAAATTACAATATTTTCATTCGTGAGTGCCCAAAAAGATCGCAGGCCCTAGGCCTGGAGACTATTGTGTGTCACAGACCATGGGCCTGCATGGCGGAATTGGTGAAATCGGGCCTTAGTTCTGGTGGCTGATGTGATAATACTTATGCCTGCCTCAAAAGTGCTAGAAGGAACTCCTGCTATTCATTCTCCCTCTCGCAGATGTGAATATGATCGGCATTTTTTTTTTCTTTAAATCAGCCTTTTTGTTCCCAGCCCACCTGCCAAGGAGAAAGTTGACAGGAATCGGAGGCCATGTGCCAGTGGAAGGAAGGTTTTTGTCACACGTGGATGTGTGACCTTTCCCACCACGATCCTTTCCCCCAAACATTCCTCTGCCCCCAAAGTGTGTTTTGAATTGCTGACTTTAACTTACAGGTGTTGCGCTGACAGTAAATCAGGTGCGTAAATCAGGACTCTTCCTACCCTAAATTCGCACCTGAGGGATGTCCAGTATCTAACTGGTTAAACAACTTTGCTCAGGCTTTCCTTGTCATTGATCGCCTGTGTCGAATGGATTTCAGTATCAGGCATGATATGGGCAAGGTACTGCCTGAGCAGGGGAGGGGCTGTTGAGATGGGGAATGTAGGCACACTCTTTCCCATGGGCGGGACCACATCTGCCATCGATGCATTGAGGCAAATAAAACAATTTTTTTTTCTTTTGCATTTTTATAGTGCAGTTTTTGACAATTCTAAAGTAACTCTGATTATTAAGATTAAATGTATCATTGTAAATAATTGAAAAGCATCTTCAGAAAAAACAGAAGAAGAAAAAAACCCACCCTCCTCCATGACCCAGAGATAACAGCTGTTAATATTTCAGCCTGAAGTTTCTAGTCTTGTTTTCTGTCACAAAGAGCTGTTGAATTTTTATCCAAAATAGTAATCATACACGTGTCCCAGTTAATCACCTGCCCTTTCACCGAACGACATATAAGGAACATTCTCCTCACATCATTAAATGCCGTCCTACAAAATGGTGGCCTTTTTTCCCTTGTGTGAATGGACAATCATTTATTTAATTTACCTACCGACTCTGTAATTTTGGACAGTAATTAATTGTCTAGTTATTAGTGGTAAAAGTTCAGTGATTTTTTTAAGATAAATTTTTGAATGCGTGCATAACTATTTATTTAGGGTAAAGCAGAACTGATGTATTAAAGAATGCAAGAATCTGGAGCTTTTTAATAGGTATTTCCAAAACCCCCCGTGGAAAGATTGCACCAGTTTACATTCCCGTTGGTACTCTATAAGTTCTTGTGTCCTTGTACCCTTGCCAACGCTGGGGATTGCCATGTGACTAAAATTCAAACTAAAGGAATCTGGTGTGCATTAATTTGCAAGAAACCGTGACTCAAGTTTCTTTGCACAGAATATTTAATGTTTAGCAGATTGCTCTATGTGCAATAATTACAGGTTCCTTTACAGTGTTATGGAAACCCTTTTATTAAATTTTACATGTATCACTTTCTGCAGGGTCCTTAAATAGTTCTTAGGTTTTCAACTCTTCCGTTATATGCAGTTAAAAGTGTGGTTTTGGAGGGCTTTGTGTGTGTGTTTAGGATGGTGGGATGTGAGAAGTGGACAGAACTTCAGTAATCAGTGAGCCCATCTCTGCCTTACAGCTTAGTCAATGGCTCAAGGAAGAAACTTGCCCACGATCATCCTATCTGTGGGGGTGCTGTCATTTCAAGTGACAAGCCACTCAACTTGGACAAGCCTTGCAAAATGGGGAGCTTGCTAGCTCATGAAACTGAAAACGGGTTCTGAAGCTACTGTGATTGACCTTGGACAATTCCTTGATCTTTCTGAGCCATAATTTTCTTATCTGTAAACAGGATGTTGGACTCGACCTAAGGTCCCTTTCACCTCTTCAAGTTAAATGTTTCTATGAATATATCAGCAAAGATTACATTATAGTACCAACTACATTTAGACACGGTTAAGGGGAAGCTAGCCCTCAGAGAACAAATACTTTAAGAAATACAATTCTATTACACACTCAGATCTAGATTAACAGTTTTTGTTTGTTAACATGTAGAGGTCCTTAAGCAACTTCAACATAATTAGTATTCATGTAGGGTCAATATCAGTGCCTTAAAAGTCTTTTCTTTTTTCTGATTACACAATACTCAGATATCTTTTCAAACCCATTAATTTGTTCAACAAATCTATTCACAAACAGTGGGAAAAGAAATTCAGTCCTTCTATTCACAATTATTTCATCCAATTCCAGCTTGGTGGAACCTCACCAAATGTGTTAAACTGTGCAGGACAGCAACTGGTTGCTAAGTCAAACTTGTGCCCAAAGGAGTTACTCTTACATACAGGAAGAAATATCGGTATTAGTGAACTTTGCCTCACCAAGAACACCTTAAAGGTCTGGCTGTTGTTCAAGAGGAGGTAGATTTTCTAGTATCAGCCTCCCTTAGCCCTTTAAAATAGTTTCTCTGACCTTTTCTGCATTGTGGTTGTTGGGGGTTTTGTTTTTTTGTTTTTTGTTTGCGGGGCGGGGGGGGGGGGAGTCTTTGCTCATTGATGCTATTTGGTCACTGTATAAGGTCATTGTGTAACCCTTGACATTTACTACAGGAAGCATAGGTGTCTCTCAGAGACTATTCTAGTGCTCCAAAAACGTCTCTAAGAAACAGGCTTTGTTTCAAAGCCATTGATGACCAATAAAACTTGTAAATATTTTCACTACAGTATTTGGAATACAGATTCATTTCACAGTTTTAAATTACTACCAGAGTGCCAATCTTGGTTTGTGTTTTTAGAAATTTTTAGACAGAGCTAAATACAACAGGACCTACATACCTTTTTATTAACACCCAGCTACCACATGTTTATCGGCGATACTGGCAGTCCCTGGATCTGGTTCTGCAGGAGAAGGAGGGTTGGGGGGGGGGGTGCGGGGGTGGATTTTACGTAGAGTATATCAGTGAGGATATGCAAATCATTCTGCATAACAGCCCTTAAATCCCAGTGCCTTAAAACAACAAAGGTTTATTTCTCATTCAAACTATAAGCCCATCAAGGAGATGGTTCAGGCCCCATTCTGGCTCCCGCTCCCCCTGACTCATCATTATCTTGGATCTTGCTGGACATGGTAACAGAGAAGGAGCTCTGAAGGGTTTCACCCCGGCCTTAAGTGCTCTTGCCTGGAAGTGATGTACCCCATGTCCATGTACAACTCGCTGACTAGATGAGGCACATTGCCCAGCTCAGTTATAAAATGTCCGGGGGCTGCAGTCTCACCCCATGAGACTAAAAGGGAGAGAACTGGAAATATTTGGCCAGCAGAACTAGTGACTATCGCAATTTACTTTTCTGATTACCAAATAGCTGGCTTGCTCTCCGAAACCGCAGGTGAAATACAGCCATTCGCACCCCAGAGCAGACAACCCTGTAGCCTCACCCAGTCGTGGCATCTGGATGATGTGCAGTAGGATCTAAATGAGGGGGTGATACAAAGTTGTTTCGACATCAACTCCAGAGGTGGGTCCTCTTGAGCTAGAGACTTCTGAACTCAAAGAGGCCAGTTACCTGCTGTGCCCTCTCCCCCACATTGTATGTGAATATGTAATGGTGAAAAAAAGATTGGAAACCTCAATATACACTCTTGTTCAGAAAGGAGGTGAACAGGAGACATCCACTCATTGGTCCTCAATCATTCTAAACTGCTGAAGCAATTCTGAAATCCATCTGGTGACCAGTATGTAGAGGGTGTTCCTCTGGGGTCCTGACTGTTGTCTCGGGAAGGGGCTCCCCAATCCATTGCTTCAGGTCTTGGTTTTTCCCAATAACCTCCTTGATCACAACTAAAGTAAGACGGAAGAATATGCCCTCCGTAGGAGCTGAGCAGCTCTCCCAGCAGACTTTAGAGGGTTGGGGGACTCAAGTGTTCAGCTTTTGGTTTCTCTGGCAGTACGACTCTTTTCAAAAGGAAATCAGTTTCCTATCTATTTAGCTCTAGTTTATTTCCATATGCCAAGCCCTCAGCCCTTGGCATGCTTCTTTTCACTGTATGCCTTTGTGGTTTTGCTCCCAACCTTTCTTTATTAACTTAATTGGTGATACTTTGAGCCTGTCAGCCTTTGGTTGGGAAGCCACACCTCTGGTCTCTTTTTCCCTGAGGTATTCTAATTGAAAGAATGAACTAAGGAGCCATGACGTCAACTGCTGCCGACACTCTGTAACCCTTTCAGAGTGTTAAGATTGAGCGTGATAGCCCTTCTCTTTCACCCCAAAGCTAAGTGCTAATTGACCTCTTCCCTGCAAAGACTTTTTCTCATTTCATTGTTTATCTCTTGGGAAAGAGAAGCGGCTGCTTTTTCCAACCCTGTGAGTCTGACTTAATAGACTTGATTCCCTTTTCTTTTGGTTTGTAAACCAGTCAATTACTTTCTAAGCACATCTCTCTCTCTCTCTCTCTCTCTCTCTCTCTCTCTCTCTCTCTCAAAAATGAGTAAACAACACACATAAACAGAAAAGACAAGAACATAGGTAAATGAAAGCAATTTCTCTTGCCATGTAAACTAATACAGTATTCTGATCTCTATTCCCTTACCTCAAGCAAAACTGCTGATACAACATTTAACAGAATTTTCAGAGCTCTACACTTTTTTCCACCATTCTGTTGAGTGGCCAGCAAAAGCTTTGAAATGAGCAGGAGGTGAGGCAGGAGGAACGTAGCAGGATTCTAAATAACATGTGAAATGTTTAGGTCCCCTGTCACGTTTTTTAAAAGTAAGACCTCTTTGCAGATGCTTGTACTTACCAGCATCCACAAAAGACCACGGAGGGACCCTTCATCACAGAGGGCTGGGGGCAGCTGTGGCTTCGTGAATCCTGGATTTCTACTACAGAACTAGGTTATTTTCTGGGTTTCACACAGCGTGTTCTGTCCATCCTGTGCTGGGAGGCCTCCTATTTTTCACTGTCACTGAATTATTCTTATATTCTTTTTTACTTCTGCATGTACCGAAATGTCTGAGTGTAGAATTTTCTCCATCCCCTCCCCCAGTCTCTAGCTTCCACTCATACAACCTGCTTACCTCTGCCACCTCCTAAAGGTATTAACAACCTGGAGGGATTGATAGCCTTCTATATCTTTCAGCAGATATATAATCATATAATCATAAACCTACGGGTCTCCTTTCCACCTGCCTTCTTTCCTGCCTTCCTTCCCTCCCCCTTTTTTTTTCAAACCAAATTATTTACACTTCTGGCTATCTCTTACTTTTCTCATTAACAGAAGCTCAGGGCTGTCTCTCCAGGCAGTGGTATAGATCTCATTCATTCTTTTCAGTGGCTGTCCAGTATTCCATGATTTGGAAAGAATACACTGTGTTTTCCTGTTACTGGGTATGCAATTTGTTTTCTGTTCTGTTTTTGTTTTTGTTTTAATTTGGCCACTACAAAGGGTGCTGCAAGAATATTCTTATACCTATCCTCAAATGCTGGTGCTTTTTGAATGCGGTCCAGGAGAGGGATTAGCTGGATTAAAAATGTACTAGTACTTTTCATTTTACTAGATGTTGCCACAGTGTTTCCAAATGAGTAGCCTAGCAAAGTTCCAGAATACCCTTCCCCCATCCTGTCCAGTGGTAGGTGTCTTTCCTACTATGGAAGAAAGGATTATACCTGCAACACTGATTGCATAGTCCTGACACCTGTTGACATGGAACAAGTATTTCAGTGGAGGTTGAAATTAGGGCTCTGGTCAGCCTACGTGGTTGGGGGTGGTTGCGATTTTATTATACTTCTGAAAGAATCCGTAGGAAGTTTGTAGTAGGAAGAGAACTGGAGACCATTATACTGCAATCCACTCCCTCCACAGATGCTGGAAATGAGATCTTAGAGAGGTGGAGGGAGTGACAGTGAGCTGGTTACTGGCTCCTGCGTATGGGAAGCAGTTGTGAATCCTGATTTGAGGCTTTTCCTATTACCTATACTGACAGCGAGTTTTAGAGACCAGACCAAGAAACATCACCTGTGAGTTGAACTGAGCAGTGGTGATGAACTGTTTCCGGTTTTCTGTGATCTGCCGGGACAAGCGTTTGCTTTGCAAACTTCCGTAGTTATCACAGGACTTGGTCTTGTCACCTCGGTCTTGTCAGTGGAATCTGCTGCTCTTAGTGTTTGGGCGAGTTTGGGATTTCATTTTTCATACTGTTAAGGGTTAGTGCTTCCAAGTGTGGAACAGCCGGCTTGGATTACAGCTAAGATGACAGCAGCGAAGCACTGGAGAGAAAATCGCACGTGCGGGGATGGCTTCCTGCTGTGTTCCTCTCCTTCCACCCTCCCCAGCCTACTGATGTCGAGGGCAAAGTAGTAGGGCAGCCCAGAAAAAAGAACTTCTGTAGGTCTCACTTATGCTCCTGGCAATGTGACCTCTGGGTGTGGCATGCACAACCTGACCAGGGCTCATAGGGATGCTCTCTAGGGCAGAATAAAATAAACTTACTGAAAGAAGTCATTGTATCTCCCTGTATCTTTTTTTAAATTTTAATTTAATTTAATTTAATTTAGTTTAAGAGATGAAGACAGTGCAAGTGGGGGAGGGGCAGAGAGAGAAGGAGAGAGAATCCCAAGCAGGCTCCGCACTGTCAGCACAGGGCCTGATGTGGGGCTCGAACTCAAAAACTGTGAGTTCATGACCTGAGCCAAACCCAAGCATCAGACGCTCGACCGACTGAGCCATTCCAGGCACCCCTGCTCCCTATATCTTTAAACTCAGTTTTAATATTACAGTTTCAGATTTAGTCCATGGAGTCCACTGATGGAAATGAAAA
This sequence comes from Felis catus, assembly GCF_018350175.1. Classification (NCBI taxonomy): domain Eukaryota; kingdom Metazoa; phylum Chordata; class Mammalia; order Carnivora; family Felidae; genus Felis; species Felis catus. Next base: position 50,333,631 of record NC_058378.1, on the reverse strand, counting down.
GGGAGACCCCAGATTTTGGAATCTCATTTGGGTTTGCTCTGTGTTCATTGCAGAGCATCTGACTGCACAGCGTTAACTTTCTAGGCTGCCTCTGAATGAAGTTAGCCAGTTCAGGGAGCTCGGCCTGTTCTTTTAATAACAAAAATAATTATGATGGAGATTTGTTTTGTTATAGATAAACATCTCCAGGAGGCTTTATAGATACACACACACACACACACACACACACACACACACACACACACACACCATCTCCTAAAGGCTTGCCTTAGGTTGCAGACCTGGTCAGGAGCTGTGTTCATTTGTGGGCTTGCCTGTCAGAGGCCATGGTTCTTCCAGTTTAGTGATTCCCAAGCCTGCAGATTGGAACCACTGGGGAACTTTCAAAAAATACTCATGCCCAGGTTGCAGCCTTGAATTAAAGTCAGAACCTGTGAGAGAGGAGACCAGAATTGGGATGCTAAAGGCGAGTCTGACACACTGCTGGGTTGAGGACTCCTTAGCAGGCCATTTGAGATGAAGAGAGTGACTTTGCTTAATGAAGAAATGAGCTATAAGAAGAGCTATGACTTTTTAGAGTTCTGTCACCATAGGATCATCATCTCTCATCACCCACTTTCTCTCACTTTCTCCTTCCTGCCTATTCTGTAGATTAAAGCAGTGGAGTCGGCTCATGGAGGCAAAAATTGAATACTCTATCAGTTGTTACTGCAAAGTGCCCTAGGGGTGTGCCAAGTGGGTTAGAGACCATCACGCCTCGGGTACACCTGGCATAGCCAGTTTTTCCCCTGGCATTGGAACAGATCACTGTTTCTTTGAGATTCTGATAAGAGAGCATTTGAGAGCCATGGTGCCTGCAAAAAGAAATCTTTAAATATTGGAATTGCGCTCAGCTTGGGGAGACACTCGAGCTCTGAGAAGCCCTGGGAATTGAGACCAGCCTAGGGGACTGCAACGTCTTAGTTTTCTTCTCAACCTCAGTTCTGAGGCACAGTCTGAGCGGACTGTGGGCAGACACATGGGCACCACTCGAATGGTGGATTCCCCCTTGCCTGTCTCTTCTTTTAGGCACGTCTGGTTGAATTCAGGTGGCGTGGATATTAAATGCACGTTCAGATGTGACACCCTTGCATTTCGTTATTGAATATTCAGAAATTGAACGTCTCTCCCAATGCATGGGACTCACCAGTACTATCTTTCTGTCCTCTAGCCTTCCCGTGGTTTGGGATGGACATCGGTGGAACGCTGGTTAAATTGGTCTACTTTGAGCCAAAGGATATTACAGCCGAAGAGGAGCAAGAGGAGGTAGAGAACCTGAAGAGCATCAGAAAGTATTTGACTTCTAATACGGCTTATGGGAAAACCGGGATCCGAGACGTCCATCTAGAACTGAAAAATCTGACCATGTGTGGGCGCAAAGGGAACCTGCACTTCATCCGCTTCCCCAGCTGTGCTATGCACAGGTTCATTCAGATGGGCAGCGAGAAGAACTTCTCCAGCCTCCACACCACGCTCTGTGCCACGGGAGGTGGGGCTTTCAAGTTCGAAAAGGACTTCAGAATGGTATGTCAGGTTTGTACTTGTTAAACAACAAAACCACCTGGCTTCTCTTATGGAAGAGCTAGAGTACTAGTCTTGGGCTCTGGACAGGTTTACCTCACCTTGTCTGTGCCTCCGTTCCCTCCTGTGTACGAGTAGTTCCTACCTCCTAGGGTTGTTAAGGATTCGATGAGACAGTAGTATGTCCCTGGCATTTAGTAAATGCTCGTAAATATTAGCTATTGTCATCATCTTTGCTACAGCTACTGTTGCACAATATGCCAAAGATGAGATGGTATCGATCCCTGTCCGAAGTATCTTTGACTTTTCCACAGATGCTTTTCACGGTGTCGCGAAAAAAGCATAAACAGCATGACGGTTTTCTAGCTAGAGAGACTGAGGCCTGCCAGAGAGGCTTTCTATACATCCTGCGAACATTTTTTACTGCCGTCTACCTATTATTTGCTCTGAGTGTCTTTTTTTTGTTTTGTGACTGTCACTCAGAACTTTTGTTCGAGACAGAAATGAAACACCTGATACTATTTATAGGTGACTTCCTTTATTAGCGAGTAAGATTTGGGGAGCGTGATTTCACGTACTAAGAATAATGCTGTCTCCCAATGGGCAGTCCATACCAGCTCTGCATTGCTCATTTACATTTGAGAAAACTGGCTAAATGGAGGACACGGATGAGTAAGATATCTCATGTTTCTCTTTCTTTAGCAATCTTTCAACAGCTGTGTGTTCCAATTTCCCCATCTCTGCAGTCAGGATAATCTCTATACCGTCCAGCCTCAACCCGCACGGAACAAAAGGAGGATAAAGTGAAATAATGGATGTAGAAAGTAAAGAGAAAATCAGGGAAGCTAGGGTCGGCAGAAGCGACTGGACATTAGAGACGAAAGGGTTGGAAGACGGGGGCTAGTGTTGCCAGAAAGTTGAAAATGTAGTGAGATGAGTTACAAAATACACGTTTCCAAAGCCTGGGATATAAAGTTCTGGCGTTCTGTCATTGGAACGAGTGTAAATCCGGTCTTGCCACAACGTCTGTCATTAGTGAAAATTAATGAATCAATATATTATTCATGGCATTTAATAAAGCTATAAATGCAAATTTTATTTGCATCATCAAAAGTAACATCATTTATCCCACTAATTGTACAACGCAGTTTCTAAGAATGTTGGCATTGGAGTCCTAGCACAGTATCCTATGTGAGACTGATGATACCAGCTTTTGGCTCTTTCTTCTGTGTCCCCTTTCCCGATCTAGCAGTAGAATTTGGTGCTGCCACTTACCTAAATGATTCATGGCATCTCTTTCCCACCAAAGGGACCCAATGATCAAAGAGTTTGGAAACTGAAAAGGCTGAGATCCAGGGGCATGAAAGTTAAACTTGAATTCATCATTGGAAAAGCATTGAACCTGAATTTTAGTGTTGTCTCTGCATTTAACTAGCTGGGTGACTTCGAGCAAGACATATCCCTTTTTAGCTTCATCGTCTGTAAAAAAGTGGCAGGAAAATGAAGAGAAGAGGGAGGAGTTCTAGGACATCAGAGCCTGAAGTCACCTTTGGAGACCAGAAAGTATAGCATTCGTGGCCTACATGGATAAGGAAACTAAAGCTAAAGAGAGATTAAGAGGCTTCAGTAGTGGGCACCTGGGTGGCTCAGTCAGTTAAGCGTCCCACTCTTGGGTTTGGCTCAGGTTGTGATCTCACATTGATGAGTTCGAGCCCCATGTCAGGCTCCATGCTGACAGAGCAGAGTCTTCTTGGGATTCTCTCTCTCCCTCTCTCTGTCCCTCTCCTGCTCACTCTCTCTGTCTCTCTCTCAAAATAAATAGCCAAACTTAAAAACGTTTTTGAAAACGAAGAGACTGTGGTAGTGCCCCCTTGTAAGCACTAGGGTGTCAGCTCAATTCTGATTCAGGAGAAAATGCTGAGCCAGCCCTAGTGCTAGGAGCTTCCTTGTGTCACCCTATCTGAACACCTCCACTAGGGAGCTTAAAGGGAAGCAAGGTGACCTAGAGCATTTATGCAACATCCCTCAATGCCTCCGTTCCTCCTTCTGGGTAGTGTACATTCTGAGAGAAAGTTACTCAATATATGTTAGCTGTGGGCAAGTGTGTTTCTCAAGGTTCTGAACTAAGCAAGGTCATACCTTATTACCACCAGAGTAAAGAAGGCGCTGCTCCTTCAGGCAGGCTGTTGGAGCCTAATGAATAGATTGGAGCAGGGAGCAAGTCTGGAGTATTTGCCAAACAGCCTGGCCAGCTGGGGGCATACATCCATAAAAAAGTAAATGGGTTGCCTTCTGTTTCCATGCTCAGTCTCAGCCAAAGCGAAGACAGAATTCATCGCTTCCCATAGCCTGTTTGCCAGGGTGCTGAGTTATGTGCCCCTATCCTTCCAAAGTTTGTGAGGATGAATAGGTCTTACCATCCTCTGTCCACAGTACACAAGTATGTATTGTGCTCCTTCTGGGCGTCAAGTACTGTTGGGAACAAAACAAAGCCCCTGCCCTTGAGGAGCTACCTTATAGTGTGGGGAGATGGTCAGTAATTAAATAAGCAAGTGAATATAGAATGTACCGCCACTACACACACACACACACGCACACACACACACACACACACACACACACACACACACACGTATATGTATGTATATTATGGAGGGAGGAAAAAAGCAGAGTAAAGGAGATAGGGAGTGTTGGGAGATTTTAGTGTGATGAGGTAACATTGGTGCAGGAACCAAAAGAAGTAATGAAGCACATCAGACCAGCATCTGGGAAAGGGTATTTTAGGCAGAGGGAACAGTAAGTACTAAGACCCTTAGGTGTGCTAAATGCAAGCTTTTGTCTCTTCCCTTTTCCAGAGTAGAAAATTGAAGGTGCTTACGTGGTTGGTTGTAAATGATCAATATATATACTAAGGAATCTGACAACATAAAGCAGTATATATATATATATATATATATATATATATATATATATATATATATGTGGATATATATCGAGATATATATATCAAGATATATATATCGAGATATATGTGTGTGTGTGTGTATATATATATATATATATACATGTGTATATATATATATATATATATATATATATATATACACACACTATAAAGTCCTGTCATTGTTATTGTATAAAATTACTGATTGGGGTATAATACAGCTTTGCAGAAGTGTGTTTTTAAAGCCTGAGTAGTTAGAGCTAACTGAAAGATGTTCAGCAGACCCTGAATAGTCAGCAATTGTTATATCTAATGACTATATCTTTTTCATTTATAGTAAATATACTTAAATCCTTAAATAATATCAACTAGTCTTCATCCAATTTAGAATGTACAAGAAAGAGCTATACACCATGAGACAAGCATTAAGTTAGACCCCCATGTAGAATACTTTCAACTGAACAAAGCTGCAATTCTTTCTTCCTTTTTTTCCCCCTTCTTTCTTTTCTCTCTTCTTTCCTTTTTTCCTTTCTTCTCCTTTTAACATTTTAGGGTCACTGTCACAAATAAACTTCTGACACTCAGAAGTTAGCCTTCTTAGGGGCGCCTGGGTGGCGCAGTTGGTTAAGCGTCCGACTTCAGCCAGGTCACGATCTCGCGGTCCGTGAGTTCGAGCCCCGCGTCAGGCTCTGGGCTGATGGCTCAGAGCCTGGAGCTTGTTTCCGATTCTGTGTCTCCCTCTCTCTCTGCCCCTCCCCTGTTCATGCTCTGTCTCTCTCTGTCCCCAAAATAAATACACGTTGAAAAAAAAAAAAAAGTTAGCCTTCTGAGTTAATGATACACCAAAATGGAACACAGAAGAAAAACTTAATCTAACTACAAATGGTCTAAAAATTGATAAGCCAGTGAGGAATCCCACCATTGAAGAAAGTGATATTCAAGGAGAAGACTTGTCTATCCCCTGTCTCTATTCTGTGAGTTTTCTTTTGAAGAACTCACTAGAGGGGCACCAGGGTGGCTCAGTTGGTTAAGTGTCCGACTTCAACTCAGGTCATGATCCCATGGTTCACGAGTTCGAGCCCTGTGTTGGGCTCTGTGCTGACAGCTCAGGACCTGGAGCCTGCTTCAGATTCTGTGTCTCCTTCTCTCTCTGCCCCTTCTCCACTCATGCTCTGTCTCTCTCTCTCTCAAAAATAAGTAAACAGTAAAAAAAAACAAAAAACAGTTTAGTGGAAAAATTATCAGGAAGAGGGAGGACAATTGTGGAAATGTGAAAATCTAAATCTAAGTGGATCATTCAAGAACATTTATTAGCTTGGTTCCTATTATTAATCCAGGGACTAATTCGTGATATTGCAGCAGCATAAGGTTTGGTAGACAATGTCATTCTCCACTTGTGACTGGCTTGATGCTATGGCCTCTTTATTATTGGGTGCAGGGAGGAAGAAGCCATCTTGGAGGTTTTGTTATATTTCTTACTCACAGAACATGTTTGAAATTCATCTGTCTCTGGTCTCCTAGGTCTTCTTTGAGAAGAAAAAAGAGCCCAGAGTGAAATTTGTAATTCAGAATCAACTCTTTTATATGCAAATTATTCTTCATTTCTGCCATTGGTGGTTTCTGCATCTTCCAATATGTTTTATGGAACCAGTGTCCTCAAAAGCACCCTTGGGAAGTGTAGGGTATCATCCAGATGTGTATTTTATTCATGTCTAAAATACAATTTGGTGACTTATTTCTCAACTACAGGGGAGTAATATAGCTGGTTTGGGGCAGGTCCATCAAATAACCCCATAAGAGTGGATATGGAACCTCTTGGGGTGTTTTTGGGGTTTTTTTGGTTTTTGTTTTTTGTTTTTTTACCAGACTTATCTATTTAACTCCTTATTTAGTTATTTTTGACAGACTGGGCTGAAGCACATAAGGAGAACCTTTCACCTAATTGTATCCTGAGCATGCCTTGTATTTAGGACCCACATTTTTTCTAATATTAGCATAGAGGTATCATAGAACTCCCTCTACAAATTAGGGTCTTCATTGTGGAAATAGTGTTTCCAATAGTGGAACAGTGCATTTCAACTCAAGAGAAGTCCCAAATTATTTTATTTCTCACATAATTAGAACCCATGTGTATAGTTCTTTATAGTAGCCAAAACATTTTAACACAGGTGTCTCATTTGATTTTTTTTTTTTTTGAGAGAGAGAGAGAGAGAGAGAGAGAGAGAGAGAGAGAGAGAAAATCTCAAGCAGGCTCCATGCTTAGTGCAGAGCCCCACGCAGGGCTCACGCCCACGACCCTGGGATCATGACCTAAGCTGAAATCAAGAGGCGGATGCTCAACCAACTGAGCCACCCAGGCGCCCCTCATTTGATTCTTGAAGATAATAGCTCTATAAGTTAGATAGGGCAGGTGCTATTAGGGAGAGTATGTGACCTTATTGAACACCTGTACTCACTGTTCTGGGGTCATGGACTCATCCCAGCTCTTCAGCTCCTAATACTGTGTGGTCCAAGGCCCAGCAGCATCAACATCACCTGGGATATTGTTAGAAATATAGTCAGAATCCCTGGGAGTGGAGCCCAATGGTCTGTGTTTCAACAAACCCTCCTGGTGATTCTGATGGGTTCTATAGTTTGAGAATCCCACCACACCCGTACGCTTGCTCGGGTGACTTTAGTACTGGGCAAACAATGTGAGTTCATCATAGTTGTAAGTTTGAAAGTTTTTTCTACTCTACCTCTTCCTCTACTTGCTAGCCTTGGGATCCGGGATAGGTCACTTAACAGCTGACCCCTGGTGATGCGTTTCATCTGCAAAATGAGTAATAATAATAATAATAATAATAATAATAGCTTCCCTGCCTCAAGTCCTACAGATGAGATCATACAATTTTTTACCAGCTTCCATTATTTACACAGAGTTTGAGTCTTAGGACAAGCTGAGGTTTGTTGCTTTTATATTTGGGGAGTAGTTTAAGCTTAATTATTTAAGAATTGGCAGAAGCCATACTTTCTGAAAGTGGTGAGGAGACTTACAAGCAGTGGGGTGCTGGGGCCAGTTCCTACCGGCTTAAGAGAGCTCATTGTGTGCATGTCTTCTCAACTCTGTTAGTGACATCATGTTGGGAGCTTGAAATTAGCCATTGTGGGGACGATTATGCCACAGAAATTGGTAATAGCTTCATCTGCATGAAGGTTATAGCTTCATCTGTGTGTTTGCTGGATCTGATATTTCAGATCTATCATCATTTAAGACCCATTATAGAGATGAGCATTAGAATATATATAAAGCTAGTAGGATAGAAGTCAGAATCAGCCCACAGAAATGTTTGGTTGGCCTGCAATATTTTTAAAAAGTTAATTCGCTGTCAGATAATTTATTACACTGAGCCCCCTTTACCATAGGGCAACAATGGGCTGCAGGCGAATTGTAAATATGTGTATATTGTCCTGTGTGCAACAATCCCCATCATCCTGTTACTTTACAGCCACTCAAGGGCTTCACTCTTCATGTTTTCTTACTGTCTCCTGGAGGTATTTGCATTTGTTACCCCCGATATAAAAGAAACTAAATGTGTTTTTTGGAGAATGAGTGGTTTTCCATAGCTAGGATCTGAACGTGCTGTTTTAGGCTTCCCACAAGGTTAATATAGTTGTATTTATAAAGTAGAAAGTCTGGGGAGTAATTCCCATCTTGTCCTGAATTTCAGTTGGTCTGTTTGAATATCCAAGTAAGGATTTGGCCCATTGCTTAACACTTGGGAGCCTGGACTTTTTCCTGGATGGTGAAGACTTTTGAGGGAGGTCTCTACAGGTCTCCGAAAGTGACTAATTTCTGTTTCCCAGTTTGGGGATGCATGACCTGGGCTTTGGAAATATCCACCCCTCAGTAAAATGTATAGCAGAGATGTTTATTCGCTGCTAGGACTTTATTTGAAATTTTTTTTAATGTTTATTTATTTATTTTGAGAGAGAGAGAGAGAGAGAGAGAGAGAGAGAGAGAAGGAGTGGTAGGAGGTGGGGGGCAGAGGGAGAGGGAGAGAAAGAACCCCAAGCAGGCTCAGCACTGTCAGCGAGGAGCCTGACACAGGGCTCAAACCCACAAACCATGAAATCATGACCTGAGCCGAAATCAAGAGTTGGACACTCAACCGACTGAGCCACCCAGGCGCCCCGAAAATGATTTTGATGGGAAAAATGAGATAACGATGTTTTCTTTCAGATCAAAGTTTGTATGTGCTTAGTTTATTTGCCTTGAGGTTTTTCTTTTTCCGAAGCATAAAAGCCGTGCCACACTGTGTCTCTACGTTTGTGATGTTGGCTCTGGGCATGGCTGTCAATATGGTTGATGGACCTCTGATTAATATTTAAGCAGGTTAACCTATGGTCCCAAGACTGGCTGGTGAAATTGATACTTTTCAGTTTGGTTTCACCCAAGAAGCGCTAACTTTCCCTGTCCCATTGAAAAAATGTTTATTAAACAATTACGATGGGACAGGCCTTTGAGCACTGTGCTCAGGGGCACCTGATGAACCATAAACAAAGCCCGGATGTGGTTAATGCTCTAAGCGGAAGAGCATGGGGTTTCATATGTGTCATACAATCTTTTCAGGTCTCCAGGTAGTTTTCTACCTAAAGTATTACCCCCTTAAAACGTATATGATTACTTGTATCACACCCCAAATTTTCACTTGGTAAAAAAAGGAAATGTTTGGAATCATGTATGAGATAGGTTTACTTTATCAGCAAGTGTCATTTAGGATGATTGTTTCTGGGGACCTCCTTTCTACTTGTTGGATGATATGCTGCCCAATTCATGAATCATCGAACAAAGCCAATTAGATCTTTAAATTAAAAAACAACAACAACAGAATAATTCTTTGTATAAGAAAACTTGTACCACCTTGCTGGTAACCTGTTCAAACTAATTCTGCTCTATAGGTATAGATTTAGTGGGTTTTGTTGAATGGAAAAATTCAGATGGGTGATATGAAGTCAAAAGTTTTCTTCCAGCTGCTAACTTTTATAATGAAAACGATGCCTTTCTGGCAAAATATCTAAGTACAGCACTTGTATAGGTTTCCAGATCCCAGAAGTACTTTGCATTGTGGAGACAAGAGAAGAACAGGGAGTCACTGGGAGCTGTTTGCTAGTTGTATCACCGAGGGAAAGTTATTTAAGCTCTGGGAGCCTTAATCATAAAGGATAAAATACCTACTTTTGGGTTCCCTGAGAATTAAATGATCTACTACAAGTTCTTAGCATGTAATACACAATAAACACTAGCTATTATTTTCTTAAAGATTTTTTTAATCTTTATTTCTTGATCTTTTTGAGAGAGAGAGAAAGACAGTGAAGTCCGTGAATCTGTGACCTGAGCCGAAGTTGGACGCTCAACAGACTGAGCCATCCAGGCAGCCCCCAAAGATATATATTTTTTTTAACTTAAGTTAGACCTGACAAATTATCTTCTTTCACTAGTTCAGTGTCATATTGATGATTTTTAGATTTTCTTTTTTCTTTTTTTTTTTAGTCCATAGGAAATGATCCTCAACTCATGTTGGTGATTATTAGATTTTTTCTTTCTTTCTTTCTTTCTTTCTTTCTTTCTTTCTTTCTTTCTTTCTTTCTTTCCTTCTTTCCTTCCTTCTTTCTTTCTTTCTTTCTTTTTTTGTCCATGCGAAATTATCCTCAACCGAGACATATGGACCAGCAATAATACGACTCTTGGGGACCATGAATTAAACTTTTGAGGATGCAAAGGAGCCATTCTCCCCTAAGCCTGCCCCACAGCCAACTCATTCCCATTTTCTTTTTTCCCCCTGTACCTGGGAGAATGGGAGTTTTTGTCTCAGAGGAGCATGAAAAGGCACTTTAGGACCACCTCCACTATTAATAAAATAGCCAACATCTTCTGAGCCTTTTGTACATATATTATTATCATGAAATCTCTACAACAACATTGTACAGTGGATATCATCCCCATTTTCCAGAGAAGCAGCCTGAGGCTTGACAAGTTAAATAGCTTGCCCCACATCCCTCAGTTAAGTGTTAGAGCTAGAATTCAAAGCCAAGTCTATCTAAACTCCAAAGCCCAGGCCTGGGAAAAGGAGAGCTGGATTTCGAAGGCTCAAAGGTGTTTGTCTCCAGCTCCTAGGCTCGCTGTGCCTCCCTAAGGACCTCATCGTGTCAAAGAAGTGTGGGATTCTCTCTGCTCTCAGAACATTCTCACTCTCTGCCCTGCAGGGGAGCCCCGGTCTTAGCGATGCGCTCTGTTCATTTCCTGTGGCTGCTGTAACAAATTATCCCAAACGCAGTGGCTTAAGACAACAGAAATGGATTCAGTCATAGTTCTGGAGGCCACATGACCCAAATCAAGGTGATGGCAGGACCACACTTCCCTTAGAGGCTCTCGGGCAGATTCTGTTCCTTGCCTCTTCCAGCTTCTGGTGGCTGTTGGCGTTTGTTGGCCTGTAGTGCAGTCCTCCAATCTCTGCCTCTGTCTTCACCTGGCCTTCTCCTCTGGCCATCAGCTCTTTCCTGTGTGTCTCATAAGGAAACTCGGCAGTGGACTTAGAGTCCACTCAGATAATACAGGATGTTCTCTTCATCTCAGGATCCTTAACTGAATGACATCTGCAAAGACCCTTTTTCAAAATCGGGTAACAGTCACAGGCTCTAAAAATTAGGACATGAACATACCTTTCGGGGCCCACCAGTTCAACCCATGACACATGCTATTGGATGCTTTCCCGGCAAGCAGGCAATTTCCTGTCCCTCATTTCCCACTCTGGGCAGACACGATGTCCGGCCAAGGTGCTTCTCTGGCAGAATGACTAATTACAACCAGATTTCACAACGCAGTGTTTCAAAAATATTGTCATGCTTTTACTGTTAATAACACATTTTTAAGTCCAGCTAAAAGCCTACGGGGCTTCCCCGGAAGTGGTCATAGCCTCTCTCATGAGGTTTTGTTCTCTTTCAGATTGCTGACCTGCAGCTCCATAAACTGGATGAACTGGACTGTCTGATTCAGGGCCTGCTTTACGTCGACTCCATTGGCTTCAATGGCAAGCCAGAATGTTACTATTTTGAAAATCCCACAAATCCTGAATTGTGTCAAAAAAAGCCGTACTGCCTTGATAACCCATACCCTATGTTGCTGGTGAACATGGGCTCGGGTGTCAGCATCCTAGCAGTGTACTCCAAGGACAACTATAAAAGAGTTACAGGGACCAGGTAAACATGGTTTCTACTAGAAGAACCTTTCTGTACTTAAATCCAGGCGTCTCTCTTGAAGACCAGTTTGTAAAAAGATTCTCTGTACTGAGTACATTTTTAAAAGAAGGATCTTACGCTCCTCAGCCAACCAGAAAGGATTTATTGCATGATATGTTAAAATAGTAGAAGGATGCTTTATATAAAGGTGAATAAAACACAGTCCTTACCCTGCTGGAAACTGGTCAGGTTGAGGGAAGGATTAGCACACACCAAACAGAAGGCAGTCCATGTTAAGTGCCAAATGAATGGCAGAGACAATAAGAGAGTAGAATTCAGAAGAAAGGATGCTTGGGATGGTCAGAGAGGGCTCCGGAAGAAACCTTCTCTTGGAATTTCCTTGGTGCCTGGCACAGGATGCGTGGCTTGAAATAAATCACCACTGCAACCAGTAAAGCAAACTGGGTTTACAAAAAATGTTTTGTTTTTTTTTTTACCCTGAGTTAAATGTTCCAGCTGAAAGCCAGAATGGTTGGCACAGGGCACAGGGACTCTGCAAGTGCAACTGACGGGAAGACAGTGCCGCAGCTGCACTTGGGCGGGGTGCCTTGCTTTTAGCGCGCGCACACGCCCAAGTGCAGTTGTGCCCAGCTTCCTGTTCGTAGTGATTCAACAGGGGCAAAAGAATCCAGTGTCAGAAATCTCTGAGAAATGCTAGTGTAAACAAAATCTAGGAAGTTTCTCTTACTTCTAAGTGAAGGATTCAGTGTGAAGTGTTTCTCCCACCAATTGGAGCACAGAACCCGTTTTTGGAGGAATAACTTAAGGAACCAGTGCCAGGTGGCATGCATGGTTTTGGACATGGTATCAAACCCGTCGTTGTTAATAGATGAAGATATCGTGGAACTTCTCTGGGCCTCAGTGCCCTTGTTTGTGCCACAAAGGGGGTTGTTTCTTATGTCGTTTCTATGGGCATTTCTAGTGCTGACATCCTCCACTATTACTTCCCCATTAGGAGAAGAGCACTGTTTTTCGGGCGTATTTCTCTGCCCTGTGATGGGTCCGCATTAGTCAGTGTGATTCACCACTGGGGAAGGGAAGATTTAATCCTCCAGGAGACTTGGGCAATGTCTGGAGACATTTTTCTTTTTTTTTTTTGGTTGTCATAATCGGATGTGGGGTGTGACTGGCATCTAGTGGCTAGAGGCCAGGGACACCACTAAATATCCTACAAAGCACAGGGAAGCCCCCAACAACAAAAAGGTACTGAACCCCAAAAGTCAATAGTACTGCTGTTGAGGAACCCTGGCATGTGCGTGCGCGCGCGCGCGCACACACACACACACACACACACACACACACACACTCCGACTGAATCCTGCTTGTGTTCAGAATATCGAATGTTAATCGCTACTCGGCACACATTTTCTCCGTGAGCATACAGAACTAAGCTTCCTTGCTCACAGAAGAATCACAGCTGTCCCACGACTGTATTAGGACTGTCAGGAGTGTCAAAGACAAATGAATATTTTGGCCAAGCTGGTTTTACCTTAGAGAGTGATCTCCTAATACAAGTACAGTTTTGAAGAAACTACAGACTTCTTCCCAGAAGGAGTCCTTGATTGGTAGGAGCTAGTCCCAAGGTAACAAGCTAAATAAACACTTTTCCTCAGTTAGAGATATTTATAATTTCGTTGATTAACACTTAGCAAATTCATGCATCACAATCACAATTCTATTTTCTCAAACTTGGAAGTTCCAGGAATCTAGATCATCTTCTTGAACAGCTGCTAATGAGCTAATTGTGGTGTTTGGCTTCTATTACATGTGTAATCATGCTCATGAATTCCCATTATTGGTAAATGCCCATGAATGACCGGTGTGTTGCAACCATCAACAGACCCTGTCTGGATATCCAAGTTACTCTGCAAATGCTTTTCGACCAGTAGTTTTGGAAACATGCTATAGCCGACTGAAGGTTCATAGAGAGCCCTTTCGAGGGCTGCCACAGGTAGGGGAAGGAAAGGAAACATCAGTTCTGTGGGCTGCAGCTCCTCCTTGGCCAACCAGAGTTGTTCTGCCAAAGGCTTCCAAGTTACAAAAGCACCGATATAAATAAACTATTATGGTCGGCAACGAACGTCAGTTTGTAAAACACACTTTGGGAGTCACTGATCTAAGCAAATGGCTTCAGCTTTAAGTTTACTACTGCTATTTTGAACTGGTGGCTATAACCCCAGGTTTTTTGTGATTATGTTATACTCTATTTTCTCAAACATTTTTATTTTTAGGAAGCCACATCATTACAGGAGATCAGTTTCTTTTAAGCATATGACTTTATTATTTTTTTAATTTTATTTTTTATTTTTTTAAATTTACATCCATATTAGTTAGCATATAGTACTTTATTATTTTTTTAATGTTTATTTATTTTTGAGAGAGAGACAGAGAGACAGAGAGAGGGGAGGGGCAGAGAGAGAGGGAAACACAGAATCCGAAGCAGGCTCCAGGCTCTGAGCGATCAACACAGAGCCGGACACGGGGCTCAAACTCACAAACTGCGAGATCATGACCTGAGCCAAAGTCGGACGCTAAACTGACTGAGCCACCCAGGTGCCCCTTAAGCATACGATTTTAAATGGTTCGTTTCATGTTATGTGTAATTTTATCGCATCCTAGATGAGGTAGTGACCTTTTTTGTTCTATTGACACTACTCCAATTTTATTGTAGAAGCTAAAGAAAAAAGAGGACTTTACAGCTGACATTGTTGGAATGTGCAGATTATTAAAAGGGGAATGTAAAGGATTTTGGAACTTAGGTGAAAGGAATAGCGCAGCTCATCTCATTGTTCTGGAATCTATTTTAAGGGCACAAGCCCTCAGTAATTGAAGGTTTCTTCTCCTTTTCCCTAAAATCCCTCACTACAAGGTTGTTGGTTTTTGGAAAAAAAAAAAAAAATGATGATGATGCTATTCGACAGCTGCTCCCTGGCAGTATGTTTTTGTCTCCAGTTTGCTGAGGGTCTTACCGTGTCTATGGAAACAAACTGATGTACCTGATCATGAGCGAGAGAATCACTTTGATTAAATCCTGGTTAGCAGGTTGAGGATATTAATAAAGTGCTCTTCTGCGACTGTGCGTCCTTTCCTCCCATCTGCAGCGTGCCAGCGACGCACATGCATGCTCGCTTTCCCCACGCAGCCCCGATGCTTTGTCTGGAGCCACGGGTCATCTTCCAGCCACACAAAGCACTCGTCCGTGTCCACTCATACCAACACATCAGATGACGAATTGCCTTCTTTCTAAGTCCGCCAATGTCTCCGGTTGCCTAGATTGAGAGTAGGTTGTTGACTGCCTTGATTGACAGGAATACCTGATGTTCAAAGAAAGGTTATTAGCATGGATGAAAGCAGCTAGAAGCATGAGAAATGACTTAAAAACATACAGAGACAAATCCAGATGGCACGCAAACCAAAAATTGTCCCCACTAAAATATACTAGCTTTGGAGGGCAGACTGAAACCGACAAGGTGTGTGCCACACTGTGTTAAATGTAAATAAGTTTTCTTAGAGGAAATCCAAATGTCTACTGTGACGGACTTGCCAAGGCAGGGATGTCCATGAGATCTTTATTTCCTCCTGCTACTGCACCTTCAGTGTGGGTAGCTGCCTCTGGTGGTGCCTAGCTACATAATTTTCCACAAGGAGCTATAGTTTCAATCAAGTATGTATTTTTGTAAGAATCACTATTTAAGAAATATCACATACAGTTTCGTTTTAGATACAACTTAAAGAACTGTGTGCCTGTCTATAATCTGGCACCTTCTTGTCGACAGTTATTGACAGAAAATAGAGTTTCCCCTAGAGTTTCTTGCTTCAAATTTAAATTTAAAATAACCTTCACCTCCACTTGAATTTTCTCTTAGAATTAAAAAGCCAGTACCCAAACACACATGGGCTTCCCAGGGCTAGCAGCTCGTGGAGCTCGAGGACAAAACTGACCTAAGCAATTGACTCTTCTGCATTTGCTCGTCTACGTGGTAGAGTGAAACCCAGGCCAGGGTCAGTGCCTCTTTCCCTGCCCGGAGGTCACTGGTGATAGCTCCACTCCAAGCCTGCTTCTCTCTGTCACGTAACTTTGACATTAAGATGCAACTAAATTCATTCTCAACTACCATAATTAGTTTCTAATTTTGTCTAAAGAGACTATTTTAGAAGACTTTTCCCCAAAACGACTGAAAGCTTTTAAAACATAGCTGAGCGTTGAAACTGTTTTATGACCTTTGTTACAATTTTTGACTACTGGGTAGTAAGTAAAATATTAATAACCTTTTCCAGAGTCTACCAGAAAAAAATCCAGTATGTG
Source organism: Felis catus (assembly GCF_018350175.1). Classification (NCBI taxonomy): domain Eukaryota; kingdom Metazoa; phylum Chordata; class Mammalia; order Carnivora; family Felidae; genus Felis; species Felis catus. The sequence continues at coordinate 50,317,543 of NC_058378.1, read as the reverse complement.
AGCCATCAGTGGTTTCCGTTCAGAAATTTCTAAGAAGGTTCAATGAGATTATGTCTGCTAGAGGTCAAGGTAAAAGATAACAGCTTCTGGGCAGGCTGTTCCTCACAACCCTAGGTCAGTCTGGCTCTGCACTTGTGAACTTCGTGTACACAAGGTTTCTTTTTCCAAGTATTTGTATGAAGCTACACTTTTTTTTCATAGCAGTCATTTCTCTGGTTATTTGCTGCTTTCAGACCACTTACATAAGAGAGATCCTGATTCGCCCCATTTTATAGGTGAGAAGACTCAGTGAGATTCTTAGGTTAGTGGCTAGCTGAAGGTCTCACAACGGAAATCAGTGAAAGTCTTTCTCTGGTTTTATTCTTCAATTCAGGGGCAAGTTTTCCTTGGTGTTTCTTTTTAGCCTCTGCCCTTTTTTTTTTTTTTAATCCAATCTACCCTAAAGCTATTTTGCACCCTCCACAAAATTCAAGTGCCCCTTTGTTTTTCTTCTGTTTTTATTAACCCGTATTAGTGACCTTGTTGTAGTTGGGGACTCGGATGGGCATATCTTAAAGTAAAATTTAAAAATAAACCTTATTGTTCCTTCAGTCTTGGAGGTGGAACATTCCTAGGCCTATGTTGCTTGCTGACTGGTTGTGAGACCTTTGAAGAAGCTCTGGAAATGGCAGCTAAAGGCGACAGCACCAATGTTGATAAGCTGGTGAAGGACATTTACGGAGGAGACTATGAACGATTTGGCCTTCAAGGATCCGCTGTAGCATCAAGGTAGAGACGAAGTAGCTAGGAGCCATAGTGTTTAAACAAGGCAACCTCTCCACCCTGGCCATTCACTTAGTTATTTTTAAAAATGTCAACCCACCAGCCTGGTGCAAGTATCTATGGTTATTGGAGCTCAGACTTGATCTCCCACCCTTTAGAAAGCACTGAGATGTTTAGCCTTTGATGCTTGTGCTTAAAATAGGGCAGCTTTGAAAGAAGGTTCTGGAAAACTGCAACAGTTTCCCCTGTTCCATTCTTGTCAATATATCTAGAGAGCATTAAAAAAAATTTTTTTTCCCATTAATAGTCATGCTACTTTGCCCCTATTTAAAAAAAAAAAAAAAAAGGGCAGCCAACCATTCATATCGTAATCCTGTCTGCTTGTAAACCATGGTAGCCAAATCAGGTCATTTGAACTTGAACAGTTATTCATAAGGCTTTCCACAGTACTTTGGTGAAAGCGTGGGACCTGCCTGAGGATGATTTTGAACACTCTCGCTAATATTTCCAACATAGCTTTGGCAACATGATGAGTAAGGAAAAGCGAGATTCCATCAGCAAGGAAGACCTCGCCCGAGCCACACTGGTCACCATCACCAACAACATTGGCTCCATTGCTCGGATGTGTGCGTTGAATGAGGTAAGGCCTTAACCCAGAGAAAGACTTGTGTCATTCATACACATCATCTTTAGCAGTGCAAAACTGTTGACCCTGACAAAATTGTAGATCCTTGGGAAGCCTGCCCTTTGTCCTAATCACATCTTGTAGAACATGAGGGGTGTGTTTTGGGAAATGGAAAGGAGCATGTGTCTTATTTTTAAGAGGCACTGGATAATAAATGGTAAGCCATCTAATCATGGAAACCAGGTAAAATTTACCACACGTACCATAGCCTCTCTGACCATCATTATTACCACGTACCTACTGAAGTGTGAGGGAAAGACTGTGCATCCTTGCAAATAACTGCAGGTAAAGTGTTCCACTTGCAATAGTTGATATTCTCTCTGCTTTCAGCTTCTTTACAGTGTTGCCTTGTGGCATGGAGTTCAAGCAGCATTGTACAGGGCTATCAAAGCATAGAGAGCTTGCTACAGCCGAGGCCAGCCAGAGCCCCAGGCACAAAAAGGGGTGGGGCTGGTGACAGACAAAGTTTTGGTAACATGGTTTGAAACACTGCAGAATTCCTGCAGGAAAACAGAACTCTTTTCTGAAAGACAAGACCTGTAAAGTAGCATGGCTCCCACTGAGTTGTGTTAGGAAGACAAGAAAGGGGTCAGGAACATGTAACACCCAACAGGTAATAGAAGTTATATTAAAGAATCACAGTCGCATCCGTGATAGAGTTCTTAAAAATATAATTTTAATAGAAATACATACAGAAGACAGTCAAATCCTAAGTGTACAGCTTGAATTTTCACACACCTGTATAACCACCACTCAGATCAAGAAATAGAACATTACAGGTACTGCAGAAACCAGCCCCTGTCCCCTCCTAGTTGAACAGTGGGGTTCTAAACACGGTAAGAGGCGATCTTTATGACGGGTGGTTGGTGCCAGCCCGGCCTTTGAGCCCTGGGGTTACAACTTTGAATAGAATATGCCACTGGTCTGTGGCTCAGGGTCACAACTTTTTTAAGTCCCTGTCTGAGATGGAGTTTAAATGAAAGGCCAGGAGTTTAAATGCAAGGCTGAAGTGGAAAGAAAGAATGTATTCCAGCCATGTGCCTTTCAAAGTCCACTGCAGTCATGGGACTCATTTTAACAGAGGATTTATTTTTTGACCTTAACCTTTAAAGGGAGTTTTTTCCAGGTAGCCAAACAAAGCCTGACCAATATGTGTGTAGTGGGCTGTCCTCACATACTCACAAAGGTCAGCTGGATGGCAATGTCCCTGCCCCACAGGGTCATAGATGCCCTTTCCTCTGCTTTCCGTGCACTTTGAGTGAGCCAGCAGGTCTTTTTACAGAAATCATAATCACTTTAGGGGGAGGTCGACTGGTTTTATTTTTCACTCTTGATCTCAATTTCCTACCATTTATTGTTGGAGTGTAGCAAAAATGGTGGGTTTTTTTTTTTTTTTAAGTATGGCCGATGAGAGGAATCACCCACCCGGTGACCTTGGGCAAGGGCTTTATTAGCCGGTGACCTGCCAGTGCAGGCTCCCTGTGGGCACACCACAAAGTGGCAGCAGGGTTTCCTGTCAGAGCCATAGTGTGAGCTCTTCAGTCATTGCTTAGTGTGCTGGAGTCACAGAGTGGAGAGCCCTTGAACTCGGCTACTTCATAGAGGGGCACCACGTTTACAGATTCTAAAATATTTTTGCTGTGATTATTGGAATCCTGTAAAATGCTTCTCCATCAACATCAAACTTTTTATTCATATTATTGGATAGAAAATACAAACACATGGGGCGCCTGGGTGCCTTGGACCCAGCGTCGGACTTGGGCTCAGGTCATGATCCCATAGTTCGTGAGTTCAAGCCCCCCATCAGGCTTTCTGCTGTCAGCATGGAGGCCGCTTTGGATCCTCTGTCCCCTCTCTTTCTGCCCCTCCCTTGCTCATGTACCCGTGCGCACGCATGCTCTCTCTCTCTCAAAAATAAACATTAAAAAAAAAAAAAAACACATGACACAGAGTTCTAAAGACACCAAAAGGGTATATGAGGAAGTAAGTATTTTCACCTGGAAATTTCCATTTCCATCTGGAAATGTTAGCCTCACTAGAGGTAGCCATTGTTCTCCACTTTTGGGGTTTTATTCTATCTTGTATGCAATAAAGGAGAAACATTTCCTTCCAAAGGCAGCAAACTCTACAACATTCTTTTTTTTTTAACAACACTTTTATTGAGATATAATCTCACCTCATACAGTTCACCCTTTACATATTATTGTATGTCTTGCTTTGATTGTTTATCAACTTTTTATTATGAAAATTGGTAAGCCTACGTAAAGGAGTAGAATGGTATAAAGAACCTCCTTGTATCTATTAACCAGACTCAACAGTTATCAAGACTTGGCCACACACACCTTATCTGTTTTCTTCTTCCTCCTCCCTCTGCTCCTCTCTCCTCCTTTTGTTCCTCCTCTCTGTTTTGCTAAAATATTTAAAAGCAAATACCAGACGTTATATCAGCCTACCTCATACACTTCAATATGCAATTTCGGGAATATTGCCTCTTGCTTTTTTACATGAGAATACATGTGAGTGTTATATCTTTCCTACTGCAATGTTATTTTTTATTTTTATAAATGTTTACTTACTTATTTTGAGGGAGGGAGGGAGAGAGAGCAAGAGAGCCAGCATGCACTTGAGTGGGGGAGGGGCAGAGGGAGAGGGAGAGTCCCAAGCAGACTCTGTGCTGTCAGCGCAGGCCCAACTGGAGGCTCAGTCTCACCAACCGTGAGATCATGACCTGAGTAGAAATCAAGAGTCAGATACTTAACCAACTGAGCCACCCAGGTGCCCCGTCAACATTATTTTTTTTAACTAATTTCCTGAGATTTTCTCTAGTCTTTCTTTTTTTTTTTTTTTTTTCATAGTCATATCTTTGACTCACTTGGAATTTATTTGAAATGAGGACTGTCCATCAGCTTTTATTGTCATTCTGTTCCTTCTGGCTCATTACCAGAGTAATGCAGGACTGGGGCTTTGGTTGGACTTCCTTGTTTTAGGTGAAAAGGCAGAACTCCTAAATTTCATTAAATTCTTCTTTAATCTGAGTTTCTTACTTTGAGTGTTTCTTGTCGCATCTCAGTCTGAGCAGTTTGTAGCTACCATTGTTATTTGTGGAAGCTTATTAAAACCACCTCCCACCCGTCCACCCATGGAAAATTTTCACCGTAATTAATGGGCTCATCAACTTACACTGTCAAAACTGGAGACGGTTAAGAGGCCATGTTCCTAGATCCTGATTATTCCTGATAGACTGAACAGAAAATAATGTCAGCTTCCAAGACTCTCTTCCATTTGACATAAGTGACCATAGCAACTGGCTCTGTGAATGAGTGGTAGTGACCAGCTTCTGCATGGTAGTCAGGCTGAGCTCAGTGTTAAGTGTGTGTGCAGAATGCAAATCCACATCCATGTCACCAAAGCTACAAGCATATTTTTCTTTTTCATATTTTAACCCACATGCTGACCAAACAGGATAGTCCACCAGACATCCTAAAGGTAGAGACTGGGAGTTGTTTCTTTTTGTATTCCTGGTGTTTGGTACAGAGCAAATGGGGCAAACCTGTTGGATGAATAATAATACCATTGCCATTTTATTTATGAGTTGATTATAATAATAATTTATAGCTGGAAGTTTGAGGGATTGGAGGAATGCATAAGCAAATTTAGCTGAATTAGACTCCAATTACAATTTTATGTGTGTGTGTTGGTAGCTGAATTTCATATCAGACCTAAGTCAATCTAACATAATACCTGCAAACAAGCCCAATAGAGGTCTCTGCCTCGCCCAACCAGAATCTCACCCTCTCATTCTTGTGGAATGCGCTATGACGTTTGTTCAACTTCCTCTCGGAAATGCTGAAATAATTTCACTTAAAAAAATTCACTGTTGAAGGTCCTGGGAGCACATGGAGTATGGAACACTGGGTCTTTGCTACATGCTACTTTTATACTATCATTTCATTGTTTTCCTTTAATTTTTTTTCCAGAATATTGACAGAGTTGTGTTTGTTGGGAATTTTCTCAGAATCAATATGATCTCCATGAAACTGCTAGCATATGCAATGGATTTTTGGTCCAAAGGACAGCTAAAAGCTCTGTTTTTGGAACACGAGGTAGGTCAAGTCTACATGGACTTAGTCATCCTGCGTGGAGTGTATTGGGTGTTGTCTAACTTTCGAGTGAGTCCCTCCGTTTTAAAATCGGTCAAATAGAAAGACTTGCCATTTAAACTTTGCACTTAGACAAAGGATAAAGAAGAACTATATATAAAATGGAAGCTTTCTTCTCCAACAATCAGGACTTGTAGTTGGTTAGTAATAATTTTAAAAATCAGGTAATATTTTAAAAATAATTTTAAAAATCATTAAAAAATATCTCTCTACTTTAACCATTTTAATATAAAATGTATAAATGTTCATTCACTCACAAATTTTTCAGTGTAGGACCAAGGTTTATTTTGAGCATGGATTGGAACTGGAGCATGGATTTCTGCTGATTGGAACTCTGCTGTTTTGCTTTCTGGGTTTTTTTAAGTTTATTTATTTATTTTGAGAAAGAAAGAGAGAGAGAGAGAATCCCAAGCAGGCTCTGCACTGGCAGCGCAGAGCCCAATTGGAGGCTCGAACCCATGAACCATGAGATCATGATCTGGGCTGAAGTCGGAGACTTAACCGACTGAGCCACCCAGGCGCCCTGCTATTATCCTTTTTTTCATAATCCACAAGTATTATATAGCTTCTTTGATGTCTGATCTGTGTCTTTAAAATGGATTAAGAAATTAAAGATACTTATGAAGCAATTTGTTTGCATAATCCTAGATTTTCTCCTCAACCTTTCATAGTTGGTATCCACCTACGTAGAGAGGTTTGTGACTGCTTTTTTCAGTCTTTTTCAAGAATTTAACTGGGGGTTCCTGGGTGGCTCAGTTGGTTAAGCATCCAACTTCAGCTCAGGTCACGATCTCATGGTTCATGGGTTCAAGCCCCACGTTGGACTCTGTGCTGACAGCTGGGAGCCCAGAGCCTGCCTCACCTTCTGTGTCTCCCTCTCTCTCTCTGCCCCTCCCCTGCGCACACTCTGTCTCTCTCTCTCTCTCTGTCTCTCTCTCAAAAATAAACATTAAAAAAATTTTTTTTGAGAATTTAACTGGATTTTCATAGAAGTGTCCATTTATTTTGTACTCTTTTTATTGGTTTAGATGATACATAATTAAATTAGATTACGACATTAACAATAAAAGTGTCCTAAACAAATCTGAGGATAAACACAGCTGACTCTTGTTAAGCAGACAACTCTGCTGGCAGGAACGGAAGTGCCAGGGCTGCTCAGAGCAGCCTGGTGGCCCAGAGAGGCTGGTGTCCCTAGGCGTTAGCAACCTGTTTGCACAGGAAGCAGAGATCAGTTAATTCAGAGAGTCCCTTATATGGAGTTTCTATAATTCTATACATCAGAGGTTTCTAACAGTAAGCGAGGGGCCTCCCTCTCTTTTGCCCACTGCCTCCACCACCACCTTTAAAATCAGTACTTTAAGGGGCGCCTGGGTGGCGCAGTCGGTTAAGTGTCCAACTCTTGATCTTGATCTCTGCTCAGGTCGTGATCTCACAGTTTACGAGTGTGAGACCCGCATCAGGCTCTGCACTGATGGCAGATGGCATGGAGCCTGCTTGGGATTCTGTCTCTCCTTCTCTCTGCCCCTCCCCTGTTTGTGCTCGTTCTGTCTCTAAATAAATAAACTTAAAAATAAAATAAAATCAGTATTATAGAGAGCGACAGTTTATTTATCACAGGAGGTACCTAATCCCTGGGGTATATTGTAGCAGAAAAAACTTTGAGAGAACCAATATTGCAAACTTGTAATGAATAAGTACTGTGGCATTTTTCTCATCTCCAAACTGAATTATTTATTTGAAAAGTCGCTGATGCATTTATAAGTTACTTACAGTTTTCTAAGCCCATATTTTGTTTTCTTAAAGCAGCTGAAACAGTAAGAATTTAACTAGGAAAGACTTAAGGCTTAGTGATAGAACTTAATACTAAAGAAAGCCGGTTTTTTTGTTTTTTGTTTTTTCGGCCGACCTATAGCATGGAGTGATAGAACTTTGGGGGAATAGAGTCCGAGAACTTTTACCCCCCTCCCCCTCCAACCAGAGCAGCTCCCTTTTGATCTGTTTGTCTATCGTTTCCACCTAAGGTTTTGTTTGAAAAAGAAGAAAGCACCTCAGCTTTAAAAAGGCAATTAAAATGAAAAAAGAAAACCACTGTTCTAGTTCAGCTAGAGTTGCCATATTTAGTGATTAAAAACACAGGACACAGTTATTTTATCTGGCATTTATCTGTATTTTATCTGGCAACCCTAAGTCCAGATTCTCTTCAACTAAGGCAGAAAACAAACCCTGCAAGCCATCAGGAATTAAAAGCCATCTACAAGGCACATGGGTGTTAGTTGGTGGTAAAATAGGGAGTGAGATCCAACATTTTGGGGAAAGTCATTTCTGTAGGTGAAAATGTAGTCACCTGTATTAGTTTGTACAATCCTAGGCCTCTGTGGACTACGGCTTTGCTTTGTTATGCACATATCGTAACTTAGTCTTTATGGCCAATGAAAGTGGGGCGTTTTTATAGTCCCTTGTAAATATCTCTCAGAAAATTCTCTGCGTTCTTAAATTCACTCTGGCTTAGGCAGAGGACACTGGGGAGAGAGAACTTTTGGGAGGTGCTGGTGAGGTGATTTTCCTGCCCTGCCTCAGGGGTCCTCATTCACTCCTTCTCATTCATTCCACTAGTAGGATTGAGTAGTCAGCTGAGCAGTTAAGAGCACAGCATCTTAACTGACTAGGAGAACTTAGACAATAACTGTACGTCTCCATCTTTGTGTGAGTCTTCATAAAGTGGGATGATAATAATATTTATCTCATAAAGTTATTGTGAAGATTGAATGAGTAAATTCGTGTAAAGTGCTTAGAACAATTTTTAGCGTAGGAGTGCCTGGGTGGCTTAGTCAGTTGAACATCCAATTTTAGCTCAGGTCATGATCTCACTATTGGTTGGTTCCAGCCCCATGTTGCAATTTGCGCTGACAGTGTGGAGCCTGCTTGGGATTCTTTGTTTCCCTCTCTCTCTGTCCCTCCCCCACTCGTACTCTCTCTCTCCGTCTCTCTCAAAAATAAATAAACATTTTTTAAAACTTTTTTTAGAAGAACAATTTTGGGGACGCCTGGGTGGTTCAGTTAAGTGTCTGACTTCGACTCAGGTCATGATCTCGCCGTCTGTGAGTTCAAGCCCTGCGTCGGGTTCTGTGCTGACAGCTCAGAGCCTGGAGCCTGCTTGGATTCTGTGTCTCCCTCTCTCTCTGCCCCTCCCCCATTCGTGCTCTGTCTCCCTCAAAAATAAACACTAAAAAAAATTTTTTTAAGAACAATTTTTAGCACATTATGAACCCTCAAGAAATGTTAGCTGGTGGTAGCAGAAGCAGGGATCCTACCATGTAGGGTTAGGGTTAGCCCTAGCCCCTGGCACGTTGCCTCCCATTTCCACGGGTGACCGTTGACTCAGCAACACGAGTGGAGCCTTCTACCTTTTGGGAACCAAGTTCTCTCAAAACTTTTATTTTTCATTTCCTCTCATTTTCACAAAAATATGGGCTTTTATTTTCCGGGTGAGCAAAGTGAATCTCGGGCTGATTTAGATGCCATTCCGAGATCTATGAGGGAAGCTTAGCGTTCTCTCCTGTGAGACACAACCTTGAAGTCAGACAGGCTTGGGGTTGAGCCCTGGCACAAGCGTATGACGCTGAAAGGGAAATTTACTTTATTACCTTCCATTTCTCATCGGGTAATAATAATGAATTTTGCCATGGCAAGAATTAAAACGCTAACACTTATAATTGTAACACTAACAATTCCAGCACTCATGTAGTACACACGAAGTGCCAGACATTTTCCTAAGCACTTTATTGACATCAGCTAATTTATTGAATATAGAAAACCAGGTATACAGGGCGTCTGGGTGGCTCAGTCAGTTAAGCGTCTGACTTCGGCTCAGGTAATGATCCCAAGTCTTGTGAGTTCAAGCCCCGCATCGGGCTCTGTGCTGACGGCTCGGAACCTGGAGCCTGCTTCGGATTCAGTGTCTCCCTCTCTTTCTCTGTCCCTCCCCCACTCGCACTCTGTCTCTCTCTCTCTCAAAAATAAATAAACATTAAAAAAAAGAAAGAAAAACAGGTATATCTTCTAAATATTATTATCATTGTTCTACTGTGCATGGCAGGGTTCAGGTTTGAAGTTTTTCTTATCTACAACATTAGGGGGCAGCATTCCCAGAATTATGAAAAGCAGGAGGTATCTGGCTGTTTAGAGATAACCGTGCACAAGTTTCCCCATTGCTTTTGTAGGGTTATTTCGGAGCTGTTGGGGCACTGCTGGAACTGTTCAAGATGACTGATGACCAGTAGTGATGACAGTGGATAGAAGAGCCTTCTGTGAGAACAGAGACCTGAGACCTGTCGCTGGAGAAGGTAGATGTCGCTATGGGACGGAAGCCAAGCCATTATGGCAGATGAACCTGCTGGATTTGTAAATAATTTAAAATCCTTCTAGCTGATCTTTTACTCTTGGGTTTTGAGCTTATGATTCAAAATGGGGAATACAAGAGTTTTTTCTGTATACTGTATTTTTAAAACACACACACACACACACACACACACACACACACACATTTGTGCAGAGAGGCCAAACCTATGAATTTTATCCATTAACCTTGAAAAGTTGTATGAGGTTTAAGAAGGACCCGAAGTGTAAGTGCTGTTTATTTTTCTTCTGGGGTTTACTGATCAGTGTGGTAATTTTAACTTCATTTAGTAATTACTCTAGGAGATCTTACCTTTACTTATATTCATCATGACGTTTCATGATTTGCTGTTGGTTTCAAATGAAACTACAAATCTGGCATGCTTTACTGTGAACACTATTTTGTTTGTTTGTTTCTTTACCTTTTTTTTTTTTGTCTTGTTTTTTTCTGTTTGAATGTCTTATGGAGAAAGAGAGTCCTTCTCCCTGTTTCTGTCGTCAGATGACTCCCTCTCCTCTCCAATACCTTTCTTTACTGTAATTGTTTGTACCAATGAAGGGGCTGATCAGCTCACTAAGAGTGAAGCACGAGATCGAAAGCGTTCATGAATTTTATGAGTCAGGCAAAAGTTGAAAATGATATACAATGAATATACAGTGTTTTGTTGGATTTACTTTACGTTAGGTTATATTAAATTGTGTTCTCTGATGAACTGTCCTCATTCATACCCACCATATGAGTGGCAGCAAATCCTTATGCAGGACATTGGAACTTCCTGGGTGAAGTCTCCCAGTAGATTAACCGTTCACATTGGGAGATGGGGGAGAAGTCATGGGTTGACGTGTCAGGTAATCACACCTATTTGTTTTGTACACGTATGTACATAGGAGCTTTGTAACAAGCCATCTTAAATAATAATTTTTTGATTTGAAGTATTTCAAACTGAAGACTGCATTTCAATCTCAGTTTCTAATATTAAAAAAATCATGGTACTGATCTATCTATACATATTTTTTTTCTTTTTTGAAAGATGTCATTGGCACCAATGGGTAACTTTCAAATGAGAGTCTTGTACAAATATTGAAACGCATGAGGTCTAATGACTTAGAACTGATTAATCCTTTGAACTGAGCATATTGTTGAAAGGGATCTTTGCAGGCACTATGATTACTCCGTGGTGAATCTTTCCTTCTCTGCCTTCTGAGCACCGTCTTTAATTGCCATATCTTCACGTCTTGGAGAACTCGATGTTAACTGAAGTATTCACTTGTCTGGTTGAAATAAAGCCTGTTTCTGTTGTGATGTGTTTAGTGTATATGTTATTTTCATTTCTTAATCTTCATGTTCATATTATCTGCTTTTGTGCCATAAAATGAGTGTGTGTTGTATTTTAGCTACTCTTCATCTCATAATTTGAGGCTTTCACATAAGGGTGTCTTCAGTTGAAGCTTGTAGCTCTAAGCAGGGATTTTTTTTAAATAGCTTTATTGTTCTTATACAACTGATTCATTGCCAGAATATCATTACTATCTTTGGTAGTTCCCCCTCCCCCCCAAATTTCAACATTTGGTCATCACAAATACATCTTATCAACTTCCACCTGGCTTTAAAAAATTCAAGCAACTAAGATGTTCTTGAAAAAGATAAATGTAAAAATGTACATACTAGCTACATTAGTGCCTTTTTTTTTATTATTATTCTCCTCAATCAATCCTACACTCCTCTGTCAGGGAATAGCAGACCTTGGATTATGGTTCTGCAGAAGAAATCAGGGCAAGTTAGTATAATTATATAATTTTTTAATTATCTGGAATCACTTGATCTTTCACTGCAAATGTGTAAAACATTAGTTTAGCTGAGGAAATCAATTATTCCATTATACAAATATCGATAAATGTAGGCTACATATAGCCAGCCAGCCTTTTTTTATAATGAGAAACTCGTAGCTCAAGGATTTTTATATTCACTTGAATCATAGACACTTTCCTTTGGCTCAACATTGAAAAGAAACTTGACAAGACTAAGGAATTTTTATCTTCAACTGTATGAATTCAGGACGGTCAGGTGTTCCGGAGCACGGCTTTTGATTGTGAGACAGCTTCAGTGTGGATCTAGCTTGGCCATTGGTTAGCTGTGTGGGTAAGCCACTAAACCCTCTCTCTAAACCCTGGTTTCCTTGTTCATAAAATGGGGCATACAGTTTTTACCTCCATATCTAAAGAGCTTAGCACAAAGGCTGGCACATAGGACATGTTAGCTGTACGGGGAAGAGAAAAACAGATGTCTTAAACGAACATGTGATATCAGTGGTATCTAATCTTCTAGAATGTGGGGAGCCCATTGTAGCACAGAGATACAGATCTTCCTATGCTAGTACATGTCCATAGCCCTGTGTCCGCAATTCCAAAATTCCAAACTCTTAAAATGTATCTTGATAACTCACTTGACAGACAAAGCTGACTTCAGGATTATTCATCACATTCTGTAGGACTCCTCACGTTGTGTTGCAAAGCTACTGATATGTTCGATTACAGGGTACCACCCCAGGCCCTACTAGGGATGTTAAGTAGCGAACAATTCTGAATTTTGAAAAACATCTGGTGCCAGGAGTTTTAGATAAAGGAATTGTGGAAATATAGGTGTATTCTTCAGCTTAGGTAGCATACACAGATCCAGAGTCCCCTTCGTGGGAACTGTTATTTCGGGTAATTTATGCTTGACCTCATCCAGTCATACAGGGAATAAGAAGCTACTTTGCGCCAGGAAGGAGCTGAGGAAACCAACAGGAATTGGCTATAACTCCTGCTGTTCTGCAAGGGAGATAAGTCTCAGACCAATTTGTGTCAAAAAGTGTCACGGGTGTCATTCACAATATTTACAACAGAGAACAAAACAAAAACCTACCCTCCCAGAGCTTACATTCCAGAAGGAAGACAGACAGATAGATAATCACTAAATAAATAATGGTAGATCAGTACTACAAGGAGAAAATGAGGTGAGGTAAAGGGCGAGAGAGGGGGTAGTTCCATTTAGAAAGCAGAAGGGGAAAAACATCGTTGGTAGAGTGGTCAAAGACAACCTCTCCTCCAAGGTGATGTTTGAGTGGAGTCAGATGAAGTCGGGAACACACCGTGTGAATCCCTGGGAGAACACTGTTTACTCCTGGCAAATGAGAATGGAGGTTTTGAGGAGCTGCAAGGATTCCAGTGTGTGTAAACCATGGGAAGAGCGACAGGAAATGCAATTTCAGGAGTAGGTGTGGGCCAGGCCCAATATGAGGTCTGTACGGGAGGGGAGAGGGCTGCATCTGAAGGAGGAACTGGTCACTTCTCCTAGAGGAGGGGGCTCAAGAAGTTTTCACAGAGTCCCAACCAGTGAGTACAGACCACTTGAGTGGGCCAGGGCGGGGAGGGGGGAGAGCAGGGCTTCCCAAGCGGAGAGAGCAGGGTGAGAGAAACATTGAGAGAAGAAACAGTTGGGTTTTTCAGGGAACTAGAAGCTGTTTGCTTCAGCTAGAGCCTGGGTAGTGCCAGAGAAACCAGATACCAGGAGGGAGGCAATCAGCCAGATTATGGAAAGAGTTGTATCGCATGCTAAAGATTCTGGTGTTTTCTGTAGTCAGGGCCGAGCCATCAAAGGGTTTCAAGTCAAGTGAAACTAGAATTAATCTGACTTCAAAGTGGTAACAGAGCAAAATGTGCGACTGAGGTAAAGGAGTAAACCCGTTATTATGCTTTTGAATATAGAGCACCATTTTATTCTCATGTTTGCTTCAGTTCCTCTGTTGTGTCGGACCTCATGCAATAGCTGCTTAGTGGACCACGTTTCTCTGTAACTAAGAGGGTTATATAAGCTCTTGAGAAATTTCCCACAGGGCAAAGGCTGCTAATAGCTACAACCCTGCTATGGTTCCATTTAGTGATTGGGAAGATTTCAACACCAGTGATCACCATTAACTCCATAACTTGTGAGAACTGTTTGGAGAGAAGGCTCTTTTGCTCCCAATGATCAGAAGACGACCCCAAATTTGTGAGGAAAATTGAACTAATGCCCATATTCTACTGGGTCTACCAGGTGCTCGTTATTCACTCCACCTATTTAGTTTTGACAAATTTAATTAGTTTGAATTAGTTTTGACATAATTAATTTAATAATGCCTATGATCTGGGAGGCGTTGGGTAAGTTCCAGGATGCATTCAGTGGGAGTAAGACAGCAGGGCCCCTCCTTTCATCGGGCCTACATTCTCACGAGGGAGGTGGACTTTCAGCACATGAACCGACAAATAAACAGGAAAATAGCATGTAGTGATCAGGCTGTGAAGACAAGAAACAGGGTGATATGGCGGAGAGGGAGGCAAGGGACTTCCTTTGTAAGATGGGCATAAGATACAAATATGAAATGATGGCCTCAGCTCTTGAGGAACGACCATTAGGTTTATCTTGCTGTCATTCATTACCACCTCCACAACAAAAATGGGAGATGTGTTTGGGACACAGTTTGGAAGTTAATTCATTTTCCTTTTATTTTACTCAGAATAATCAATTTGGTTCCCATTCGAGTTCAAAATCATTATGTTACATGAGATAATATGCATTTAATAATGCACCGTTTTCACTCCTCCCTCATTTCATGAAACAGTATTATTTGAGCTGTTCACCTGAATCTTTATTGTCAATGCCTTTGTCATTATCAAGGTCATTTAGTGGTTTCCAGAGCGCGCCAAGTCTGACACACGGCACTTTTTTGCATCTACTTATGATATTGAGACTGGATTATTTTTTAACCAATCCACAAGCACTTACTCCCGCAATGACCTCACTTATTTGTTTCATTTTTCAAAAGTGTTATATTGGCGATGCCATAGTGTAACCATTTATGTAGTGCCTTTTATGGTACACTTTCAAAGGTTAGCTTATGAGTATTCATCACTTGCAATACAAAAATAAAAGATAATAATAAAAGATAATTAAAAGTCTTTGCCTCTTTTTTGTGCTCACTCTATCAGGTAAACACCAAACATTCCAAACTAGAATGAATTGAGGTTATTTCACTTAATGTTGTCACCCATTCTCAACGAGTTCGCAGTGAGAATTCATCTTCCTAAGCATTCTTGGGGTGCCTGGGTGGCTCAGTCGGTTAGGTGTCTGACTCTTGGTTTCAGCTCAGGTCATGATCTCAAGGTTTATGAGTTCAAGCTCCGCATCAGTCTTGACATCCGCATCCACTGACAGTGTGGATCTTGCTTGGGATTCTCTGTCTCCCTCTCCCTCTCTCTCTGCACCTCCCTCACTCGCTCTCTATCCCTCTCTCTCAAAAAAAATAAATACATAAATTAACTTAAAAAATTAAACTTAAGTAACTTTTATAATTTTAACAAGTTTGACATGCATCTAATCTAAATTAAAGTTAAGTAAGCTCCAGAGGACTGAAAAAAATAGCAGTACCCACGTTTTCTTTTCTTTCTTGTTTTTTGTCCCTCTTTCTCTTTATACTTTATTAATGACACATGGTACTTCCTCAGTGTGTACAGGCAAAGCCAAGGGCTGGGAAAGGGCACTTGGATATGTCCGACCACCAAAGTTGTAGCTAATGTGCAGAGCTACCGGAACGATCCTGACTGGAGGATTATGGGGAGGGGTATGTTCAGCATTCCAACCAATGCCTGGGTATATTTTTATCAGGAACTCTTTTTTTCAACATTGGCTGTTGTTCTTTCTTGTTTTATCTCACTATTCTGAGCAAAGCAGCTTCCCAGATAAGCGTAGGGTGACAAGTGGAAAATTTTTTGGGTAGTTGTATGTTTAAACATTTCTAAAAATATTTTTATTCTATGCTCATACTCAATTGATAGTTTGACAAAGTATAAAATATTAGGTTAGATTTTTTTTTCCCCCAGAATTCTGAAGGCGTAGCCCTGTTATTGTCAAGCTTCCAGTGTCACTGTGAGAAAGCCTGATGTCATTCTGACTCCTGATCTTCACATGTGACTTCTTCCCCCCTCTTTTTCTGGAAGCGTTTGGAAACTTATCAACTTCTGGCTTCAGCCCCAACCTGTAAAGAGCTTGGAATTCATCACTCCCATCCTTATAAGAAAAAAGCTAAAAACTGAAAATCAATACCTTTTCTTGGGCTCATCAGAGAACTGAGGTCATAGGGCAAACTGCCAGCCTGAAATCTAAAGAGACAGAAAATCACAGCTGAAATCGATTTGCCTACCTCCCATTAACTGGTGGGTACACTTACATGACAATTTTGACAAACTGGTGGAGGATGAGTGTAATCTAGCAGAAGAGAGAGAAATTCCCGGGGGCCTGCAGTCTTAGGCGGGGGTCTCCACACTTCCATGTGCCTCCAGGAACTCCATCAGGCTCTCATGGTGAAGAGGTGAGAAAAATTCTCTTGGGTCTCTGGCAGAGGGACAGTAAAAGTAACCATTTTGAAATTGGTCTAGAGTATTCTCCACGAAAAAGGGCTGGTTTCCAATGGTCAATATATTTTTTAATTTTTTAATGTTTATTTAGTTTTGAGAGAGAGAGAGAGAGACAGAGTGTGAGTGGGGGAGGGACAGAGAGAGCTGGAGACACAGAATCCGAAAGAGGCTCCAGGCCACCCAGGTGCCCCTCCAGGGGTCAGGATTTTGTCAGAGATTTATCTCACCTGGGCGGGGGGGGGGGGGGGGGGGAGAAATTCCCTAACTTTAGCTTCCTTTTGTATCCCTATCTCAACTAAGGCTGGGGAAGGAAGAGGGAGTACAAGGAGGAGGTGGGAAAAGGGGAATGCTGGGAAACACGAGCCCACAGCCCAGGGACACAGGCCCACTGCAAGACGGACATTTCCTCTTAAGATTATGAATGTTTCTCCTCCTTACCTCCTACCACCACATCAACATGGCTTCAGTATAATAACAGTGGATTACAGCTCAAAGAGAGCTGTAAGGTGCAGATTCTACTTAAGAACTTATTAGGGAAACTCAAAGACAACAGAGGAGTTACAAACAAGGACACAGGGGCATCTGGGTGGCTCAGTTAAGTGTCCAATTCTTGATTTCAGCTCAGGTCATGATCACTCGGTTTATGGGTTCGAGCCCCACATCTGGCTCCACGCTGAGAGTGCAGAGACTGCTTGGGGTTCTCTCTCTCTCCCTCTCTCTCTCTCTCTGCCCCTCCCCCACTCATGTGCTCCCTCTCCCTCTCAAAATAAATAAATAAACTTAAAAAAAAAAGACACAAGGAGTTTGAAGCCTCTGCACCTACAGCTACAGCAATGTTAAACACAGCCCGACTCCCAGCCAGATTCACATAAATCTCACACTAAAAGCCATTGTACCTCAGTTTCTATTACCTAATACACCCTTTGTAGCTTTCAGCAAAAGATTATATGACATGCAAAGAGACAAGAAAAAACAGTCTGGAGAGATCAAGCAAGCATCAGACTCCAATATGACATAGATTTTGGAATTACCAATCAGGGAATTTAACATAAATATGTGAAGGGTTTTAATGGAAAAGGTAGAACAAGAACTGATTGGCAATGTAAACAGAGAGATGGAAAATCTAATGAGGAATCAAAAGGAAACGCTAGAAATTCAAACGCTGCAACAAGAAGTGAAGAATGCTTTTGATAGGCTCATCAGTAGACCAAACACGGCTAAGGAAAGAATCAGTGAGCTTGAAGATATGTCAATAAAATCTTCTAAACGAAATCCAAAGAGAGAACAGAATACCCAAGAGCTGTGGCATAATTTCAAACAATATAACCTACGCATACTTAGAACACCAGAAGAGGAGAGAGAATGGAGCTGAAGAAATGTTTGAAGAAATAATGGCTGAGAATTTTCCAAAATTAATGACAAATACCAAACCACAGATCCAAGAAGCTCGAGGATCTAGACAAGAAAAATACCAAAAAATCTACACCTAGGCATATCCTATTCAAACTGCAGAAAATCAAAGACAAAAAGAAAACTCTGAAAGAAGCAAGGAGTTGGAGAAGGGGGGTCTTACATATGGAGGGAACAATGCTAGGACTTAACCACTTACCACTTACAGTGGACTTCTCTTCATAGACCACACAAGTGATAAGAGAATGGGCTAAAAATATTTAAACTATTGAGGCACCTGGGTGGCTCAGTCAGTTGAGGGTCCGACTTTGGATCAGGTCATGATCTCACCTTTCATGAGTTCGAGTCCCACATCGGGCTCTGCAGTGCAGAGCCTGCTTGGGATTCTGTCTTGCCCTCTCTAGGCCCCTTTCCCACTTGCTCTCTCTCTCTCTCTCTCACTCTCAAAATAAATAAACTTAAAAAAAATATTTAAACTATTGAAGAAACTTCTCTCCTTCACCCGTATTCTGAACATGTATAATGATAAGCCTTAGTGTGAATGTATTTTTATTGGCTAAGCTGGTTACATAATGGATTCCTTCAAACTGAAAATTTGTATCCTTCATCTCTGAGAAATTTTCTAATATTATTTCTTTGATAATTCCATCCCCTCTCTGATCTCTTGCTCGGGAGCTACCCTTGTTTGGATGTTGGACTTCCTGTATTGGCTGTCTAATTTCCATATTCCTTTTTCTTCTAGTTTTCATCTTAATCTTTTTGCTCCATTTCACCTTTATCTTCCAGCTCTTCTATGAAGTTATTATTGCTACTATTTCTACCATTATGCTGGATTTCCCAACAACTATTTTTATTGTCTGATTTTTTCATAACCTATGTTTTATTTTTCAAAAAAATATTTTGTCTTTTATGTTTTTACATGTCTGAATAGTCTCTCTTCCAAATTGCTTGTTTTCTGTGTGCTTTGGTCTCTGTCTTTCATTTTAGAGGCTTTCCCTAGATGTCTTGTGATCCTTGTGTGACAAAAAGTTAATTGAAGGTTTAAGTAAGGGGTGGAACTTGATGATTGGACTTCACTGTAAGGTGATCTGGCTCAGCCATTTCTTTGGAGACACCCACTGTCAATATCTTTGGATCTTTTCTCCAGGATTCATGATATCCTCCAGAGAAGGTGTTTCTCATCTCCTTTCTGGAAATATAAGCTTGACTGCAGCATTCTGGGAGTGGAGTGAAGAGAGGAATCTGAACTTCTAGAATAAGAGGCAATGACGTATAGGTGGTACTCTGGAGCCACCTGCTGTATGAGCTTAGACAAGTTAACATCTCTGTGATACACTTTCCTCAGCTGTCAAATGCAAACAAAATTTGTTAGGAGAATTAAACCGGTTAGTATATGTAAAATGTTTTAAAGACTACCCAAGCACCAGGTAGATGTTGGCTATCATCATAAATAGACGAACTTAATTCCCCTATTTCAATACCATACCCTATCCACAATAATGCCAAATGTTGATCCATCCAGGTGTCTCTCTCTCAATCTCTCACTCTCTCCTATATGTGTGTGTGTGTGTGTGTGTGTATAGTTATTTACTATTTTGTTTTCACAAAATTATTAAAACAACAAAAGCAGATTTACAGAGCTACGTATCAATAACAAAACAAGAATGAAACGAAATGTTTGAGAGACATCTTGGAAAGTTTCAAAGGAATACACGTCAGGCTAAAAGTCTACAATTAAACCATGGTTGCACAACAGGCTATATTCATTCTTGCATTTTCTCGTTAAGTTCTTATATTTGCCTTTCTCTTTTCCAACTTGTCAGGATTTGGCTTTGCATTCAAGAATTTTTTTTCTGATCTTTGTCCAGTTTTAGCCTAGTGAGAACCACCTCTTAGGGGTGAGAAAATAGATCTTGCTTGTGTGAATGCCACATGGAGAGTTGTACCATTAGCATTCTCATGCTGTACCCACTCCATGTAGATGACATATATCTTTCTGTACACTTGGACTAACTTGCCAGTTTGGTGAACTTTGCAGTGTCCTTGAACCACCTGGCCCTCATCATCCTTGTTACATGGGCCTGGCACATTGTACTTTTGCTGCAGCTTCTTGGACATTGGGGAAGACAGGATCTTCCTGTGCATGGGGCACTGAGGGGGCGTTTGAGATTTTTGCTGTGGTCCAAGGTCACAAAGGAGTTGAACTTCATGGTGACCATCTACCTGGCACTGGGCAGTCTCCTTTAAATTTTATTTTTTGAGAGTTACTGACAATTTGCCCTTCCAAACAGTAGGAGTATACACATTGTACATGATTTTTGGTAGTGCTTACTTTCCTACACACTCATCCGCACTAGGTATTATCAATCCTTTCATACTTTCCAATCGTATAGATGAAAAATGGTATCTCCTTTTAATATGCATAGAAAGTCTTTGAGATCTTCCTGATCCAGAGCTTTTGATTCTAATATTGGGAATTGCAATGAACTTGTCAGTCAAAAGAGAAGCTATCTTACAGTCTTTGAGAAGGCAATGCAGTTGAGTGAATCAGAAAAAAAAAAAAAATTT
This sequence comes from Felis catus, assembly GCF_018350175.1. NCBI lineage: Eukaryota > Metazoa > Chordata > Mammalia > Carnivora > Felidae > Felis > Felis catus. Next base: position 50,297,131 of record NC_058378.1, on the reverse strand, counting down.
GCAATGAGCCTGCTTTGGTTGAAGCCTGTCTTTAAGCTAGAGTGTGACCATGGGTGAGTCCCCTAACCTCTGAAAGCCTCAGTTAGTTCATCTGTAAAATGGGGATAAAACTAGTTATTCCCTTAGATGATTGTAAGGATTAAGTGATGATGAAAAAGAGCTGAAAACTGTGCCTGGCTCAGGTGCTCATGCTCAGTAAAAATCAGTCCTGGGCAGTCCCCGAAGGGAGCAGCCACTCACACTGCCTCTGCCTCTGCCTCCAAGAATTATGCATGTGACCTGGCACATTATCTTTCTTTTTTGGTCTTTTGCAAATGCTGTTTTTTTGGTGTTTTTTTGGTGGGTTTTTTATTTTTTTTGTCATATGTGAGCAATCATTTTCTCTAAGTTCTGTAGGTTATAAAAGTGCACTTGTTAAGAACATTTAATGTTCTAAGTGTCTCATTGGCTAGTTTATCCTCATGATATCCTCATGAACTAGGCAAACAGGCGATGTTATCTCTATTTTACACCAAGAAAGTCAAGGCAGAGAAAGCAAAAGAAGCTTCTCTAGGTTAAAAGAATAAGTTGGATGGGGCACCTGAGGGGCTCAGTGGGTTGAATGTCTGACTCTTGATTTCGGCTCATCAGGTCACGATCCCAGGGTTGTTGGATCGAGTTTCACCCTGAATGTGGAGCCTGCTTAAGATTCTCTCTCTCTCTCTCTCTCTCTCTCTCCCTCTGCCCCTCTCCCCAGCTCACTCTCTCTCTCTCTAAAATAAAAACGAAAAAATGAAAACTAAAAGAATACGTTGGTAGCAGATTTTGGATGAAAATCTCAATTTTAGTAGTTAGGAAATGCCAAAGTGTGGCTTTATTCCAGGGGAGCTAACTTGGTGTAATATATGAATGCCTACTCTAGTAAGTCAGTAAGGATGAATTATAATTAACATAAAAGTTACTCATAGACAAACACACTTCATTTCTAAAACACCTAATGGTTTTTGGAAACTGCGCAAATAGTTAAAATATTACAAATGCATTGGAATTAATATTAGCAGCACACCCACCTTGTAAAGTAATGAACAAAGTTGCTGTTATATTTGTATTATAAAATAAGGCAAATTAACCTAATTTTGCCTATTGTTTAATAGCAGGGACGGATCCTTAAAAATAGTTGTCAGTTCCGAGTCTCATAAAGCTTCCTGAAAATTACCTCAAAAGAATTGAGGCACAGATATATTATCAAATGAGAAAAAAAAATTTATAATTAAAAACAAAATAGTAACCTAGTCCCAAATTACATGAAGCAAAAATGGGTATAACTGAAGGGAGAAATAGAAAATTCAACAGTAGTTGGAGATTTCAAAATCTACCTTCCCATAGCAGATGGAAGAATTCGTCAGAAGATCAATAAAGAAGTAAAAGACTTGACCAGCACTGTAAACGCCACAGACCTAACAAGACATCTATAAAATACTCCAGTGGAACACAGCAGAACACCGTTAAAGACAGGAGCAGAATGCACCCTCTCCTTAAGGGCCCGTGGAGCAGTCTCCATGATCAACCACATGCGAGGTCATGAAACCGGCCCCACGAAGTTTAAAAAGACTGAAATCATTCAAGTTATGCTGTCTGAGGACAGCAGAATTAAATTAGATATCAATAATAAAAGAAATCTGGGGAACTCACAAATACATGAACATTAACACACTCCTAAACAATCAATGGGTCAAAGAAGAAATTACAAAGGAACTCAAAAACTGCTTTGAGATCCATGAAAAGGACAACACAAAAGTCAAAACTTCACTGGATGCAGTTAAAAGTGCTTTGGTTATGGTTGTAATTATTTGGCTGTAAAAAGGGATGAAGTGTGGGACGCCTGGGTGGCTCAGTCGGTTAAGCGACTGACTTCAGCTCAGGTCATGATCTCCCAGTTCATGAGTTCAAGCCCCACCTCAGGCTTTGTGCTGACCGCTCAGAGCCTGGATCCTGCTTCAGATTCTGTGTCTCCCTCTCTCTCTCTCTCTCTCTCTCTCTCTCTCTCTCTCTGTCCCTTGCCAGCTTGCGCTCTTTCTCTCTCAAAACAAACCTTAAAAAAAAGGGGGGGGGATGAAGTGAGGAGGCTCATGACATGGAAAAACCTTGAAAATAATCTGAGGGGAAGAAGCCAGTCACAAAGACCACACATTGTATGATTCCATTTGGAAAAAATGTTCAAAATAGTCAAAGCTATAGAGAAGAAGGTAGATTAATGGCTTCCTAGGGCCGCGGATTTGGGAGAAATGAAGTTTCGCTGTTAATAGATATCAGGCTCCTTTTCTGGGTGACGAAAATGTTCTAAAATTGATTGAGGTGGTGGTGGTACAACACAACTAGAAATCATGGAGTTATGCGCTTTAAATGGATTAATTAAATGGTATTCGAATTATATTTCGGTAAAGCTGTTTTTCAAAAGCAAGTTAGATGTGAAGATTGAAAAAAAAATCCCGTGAATGTTGCACAAAAGCTAAATTATATATGTTAATAATTGGATGCTCTTTTTCTTTTTTCTCTTTTTCTTTTTTTTTCTTTTTTTACCGGACAGGTATTATTTTGAATTTTGTAAAATAGTCTCATCTTGAGACTAACAACTTTTTTAGTCGTTTTACTTTTCCACCTTCTTTTCCCTGGACATTTCTTGACTTATCACATGTTTAGACACAACCACCAAGGGCATGTAGTCAAATTTGTGTAGCCCAAAGTTGATGCGGTGACAGTAGAAGCACTGTGACATAAAGGCAAATAGTCTCAGCCCCAGTTGTGTAAATTGCTGGGTGTTTTAAAACAAATTCCCTTTTAATTTTTGCAGTTCCAGGGGCGCCTGGGTGGCTCAGTCAGATAAGCGTCCAACTTCAGCTCAGGTCACGATCTCATGGCTTGTGAGCTCGAGCCTCGTGTCAGGCTCTGTGCTGACAGCTCAGAGCATGGAACCTGCTTCAGATTCTGTGTCTCCCTCTCTCTCTCTGCCCTTCACCTGCTCATGCTCTGTCTCTCTGTCTCTGTCTCTCTCTCAAACATAAACATTAAAAAAATTAATTTTTGCAGTTCTAGCTTAAGGAGAGCTTTAAATTTTCCCTTAGGTCATAAAGCAACAAGAAAGAATTGGACCTTTTTTTAATATTCGATCTCTTCTCTTCTCTTCTCTTCTCTTTTCTCTTCTCTTCCTCCCTTCACACAGCTCAAGGAGATTTACTGTTGCTATTTAAACCAGGTTCAGCATCTGAAGAATTCATGCCATTTGGCTTCCATGACGTGGCTAAGGAATTATGTCTGGTTTAGCACATTCCATGAGTGAGACAGGTGGATTTTGTGCATCCTTAAGAGATCATCTTGTGTATTTTTAAGAGATACTTAAATTTTAATTTTAAAGAAAACTTAAATTTTGCAATAATTGTTTTCCATTAGCTACTCAAGTTTCTTAACCCTGACATAGGAAATATCTTCTCATGGCATGTTCTCAGCATGTTTTTTTCTAGACTGTTCTTTAGCCTTTATGTTGTGTGTGTGTTTGTATATACATGGGGTATGGGGAAAGAGACCCCAAGTTAATCCTGCAAGTAATGTATTTAGAGTTGATGTCAAAACTGTAATTTTAGCAGAGTGTATTTTTAAATTTGATATTTGAATAGTTTGTCAAATGTCACATTATTTTAAATATAGACCGAAAGTGTTTTTGTATTAAGCTCCATAAGTGTGTGGGTTGAAATCAGGCAAGTTAAGTGCAATTGTGAATTTTAAACAGGAACATTTTTAAGCATTCTCCTTTGGGGTTTGATTACTATTTATACTGGATTTATAAATTTTGAAATGAGCAGTCACTCTTGTCTATCTGTTCGTGTGCCAACATCAACATTGAATATATCAAGTAGTTATTTATGCAATATTTAGACAAGCAAAGGAGAGGGAGGCAATTATTATCTGTAGATCCTACCCACACAACTTAGAGTAACTTCAGAGAAAATGGTTTAGTTGTCCACACAATTGAGTTTTTGTTGGCTCTGCCCTGACCATTTATTTATTTATTTATTTATTTATTTACTGTTTATTTACTTACTCTATTTATTTATTTTTGAGCTAGTGAGGGGGGTGGCAGAGAGAGAGGGACAGAGGATCCAAAGAGGACCCCATCCTCTCTCAGAGCACAGCCCAATGTGGGGCTCGAACCCACGGACCCTGAGATCATGACCTGAGCTGAAGTCAAGACGTTTAACCGACTGAGCCACCCAGGCGCCCTTCCTGTGAACATTTAGTGGATGACACAATTCTTCCATTCTTCAGCCTATGTCTACTGTCTACACCCGACCTCTGCCGTCTGCGGCAGTCACAGCGATGGTGGGGAATTAGGCAGGAGGTCTGTCTCAGCAAAATCAAGCTGTAGGGATCTCTGTTCATTACAAAACTTGGTCTCATAGAACCCTAAGGCCCATTTCTGTTTTGGTGGCCATCGAGAAATTGCCAGATGTAACCTCACTTGGATAGAAGAAATTAACCTTTTTATAAGGGTATAGAGAATTAAGATTGGTTTTAACAAGAGAATACCACACTGCCAAGCAAATTCAAAATACGCTGGCATGCAAACTCTAAGGTGTAGAGACTTAGAAACTCATTATATAATGCTAACTACTCATTAATTACCACTCATGTTTGAATGTCAGCTCTTATTCACTGACTCAGTGCTGCAAAACAGCTTGAGTGGAAGCAATGAGTCTTGCCTTTCAACTCAGGAGAAGTTAACTTTGATCAGTCAAGTGGTAAATTGCAAAACTATGATAAAGGCCTTGCCCAAAGCAAGGTTACCAAGTATAAGAAGTGGAAATTAGACACTCCACTGTCATTCTGACTTAAAAATTCCTAAATAAATGTTAAACATCTGCTTAGAAAATATTCATTAGGAAGGTGCCAGATTATTAGGCTGCTTTGAACTCTCTTGAACTCTCAGAACAAAGTTCTAAGCGGGCACAGAATGAAGAGGGAGGGCTTGGAATGGAGATGATCTTTAACACCCTCCAAGCCTGAGCTTTTGTGATTCTGAGTATCAGGCACTGGGCCTGCCCTTTACAAAGCTAACACATGGAAATAAAACATGTTTACTCCGAAAAGAGTTCCTAACAATGACAGCACTGACAAATTAAGCCTGTCACGTGCTCTGCGCTCCTGCAACATCCTTGCACGGTCTGCAACATCCAGACAATGAAGGAGGTGGGGGTTCCTGTCTTCACCGAACAGGAGAAAAGACTGAGGCTCCAAGAAGGTAAGGAACACACCCATGATCACGTGCCAATAATCGAGAATCCTGAACCGGCCTTCTGGAGAAAATCTAGGTTTCTTTGGGTCCGAACGATCCTAATGTTTGCTTCCATTCTCCAAAGGGGATTGTGTATGGAGGCAATGCCTGTGTAACTATCGAGATTTCTTCACAATTTCACATTGGCTGATCTGAGGTCCTAACTCAGGTGCCTTCCTTCTCGGTTATTCAGTTAATATTCACATGCTTCCCTTCGGCCTTCTCTCATTTTCCACATTCCACACCAGCATCAGGCTGGTCAGGCTAGAGCGCTTCTAAAACAAACAACAACCAAAACACTTATTCACTAAACTTTTATGTGGTTAAAATAATACGTATTTTGCCTTGTCCAGGAAAAAATCCTTGACTTTACAAAATACTGACTTGACATTGCAAAGATCCATGCCGAAATTATATTTGAAAAATGGAACGATTATTGATTTCTGTATCAATTTTCTGTCTCATGTATTGAAATAGATGCTTTCTATTTTATTCAATAACTTGCATTCTTAGCTCTGATGTTACTTTTGAATATTTATATTTTTCACAAAAAACAGTTCATCTTGATGTGATTTCTTTTTTTTTTTAACTAACCTTTCAATTATAAATTTGGGGAGAGAGGTATATAAAAATTATGGTATTTGGCTTTCAGCATTTCTCATTATATTTAAATTTTTTAGTGGTAATGCAATCTTTAGTTTCAGTGAGTAAACCTTTTTGATAGCTAATTGATTTTTTAAGATTATTTATTTTTATTATTTATTTTTAATTTTTTTTAAATATTTATTTTTGAGACAGAGAAAGACAGAGCATGAACGGGGGAGGGTCAGAGAGAGAGGGAGACACAGAATCTGAAACAGGCTCCAGGCTCTGAGCTGTCAGCACAGAGCCTGACGCGGGGCTTGAACTCACGAACCGCGAGATCATGACCTGAGCCGAAGTCGGACGCTTAACCGACTGAGTCACCCAGGCGCCCCTATATTTTGAGAGAAAGAGAGAGAGCAGGAACACAAATGGGGGAGGGACAGAGAGAAAGAGAGAGAGAGAATCCTAAGCAGGCTCCGTGCTGTCAGCATGAGCCCCACAGGGGGCTTGATCTCACAAACCCTGAGACCATGACCTGAGCCAAAATCAAAAGCCCAATGTCCAACCAATTGAGCCACTCAAATGCCCCAATATCTAATTTTTTAAATGGCCTATCATTTTGTCGTGATTATAATTTATATTATAAAAACTGTGTCTTCTAAATCCATTCCTGTCCTTAAAGATGCCTTTAAAAAAGAATTTTTATTGAATTATATTTATTACTGTTCAATTTTTTTTTTCCCCAGAAATGATGTAGGCTGGTTTTCTTTTTGTAAATCAAATTCTTTGGTCTCAGTAACTTAGCCCGGTGTAATTGCTTAAGTAATAGTAGCATCTCAGATGTCAGATGGCTTTTAATTGAAGAAGATGCTTATAATATGGAGTATCTTAGTGTGGCGTAGGCCAGCATGTCTCAGAATAACCTGGAGGGTTTACTTAAAGGCCTGTTTGGGGACCTCTCCCAAGACCTTCTGAATTCAAATCTCTGGGGTTGAGGTCCCAGAATGCATTTTTTAAAATCTCCCCAGATGATCCTTAACCACTTAAAATTTGAGAATCACTGTACTAAAGGGTATATTACTACAAGCATTAAAAATCATGTCCACACTTCAAATAAACCATCCTGATTCTCTGGTAGGTTACACCCAATGGTGAAGACGGTGTCCATCTTGTCCGTTCGTATGGGAACACACAGACTCCAGGCCATATCACCCACAGGCACTGCAGGACAGGCTCAAGAGATAGGAATGTCAGCTTACCACTCAAAGGAGTCTGTAATACAAGCAGTTAATCAGCACTACCCTAAAGATATAATCAGCAGATGTAAAATAAAGATATTTTTCAGATTCCAAGCATTTCGAGGTGGAACAAACCTCCAGGAGAGCAGACAAAGTGGCATCAGAAGTTATTAAGTAACATCTGCTCACATGACCTCATGGGCCTGCAATCAACACGGCTGCCTTTTACCCTGAAAAACTCTCACTGGCAAAGCCAGCAGGGAGTTCGGCACCTTCGAGCATTAGCCCCTCGGTCTCCTGGGTGGCACCACACCAGTAAAGAGACTATCTTTCTTCACTGCAAAAGCCCAGGGTCCGTCTTCCTGGTCTTGCGGCACATCGGGCGGATGAACTCTCGTTGGGTTCAGTTGCAAGTGTTGGACAGCTGCATTGTTTGATGAGCATCGATTGATGAGACACACCCGATTACTGATGATGGCACCACAGCAGTCAACCATGGCTACTACAGGATGGCTGGCTGCCCCTAGAACAATACACGAGCGAGTCCCCCACATTATGTTGAAACAGATTTTGCCGGCACAGTTTGGTAGTCTAGTTTTCAGCCTCTGTTCCACTCTCACGCTTCTTAAGCACCTCCTCTGGCCTCAGAAGGGAATGTTCTCGGTTCAGTTTGCAGGGGTGAAGGGATCTCTTAGTGGGGCAGTTACTCTGCTTCAGATGGTCTGAGGTTGGCCTTGGGTGAGCCACTAGCCTCTCTCCAAAAGACATCTCCGTAAGTTCAGCGTGCACTCACTGTTGCTGTCATCTCTGAGTACTCAACAGTTTGTGTTTTCTTTTTTTTTTTTTTTAATTTTATTCAACGTTTATTTATTTTTGGGACAGAGAGAGACAGAGCATGAACGGGGGAGGGGCAGAGAGAGAGGGAGACACAGAATCGGAAACAGGCTCCAGGCTCCGAGCCATCAGCCCAGAGCCCGACGCGGGGCTTGAACTCACGGACCGCGAGATCATGACCTGGCTGAAGTCGGACGCTTAACCGACTGCGCCACCCAGGCGCCCCAGTTTGTGTTTTCTAAGCATGCTGAGCACACACTGGAAATTTTAAGGACGAGCTGCATGGAAACTTAAAAGAATCCACTTTTTCCGAAAAGATCATTGTGCTGAATGGCAGAGGCAGGGTTGTGGTATAATTATTTTAGGCTATGGGAAAACAGCAATCACACCTTGCGGCCACGTAGTCTTTTTTCACCTAGGGATCCTCCAAACTTTCCCCAACAAAAACGGCAACAAAAACAATGACAAAAACCTCACTTTTCTAACAGGGAGTATGTTTACAAAGGTTGCCATGACAGAAGGTAAGCGAAATCCTATTTGTTGATCTCCATTGCACAAAAGGCTTGTTAAATTCAACAAGGATTTAATCACTTCTTGTGAGCTGGGTGTTGAGTTTAATCCCAAAGGTCATCTTTGGGTTGGCACAATCTAGAGCCCTCTCGTTAACTTGAGAGGTATCTATCCGTTTCCTCCAAATTTCAACATAAAAGTAATTGAAATTAATTATTTCTTCTTCTTCTTCTTCTTTTTAATAAGTAAGCCACTGTGGCAAACAGTATGGAGGTTCCTCAAAAAATTAAAAATGGAATTACCATAAGATCCAGCAATTTCATTACTGGGTATTTACCCAGAGAATATGAAAACACTAATTCGAAGGGACACGGGCACCCCTGTGTTTATTGCAGCATTATTTACAATAACCACATTGTGGAAGCAGCCCAAATGTCCATCGATACATGAACAGATAAAAAAGATGTATGTTGGGGGGCGCCTGGGTGGCTCAGTCGGTTAAGCGGCCGACTTCGGCTCAGGTCATGATCTCGCGGTCCGTGAGTTCGAGCCCCACATCAGGATCTGTGCTGACAGCTCAGAGCCTGGAGCCTGTTTCAGATTCTGTGTCTCCCCTCTCTCTCTGACCCTCCCCCGTTTATGCTCTGTCTCTCTCTGTCTCAAAAATAAATAAACATTAAAAAAAAAGATGTATGTTGTATATACAATAGAATATTATTTAGTCATAAAGGAGAATGAAATTTTTCTACTTTCAACAACATGGATGGTGCTAGAGAGTTTAATGCTAAGTGAAATAAGCTAGTTAGAGAAAGACAAACACCATATGATTTCACTCATATGTGGAATTTAAGAAACAAAACAAAAAGGGGTGCCTGGGTGGCTCAGTCAGTTAAGCGTCAGACTTCGGCTCAGGTCATGATCTCGTGGTGCATGAGTTCAAGCCCACACTGGGCTCTGTGCTGACAGCTCAGAGCCTGGACCCCGCTTCGGATTCTGTGTCTCCCTCTTTCTGTGCCCCTCTCCTGCTTGCGTTGGGTCTCTCTCTCTCTCTCTCTCAAAAATAAATAAAAACATTTAAAAAGTTTTTTTTTTAAAAAAGAAACAAAGCAAATGAACAAAAGGGAGAGAAAGAGACAAATGAGCCAACCAACCAACCAACCAAACAAACAAAAAATACCCAGACTCTTAACTATAGAGAACAAACTGATGGTTACCAGAGGGGAGGGGAGCTGGAGGGATGGGTGAAATAAGAGATGGTGATAAGGAGGACACTTAGGTTGATAAACACTGAGTGATGTATGGAATTGATGAATCACTGTATTGTATACCTGAAGCTAATATGACACTGTATGTTAACTACCCTGGAATTAAAATAAAATTAAAATTAGGGGCGCCTGGGTGGCGCAGTCGGTTAAGCGTCCGACTTCAGCCAGGTCACGATCTCGCGGTCCGTGAGTTCGAGCCCCGTGTCAGGCTCTGGGCTGATGGCTCAGAGTCTGGAGCCTGTTTCTGATTCTGTGTCTCCCTCTCTCTCTGCCCCTCCCCCGTTCATGCTCTGTCTCTCTCTGTCCCAAAAATAAATAAATGTTAAAATAAAAAAAAATTAAAAAAAATAAAGTTTAAAAAAAAAAATTAAAAAGCGATGCCTGTGTGGCTCAGTCAGTTAAGTGTCTGACTTCAGCTTAGCTCATGATCTGACAGTTCATGGGTTCAAGCCCTAGCATCGGGCTCTATGCTGACAGCTCAGAGCCTGGAGCCTGCTCTGGATTCTGTGTCCCCTCTCTCTGCCTCTCCCCCGCTTGTGCGCATGCTCGCGCACTCTCTCTCTTCCTCAAATAAATAAACACTTAAAATAAAATAAATAAAATAAAAATATGTAGTGCTCCCCATGAACTGAGGAAAGGAGGGGGGGTTATTTTAAATTCTTCAGACTCTGGAAAGCCAAATTTCCCAAATGACTGCAAATCACGTTCTCATCTGGGTATTTAGGTATCTTCACAAAACTCTCAATTTCTAGGACACTCTGAAACCATGTTACTTTGAAAACCCTGTACCTCTTTTCATGTGCCTGTTGGCCATCCGGATGTCTTCTTTAGAGAAGTGTCTATTCATGTTTTCTGCCCATTTCTTCACTGGGTTATTTGTTTTTCGGGTGTGGAGTTTGGTGAGCTCTTTATAGATTTTGGATACTAGCCCTTTGTCCGATATGTCATTTGCAAATATCTTTTCCCATTCCGTTGGTTGCCTTTTAGTTTTGTTGGTTGTTTCCTTTGCTGTGCAGAAGCTTTTTACCTTCATAAGGTCTCAGTAATTCATTTTTGCTTTTAATTCCCTTGCCTTTGGGGATGTGTCAAGAAGTTGTGGTTTATATACACAATGGAATACTACGTGGCAATGAGAAAGAATGAAATATGGCCTTTTGTAGCAATGTGGATGGAACTGGAGAGTGTGATGCTAAGTGAAATAAGCCATACAGAGAAAGACAGATACCATATGGTTTCACTCTTATGTGGATCTTGAGAAACTTAACAGAAACCCATGGGGGAGGGGAAGGAAAAAAAAAAAGAGAGGTTAGAGTGGGAGAGAGCCAAAGCATAAGAGACTGTTAAAAACTGAGAACAAACTGAGGGTTGATGAGGGGTGGGAGGGAGGGGAGGGTGGGTGATGGGTATTGAGGAGGGCACCTTTTGGGATGAGCACTGGGTGTTGTATGGAAACCAATTTGACAATAAATTTCATATATTGAAAAAAAAAAAAAAAGAAAACCCTGTACCATATTGAGAGCGGGGATGGGCTAAATGGGTGATGGGCATTAAGGAGGGCACTTGTTGGGATGAGCACTGGGTGTTACATGTAACTGGATGACTCACTAAATTCTACACCTGAAACCAATACTACACTATATGTTAACTAACTTGGATTTAAATACAAATCTCGGAAGAAAAGAAAAAGAAAGAAAAAGAAAAACCTGTGCCATATTCAATTAAAGATTATTAAAATAAACATATTGTCTTCAACTCTTACTATGTAATTACTGAAATTTTTCTCCTCAGGCTCTCTTAATTTATCTAGAACTAGAGACATGTTTTTTCCTCACTTAAGGAGGTGATAATGAAGTGCAAATACAAAGAAGAAAAGCCTACTTTTTTTCACTCTGTAAATATATGCTATATTATTCTGAATAAGGTCCATCAATCTGAAAGCTTAAGCTATATGAAATCATTTCATTGCAAAGATATATGCATATATCTACATTTAGGTCAATGTAGCTGTTTCATGAGCTTACAATGTGCTTTTATGGACAGATAGTGTATCTTATTGTTAATAAACATTTATATCATATTAAAAACTCTATTCAAAGTGCGCTTTTATTATTTGTCGCGTTTCATGCAATTAAAGCCTCCTAGAGCTTCCTTGGTGTATTTCAATAAAGAGTTAACAGGGGTTTGGGGCGCCTGGGTGGCGCAGTCGGTTAAGCGTCCGACTTCAGCCAGGTCACGATCTCGCGGTCCATGAGTTCGAGCCCCGCGTCAGGCTCTGGGCTGATGGCTCAGAGCCTGGAGCCTGTTTCCGATTCTGTGTCTCCCTCTCTCTCTGCCCCTCCCCTGTTCATGCTCTGTCTCTCTCTGTCCCCAAAATAAATAAACGTTGAAAAAAAAAAAGAGTTAACAGGGGTTTACAAAATCCCAAGTGATTTTGACATTTGAACCAATTACATCACTGGAGCCAAGGCTGATTGTTCTTTAAAAGGGCGGCTCACTGGGAATGGCTGAAATGGCTGGCAATCACCGACCCCCACCCTTCTCTACTAAGTACAGATATTTGTTAAGACTTTTACATTTAATATTTTTTTTGAAAGAGAGAGAGAATCCTAAGCAGGATCCAGGCTCAGTGGGGAGCCCCATGCATGACCTGAGCCCAAATCAAGAGTCTGATGCTTAACCTAGGGGGCCACCGAGGAACCCCTATTTGTTAAGACTTTGGAGGCATATATCCTGCTTCCAGAATCAACACTACGTGGTGATTATTTCTCCATTTCCCTCCCTCCCTCTGTTTCTCTCTCTCTCTCTCTCTGTCTCACTACCTTGTTTGTTTATTTTCAATAATACTTCCCCGAAGGTATTGATAGGAAGAATGGGGTACAAGACAGATACCACTTCTTTCAAAAAAAAGTTAAACTTGGGTGTTTTGGGTTTGTGTGTGTGTGTGTATGTTTGTTTTTTGTTGTTGTTGTTTTTTTGGGGTTTTTTTTGAGAGAGAGAGAGAGACAGAGGGAGCACGAGCAGGGAAGGGGCAGAAGGAGAGGGAGAAAGAGAATCCCAAGTAGGCTCCATGCCCAGTGTGGAGCCTGACGCCGGGCTCGATCTCACAACCATGAGATCATGACCTGAGCTGAAATCAAGAGTTGGTCGCTTAACCAACTGAGCCACCCAGACACCCCTAAAGTTGGTATTTTACTCAATCAAAGGCAGACACTATAAAGAACATTCTAATCACATGACTACACCACATTTTCCTGTTTAAGTCAAATCGGGGTTATGATCGTGATTAATGACACACATTGACTAAAAAAGTCCACTGGTGTGATTATGAAAGGCAAACCTTTCTGGTTTTAGGGAAGAAGCAGAATAAGCATCTATTTGACCTTTACACCCCGTTCTCCTGGAAAGGCTTTCTAGCCTTTTGAAAAATCTTTATACTTCTGTTGCACATCAAACTTGGAATCATATGCTTTGAAAATATGCTATTAACAAAAGTTCATCTTGGCAGCTGGTTCAAATATTTACTGAAGAATATGTAACAGCTGTGGCACTCATGATTTCAAACAGATGGCAGGACTATACTGGCACTGTGCACTCATAACAAAAGTAGTCTGCTTGAATTTCCTTAAAATTTGCTTGAATTTCCTTAAAATTTTGCTGCTTTGAAGTTTGAGGGGACATAATTTACCCACTTTTCCTCGGTCCTTGGGAGCACAAGGAAGGTTTGGGCTTCCAACTCGGAAGTTAGGACTCTGAAGATTTGCACAGCTATTCAGGAGCGCGAATGGAAGTGGGCGGTACCCTCCGGATTCTTGCCCCACCCCCTCCCCTTCCAGCTCGCTCACTCACTCTGTCCTTTGGTTAGGACATTGTCTTCGTTTTCTGGGTCTTTGGAGACTTAGTGCTAAGTCAATTGTTTCAAGTCAGAACACGGAGATAATTCATTTTCTGCATCAGAAAAGCTTAAGAGGGGTGCCTGGGTGGCTCATTCGGTTAAGCGTCCAACTCTTGATTTTGGCTCAGGTCATGATTTCACTGTTCATGAGTTTGAGCCCCACATTGGACTGTGCTGACAGTGAAGGGCCTGCTTGGGATTCTCTCTCTCTCCCTCTCTCTTTGGTCCTCCCCTGCTTGTGCTCTCTTTCTCTCTGTCTCTCAAAATAAATAAATAGGGGCACCCGGGTGGCACAGTCGGGTAAGCGTCAAACTTCAGCCAGGTCACGATCTCGCGGTCCGTGATTTCGAGCCCCGCGTCAGGCTCTGGGCTGATGGCTCAGAGCCTGGAGCCTGTTTCCGATTCTGTGTCTCCCTCTCTCTCTGCCCCTCCCCTGTTCATGCTCTGTCTCTCTCTGTCCCAAAAATAAACATTGAAAAAAAAAATTAAAAAAAAAAAATAACTTTTTTTTTTTTTTTAAGGAGAAAAGGTTAAGAAAAGGATAGAGGCATGTATAAAGGCAAAACACATGTTGCCACCATTTCTCTCCTCACCTCAGCTATTGCAAACCAAAAGTCCTTATCTTGGTAGAATCTTAATGACTGGGCCTGGCCCAGAACTCGGTAAACCCTGCACAAATGAATGTTCCCACCAGTTAGACTTTCTTCAGCTTATTTGGGCTCACTGGTAATTTTTTTTTATTTGTTCAGTTATTTCACCATTAACCAGAAGATATTTCCTGAGAACCTTCTAAGTGCCCTTGACAATGCAAGGAATTTGACAGATAGTTTGCCTGGACATTTTATTTCTACCCACAAGATTTTATTTTAAAAATAAATATCACTTAGGGGTGCCTGGGTGGCTCAGTCGGTTGAGCGTCCGACTTCAGCTCAGACCATGATTTCACGGTTTGTAGGTTCAAGCCCCGTGTCAGGCCCTGTGCTGACAGCTCAGAGCCTGGAACCTGCTTCGGATTCTGTGTCTCCTTCTCTCTCTGCCCCTCCGTGCTCCCACTCTGTCTCTGTCTCTCAAAAATAAGTAAGTATTAAAAAACAATTTTTAATAAACATCACTTAATTTTTCAAACATTTCTTCTATTTAGTAATCAGTAGTTTTCTCACAACGCAAGACACTTGTTTTGCTAACGAGGCCAAGAACCATCTAGATGTCTCAATCAGGTGTTAAAGTTCTGCTTAAATGTTTGGTCTGTGATAAAGCCATTAATGAGCTCAGGAATCACTTGTGAGACTTGGTGGGATGCAGGTTCCTTGGCCCAGCTGCCGAGATTTCACTTACTTCATCAGGAAATGGATCAGGTGGTCAGTATTTTTTTTAACTCTCCCCACGTGACTCTAAATGTGAAATCAGGGTTGACAGCCATTGGATTCAAGGCAGTAAAGACTACTGAAGGTAAGTACTCACAATATTTCTTTCTTTCTTTTTTTTTTAATATTCACAATATTTCAACATCAGTAAACATTAGTGAGAGCTTCTGGCTGAAGGACGCTGTGTGAGGTGAAGGAAAGTAGTGAACGTTTTTCTGAGCGGAAGGATGATGTGATCTAAACCACGTTTCTTTTTCGTGGTTGTTGTTTGCCAATTTAAACATTGTAAGGGTAGGGATACCTGGCCAGCTCAGTCAGTAGAGCATGCGACTCGATCTCGGGGTTGTGAGTTTGAGCCCCGTGTTGGGTGTAGACATTACTTAAAAAAATAATTTAAAAAAATAATTTAGGGGGTGCCTGGGTGGCTCAGTCGGTTAAGCATCTAACTTTGGCTCAGGTCATGATCTCACGGTTTGTGGGTTCGAGCCCCACTTCGGGCTCTGTGCAGACAGCTTGGAACCTGGAGCCTGTTTCGGATTCTGTATCTCCCTCTCTCTCTGCCCCCCCCCCCGCCTCAAAAATGAATAAACATTAACAAAAATTTTTTAAATAAGAAAAAATTTAAAAAATAAAAATGACAAAATGTAACCTCTTTGTGATAATTCAGTAGCACATCTAATGAGAGTCCCACTTACTCTTGTCTATCCTCTATCTTCCCAGAAGTAAGCACTGATATCAGTTTGGTCTATACATTTCCATTTTTTTCAATTCATTTGTATGTATAGGTATTCATGGAAATATGTATTCTTAATACTATAGATTGGTTACGGATGTATGCTTGTATATTAGAAATAAAAACATAGGAGTAATAAACATGAAGTTCAAGATAAGGTTATGAGAAGGAAGAAAGGCATAGATGAACATGAGGTGGCTTCATATGTTGAGAAATAGGATGGGTTTGGGGTAGATGAGTGCCTTTCATGTTATTCTATATTTCTCTAGATGCATGAAATATGATATAAATCCATACTTTTATTGTGTGTTGAAATACATGCTTAAATATATTTTTATTTTAGAATATTTTATTTTTTTAACAATTTTTAAAAAGTTGGGGCGCCTGGGTGGCTCAGTCGGTTAAGCGTCCGACTTCAGCTCATGTCACGACCTCACGGTCCGTGAGTTCGAGCCCCGCATTGGGCTCTGGGCTGATGGCTCAGAGCCTGGAGCCTGCTTCCGATTCTGTGTCTCCCTCTCTCTCTGCCCCTCCCCCATTCATTCTCTGTCTCTCTCTGTCTCAAAAATAAATAAACATTAAAAAAATTTTTTTAAAAAGTTGTATTTATTTTGAGAGAGAGAGAGAGAGGGAGAGGGCAGGGGAGGGATGGAAAGAGAGGGAGAGAGAGAACTCGAGGAGGCTCCATGCTGTCAGCACAGAACTCACGAACTGGGAGATAAGACCTACGCTGAAATCAAGAATCAGACGCTTAACCGACTGAGCCACCCAGGCACCCCTATTTTAGAACAGTTTTAAGTTTAGAGAAATAAAAATGGGAAGATAGTGTAGGACTCCCATATACAGTGCACCATTTTTCTCTCTGTTAACATCTTATATTAGCATAATACATTTGTTACAATTAATGGACCAATATTATTAACTAATACTTTATTCGGAGTCTTACCTAATGTTCTCTTTCCGTTCCAGGATCCCATCCAGGATACCACATTACATTTCATCGTCATGTCTTCTTAGGCTCTTCTTGGCTGGGACAGATTCCTTTTCCTTTTGATGACTTGACAGTTTCAAGTACTGGGCAAGCATTTTGTAGAATGTCCTTCAGCTGGGATTTGCCTGACGTTTTCTCATGATCGGACTGGGGTTATGGGTTTAGGGGAGGAAGACCGCAGAGGTAGGGTGCCATTCTTATCACATTATATCAGCGGTCCATTCTATCAACGTGACATCGCCGATGAGGCTGGCCTCAGTCACCTGACTGAGTCAGTGTCAAGTTTCTCACTCCTGAAGTGTCTCTTTTCCTTTCCTTTGGAGAGTGAACTATTTGAAAGACAAACCAGGCCCCTTTTCCCTTTGGAGGAAAGAGACACTTTCGAGTGGCTATTGCACTCTTTGGAAGGAAGTTTCTGTGTGAAGCCCCCACATAAGAAGTGGGGTGCTGTGCTCCATCCCTAAGTAATTTATTTGGAATGCTTCGGCTCAGGAGACTTGTCTTTTCTCACCCATTTATTTTTTCATTCCTTTATTTGTATCACTATAGATTTAGAGATCTTTATTTTACTCTTTTGGTTATTATCCATAGTGCTTTATTGCATTTTGTTGGTCCAAATTGTTCTAGCTTTGGCCATTGGGAACTCTTTCAGATGATATATTTGGTAAATTGCTTCTTAAAAACAGCTTTAGGGGCACCTGGGTGGCTCAGTTGGCTAAGCATCTGACTCTTGATTTCGGCTCAGGTCATGATCTCACAGTTTGTGAGTTCGAGCCCTACATTGGGCTCTGTGCTGGCAGCACAAAGCCCGCTTGGGATTCTCTCTCCTTCTTTCTGCCCCTCCCCTGCTCATGTGCACACGTGCTCTCTCTCTCTCTCTCTCTCTCTCTTAAAATAAATAAATAAACAAAAAACCTGCTTTATAAATTCTACTTCTGAAACCAATATTGCCCTATATGTTAACCAGAATTTAAATAAAAACTCAAAACAAAAAATTTTTTAAATAAAAAAATAAAAGCAGCTTCATTGAGACATAGTTTCCCAACCATACAATTCACCCATTTAAAGTATGCAATTCAATGGCCTCTAGTACAATCACAGGGTTGGTTACCACAGTCAACTTTAGAACATTTTCATCACTCCCCCTCAAAAACCTGTACGTATTAGCAGTCACTCCCCATTTGCCTCCCACCCTTCTCATAACTACTAATTTACTTTCTGTCTCTGCAGATTTGCCTGCTCTGGACATTTTCTATAAATGGCATCATGTAGGGCGCCTGGGTGGCTCCATCAGCTAAGCATCCGACTACGGCTCAGGTCATGACCTCTAGGTTCGAGGGTTAGAGCCCCGCATCGGGCTCTGTGCTGACAGCTCAGAGCCTGGAGCCTGCTTCAGATTCTGTGTCTCCCTCTTTCTCTGCCCTCCCCTGCTCATGCTCCGTCTCTCTGTTTCTCTCTCTCTCACACAAATAAATATTAAAAATAAATAAATAAATGGAATCACGTAACATATGGTCCTTGTGACTTTCTCTTAACATAATGTTTTCAGGATTTGTTCATGTTGTGCCAGAAATCAGTACTTCATTTCTTTTTATTGCTGAATACTATTCCCTTGTATGGATATACCACATTTTGCTTATCCATTCATTCATTATTTGATGAGCATTTGGGTTGCTTCCCCTTTTTGATTATGGTGAATAATGCTGCCACGGACATTCCTGTACAAGTTTTTGCGTGTGCCTGTGCATTTAAGTTACCAACAGTATGTACCGGTATTATTCTGTATTCTGGCTGTCACATCCGTGGCAATTCTATCACAGGCTTAAGCTATTTTATTTTATCTTTTAATGTGATTATGATTATTTACTTGTTGAGGCGTTTTATGTTATAAATGACTGTCTTTATTTTTGAGAGAGTGCAAATGGGGGAGGGGGGAGAGAGAGAGAGAGAGAGAAGCTCTGAAATGGGCTCTGTGCTGACAGCTCTGAGCCTGATGTAGGGCTTGAACTCCTAAAACCACGAGATCATGACCTGAGCCAAAGTCCGACACTCAACTGACTGGGCCACCCAGGCGCACCTACAATGATTTGTTATTAAAAGGAAGGGGTGTTGGATTTAATAAGATTGGGGAACACTGGTTCTTTCTCCCAATCATACTTAGGGGTTCCTTTTCCTGAGCACCTCTGTGTATATTACCACGAAAGCAATTATGTGACCATATGATCATTGTTAACAGATCAGTTCTTCAAAGACTCTGAGCCCTTTGTGAGCAAGAATCCTGTCTTTTACTTTCCTATTTCCAAGATCTGGACAATTTCTGGCACTCAGCAAATACTTACTGCATGATGAATAATGGGGAGTAATTGAGATGATCACCCAAAGACAGCCAGGCAGAGAAAAGTACTAGGTGGGAAGGAGGAATGAACATTGTGTGCTGACATCGGAGGCCAGACTCTGCTTCCTCACTTCTGGTTGAATTCTCCCAAGTTGTCCTGCCCGGAGCTGGGCTCTGAATCCATCAGGAGGAACTCCCCCAAGCCACCACCTTTCACCATCACCTGCCCCAGCTCTGGGTGGCGGGGACGACAGACACCGCCCCTCCCCCTCAGCAGTGCAGGGCAGTGGGAGTTCACCTCCAGCTATTGGCTTTGTGCCCCCTCGGTGAGTGCTGCCTTTCAGAATCTTACTGCACTAGAACAGGCATCAGCCAGATGCACACCGCTGCATTTGATGGGCTTTGGTGGCAGCGCATTTAAATTAAAGCCGAGGTTCTCTGCACCTGCTTGTTGGTTTCCGTTAAGCTCTGGCTCTGAAAACTTTCCCAGTGATCTTTGCTGCACAGCCACCTTGCCTTGGCCCCCCACCCCCGAAGGGTTGTGCCCTTCTCCAATTCACCAGAGTAGTGCCACTCACCGCATGCCACTTTCTCCGATTGCTATTTGAGCATACGACTCTTTACCGCTAAATTATAACTTTTATGGAGAGAAACTGGGTTCCACATCTTCATATCC
Organism: Felis catus; assembly: GCF_018350175.1. Classification (NCBI taxonomy): domain Eukaryota; kingdom Metazoa; phylum Chordata; class Mammalia; order Carnivora; family Felidae; genus Felis; species Felis catus. The sequence goes on along the minus strand of NC_058378.1, from coordinate 50,277,403 downwards.
TCATAGCACCTAGAGCGTTGCCTCAGTCAACAAATAACAGGACAAATATGGTTTATTATATATTTTGTGTAAACGCAGCTATTACAGGTTAACATGTTTCATATATTTATTTTATTAAAAATATGTCTTGGGGCGCCTGCGTGGCTCAGTTGGTTAAGCGGCCAACTTCCACTCAGCTCGTGGTCTCACTGTTTCTGGGTTCGAGCCCCATGTCAGGCTCTGTGCTGACAGCTCAGAGCCTGGAGCCTGCTTCAGATTCTGTGTCTCCCTTTCCCTCTGCCCCTTCACCCACTTGTACTCCCTCTTTCTCTCTCAAAATAAATATTAAAACAATTTTAATGTCTTAATGAGATATTCACATAACAAAATTAACCATTTTAAAGCAAGCAATTCAGTGATATTTAGTACATTCACAACCTTATGCATCCACTGTCTAGTTCCAAAACACTTTAATCACCGCACAAGAAATCCCCCTGCCTACTGAACAGTGACTCCTGATTCTCGCTTTTACCAGCCCTTGGCAAGCATAATTGTGCTGTTTCTATGGATTTACCTATTCTGGATATTTTATATAAATGCAATCACACAATATGTGACCTTTTGCGTCTGTATTCTTTCACTTACCACAATGTTTTCAAGATTCATCCATGATGTAGCATGTATCGGTATGTCCTTCCTTTTTATGGCTGAATAAATGTTGTGTATTTTATTTGCAATTTATCGCAGGTACCTGATGTTACCACTAGATGGCACTGCTTCCCTAGGAATTTCCTCGTGGTTGCTCCTGCAAGTTGGTGAAATTAACTAAACTGAAATTGTATCAGTTCAAGGATTGCTTTCATTGGAAAGCCTAACGAATTAACCATTATGGGTGTTTTGACAGCACACCATACAAACTGTCACGGATCTAGCCATTATATGCTCCTGTAAGCTACAGTGGCTTCTGCTAACACAGGTATTATTTCCAGATCTTTTAAAAAGTATCTATTTCATATTGCATTATAGTAACATAAATCTTTCTATTAAGTTGCCAATGAATAACAATATCCCTGTCAAGACTGAAATAACAAAATGCAATAGAGAAGTTTGTAATGTAGTTATAAAATCTGCATGATTCTCGGCTTGGTTTAGACTCCAGCTCTACCTATTAGCTAAAGGATCATGAGCAGAGAAAGGTATCATGGGGAAACCTCATGGTTTTCCTTAACCACCCAGAAAAAAAAATTAATGAAAGTAAATGAACACCCTCCTTCGAGGGCTTTATGAGTATCAAATGAAATATGTCTGTGAAAATGCCCTGCTATCTGGGAAGCGCTATGCTAATTGTTACTAATTTTGAAGATTTAAAAATTCACACTCACTAGTATTTACATCATGCATAAAAATGTTATTCTCTTTCAGGTAGTGTAATTAGGCTCAGAGTTTATCAAGAATTTTAATAATTTGGGGGGCGCTGGCTGACTGAGTTGGTAGAGCAAGAGACTCTAGGTCTCAGTGTCGTGAGTTTGAGCCCCATGTCGGCTGTACAGGTTACTTAGAAAGAAATAATTTTTTTAAATGTTTATTTATTTATTTTTAGAGAGAGAGAGACAGACAGAGAACCCCAAGCAGGCTCCTCACTGTCAGTGCAGAGCGGGACAGGGGGCTTGATCCCATGAACCATGAGATCATGACCTGAGCTGAGATCAAGAATTGGATGTTTGACTGAGCCACCCAGGCGCTCCCAACCCCCCAAAAAGAATTTTAACAATTTAAAAAGCAATACTGTTTTGAGCATTTCTTTGAGACTATCATCAGAAAGAATGGTTTGAATACATCCTATGAGGAAATGACAATTTTGAGTAAGTGACCTCTAGTACTGGATTCCTAGTTTATTTAGTTTAGATAGATGAGGTAACTTTGAATTGACTAACAATATTTCTTAGTACCAGAAGCATATGTCCTATCTGGTGATAGCTGTTCAAAGCTTCTTTGTACTTTTAGTGCCCAACAGAGTTTGACGTATAATAAGCCTTAAGTACATAATGATAAACAAATAAATGAGTTCTAGTCCCTATATTTCCCCCTTATTTGACTAGGAGGTGTGTGTGTGTGTGTGTGTGTGTGTGTGTGTGTGTGTGTGTCTGTCTGTGTTTTTTTAAGGTTTTATTTTTAAGTAATCTCCATACTCGACGCAGGGCTCGAATTTACAACCCAAGATCAAGAGATCGAGCCAGCCAGATGCCCCTGACTAGGAGTTTCTTCAAGGTAACAACCATTTTATTTATTGAATTTTCATTACCAAATAGTGCCTGACCTGCAAATAAAAAATAAATAAATAAAAATAAACAAAGATGAAGTGCTTATTGGATGCATAAGTGAACAGATGAATACATTAGTACTAAAATGCAGAGAATACAAGTTTAAAACCGTTGGCTATGTTTTAAAACTATTAGAGGTCCATTTCAAAGTCACAGAGTCTCCCCTAGTTGATCTAGCTGCTTAGCTAAACGCTACACAAACAGTTAACATCTATAATCATCTTTTGACAGATAAAACCAAAGTAAGCAGGTGGTGTTCATAGGCAGGCTTGCAAATGACTCGTGTGACCTCAGCTTCTTAAAATGTAAGCAGTACAGAGTTCTTTGCATGTGTAGGAAGCACTGGGATTTTGCAAGGAGAATGGGCGGACATGTGGGACAAGTGGATTAAAGGAGATTAAATCCACACAAAGCATTCATTGAACTCAGTACCTGGCTCCTAGCACCTTCGTGCTGATTGGGCAAACACCTCTCCCGGCAGATGCAGCTTGGGCCCACAGCTTGGCGAGCTCGGTGGGGTTTAGATTTCTGTCCCCAAGCTTCCTTGTGGGGCAGCCTTGTATAACGAACAACCTGCAGAGCTATTTTTGGAGGTCCTGGGGCTTGCTGTTGTCATGAAGAGATGGCATGACATCAGGTCATGATCTCGCGGTTCGTGGATTTGAGCCCCGTGTTGGGCTCTGTGCTGACAGCTCAGAGCCTGGAGCCTGCTTCGGATTCTGTCTCCCTCTCTCTCTCCCCCTCCCCCCCCTCAAAAAATAAATAAACACTAACAACTTTTCTTTAAAAATAAGCGGCGGTGCTCTCCATCCCTTCCTCTCCGATGGTTACTTATGAGTACCTCCCCCAGTACTGCAGCACGCTGAAGCATATTCTCCGGTATGTCTTAGGTTCGCACACCTCCGCTTTCTTCTCAGGCGTATTTCCGTTCTGGAATGGCAAGGAACACCAAGAAACACAAGAGGTCTTGGAGTGCATTCTCCTGGATTTTGAATAATAGTAGCATTGCTCATCATAGACTTACAAAAAACCGAATAGACACTATTTCTAGAGCAGTTTGGGGTTCGCAGCAAAATCGAGAGGAAAATGCAGACGGTTCCCTTGTATTCTTCCCCTGCCAGGGCACAACACCCCCCACATCAGCCTCCTGCCCCCGGGTGTTACGGTTGGTGGACCAACACCCACACATGGTTATTAAAAATGTTTATGTACTTATTTTGAGGGTGGAGGGGCAGAGGAAGAGGGAGAGAGAGAATCTGAAGCAGGCTTCATGCCCAGGGTGGAGCCCAACGCGGGGTTCGATCTCACAACTGTGACATCATGACCTGAGCCCGAAGTGAAGAACCGGAGGCTTAATGGACTGAACCCCCCCAGGCGCCCCTTGTCACATCATTATTGACCAAAGTCCACAGTTCCCATTAGTGTTCACTCTTGACGTTGTACATTCTGTGGGCTTGGACACATGTATAATGAAACCTACCTACCGTTATAGTTTCATACAGAACAACAACAAAAAAAACCCCTTTGCTTTGGCTATTCATCTCTCCCTCCCCGGGACCCCTGGCAACCACTGACCTTTTACCCATCTCTACAGTTTTGCCTTTTTCAGAATGTCATGGAGTTGGGATCATACAGCATGTAGCCACTCCAGACTGGCTTTTTTCACTTAGTAATGTGCGGGTTTTTTTTTTTTTTAAGTTTATTTATTTTTGAGACAGAGAGAGACAGAGCATGAACGGGGGAGGGGCAGAGAGAGAGGGAGACACAGACTCGGAAGCAGGCTCCAGGCTCTGAGCCATCAGCCCAGAGTCCGACGCGGGGCTCAAACCCACGGACCACGAGATTGTGACCTGGCTGAAGTCGGACGCTTAACCGACTGCGCCACCCAGGCGCCCCAATGTGCGTTTAAAGTTCTTCCACGTCTTATCAGGGCTTGATAGCTCATTCGTTTTTAGTGCAGAATAATATTCCGTTGTATGGATGTACCACGGTGTACGTATCCATTCACCTACTGACAGGCATTTCGTTTGTGTCTACGTTTGGGCAGCTAGGAATAAAGTTAATATGAGCATTCACGTGCAGGTTTTGTGTGGATGTCAGTTTTCAAGTCCTCTGGGTAAGAACCAAGGAATGGGATTGCTGGATTGTATGGTACTAATACGTTGAGTGTTGTAAGACACCTCCAAACCGCCTTTCAAAGGGGTTACACCATTTTGCATCCCCACCAGCCATGAATGAGGATTCCTTTTGCCCCACCTCCTCACCAGCATTTGGTGTTTGTGTTTGGGATTTTAACCACTCTAATGGGCGTGTAATGGTAGCTCGCTGTTGTTTCAATTTGTAGTCCCTTAATGGTATATGATTTTGGCCGTCTTTTCATCTGCTCAATTGCCACGTATATATCTTCTTTGGTGAAGTGTCTGTCCAGGTCTTTTGTCCGATAGTAACTGGATTCATTTTCTTATTGAGTTTCATCATGATTTTTTTTTTTTTTTTAACAGTGGTGGAGACTTTAGTAAATGTAGAAAAGCACAGGGTAAAAAAAAAAAAAAAATAGGGGGGCGCCTGGGTGGCGCAGTCGGTTAAGCGTCCGACTTCAGCCAGGTCACGATCTCGCGGTCCAGGAGTTCGAGCCCCGCATCAGGCTCTGGGCTGATGGCTCGGAGCCTGGAGCCTGTTTCCGATTCTGTGTCTCCCTCTCTCTCTGCCCCTCCCCCGTTCATGCTCTGTCTCTCTCTGTCCCAAAAATAAATAAATAAAAAAAAAAAATAGAAACTTCCATAACTTAGAAATAACCAGAGCACTGTTTTATACTCATTGGACCTGTTTCCTCTGTACATAAATAAATGTTATTATACACGGTACATGAAAAATTAGGACAACGCTCAACAACTGTACAAATGCCAGATTCGTAAATGCTCCCCGGCAGAGTTAACACTCCTGCAGGATCTATAGTCTTCATTTGCTCAACACATCACTTCAGTTCCAGATGCTCCTCCTGCTTTCCTTGTTGCAAACAATGTCAACATCTTCACAATGGCTCAGTGATTGGCAGGTGGCCTTCCATCTTTCTTCCTTAAAAACCACAGCGATGTCAAGCAATGTAAATATAGTATGGAAAGGGTTTCTGTAAATCTCTTACAGATGATAGTTATTTCTCAAGGAACTTGGGAAATGATACCAAATCCAGTTCCTAATTCACACGTGTCCAATTTACAGCTTGGTGTCGTTTGGGATAAATAAATCTGGGTTCAAATCCCGGCTCTGGGTGGTAGAATGTAAGTTTTTTAGCCTCTTACCCATTTAGCCCATCCCCCCTCCCACAACCTCTCCAGTAACCCTCTGTTTGTTCTCCATATTTAAGAGTCTCTCAGGTTTCATCTCTCCCCCCCCCCCGTTTTTATATTATTTTGCCTCCCTTCCCTTGTGTTCATCTGTTCTATGTCTTAAAGTCCTCATATGAATGAAGTCATATGATATTTGTCTTTCTCTGACTAATTTCGCTTAGCATAATACCTTCCAGTTCCATCCACGTAGTTGCAAATGGCAAGATTGTGTTCTTTCTGATTGCCGAGTAATACTCCATTGTGTGTGTGTGTGTATATATATATATATATATATATATATATATATATATATATATCTCACATCTTTTTTTATCCATTCAGCCATCGATGGACATTTGGGCTCTCTCCATACTTCAGCTATTGTTGATAGTGCTGCTATAAACATTGGGGTGCACGTGCCCCTTCGAAACAGCATACCTGTATCCCTTGGATAAATACCTAGTGGTGCAAAAAACATTATCTATCTTAATGATCTATTATGGCCCTATAGGTATTTATGCGTTGAAGATATTGAAAAAAGAAAAGAAGGAAGGAGGGAAGGAGGGAAGGAGGGAAGGAAGGAAGGAAGGAAGGAAAGAAAAAGCTTCTTGCCCTCAAGAAGCTTGTTTTCTAGTGCATAAGGCAGATAAATAAGCCACCAGCCAGAATGCAGTGATGGAACTAAGTCAGAGTTGTACACAGGGTGTGAAGGTATTCTGAAGGGATGCTTGTCTAATCAGGGAGGCTTTCCCGGAAACACCATGATCAGGCTTCCTTTCAGAGAAGGCATGGAAGGGTGAAGGACTACAATGTACTTGCAGAACCATAAATGGCTTGTGCGAGGCAGTAGTGTTGCCTTGGGCAGCCGTAGGAGATGAATCCAAGAGGTAATTTCAGCAGACATCGCTATCTGGCATCGTTTCCTGACCCCACCTCATTTCCTACAACTCCCTCCCTGTTCCGATCCCACCGGCCTCCTTGCTCTTCCTCCCATACCCCCAAGCACACTCCAAATTCAAGATCTGTTCCTTTGTCCCAGGCTCCTTTGGAATGTTCTCCCTGCAGATAGCCGCAGGCCTGCTTTCTCAGCTCCTTTGGGCTTCTGCCCACTCCCCTGACCACCCCGTTGACCACTTTCCCTGTGCTGTCTCTCTCCCCGGCACTCATCACCACCCGACACGCCGTGTACTTTACCCATTATTTGTCTGTGGTTTATCTCTGCTGCTCTACCCCAGTGATATGAGCAGTGCCTGACCTGTGCCAGGCAACTCACATATTTTTATTTTTAAGTGAGTGCCACATGATTGCTGTTAAATTGAAGTTGACAGTACATCTCTTTGAATGATACTTTTGCTCATGTTTGTGCATTTGTTTTTGTTTTATCGTCAGGTAAGGGCTAAAGATACAGAGTTCTTACCTAACTTTTTCTATGTGCTAAAGCAGCCAGCATTATGATCAAAATAATTTAAGTTGATCCTAAAAGATGCTCGACATCACTCATCACTGGGGAAATACAAATCAAAAGTACAACGAGATCTCACCTCAACAACTAAAAATCAAACAACACAGGAAACAACAGGTGTTGGCGAGGATGTGGAGGAAGTGGAACCCTCTTGCACTGTTGGGGAGAATGCAAACTGGTGCAGCCACTGTGGAAAACAGTATGGAGACGCCTCAAAAAGTTAAAAATAGAACTGCTCTACGGTCCAGCAATTGTACTACTAGGTATTTACCCAATGAATACAGAAATACTAATTCAAAGGGATACATGTACTCCAATGTCTATAGCAACATTATCTACAATAGCCAAATGGACACAGCCCCAATGAACATCGGCAGTAAATGGATAAAGAAGATGTGGTATATATATGCAATGGAATATGGCTCATCCATAAAAAAAGAACAAAATCTTGCCATTTTCAATGACGTGGATGGAACTAGAGAGTATTATGCTGAGCAAAATAAGTCAGAGAAAGACAAACACCACATGTTTTCATCCATATATGGAATTTAAGAAACAAAACAAGTGAGCAAAGGAGAAAAAAGAGAGGGGCAAACCAAGAAAGAGATTATTTAATTTTTTTCATGTTTGTTTGTTTGTTTGTTTAGAGAGAGAACAGGGGAGGGGCAGAGAGAGAAAGGGGGAGAGAGGGAATCCCAAGCAGGCTCCTCACTGTTAAGCACGGAGTCTGAGTCCGACAGTTTGTTAACAAACTGTGAGATCATGACTTGAGCTGAACAACGGACTGAGGCACCAGGGTGCCCATAACCGGTAACCCGGGTGCTTAACTATAGAGAAAACACTGATAGTTACCAGAGGGGAGGAGGAAGGGGGTATGGGTGAAACAGGTGATGGGGATTAAGGAGTGCACTTGCTGTGATGTGCCCTGGGTATTATACGGAAGTGTTGAATCCCTATATTATACACCTGAAACTAATAATGCACTGTAGGTTAACTAACTGGAATTTAAATAAAAACTGAAAAAAATAATTTAAGTTGATCCTGAGAACTGCTGATGGAGACATCTGTGAGAAATTTTCTATTCCTTTAGAAGGGGCTCATACGCCTGGGTGGCACAGTCGATTAAGCGCCCCACTTCAGCCAGGTCACGATCTCGCGGTCCCACGTCGGCTCTGGGCTGATGGCTCGGAGCCTGAAGCCTGTTTACGATTCTGTGTCTCCCTCTCTCTCTGCCCCTCCCCCGTTCATGCTCTGTCTCTCTCTGTCCCAAAAATAAATAAAAACATTGAAAAAAAATTAAAAAAAAAAATAAAAGGGGCTCATGCATTACTCATATTTAAGAGACACTATTATAATATCTTAGATTGTGTATGTGGGTTTTTTTCAGTTAGTAAGGAATATAGGAGTTAAACATTAAATTTCTTAGTACCACCGCTTACTCGCTCTGTGTTCTTGTGCAAATTATTTATTTATGAACTACCTGTCTATAGTTTTTGAGAGGATTAGATGAGCTAATGCTTACTACAGTGCCTAGGCATAGAAGGCTCTCAGTAAATTGAGTTATGTTGTGCTAATTATCTCAGGAGGTGGGGACTAAAGCTGAATCATTTTCAAAGAACCACATCCTTTCCTCCAGAAGAGTCACTGCGGTTTGAAATCCCGTACGGACTTGAATCCTGAGCATATGTCTCACAAGATCTCAAGAATCGTGTGGGTTTTGCTCATGACTGCTCGCACCTAGCCAGGGGCCTGGTGTGCCAGTGTTGATTCCGGAAGTCCATGTATAAAGGCGGTGTAAATCCCAATAGTGAACACATGGGGGTAGTGTTGTGCCATTTATCCCCAGCCTGGCTCCATTCAGAAAACTTGATTGAGGAAAGGGCATTTGTTAAAGCCTAGTTTTAGTCAAGAAAGCAAGTTCTTTATTTCTTTAAGGCTCAGGCTCTCTGATTTTGTTTCATTACTGCCTGAAATATATACCTATCCTCTCCATGGAAGTATAAATAAAATCTAAAAGCTTGGCTGTATTTGTACCCAAGACTTAATAAGGAGTTTTAAGTGTCCAAATGTTTAAATCAAAGAAATTTAAGCTGGTTATCCCTCTCTATTGGGTAGCATAAAATATAATGATATTGCAAGTAAGGTGATTAGAGGTGCCCTCTTAAAACATTAATTTGCTCGGTTAATCATTGTGGACACTTTCCAAAGGTAATCGCTAACCCTGAATACTTCATTCTACAAATATTTACTGAGTGCCTTCTAGGTGCTAGGGCTTTTTCTGGGTGCTGGGGAATTAAGTGAGGAAGGCAGACAATGGTTGTATCTTTGTGTTTAGCCTGCCAGATATTCTGTCAGGAGAGGGAGGAAGGGAATTAATCTGCTTGCAGAGGCTCAACACTCTTGAAAGAATATCTTAGAAACATTTAGATGTGTTCAGAGGAAGGGGGATTTAGAGATTATCTTGTGGAAATGCCTAGAGGGGCCAGACAAATAATATGCATAAATGAAATGGGACAGGTGGGAACTGCCCTTAAATGAAGAGCAGCAGCCAATTTAAAAAAAATTTTTTTAATGTTTATTATATTGTTGAGAGAGAGAAAGAATGAGTGTGTGCAAGCAGGGGAGGGGCAGAGAGGAAGACACAGAATCTGAAGCAGGCTCCAGGCTCCGAGCTGTCAGCACAGAGCCCGATGCAGGACTCGAACCCATGAACTGTGAGATCATGACCTGAGCCAGAAATCAGACGCTCAACTGAATGAACCATCCAGGAGCCCCAAGCAGCATCCAATTTAAAGGCCACTCCCTCCCAATTATCTCAGGCTAGAATTTTCTTCTCTCTCTCTCTCTCTCTCTCTCTCTCCATCAGCACACACACCCCTTTTCCTCAGGTCACCAAACAGAAAGCACTGCTCTCAGAAAAGTGGATTCCGAGAACCAGAGACAGGGCATCATCATCTTCAGGTGCTATCATCAGAGGAGGGATGAGGTGGGCAGCTGTGCCTTCCTCCCTGTCATTTGTGAATGTGAGAAGCTTGTGAGATGTGGAAGGGAGTCTCTGAGGCCAGAGTTTTCAAGGGAATTCAGATTTGGATTTTGCAAAAGAAACCAGAAATACGAAATTTCATGGGAAATCTCCCAACTTTAGAAGGTTGCCTATGACTGAAATTTTTGTCAATGCTACGGAGGGCCAATCCAAGCTCAGCGGGGAGCTAAATTTGCTTCCTTGCCCCATAGTTTACTCTCTAACCTAATTCCATCCTCTAATTTCATGGACCAAAGAACAGACTCGGAGAGGGGTGCCTGGCTGGCTCAGCTGAAGAGCATGAAATTCTTAATCTAGGGATTGTGAGTTTGAGCCACACGTTGGGTGTAGAAGATTACTTAAATAAAAAAAAATTGGGGGCACCTGGGTGGCTCTGTCGGTTAAGCGGCCTGCTCTTGATGGCAGCTTATGTTAGGATCTCATGGTTGGGAGATAGAACCCCATGCTCAGCACAGAGCCTGCTCGAGATTCTCTCTCTCTCTCCTCTCTCTGGCTCTCGCTCTCATTCTCTGCCTGTTCCCCCACTTACATGTGCATGCATGTACAAGCTTGCTCTCTCTCTCTCTCTCTCTCTCTCAAAAAAAAAAAAAAACCACTTAAATAGACTCAGAAAAGCGAATGACTTGCCCAACATCCATATTCTCTCCCTGTAGTAGGAAAATGGCTGGGAAAAGTGGAGGAGAGGTGTGACAGCTACCAGACGGCTCTTGTCAACTTTAAACACGCGGGGCTTGAAAGGGAGCCGTGCTGCTTGGCAACGTTGGTGTTGAGACAATTCAGAGTGTGCTTTATCCTAACAATGAACGTAGTGCCTAATGTGGAAGATGATGATTATCGCGGAGGGGCCAGGGAGCCAACAAAAATGCGCTCCGTGGTGGTAAGCTGGAACACCACCGCGTGCGGGAGGCCAGCTGCGGGTTAAGGTCGGGAAATTCCGGGTAAGTCAGACATTGTATTATTTCACAAACCTAATAAGGGAAGCGCATGTGGGTTTGACTATTAAGTGAAGAAAAAACATGGGAAAGGCAGTGAGCTTGGGGGTGTGGAGGAGGAGCTCGCATGAACGAGGACACGAAGGCGGCTGGGGCTTCCAATTCTGGGGGCATTTCAAATGCGGGCATTTCGTGGAAACGGGAACTAAAAATATTTTGGTACCATTTGAGAAAGTCCCATGTCCTCGATTGTCGACTCCACACGGCTGATTCTTGTGTCTTGACGTTCCGAGGGGAGAGCCAAGGGCTGACGTCAGCCTCCGGCTTCGTGAAGTCTTGTTCACCTCCCATTTATTCTGTTGGGGCAGAGCGGGTATCTACACGTGCACTGTCACATTCCTGGTGAGGCCTCAGGCACTCACAAGACCCTCCGTGACTGCGTGTTTCGTTGGGCTGAAGTGACTTCCCTGAAATGAGAAGCCATTGGAAGGGACCTTAGAGCTAGATCTCATCGTGTGCACCCACTCCCACCCCTGCGAGCGTGACAACGCTCCTTCCTGTCACACGGCCGCTCCCATCAGCGATGGGACACGCTATGTACTGTTGCCATGGCTGGCCAGCAGCCAGATCCAACTGCTCGAGACCCTCCCCAGATGATGACGCCTCACTCCAAACTAGATTGTCATGATGTTCTTGGCCAAAAGCCCATACTTTTATAATGAGACTTCATGTGATTCATGGGTTGTAATAAAACCGTAATAAGTATTAATAACACATGCCGTCTAATCAGTTGGCATTCTCCCACAAAGAGCTCAAACCCTTCTTATTTCTTACTGTGATATCTTTGTACTTACGGACGCACGTCAATAAATCTCTCTACATAAGGGGAAAAACAAGAAGTTTCCAGGCAACAGTGTGAGTTAGCTCCACTAGGTCGGAAGAGCAACGGGGCTTGGGAATTCTATTGTTTATTTTTATTTTTAATTTTATTTTTAAGTAAATTCCGCCCACACCCAACGTGGGATTCAAGCTCATCGAGGGTCAACACAGTCTCCTGACTGAGCCCACCAGGCACCCTGTGATCTTGGAGCTTTTAGATCAATGGTCACTGAGATTACTCCAGAATGGAGTTTAATTTCTCAATGCACGTTCTCACGCCACCCAAAAATGAAAGTTTCTGACCTAAGTCCGGGCCTTGCACACCTTGAACACTTTGGGTCCTTTTATCCATTCATCCAATAGTTGAGTTCCTACTGTGCACCGGGCACCGTGCAAGTTAACAGAGACACGGGATGAGCACCATGGACGTGATTCTTGTTTGCACTGAGCTGTTACTTCAGAGCCAAACAAAATGAAAACAAATGGCCTCGGAAGGCCTCGGGGAGATGACATTTAAGCTGAGGTCTTTGCAAAAAAAAAAAAAAAGTTGCAGCGCTTTCCAGGCAGGAGGAAGGGACACTGTAATAGACCTCCGCCTCCTTGGCTTGGTGCTGAGAAGAAAACCCAGCCATGGCCACAGCTATAGCAAGCAGGAGATGGGGTGCCAGATGACGTAGAGGGGCGCGGCACTCTCGCCGGTCATGCTCAGAGGAGCCCAGATTTTGTTTTAGGGCGTTGGGAGCCACGGAAGAGTTTTCAGCTGCGAGGCAATGCGATCTACTTTAAGTTTTGAGAAAAATGTTCTTGGTGTTGTCATGGGAATGGACTGCAGGGGGCTGAGAGCAGACACAAGTACATGGATTAGGAGGACACTGTGGGAGAGAAGACCAGACGGCTGGCTGCATCAGGCTGTTGGCCCTGCAGATGGAAAAACAGTGAGGCAGATTTGGAGTTCTACTTTGATGAGGTAATTGACAGGACTTGCGGATGGATTGATGTGGGAGGTGAGGGATGAGTCAGGTTTCCGGCTTGATGAATGGAATGCATGGCATCCCAATCTAATAAGACCATAACTAGAGCTGGTCCACTTAAGGACGAAGACAAGGAAAAGGAGAAGCTGGTCCTGTCTATTGGGGTGCCTTCCCCTTTTCCAGCTGCCCTTGGGTCTCGCTCCAGTACTCACGCATGGCTCTCAATTTTTAGGGTGCCGAGACACTTGGAAAGTTTATTCAATACTGGTTTCTACATAGACTATTACTAGAGCAAAGCACTTAGAGCAGATACAGAGCAGAATGGTGAATGTGGACGTGTCTGCTGATAAGAACTATGTATCCACTCCTTTCAACTAACCTGCAGAGTGTTGGTTGGAAACACTTTTAAAGCAACTGGCAAGCAGTTTGCTGGTGGACTTATGGCTCCTTTTTGTATGCTTTTTCTTTTTTTAAAGGAGATTTTGTTTGTTTGTTTTTCTTTTTACTTTATGTTTTTCTATTCTTCGTACTTCACTGAAATAGAGTAGAACCAATGACTATTACTCATATTCCTAGAAACTCTACTAGTGGTTCTTCCAGTGGTTGGGATGAATTGTACTTTTTTTTTTTTTTTTTAAGTAGGCTCCACACTCTGTTGATTGAACTCATGACCCTGAGATCAAGAGTTGCATGCTCTACCAACAGAGCCAGCCAGACGTCCCTGAATTGTACTTTTTTTTTTTAATGTTTACTTATTTATTTTGAGAGAGACAGAAAGTGCAAGTGGGGGAGGGACAGAGAATCCCAAGCAGGCTCCACGCTGTCAGCACAGAGCCTGGCGCACTGCTCGATCTCATAAATGATGAAATCATGACCTGGGCCGGAATGAAGAGTCAGATGCTTAACCAACTGAGCCACCCAGGTGCCCCTGAACTGTACTTCTGTAACTTAACGATGTTATCATAGCATCATCTCTAACCACAAGAACTAAGCAATATGGATGTGCAAATATGTGTCTCTGCTCAAAGCAGTAGATACAATAGTATCCTATCGTGCAGCTTATATAACATTTCAGATATGCTTACAGCACATAGAAAAAAACTAAAAAGAAACTAAAAACGGTTGACGCTTTATTTATTTGGATTCGACTTACCCTCATCAAATATTTTCTTCAATTTGCACTTCCCGAATTTATGAAAATGAATAAAAGTGAAGCAGAAATGTGCTAATTAATCCATTCAGAAGATCGACACAGAGGGTCAAAAGGGGGCAAATCAGCCCCAGACAAAGCTAGCTGGGTTTTCTTTTTCGTTGTGTGGCTTTTGTTTTTGCAAATAAGTGTCATCAGTCTCCTCTGTGTTTCTGTTGTTAGCAGGTGACCTGTCCGGCCGGAACCACGCGTCCCTCCTAGTGACTTACAGAAGCTGGGTGGCCCTGCTAGGAGCCACAGGGACAGTTTCTGCTCTGCCGCTCTGTCTCCCTTCTCTGAATGGTGATCACACTTCTGTGACCCCTCTGGCACGCGCTACATCCTACTTAGCACTCAGCTCTGCCTCTTTCTTATCTGCCCTGCTAGACATTGCGGACATTCCCCGAGATCCAGGCCTTGCCCTTCTCCTCTGGTTTCGTCTCGGCTTGCTTGCATTAAAGATTTTCAAGCCATATCTCTAACTTTTACCTTTCCCCTCGGCCCCTGACCTGAATTTCCAACAGCCTGCTGGGCATTTCACTCCCAGCTCAAGCTCCACGTGTCTAACATTGAAGAGTTCACCAGCTACCAGCTCTTCTCTCTCTGTTAATGATCACCATCCTCCTGGCTGGAGACACACAGGCTTCTCGTGTGTCTTCCACTCCACATCTCATCAGGCACTTTGTCCTATTGATTTTTCTCTGTTCTCCTCAAAATGACTTATTTACTCTCTGCCAAATACACCTTGCACTTTCCCTCTGCTGATATTATAACCTGGAGTTGCACCTGCCAAGACAGCCCTCCTACCTGCTTAGTGAAAGGCTCCAAGAAGGAGTTCCAGCCCCACCTGTAAAGTCCAGCCCTCACCTGGGCGGTTTGTCTGCCAAGCATTCCACTTTGGAGCTCTCCTAGCAAGTGCTGACGTCCTTTTTCTGAACGATCAGGCGATCATGCGTCTTGTCTTTTTGAGACTGTAAGGGTGTGGTGCAGGTGTTCTTGAAGTCTTTCATTGTTATTAAGCTTCTCTCGGTTCATGAATACTTACATTTCTTTTTTTTTTAATTTTTAATGTTTATTTATTTTGGGAAGACAGAGAGACAGAGTGCAAGCAGGGGAGGGGCAGAGAGAGAGAGAGGGAGACACAGAATCTGAAGCAGGCTCCAGTCTCCAAGATGTCAGCACAGAGCCCGACGTGGGGTTTGAACCCACGAAGCATGGGATCATGACCTGGGCCGAAGTCAGACGCTTAACCAACTCAGCCACCCAGGCACCCCTTTTTCTAGTGTTATTTATTTATTTATTTATTTTAATTTTTTTAAATGTTTATTTAGTTTTGAGACAGAGAGCATGAACAGGGGAGGGGCAGAGAGAGAGGGAGACACAGAATCTGAAACAGGCTCCAGGCTCTGAGCTGTCAGCACAGAGCCCGACGTGGGGCTCAAACTCACGGACCGCGAGATCATAACCTGAGCCAAAGTTGGACGCTTAACTGACTGAGCCACCCAGGCGCCCCATAGTGTTATTTATCTTTGAGAGAGAAAGAGAGACAGAGCATGAGTATGGGAGGGGCAAAGAGAGGGAGACACAGAATCCGAAGCAGACTCCAGGCTCTGAACTGTCAGCACAGAGCCCGACACGGCTCGAACTCATGAACTGTAAGATCATGACTTGAGCCGAAGTTGGATGCTCAACCAACTGAGCCACCCAGGCACCCCTAACTTTCAATTGCATTGTAAATTCCTTGAAGACAGGAACCTCATCTTAAAACACTTTGCACTGGGGGCCCCCGAGTGGCTCAGTCGGTTAAGTGTCCAACTTGGGCTCAGGTTATGATCTTGTGGTTAGTGAGTTTGAGCCCCACGTCAGGCTCTGCACTGACAGTGCAGAGCCTGCTTGGGATTCTCTCTCTCTCTCTCTCTCTCTCTCTCTCTCTCTCTCAAAATAAATAAATAAACTTAAAAAAAAAAAAAACACTTTGCACTGTGCATAGTGTCTATACACACTCGACCCTCAAAACAACTGGCTGATGTGTTCGCACTGGATTTGTCTGATGATAGAAACGAAGGAGAGACACACAGTGGTTGAGTTTCCAATTTAGTTGTTCATTCAATCGGCCCATCAAACAAAAATAATTTCTAATATATTGCTCACGGTATGTCCCCCCCCCCCTTGAGTAATTAAAAAGAACAAAATAACATGATAAAAACCGGGGAGGGGCGCGGGGGAGAGAAAGATTTCTGATAGATATGTTTGTAAAAACGCATCCCTTCCTACAATTGTCGGGTACGTACAAGATCTGCGGGCATTGTGAATGTATACTTTCTCTTGGTAAAGTGATGCTGCATGATAAGCACGACACCCCAGTGGCTACAACAGCAAAGCTTTATTTTTGTGTATGCGTGAGTGGGTTGGCTGGGCAGGCCTGATCTGAGCTGTTCTCAGTGGGCTCCCTAGTGCACCTGCAGCCTGCCGTGGGGATGGTAGCGGTTTCCCTGATCTTAGCTTGGCTTTCCCGGTGTCTGCGGCCTGGGCTGGGGTGGCCGAGCTGACTGGGCTCGGGCCCTGTGTTCTCCCATCTTCCTGCAGGCTAGCCCGGGCTTGTTCTTCCAGCGAGGCAGGGTTCTAAGAGACAGCCGGGTGGAGGCATGGCCCCTTAAGGCTCAGAAGTGCCTCGCCACTCTTCGTCTTTCCCACTGGCTGAAATAACGAACAAACTGGCCCCGATTCAAGGGGTGAGGCAACAGGCCCCACTTCTTGATGGGAAGATACAAATTCACACCACAAAGGATATGGAAACCCAGGTGGAGAGAGTCCCAGCTGTTTTTGTATCCAGTCTACTCCAGATTTACACCAGGCTTCACATACCAACGGCGCCGTTACCTAGTTGCACAATGTTGCACAATTCCTTTCAGCGCTCTGTAGGGGCCGAGGGCAGGCTGCCCCAAGATGAGTCGCTAGGGTGTAAAGATTATTTTGAGCTGAAGGCAGTTCAGAGCCTACAAGCTCAAGAGAAACTTTTGCCCCTCTGTTAACTACGTAGAAGAATCTAAACTGGAGGGGGGTGTCTATCCCAGAATAGGGGTTACTGGCAGAGGTAAATTTTATCTAAGTGACCATCTGCATGGCAGGGCAAACGTCTAAATGCCAAACATCTGTTCTTATTTCCCTGTGAATCACGTTCCTTTCCCCTTCTCCCTCGTTCAAGACAAAGATACCTCATTTTGCCTGACTGGCTTCAGAATTTCCACGTCTGTGTGGATTCCCCGTTAAATATGTTATTAAATTTGATTTTCTCTTGTTAATCCGTCTCATGTCAATCTGAGTCTTAGTCCAGAAGGACTGAGCAGGAGGAGGGATTCCTGTTCCCCAAGAATTCTGAGCCACCTTCCTGCACTTGGAAAACGGGTGCTGTGAGAATGAAAGAACTATATTTGTCTAGAACACTAGAGGAGTTCCGTAAATCCATCATACTCACCCTCCAGCCATTCAGGGGTGGGAAAGAGGGGTACACCAGCTACGAACATTAACGGAAGTTGAATAATTTTATTTAAGTTTAATTTGGAGAACCAAAATGCTAAAACCAACACATACTTCAGAGAAAAAAATTGATATAGAAGTTTGAACAGTAATTTACAAGATTTTTGAATAAATTAACTGGGAAACAAAGCTCAATGTTATTAAAATCAGTAGGGGCCAGAGTACCTGGGTGGCTCAGTTGGATCAGGTCACGATCTCACGATTCATAGGTTCGAGCCCCGCGTCGGGCTCTGTGCTGACAGCTCGGAGCCTGGAGCCTGCTTCAGATTCTGTGTCTCCCTCTCTCTCTGCTCCTGCCTGCTCGTGCTCTGTCTTGCTCTCTCTCAAAATAAATAAACATTAAAATTTTTTTTTTTTAAATCAGTAGGGCCTGTGTGCTACTTTAACGGGAGCAAGAAAGGGTAGGTCATGAAGTCTGTGGGTCAGGCCATGGTGAATTTCTCATCTCTTTTTTTCCATACTCCACTCTGGTTGGTTGCTAAAACCAGTAGCTTTTTCTCTCTGTCCCATTCTTTATGGAAATATGCATTTCCATTGCAGATGTGTTCCCCAAAGGAGTTTTAGCTTGGTCAGAGAACTCTCAAAACTGCACACACAGTAGCTCAGAGCCGGGGAAACCATTGGCTTCAGGGAGAAAAGTACCGGGTTAGGTCTGAGGCTATCGTGATCCTGACCATGGTTGCTGACTTTGTTCGGAGTAAATGCTTCATAAATAGTAACTGGATGAATCTACCAGAGGAACAAAAGCAGAGGTGAACAACCAAGGTGACATAGCTACAATCACTCGTTCTGCAAAGATTTCTTAAAATTCCTGCTTTGTTAGCATTGGGAGAATTGCAAAGGAGACAGAGAGGGTCCCTGCCACCAAAGAGTTTATGCTTTATGTGGGAAAGGGAGGAGTGTTTGTATGTGATTTTCAGCTAACATTTATTTTAATTTTTCCCCCAGCTTTACTGAGATACGATTGACAAATAAAAACTGATCTAGGGTACGCAATGTGATGATTTGATATATGCATACATTATGACATTATTACCATAATCAAGCTAAGAAAGCATCCATCACATCACGTAGTTACTTTTCTTGTGTGTGTGGTGAGAGCACTTAAGGTCTACTCATTCAGCAAATTCCGATATATAATAGAGCACTATTAACTATAGTCACCACGCTAAGTAAAAGCTTATATCCTTTGACCAACATTTTGCCATTTCTTCCACCATCGAGAATGGCAACGGCCATATGACTCTCTGCTTCTGTGAGTTTGACTATTTTAGATTCTACGTGTAAGTAATATTATACAGTAATTGTCTTTCTGTGTCTGGCTTATTTCACATAGCATAATGTCCTTCTGGTTCATCCACGTTGTTCCAAATGGCAGGATTTCCTTTTTTTATGGCTGAATAATATTCCATTTTATAAAAAGATACCACATTTTCTCTACCCGTTCTCATCAACAGATAGGTTGTTTCCACATCTTCGTATTGTAAATAATTCCACGAACATTTGCCAAATACTTACTATGTGTCAGCAACCGGGCCAGGCAATTCAGGAGTTACGTGTCTCACTTAACCCTCACAGCGGTCCTACAAGGAAGGTGTTGTTATATAATTTTATAGACGAAGAATCTGGAGTTTTGAGTTGTTACGGAACTTCCTCAAGGCCCCCCAGCCAGTGAAAGGTGGAGCTGGCTTTGAACTCAGATCTACCTAATAGCAGAGTCTGAATTCTTGATTACTATGGGTTAGATGGAAAGGCTTTGATATGTTTATCTTTAAAAATTTTTATCTCATTTATTTTTATTATGACCATTTTCAAACAGAAGAAGTTGAAAAATTATACATACACTGCTCCTCGATTCTAGATTAACATTATACTACATTGCTTTATCACCTGACTATCCATCTCTCCCTCCCTCCATCCAACCATCAACCTATCTTTTTTTTTTTTTTTTTTTGATGCCTTTCAAAGGAGGTTACAAACATCAGTAGAAGCTAGGATTTGAACTGAGCCTGGAAGGATGTTATCAAGTCTATAAAGGCAGAAGAGATAGAGGAAGCAAAAGTCCATGTATGGGGAAAAGTGTGGGTGAAAGAACAGGGGCAGGAATGTGCATGATGACTTCATAGAACAAGACGGAGGCAATGACAGAGGGTGACGGGGGGGGGGGACAATGACAATGAAGGATGGATAGGAAGGCTGGATGGAAGAGAACTTGGGCAAACGAACAGAGGAGTTCCACTTCAACGAGAGTAAATAGGGGAAACAGGAACAGCCAGAGTTTCCAGTAGAAAGAACGCAGGTCATAAGCAGTATCGGGAGGGGTTGGTGTCCAGAAGGGCAGGAGTAAGGGAACACTAACCTAATGGAAGGCTACTAGTTGTAGCAAACTACGCATAAGGGAACCTGAGTCTGGAGAGCAGTGGGAATAGATGGGGAGAGAACAAAAATCACCAAGAAAATGTAATATAAGAAATTTGTTTTATTGTTGCTTAAATTCAAAAGCAATATTTTCTAGGATAGAATAATGTAGAACAACACAATCTAAATTAATTTTTTCTTTTTTTTTAATTTTTTTTTCAACGTTTATTTATTTTTTGGGACAGAGAGAGACAGAGCATGAACGGGGGAGGGGCAGAGAGAGAGGGAGACACAGAATCGGAAACAGGCTCCAGGCTCCGAGCCATCAGCCCAGAGCCTGACGCGGGGCTCGAACTCACGGACCGCGAGATCGTGACCTGGCTGAAGTCGGACGCTTAACCGACTGCGCCACCCAGGCGCCCCTAAATTAATTTTTTCTAAAAATGTTTTTCAACTGTGATCTTTGGAAAACACGTCCACTGACAGAGCTCATGGGTGAGCGGACACCCACGTCCTGCAGATGTTGACCTAGTCAGGCTCTGTGCCGGCTGCTTCCTGTACATCCTCTCCTGGAATCCTCACAGACCCGCAGGGGAAGGCACTGACGCTCCTCCCAGAATTCCTCTAACCCTATGGGTGCCAACAGGAGGCAATTTTGCCCCTGCCCAGGGGACATTTGGCAATGTCTGCAGACAATAGCGATGGTCATGACCAGGGTCATGACCGACATCTGATGGGTAGAGACCAGGGTTGTTTCCGAACATCCTTCAATGCACAGGGCAGCCTCGCAATGAAGAATTATCAGGTCCAAAATCTAATTAGTGTGGAGAGTGAGAGTCTAACCTAATTAGCACAGAGGTTAAGATAAGTAGCAGCTCAAGTCATAATTTTTGAAAGGTACTGTTGGTCCTGTTGGTCTAATTTTATTGATGAGAAACACAAGGCTTAAGAGGGTTAAGAAAATTTCCTAAGTTCACACTGCCAACGGGTGGCAAAAAACAGGTGTTTACTTAGGTCTTTTGATGCCAAATTCAATGTCTTTCAGTTATACCATGACTCCATGAAGAAGAAAAAGGGGTTAAAATCATTCCATGGCTTCAAGTCACGGGACATGAGAGAATTTTAGTGCCAAAGACCAGGGCGGTGACATCAACGAGAAGAAAACAGAAAGTCTGGGGGCAACTAATGGCAGAGTGTACCTAGTAAGTCCAGTTGCTGACAGGTCAACGTTGGAAGTGACGGGGTGGGGAGAAGTGAAGTGACAACGTCCCCTGGGGATCTGGCAAGAAGACCCAGAGGTCAGGACCGGAAATTTACTGCCTCGAACAGGCAGCTGTTAGCTACAGGCATGACAAGAGGGGCTTGGGAGATGGGTTAAGTCAAGAGAGCAGAGGAATTGGGGCTGAATTCTAAGACAATGCCCGTAAGAAAAGAAGTGCAGGAGAAGGAACCAAGGAAGACAACAAGGAAAGTGGAACCCGAAAGCTGCCCACAGGATGTGATTTTATTAAAGAAGGCCCAAGAATAGGAGTTCGAGAAGGTCGTGTTTCTTGGTGTGCTGGGAAGAATTTCCCTGTATCCCATTCCATGTATAATTTGTATAACTAATTGGTAGAACTGACAGCAGATAATACTTGTTTCTTTTTTATGCTGTTTGTAATTATTCTTAGAATCTGTGTTAGCCCTGAAAATAAACTTTCAACTTTCATTCAGGCAAAAGCCTCAGACTGCCAGCCCCAACCCCCAAGCTTCTGGTAGCTTCCAGTCTGACGTGGACACCCCAAATATTACTTATCTGGAGCCAATGTTCTCATTTCTCTCTGCTGAGTCCACACATCCTTGTTTGACCAAATAACAGGAACAAACAATTCTTTCCATAATGGATGTACCCTAAGGTGTCACGCTTCTGAGAATCTCCACTGAAAATTGATTCCCCTGAACTATGGCACGGTATGAGTTTTGTTAACACACTTGTTACTTATTGGACACAAATGGTAGGGGTTGGAGCAAATATGCCGAGCCTCTGGGCTAGAATAGTACAGGTAGTGCCCAGCTCTGAGCAGGGGGGAAGAGGGGAGGGGAGGGGAGGGGTTGGAGCCCAGCTATAAATGGTAGCCGTGGTACCAGAGCAGCTGACCCCACCAGCAAAAAGTTATTGACTAATAAGGATGTAACTGTTGTACTATGTGCCCCCCCGCCCGCAACAACTTTCTTTTTTTTTTTTTACTGTAAAATGACTATTAATGCTTATACTGGTTAAGATTTTTTTGCACGTTTACTATAGGCAGGAATTGTGTCCAGCACATCGAATGGATTACCCCATTCTGACCCTCACGAGGACCCAGTAATCTTGGTTTAATTATCAACCCCTCCACCCACCGTAGGCCAGATGAGGTTCTGACAAGGATTTGGGACAGCTGGAATACCGGGGCTCACTCCCTCCTCAAAATCCTGCTGCACACTGAAACTTTCTGCGCTGAGGAAAAGCTTGATATGCTGTCCGGTGTTCGTGTGGAGCGCTTGAAACCTGGTTAGTGCAACAGACTGACACTCAAACACAAGCACACACGCACGAGACCTCTGAATTTTAGCTAAAAATGTAATTACATTTTAATTACGTTTGTATTAATGCATTTCAATTACATTTTAATCAAAATTATGAAATGTGGTAAAAAGCCACATTTCAGAGCCGTATGGACCGTGCAAATGCAGAACATTCCCACCCCGGAGGAACGTTCTATTAGGTAGCACTGTTTAGGAAAAAATGCTGCCTTTTTCCTTTCCTCCCTGGTTGGATTCCAGGGCAAGCACACAGGTCTTTCTCCTCCCCTTCCTTCCCCAGCTACTCCAAACCCCCAGCCTCTGAGAAAGATTCCTTCTTTCCATCTTCCCTTCTTCCACACGGCCCATCCCATCCGCATGGCATCAGCCTGTTCAACAGCCCTGCGTAGGCAGATGGGCGTGACCTTTCCAAATCAGGCCCTGCCTGCAGCATTACCCTCCACATCATCAACAATCTGCAATTACTCAACTTGCAAAAGACGGAAATCATTCTGCCAGAGCTACCATCGGGCAGACTCAATCTGAACATTCCAAGAATCACAAACAAACCCAAACACACAGCATTTAATGAAGTAAACAAAATACATGCTTTGGGCTTTGCTAGAGCCTCTCTGTGATGACTTTGGTTAGAGGGAAGCCTGTGAGGTTTGTTTCTATTCTCCAAAACTTTTTAAAAGAACTGGTCGTCCTACATTACTTAAATGGAGAATCGGCCTTATTTGCCACTGAAAACAATGTTCTGAAATGCAAAAGCCCTCAAGCCTTGAACCTAAAGACCTTCACAGATGAGAGCTCAGGGCGCTCCAGCGCTCTACGTTTAGAAGTCCATTTTCAATGCTAATGAATTCTTTTACGAGCCATATTTTCTAATTCTTAGGTGTGTTTTAGACATAGATTCGCTAATCATTACTTAGATGCAACCCAGAGGTTTTTGCACTGAAAAATGGGACGTCAGTCCAGATTTATAAAGAGCAGGCGATTGCGGGAAGGAGAAGAAACAAAACAGCCAGAGGGTAAAATGAGGAAGGACTTGACTTAGCCTGTTTTTTAAATATCCTAAAGTACCGTGTGGCTACTGCTCAGTAACTTTGCAGTCCCCTTCTCAAATTTTCCAAAAACTCCAACTCTTTCTGAAACTTCCTGAAACCGACTAAGTGACCTAGGGATGCTTGTGAAGAAGGAGATTACGATTTAGAGGTGCCCGGGTTGGGCCGGAGATTTTGCATTTCTAGCAAGCTCCCAGATGACAACGATGTTGTTGAGTAGCGACGGTGTAGAGCCCAAGAAGCTGGAATCAGACTGGCAGCTGGAACCTGCTTCCGCCCGAGTGAGTTCCAGAAAGGTTAGCCTAGAATCTGCCTTACGTGGGGTACCTCTGAGCAAGCTCGGGAAGCTGCTTCTTCAGGCCTTTGAGACGGCCGCCTTCAAGGCGAAGTCTGAGGACCTGGGCGAACCGCAACATAATCAACAGCAGGAACGTCTACTGGGGGCGAGTTACACACGGGGCACCTGCACCTCCTTCGTTCGGTCCTCTAGGCAAACCCAGGAAGTGGGCCCTATTATTATTCCTGTTTCACAGGTGAAGAAACTTGAGGCTCAGAGACTTAAGTAACTTGCGCAAGGTCACAAGCTTTTCAGGAGATTTGAATCCAGGTCCACGTAACTCCAAGAGACAAGGCCCCGAATGGCCTCAGTTTCCGGTGCTGTGAAATGGGAAGCGCTGGCCGGCAGAATACAGATCCGTGCCAGATGGTCTAAGGGAGCCCTCGATTTTTCCCCTGGAGATCCTGCTCGCTGACGCTGCAGGGAAAAGTTCTGTTTGAGAACACCGGGCCCCCTCTGCTTGCCTAGGTCAGGGGCGCGCAAGGCTGCTAAGGGTCACGGCGGACCCCGGGGAGGGTAGGGCAGTCCTGGAGCGAGCTGGCTCGGGACACAGCGGGCCGACCCGTTACATAACCGCCAGGCGTCCCTCCGCCCCCGCGCCCCTCACCCCGCGCCAAGCCGCGGCGCGCAGAGCGGGTCGCAGTGATAAACCCCTCTCGCCCGCCCGACAGAGTCCGCGGCGGAGCTGGCGCGGCGGGGGCTGAACCTGCCCGTGCGCTTCGGCACCCGGGCGCTGGGCTGTTCCCAACCCGGGCGCTGGGCTCTTCCCGGCCGCGCTCTCCTCCTCCTCCCGCGCTGCCCGCGGGGCCCCCGGCCCCAGCCCCGCCGGCGCCTCCGCCCCGAGCACTCCCCGCCCATCCTCGGAAGCGCGGACCGCGGCGGCTGGGGCCCGGGACGGGGGCCACGGCGCAGGGACACGGCCGGGTGGGTGCGCCCCGGAGGCATGTCCGCGCGCCACGGCCCGGGATACAGCGGTCCACGCGAGGTGAGGACGCGGCGGGGCCGGGCGGAAGGGGGTTCGCGCGCCCTGGGCGGGCTGCGGGGCGCCGGGGTCGGCCCCGCTGGGCTGCACCGGGCGCACCCTCCCGCCGGCGGCTCTGGCGCCCGGAGCCCCCTCGGCTCTTCTTCTCCCAGCTCCCCGGCGGCGCGGGGCTCAGTTGACCCAGGCATCCTGCGCGGCGGGGCTCTCGGGCTGCGCTTGGTGGAGCTGGCGGAGGGCGCTCCGTCGGCTGCCGCGGCCCCCAGCGCCCAGCCTCGCTCCGGGAGCCCCCACCCCAACCCGGGTCCCTCGGGACGCCTGCAGGGTTAGGAGACGGACGTGTGCCCGCTCGTCGTGTCGGTGTCGGGCCAGCGCTCCGGCAGTTTCTGGGCAGGTGGCTGGAGAGGAAGCGGCTTTGATCTCCATCTCCTGTGCTTTCCAAAGGCGGACTGCCCGATGTAATAGAGACCGTTTGTCGGCTGGATTCGGTTTTCAGTCTTTTTTTAAATCTTCGTCTGTCTCGGGTAATAATATTTATTCCTCGTGGGCGGTGTACTAACAACACACCAGCCTCAGTTGATTGAATTTAATTTTTCAGCTGTTTCTTGTCCTCAAGGAAAGTAGTGCGGACTCAGGGTCAAGTGTTGGCAAGCACAATTTTAAAGCACGATCCCAGTAAAACCTGGGGCTATTTGGTTAGCCTTCTGTCTTCACAGCCCAGCTTTCTGACCATCTTATAACTTTTTTTTTTTTTAATGTTGAGACGGATGGAACCTACTAGAACACTGGTTAAACCATTCCATTCTGATGGGCTTCTCATTTGTGCAACTTAACTTGTTTCTTGGCTGAGAGCGGGGTACTCTGAAGGCGCAGCCAGCTTAACCCAGGAAGAAAAGACTTCAGGCCTGACAAATTTAGAAATACACTGTCTCCATAGGTATCTGAGGTCACTAGCTTTTAAAATCATCAACCGACCCTGCGGAGTTTGTCTCGCCCCTCCCCCCTCCCCCCCCCCCCCCATGTCACGCCAGAATGGTGTCTGACCCTTCCCAAGGTGCCCAATGTATGTTTGTTAAAGAAAACAAACGATTAAATAAGGAGTAATTAAGTGACTGGGATTTGCTCACCTAATCACAGGATCTTGGAAATTGCTAAGGGTTTTAGAGATCATCTCTTCAAACCCTTCTCCTTGCAGGCCCGGAAGCTCAGATTCTGGTGGTCAAGGATTGGCTAAACTCCTACTGGTAACTGGTGATGGAACCAAGCCCACAATCCAGGCCTTCTCCTTCCCACTTCCTTAGACTTTCAAAGCGTATTGCCGCTAGGCATTTTGAACAACAATGATAGTACTGGAATCACTTATGATCATATCATTTTCTTCTTATTTATTTATTTTAACTGGTGTGATTTTGAAATAAACGAGAGGTTGATTTAGTCAAATTGTATTTGGAGTCCAATTTTAAAAAATGTGAACCCTTAATTTTAAATAATATTTACATTCTACCTGAACAACGATGAATATGCAGATATGTCCTAGGTGAACATCCAGAAAAGCAAAGCAATGAAAACAGGTGGACTGAATATACCATTTCTCCCTGAAACGTCTTCTGATTCTCAGCTCCTGATGGCGATGATTGGTTAGAGTAAAAGGTGTAATGTATGCTATTGGAGCCAACTTGAGGATCATTTGTGTGTTATAAGGAACACCACGACCATATTGTAGAGCTGAGACGGGAACTTTAAGCTGACTTATTTAGCGTTTTATGCATTGCACATTTTTTTATGTTTTTCAGTTTAGTTCAATTTAACAGATATTTACCTGCTGCAGTATATAATGCCTACTATGTGCCTGGTGTATTCTGGGCATTTGGGATAGATCAGTGAACACAACAAAGAAAGTTGTTCCTGCGGAGCTCAAGTTACAATTCATTCATGAGAATTTTTTCCAGATTTCGTTTGGCAGGTAGAAGAGAATTTCAGGGGCACCTGGGTGGTTCAGTTGGTTGAGCATCTGACCATTGATCTCAGCTCAGGTCTTGGTCTCCAGGTCGTTGGTTCAGGCCCTGTATTGTGCTGGGTGTGGAGCCTACTTGAAAAAAAAAAAAAAAAAGAGAGAGAATTTCAGTTTTGCCTAAAGTAGGGAAATGGACATAAATGTTCCAGATTATCTTCCTTCCAATCCTATGATTCTGCTGATTTTATAATCACTGAAAAGAAAGAAGCGAATTCAGTGAAGTTACTTGGACTTCTATAAACCAATACCCTCCTATACACTCACGAAGAGCAAGTCCCACATTTGGTTATTTTATGGATGTTCATTCGGAGTCTCTTAAATTACATTATCTTTAGTGCAGGGATATCGCCGCCTTGGTGACATTAAACTTAAGCATGGAAGGATTAGTTTTCTCAGTAGTGTTAGGGTACCCGTGTTAGTGTTACATACTGTAATTGTACTAGTTTGTAAGATGTAGCTTCTTATTTATTTATGAAGATGGTGTTCTGCTTTCATTTTTTCTCACTTTACATTTGTCTCCCATCCCCCTGACTATCCCATAGGCCACACAGTGTTGTGACTTCTTGGTAAATCCGTTACCAGGGAAGTTTTTATTCAGACATTCCAGTTTTAAGCATTTTCTAATTCTCTCACTTGCTTTTTCTTCAAAACGGCATGGTTTGCAAGCTTAGGCATGTTTATTGTTTTTAACAAAGGCTTATCAAAATGAACTTGGCAGTTTTTCAGTCGTATACAGCCAAAAAAAGTATTCAGTGCAGCTTTTGGGGCTGTTTATACATTCCTTACCTAACCAACTGCTTTGCTTTTAAAAATCGCTAATTTGGAAGCTATTTGCTTATGAGAGAACCTTTGTCGTATATCTCAAAACTCACCCGTTAAAGGGGTATAATAATTGAATTGAGAAAAACCAAATCCACATTTGATGTTGGGAGATTACGAGTACAAAGATGTCCTCTCTGTCTGTTTCTAATTTGTTCTACATCAAAGGACTTCGGGAAGTGTCATTATCTAACAATGTCCTATTTGAAAGTGGTCTCTGTTAAACACTTGGAGGAGAGTCACGATTTCTGACGGCTGCTAGGCACCCAAGATGAGTTGATTTTCTTCATCCGCCCACCACTTCAGACACCCATCAGGAACCCGTCTCCTTTACCCCTTCTTTTACTCCACACTCATGAATGGGATGAGTTGCTGTAGCCAGGTAGGAAGTTACACGCCATTAATTAATTATTTAATGTGCTCCTTCTTTACTTAATGAGTAAGTAATAAACACTTATCACTTCTACCCCCTCTGCATGCCATCCCCTCCATCTCCCCCCCCCCCCCCAGTACTCCTGGGTAATGGAGTACTGACCCACACTAAAACAACACATTGGGTTAGCCAGTGCCCTCCTTCCCTCTGAAACACCTATTGGTTGCTGCTCAGAGCACAGGGGCCACTATGGCAAGTAGCTATCATCACAAGAAACTGGTGTACTTTGCTTTTATCAGCCCAGGTGTATGCTTACAGTGGCGTTTGCTCATAGTCCTGTTTATTCCAGCAGAACTTGCTGGTGTAATTTTGCAATTTAATGAAATGTCACATAAAGCAAAGAGACGGGAATGCCAAAGAATGCCTTTTCTATAAAAACTAAATCGATTGCCGTATAGGCGCATAAAAGTAAGTCATTTTTTTTAAGTTTATTTATTTATTGTTGAGAGAGAGAAAGTGCAGGTGGGGGAGGAGCAGAGAGAGAGAGGGAAAGAGAGAGAATCCCAAGCAGGCTCCACACTGACAGTGACAATGCAGGGCTCGGATCCATGCACCGTGAGGTCATGACCTGAGCCAGCGCTTAATCTGCTGAGCCACCCAGGTGTCCCAAAAGTAAGTTATTTTTAAAAACAGTATCAACACACGCTACAACACGGTTGAACCATGAAAACATTATGCTAAATGAGAGAAGCCAGACACAAAAGACCACATGTTGTACGATACGCCCACCATAGGCAAATTCATAGAAACAAAAAGTAGTTTCGTGGTTGCCGTGCTATGGGGGTGGGGAAAGTTGAGGGTGACTGGTGAGGGTTACATGGTTTCTTTTGGGGATGATGGCTTTGTTCTCGAATTAGATAATGGTGATGGCTTTGTAGTATGTGAGTGCACCGAACTGTAGCCTTTAAAATGATTAAAACAGTAAATTTTATCTCAACCTCCTCCCCCAAAGATAATGAAGCTAAATAGAGAAAGAAAAGTCAGCAAACAGGCTGCTACTATTTAGGCATGGAACCGACAGCTATAAATGATTGGAAAACTATAATAAAGCAAATCCAGAAAGATTTTGCACTCAGGTTTTTCCACAAGTGACTTTAAGGTACAAGTGCTTTTAAGAAACAGAAGCAGGAAATCTGGGTGTGGTTTCACCAAGAAGGCAACCCAGAACTCCGGTCGTGACCTGATAGCTAGAGGTTAGTGAGTGATTTTGCTCGTATTTATGTGACTAATGTTGAAATACAATGTTTGAAATATGTCGTATCAACTTTTTGACTCTGTTTTTACTGACGTCTGACTGCCCCCGTTAAGAGAGATCTTAATTTTTCAGTTTCTTAGAGTACCTGTGTATCTTGAAAATAGCTCATCCCTCTGTTTCTGGAGAGAACTTCCATGTTTATAAGCCTCTCTTATGGATGTAATGTTAGTTACTTCCTATTTATAAAGGGGACCTGAACCTAGTCTTCAAGCTTTAAATCCCCATAAAAGTCACTGTCTGTCTCCCCCCAAGATATCTTATGACTACTATATGTAAACAGAGTAGCCACATAAAATCTTAACCACCCCAATACTTAAACATTTGTTAACTTTATAATTTTTCAAATATTTCTGAGCGCAATCCACCATTTTCTGGTTTATTTAGCACATTACAGATTAAAGCTGTAATTACCTATCTGGGAGGCCAAGGGGTGTTATTTTTGTAATTTTACTTTTTTGGATGGAATACTTTCCACGGGAGTAAGCTCATATTTACCTACTGAAACCAGTCGTGTTTCTTGAAATAGTAATGTCATCGTTCTAAACTTGTGACTTCAAAACACCTGCATTCATAGCCCATGAAGGAACTGCCCCCCCCAAAAAAACCCCCAAAACAAGCAAACATAACCCAAACCCACACTCACAACTAAGTTAGATCTGCTTGAAGGGAGAATAGAGAGCTATTTCTTCAGTCTGATGTTGGTCAACCAGACAACTAGCAAAAAGCAATCTTGACCATCATTATTAACGGGTCACGAATGCGGAAGCCCACTCACAGGCATCACTGCCATCAAAAAGAAGGTGTTTGTCCCAGGGATACCTGGCTGGCTCAGTGGGTAGAGCACACGACTGTTGAACTTGGGGTCATGAGTTTGAGCCCCAAGTTGGGTGTAGAGATTACTTAAGGAAATTAAAAAGAAAAGTGGTTTGTCCAAGTTGAGGCCTGACTACTGAGTGATCAGTCACTTGATTCAAGACTAGTTGATTCAGCGGTTCTCAGCGCTAGCTTCACATTAGAATCACCTGGGAGGGAAGAACAGTATTTGTGCCAAGGACCCATCCTCAAAAATTCTGATTCACTAGGTCTGGGTTAGGGCCAGGGCACCAGTGGTTTTTCAGCCTCCCCTGGTGAACCTCATGTGTAGGCAGGGTTGTGAACCTGATTTATATAATACTTAATAATTTTACACTTTTTCAGAACAACTTTTATTGAAACAAAGTATGATTTCTTAACATACTTGATGAAAATATGAAACATGTGGGGCGCCTGGGTGGCGCAGTCGGTTAAGCGTCCGACTTCAGCCAGGTCACGATCTCGCGGTCCATGAGTTCGAGCCCCACGTCGGGCTCTGGGCTGATGGCTCGGAGCCTGGAGCCTGTTTCCGATTCTGTGTCTCCCTCTCTCTCTGCCCCTCCCCCGTTCATGCTCTGTCTCTCTCTGTCCCAAAAATAAATAAAAAACATTGAAAAAAAATTAAAAAAAAAAAAAAAGAAAATATGAAACATGAGACTTTTTTCTTCTTTTTAATTAGTACTACAATTTCTCTGTATGGTACTCACTCAGTATATGGGAAGCTTTCCCAATGGTCGAATGAATTTTCGCTGATTTTCCTCCTGTGGGAGGAATTCACTGAGCTCATGTCAGTACAATGTCAGAATAACCAAATCAAGGGGTGCCTGGGTGGCCAAGTCAGTTGAGCATGCAACTCTTGATTTTGGCTCAGGTCATGATCCCGGGGTTGTGAGATTGGTCCTGCCTAGGGCTCCTCGCTGAGCACGCAGCCTGCTTGAAATTTTCTCTCTCTCTCTCCTCTGCCCCTCCCCCCTGCTCACATGGGTCTGCGCACCCTCTCCCAAAAAAACATAAAAAACCCAAAAAACAACCCAAAAACAAATAGACCAAGTTGGTGTTATTACAGTCAACCAACCAATAATTGATCAGTCACCCTACTTGTTCTATGTTTTGGTGATTGTTTTTCTTGAGGACAGTAATTTGGCCTTTTCTACAACAATCGGTTTCCTCTATAATAACTTAAAGATGTGTCCTTGTTTATTATGCATTTCCTCAAGTTGATAGGAATCTTAATGTTCAAACTTGTTTCTGAATACTTTTTGTTTAACTGTATCAAGATAAATTTTGAAAATACATGGTTTCTGTGTAAGAAATACCTAAGACTCGTAGAAGCAAGCAGCTTAAACCTTGCCTTATGTGACTTAAAAAAATAGTGTCTACTTTAAAAAAAATTTTTTTTAACGTTTATTTATTTTTGAGACAGAGAGAGACACAGCATGAACGGGGGAGGGGCAGAGAGAGAGGGAGACACAGAATCGGAAACAGGCTCCAGGCTCCGAGCCATCAGCCCAGAGCCTGATGCGGGGCTCAAACTCACGGACCGCGAGATCGTGACCTGGCTGAAGTCGGACGCTTAACCGACTGCGCCACCCAGGCGCCCCAATAGTGTCTACTTTTAAGTTTTTCCTTACCATTAAGATTTACTGTCTTTGAGAAAATGTGATAAGGTGATAGACACAGTGAAAGACGCTGATCTAGTGCACTTCTTAGAACTGACTTTATGTTTAATGACATTTGTTCTTATTTTACTTCTAATACTGTTGGGAATTCTCACCCACTGTTACCAGTTCGCTGTCCCCAAATGTGCTTTCCCCGTTGATTTTTGTATTAAAAGTAGCACCTTCATGGGTGTTGGCCAGTCATTTTTGAACTGTGTTTTGCAGATTTCTGGGAGTTTCAAGGAGTCGCAGGGGCTGTTATGGGGCATGGGGACAGTGAGGGGGAAAGATGTCCTGCATCCGGTTTGGGGTTCCCTTTGGTGGTCTCGACTGCAACCTGAGCAGGTGTGCTATTCTTGGTTTCGCATTTTGGATTTCCAAGTCAGATTTTATCTGAACAAAGGCTTTCGTGGTGAAAACAAGTTGGTAAATGATTAGGCCACGTGTTTGTAAGTTTCTGCTTCTGCAACCCTGCCAAATTTGGTTTATGTCATTCTGGTAGCTCCTTATTGTTTCTAACTGCTACTGTGCACCTGTGTTGAAAAAGCATGGGAAGACCTTGGTCTTACTAACTTTATATCCTCTGTGCCTGTGCAGACAGACAGTCAAATGCACAGTTAGATATTCTGGGCAAGAAGCATAGATTGGGAGTTATCCGCGTAGAGACTCAGTTTAAGTCCCGCATCTATGGAAGTAATCGCCCAAGGAGAGCGTCTATAGAGAGACATGAAGTGAGTCAAAGATGAAATCGTGAGGAATGGCTCTTCTGGGTCAGGTACCCTCTGTAGTCACATTTTGGTCAATGGAGTTTCCTCTTTACTTTGCCATTTCCCCACGTATACTTGGGCATAACTGTCAAAAGAGTTGGAGTATGACTGTATATGTGTGTGGGTGGGGGTAGGGGATGAGGTCAGAGCACATAGACTGTGGAAACCATCCAAGGATGTTTTCTGTTTCTTTGAATACCCTACATCCTAGAGGGCTTATTCTTTTTTTTTTTTTTTAATTTTAGAGAGAGAGAGTACACGCATGTGCAAGCAGAGGAGAGGCGGCGGGGAGGGCAGAGAGAGAGAGTGAGAATCTTAAGCTCCACACTCAGTGTGGATCCCAACGTGGGGCTTGATCCCACAACCCTGGGATCACGACCTGAGCCAAAACCAAGAGTTGGACACTCAAATGACTGAACCGCCCAAGCGCCCCACCTAGAGGGCTCCTTCTGTATGTGTGTTGACGAGCAGAACAAGAAGATAAACTTGAGTGATTGCCTCATGGATTTGGTAGTGAGAGAGCCATTGCAGTATTTTTGGCCTACAATGATTTGTTAAGAAGCATTATGGTTTCTTGACTTTTAAAATTCAGACGTTGCCCCCACGTCTTCATTCTCCCCTCTGGAACGAGAGTGGTGACTGCTAGGCTCTCGGTAAGGTCCCACTGAAGCCCCAGGGTGAGTCTGCATTCCAAAGGGTCTGAAGCTTTATTCTGTTTCATTGACACAGACCCTGCCTTCAGTGCTGGCCAGCTGTTTGGCAAATTTACTTACAAGTCTCAACGGGCAACAGCGTATTAACATAATTTATTAACTCATGAACCCTCTTAGAAAAGCTCAAAGTACCATGGTAAAGAATAAATAAATGTTCATAAATAAGATACGGGCAAAAGTATTTTGCTTCATAGTTAGGGGGTTCCAACAATAAGGAGGTTGGTCGTTGTATCAAAAAATTAAGCACCACACATTTATTTCTTCTCATTTCTACTTCTTTTGGTTGACTTCTTCCCCACTCAAAAAAGATAAAGTACAGAAAACCATATATTCTAATTTTATTAGAGGTGAAGGTCTAATTAAAGTTTCAAATGACACTGAATAGCTGCTGCATCCAAATCAGCATCTTGGAACTGTTCTGGCACATTCTGCTTTCTTCATAAACTCTTGCACGATGGCATACCTAACGGGTGGCATATACAGGCAATGTTAAGGTAATGCGTCAGTTTGGGTTTTTTAAATTTTAATGGTTTTTAAGCTGGGAAGAGACATTTGAATTAGATGAAATGGAATTCATTACTTGTAAAGCCCCTAATAAAAAACATATTGGGATTAAGTAGTGTTAAAATAACTCAGTGAGTTTACCGCTTCCTCAGGCAAGTGTGTGCTGAGTACTTGCGTGCATGTGCTAGGTACTTGTGTCAGGTGCTGAAGGCCCACAGAGAATAGAGAGGATTTTATCCAAAGGCTTACAATCTCCTAGGGGATCCGGATGTGTGGACAAATAGTCACGGCATTGTGAAGAGCCCCCTAAAGACCACCTGCTACCTACCTGGTTCAGAGCCAGAGACACTTCATGCTGCCTAGGTTGATCAAAGCATTAAGGAAGGGTAGAAATTCATGAGGCAGACAACAGGTGCAGGCACAATACGTGCAAAGGCACTGGGGTGGGAAAGTCACACTGTGGATGGGACTTCAGGGCGGACCTGCAGTGTATGCATATGGCTAGATGCTAGATAGGACCAGAAGAACTGGCAGGAGCAAGATCATTTAGGGTCTTTGTGTACCACACCACTGAGTTTCAGTTTTGCTTTTGTTGCTAAGAGTAGTCCTTGGAGGCCTTTAAACAGGGGGATGGGGTGGGAATGGGGGTTGGGTGATAAAATTAGCTTGTGTTTCAAACATGTATGTCTGAATGAGGCTTGAAGAAAGGTCCAAGAGGGTGACACACTGGGGGCCTGTTGAAATGGTACAGATGGGAAGTAAGGTTAATGCCTCACGTAAGACTTCTGCTTTATTCATATTTATATTCTCCGTGCTTGCTGCCCTTATAGGGATGTGGTGGAGATGGCTGGTTAGGCAATTTGATAATCTGGGCAAGCAATCCAGAAGGTGGGCATCACCAGCCAATAGGCTCAGTTGAGCATGACAGGATTGGATGAACAAGACATAATTGGATGTAATTACCCAGGGAGCACGTAAAGGATGACGTGTGAAATGGGTCCAAAAATTGTGGAGGATAACTGGGGTGTGTTCGTTCATGTTATACCCAGGGCACCTCTTGGTCATCATGCCTTTCTTTTCCCACTCTAGTTACATGTTGATCTTTTTCACTAGCCCAACGGTGAGGGCAGAGGCTATGTCTTCTTTACAGTGTCACTGCCATTGTTCACGGTTTAAGTCCTGTGTGTGGAAGTAAGCACCCAAGGAGAGTGTTTATAGAGAGATGTGAGATGGATCAAAGATAAAAATCCTTGCACAGTTCCAGAAAGTTCCACTCATGTGTCTGAGTAGTTGTGTCTCACGGTGAATAGTGCCTCCTGGACTTGTGCTTCAGCTGTGCCTGCCTTACTTGTCCCAGTGGCTGTCACGGTGCCTGAGACATGGTAAGAGTTCAGTAGTGTTTGTTGGATGAATGAATAAATGATACACCATCGAATGAGTGGTCAAAGGAAGAAGGATCTAGCAAAAGAAAGTAAGAAGTATGGGTATGTAGGGAAGAAGGATACACAGGGAGGACTCCTGTCACAGAAATTCAAGGAAGAAAGAGTTTCAACAACGAGAGATTGCCAAATGCTGCCGAGAGGTCAATGAATTAAGGATGGCAGAGTTACCACTGGCAATTAGGAGTCGTTGGTGACGATGTCTAACACGGTGTGAGCAGTATGTAGGGGAGGGAGAAGCCAAATTCCATTCCATTGAGGAGGGAGTGAGAAGAGGGATGAGGAGACAGTGTAGACAGATCATTAAGAGGCTGGGTTTGTGAAGGGACAAAAGTCACTGGGGGCACCTGGGAAGGTGGCACGGTTGGAGGGGGGT
This sequence comes from Felis catus, assembly GCF_018350175.1. Classification (NCBI taxonomy): domain Eukaryota; kingdom Metazoa; phylum Chordata; class Mammalia; order Carnivora; family Felidae; genus Felis; species Felis catus. The sequence continues at coordinate 50,241,652 of NC_058378.1, read as the reverse complement.
TTCTTCCCTTGTCTTCTCTTCCCTTCTTTCCCCTCTCACATTTCTCCTTCCTGCTTTCAAGATGAGAGATACTTGAGTAACTGTGTAGGCTAAAGAGGATCCAGTATAAAAGTCTAGGTTCAAAATATAGAAACTAGAAGAGGGGATACTAACCTGAAAAATATAAAAGGACATGTCTTTCTTTTGAAAGGAACAAAAGGGATCAAGGATGTGTATGGATAGGGATGAACTGGAGGAATAAGCTGAAGGGGAAAAATGGAGTAAAAGCAGCCCCCATTTTCCCTATAAAATAGTAACAGCATTTTTGGGACAGTTCATATGTTCTAAGCATTGTTAAGGCTACTTTACACGTGTTAATAACTCTCTGAGTTCTTGCAACAATCACGTGAGGAGGGAGTTGTTATCCCAATTTTAAAAACAAGACAACTGAAGCCGGGAGGGGTTCAGCATCTTGCTGAGGTTGTACAGCTGCTAAGAAACAGAACCAGGAAGCCCCTAAAGCTGTTCGCCACCCTGCTGAGGGGTACATGGAGTACTTAAGATTTTGAATAACCATTGTGCAGATGGAGCAGGTGCTGATATTGTTGCTGAGTCACTTCGAGCACTTAGTTTACGTGTTGGAAATCATAACTGTGCCATTTAATTTGCAAGGCTGAGAGATTTCCTCTAGCGAAACTTGCCTTACCAGTTATAGGAACGGACAAGTTTGGATGGTCTGAATTGATTCAAAATTGGGGATTGGTGGTTTGGAAGGAGTGGGGGTGTCAGAAAAAGAGCAATTGACATAGCAGAGAACGAGCTCTAGCCTCTAAGGAGTGGGATAAGCTGAGGAAATGGGAGAAAATGGAGAAACCAGGGACGTGGGCGCTCAGGGAGGTTGGAAACTAGGTGCAGTAGGAGTTAGGGAATTGCTGTTGGATAGAAGGTTGGGGTTTGGGAGGGATACTGACATCTCACAACAACTGTAGATTCCAGAAGTGAGGATTAGCACTGGTGATGATTGATGATGTGGCTTTGGGAGTACATGGCTAAATTAAATGGAGGTGAATCTTTTTTTTTTTAACTTTATCTTTTTTAATTTGCATCCAAGTTAGTTAGCCTGTAGTGCAACAATGATTTCAGGAGTAGATTCCTTAATGCCCCTTACCCACTTAGCCCATCCCCCCTCCCACAACCCCTCCAGTAACCCTCTGTTTGTGCTCCATATTTAAGAATCTCTTATGTTTTGTTCCCCTCCCTGTTTTTATATTATTTTTGCTTCACTTCCCTTATGTTCATCTGTTTTGTCTCTTAAAGTCCTCATATGAGTGAAGTCATATGGTATTTGTCTTTCTCTGACTGGCTAATTTCGCTTAGCATAACACCTCCGGTTCCATCCACGTAGTAATACTCCAATACAGTAATACTGCCGAGAATACTCCACATCTTCTTTATCGAATGGAGGTGAATCTTAAGGGTTGTGATGAGCTCAAGGTTGAGGCTGAGATCAGCCAAGATGTTGGGGACATGTTGACTAGATCCTTTCTCTTGTTGGAAGATGGTGCCCACTAGCCCCGTGGACTGGTCTGGACTTTAGAAAGCTGTAAGACAAGTATGTTACAGTTCTAGGGAAAGATACAAAAGGTTGACTGATATCCGGCATGCAATAAATATCACTCGATCTCAATAGAACATTGTCAAAAGACAGTTGAATAGCTTCTATTTTGCACTGTCGTTTTTGAAAAACTAACTTGCAAGTATCGGTTGGCAAAACAGCACATTTCACAAGTAACTTCTGATGCTTTCGCCAAATCGTCCTTATCAACCTGCCAAGAAAGGACTGCGTGCTCTCACGAAACCCCCTCTTCCTCCTCCTTCTCCCTCCTCTTTCTTTTCTCTGGTAGTGTGCAGTACAGCACTCTGTGGGCGGGGAAGCAACTGGGGATCATCAGGCTTCCAGCTGTCGAGCTTTGTTGTGATTTGTGGGGGTGGGGGTCATGGGAGAGGGGCCAGAAACTTGAGTGGGACTCAGTGTGGTGTCTTTGCTTCTATAGTTAGCCATGTGATGGGAACCAGCAATATGCATTCTCTTTGTACAGCTGTGCATACCACTGTCTGCTTTCCTCCTCTGCCCATTCAGGATTTTGGAAGTCAAAATTAGATCTGATGTAAGCTTAGAAAACCCACATGTGAGGATCTGGGGCTACCGCACAGGGGACAGGACACGTGTGCTGGGCCCGATGTGTAAATGGCTTTTGTAGAGAGTATATCAGGTGGGCGGTTTGGGGGTATAAGAACGGAAACTCCAACCTGGCCTGGCTTCACTGGTAAGGACAAGGATTCTTTGTGCGGTGGAAAGTCCAGGAGCAGAAATATCTGCGCTCTGACTTTAGTTCTCTGTGATTCTCTTGGCTCTGCCCCTGCCATGGTCCTCAGATGGCTACGGTTGTTTGAAGGGCCACATGGAAGGGGAGCGACGGCATCTTTCACGTCTGCTCAGTAGTGACGAAATCTTTCCAAGAAGCTCCCGAAAGACTTTGTTGTCACTGGCAAAGTTTGGGTCACTGCCCTTTCCTTAAATCAGTCCATGACTGGCTGGCGGAACAGGATTGCTATGATTCTTGATTAGCCACTTGGGATGGACTGGGATGTTGGGAATCACGTCCATGTTAGAGAGAAGGCTTGAGGCCATTATTATAAAATTCCAGCCTCCTCAAGGGGAAGGGGCCTTGGAGGACCGTCAAGTCCCCAAGTCAACATTTGCTGGCAGTAAGGATTTGGACAAACTATTCTGTGAGCTTCTGTTTTCTCTTACAGGATCACTGTGGGACTCGAAAACACTTTATATAAACTTTAAGGAGCTATACAAATGCTAATTTTTCATTTAATAATAATGATGATGATAATAAGGATAACAGTTTCATTTACTGAGCACTTACATGTTCCAGGCACTTGCAGAAGGCATTTAATGCATTTTCTTTATTACTCACTAAACACAGATTGAGCAACCATTATACTCAAGGCATTCTCCTAAGTGCTTTATTTCTGATCTCTGTTAAGCTGAGATCTGGAACAGTAAGGCTAGGGACAGAGAAGGAGGGGGGGCGGTGCTCTGTTTCATGTACGGATTTCAGTTTTTCGGACTGCGTGACTGAGAAGTGGCAGCTGGCTTGTGGTGCCTCTGACAATTGCTCTGTTTTCTGCCACTGATGGCCTTTGGCTAACTAGTGCAGGGCTCCCTGAACCGGGGATTTGCCGCACACAGGTGTGCATGTGCTTTTGATGCTTTTCTTTTATAAGCGTTTGCATGTTTCTGCTCTTGAAATAGAGGGATTTATAAGTGTTTATTAGGTGCTTGTCTGTGCTGCCTCATCTGAGCCTCATGAAGTCAAGCCTTATTTTGTATTTATACTGAGGCTTAGTGGTCATGAGATCCTCAGGTAATGAAGTCTGTAGGTGGTGGGGCATCGGTTTTTTGATGTTGCAAATTGCCCTGCTGTGAACATCATTGCAAAGTGAACTTTTTTCATATTTTGGTTTTGGGTCCTTCAGATAGTTTCCCTGAAGGAGAATCTGGGTCAGAGGGTCTGAACTTTTTATACAGATTGCGTGATTGGTTCACGGAAGGTTTTTGAATGGTGAAAATGGCACACTTGTAGTGTTTTGTTTTGTTTTTTAATGTTTGTTTATTTTTGAGAGAGTGAGAGCAAGTGAGGGAGGGGCAGAGAGAGAAGGGGACAGAGGATCCGAAGCAGACTCTGCAGGAACAGCAGTGAGCCTGATGCAGGGCTTGGAACCGTGAGATGATGACCTGAGCCGAAGTCAGACGCTTAACGGCGGACTGAGCCCCCCCCCAGGCGCCCCGGCACACTTGTAGTGTTACTTGGGGATCATGTGTTCTCTCATTCTACGGTGTTTTATATGCCCGGGATCATAAGGTATTTCCAGAAAATCTGAACTGTTCTAATACCATACAACTTACATTTTCCCGGGTCCCCCCTCGCAATTATAATAAAAACACTGTTACTGTGGCTCAGCCCCTACTGGATTTTGAGGAGGTCCCGCCTATGTCAGTTCCTCCCTATTAGTTCCTAACATCCTGGGGAGAAACTAAACTTCTCCATCTTGATTTATCCTTTCCTTAGTGTGTGAGTTGCTGCTCTTGAGGCTTCTTGATCTGCATGCAAATAGACTCCCTGCAGGGCTATCTTTGATGCACATCTGCTTTTTATTCGTAGTTCTGGCCCTCATGCTGGGAGCTCTGCTATACTCTTAGACAATATGTGAGCAAATTGATGGGGAAAATGAAGAGATATACTGTGTTTTTTTGCTGATGCAGTATGAATATGGAAGATCTATTTTGGTGTTGTGGTGCAAATAGAACGACTTCCATTCAGATGACTTGACTTCCCCTGTAATTCTCTCAACGGTTCCTAAAATACTTCTCTCCCCAATTCTTCCTACCCCACCAGATCTATTGATGAATGAAGCTACGTAGCCAATGGAAAGTCAGGGGAAGAAACCACGGCTATTCTTAAATAGATTTAAAAAAAATCATAATTGCAACCATAGCCAATTTGTGTGTGTATTTTGCTCTTTGTACATTTCCTCAGCTAGTTTTTCACACTAGTGTGTTGAGTGGGATAATAGGAAAAAGCAAAAGAGTGGGACCTTGCAGGGGACTCTCAACAGAGCACACAGTGTGACCAGGGCTGGAGGGGACACAGAGAGTGCCGTGGCAGCAACTAAGTGGTTGGAGGGAGGGCCCAGGACAACCCTATGTAGCCCGTAGGACACTGGAGCCCCAAGAGGCCACTCCTGCCTGGTTGGTTACACAGCAAGTCAGTGGGAAAGCCTGGATTTCAAACCAGGTCTTTCTACATTCAAATGGCACCTTCTTTATTTGCTTTTTTTGTTTTCTTTTTCCAGATTTGAATTTTCAAAATTACCTCTAAAATAATTCAGACTTCACAGAAGGGAACAAAAGGGCATACTGCTTCCCCCACCTTCTCTCATATCTGAGGCTTATGTTATTTTTTATTATTTTATTTTAATTCTAGTATAGTTAACATATAGTGCTTAGTTTCAGGTGTTCAGTATGGTGATTCAGCACTCCCATATGTTACCAGTGTGGACAAGCACACTCCTTAATCCCCCCAGCCCCACTCACCTCCCCTCTGGCAACCATCAGTGTGCTCTCTATAGTTAAGTATCTGTTTCTTGGGGTGCCTGAGTGGCTAAGCTGGTTAAGCGGTTAAGCGCCTGACTTCAGGTCACAGGTCATGATCTCACAGTTTGTGGGTTTGAGTCCCATGTCTGTGCTGATGGCTCAGAGCCTGGAGTCTGCTTTAGATTCTGTGTCTCCCTCTCTCTCTGCCCCTCCCCTCTTGTGTTTCTCCCTCTCTCTCTCTCTCTCTCTCTCTCTCTCTCTCTCTCTCTCTCTCTCTCAAAAATAAATAAATAAATGTTAAAAAAAAAAAGGGGGGGGCACCTGGGTGGTTCAGTTGGTTGAATGCCAACTTCGGCTCAGGTCATGATCTCACAGTTCATGAGTGTGAGCCCCGCATCAGACTCTGTGCTGTGACAGCTCAGAGCCTGGAGCCTGCTTCAGATTCTGTGTCTCCCTCTCTCTCTGCCCTTCCTCTGCTGATGCTCTGTTTCTCTCTCTCTCAAAAATAAATAAAAACTAAAAAAAAGAAAAAAAACGAATCTGTTCCTTGTCTTGTCTCCTACCCTGTCCCCCCTTGCTTGTTTGTTTCTTAAATTCTACATTGTGAGTGAATCAAGTTTACAGTTTACATTTTCAAATCTCCCCCTTCCACCAATAGGACTCAAGAAGCTATTTTCATTTTGAATTTTTAAAACATGGCTCTTGGAGCGCTTGGGTGGCTCAGTGGGTTGAATGTCCTACTTTGGTTCATGGTTCATGGTTCGTGAATTCGAGCCTCACTGGGCTTGCTGCTGAGGAGGCAGAACCCACTTAGGATCTTCTGTCCCCCTCTATCTCCACCCCCCCCCTTTCAAAAATAAATAAATAACATTAAATAAACCTTAAAAAGACTCTTAAACCCTTGAATTTTTCTCGAATTAGGCCTTGGCAAGAACTATTTGCCTATCATGGATTTAGGGGGTTCCTCACCCTTATTGGAAATATCAGTTGGCCCCCAAAGTCTCGTACCTTGGACAGAATGTTAACCCAAAAGAAGTGCTAAAATTCAAATGGGAAATTACAGTGCCACTTAGTTCCTGTGATTTGCCAATTAATAGGAGGGGATTAAAAACTATTACTCTCTTCCTGTCCAAGTGGAGTTCAGTTTGAGAACCTTCCAGTAGTGAAGACTGGTAGACACTGAACTAAATTTCCCCTTCCAGCTTGATTCAACCAAGCTGCCCTAATTACAAGTTTGAAGGAGTTTATAATCTAGTAGGAAACAAGGTAGGCAGTCACCTTGCCAGGTAAAAAACAGGGTGCAGAGCAAATAACTCCTGGAAACAAGATCACAGAGAGAATACATCTATTCCAAAAGAAATCTTACCAGTTAATTACAGTATCCGTTCACAAGGAAATGGTCGGTCATGGCAGTTAAACCAGGGGTTGCAAAATCGCCCCTCTTTGGGAACTCAAGCGTGAAGTAGCTGAGTCTTGACCTAATAGGGAGGGAGCGGGCTGTCGCCAAATTGAGGAAAACATTCTTTCGCCATTGGACAGATCCTCAAGTTCTGTTCTTCGTGCCAGGGATATATCAGCCAACAAGGCCGACAGAAATCCCTGCCCTTCTGGAGTTTACATTCTAATTTGTCACTGCCTTGAAAAACAAATAACCAAGCCAGTTAGACTTCTCTCTAGAGTAAAAGTCAATGAGTCAGACACATTGGTGTGTTCCTGTAACCAAACTGCCCAGATCCCAGCTTTGTTTGCCTGGAGGCCCTTTTCACATAGCTGATGTTTCTGGATAAGTGAGATTCTTGTAATTACAATAGACGTTGAGGTGGCTAATTTTTGGCATTCTGCTCATTCTGTTGCCTTAATTTGCCAAATAACCATAATTATAAAATACTTTTGGCTCTACAAGGCAGCCCCTGGTCTATTTCGTTCCAGTTTTGCTACTGAATTGAAAATAGAGCATTGGGAAAAAGGCCATCTGTCCTTGCATGGATTGTGTTAATTGGTGATGCCCTAGTGCCGTTGACAACCACCCCAGCTCCCTCGGGGCTCCCCTGCGCTGGGAGCTCCCCCCACCCCCACGCCCACCCACCGGGAGCCGTGTGACTCTGATGAGGTCACTAGAATAACACGCTTGAGAGCTTGGACCTCAGAAACCATGTGCCTTTTCTTTGAGCTTCTTGTGGGAAAATGGGGATAAGGAGCATTTGTGACTGCTCTTATCTCATTTTTGCAGATGGAACTTCTGCTGGGTCTGCAAAGTGAGGCGAAATTGATAGTTTGGGAGAGAGAAAACGCTGGCCACTGGCAGGGATTAGAGTCCTCTGTTCTGTTCAGCCTTCGATGCCTGAGAGACTGTCTTTAGCAATTTAACGGGTATTAAGGATGTGAATGACTGTGGCCCGGATTCCTGTCTCAGGAACTTCTTGGCGTGTGTACCCACGAGCTCCTGCTTGCCTTGCATGTGGGGGGTGCTGTGCTGAGCCCGGAGGCAGTGATTTTGCCAGTGTCTCAGCAGTCCCGACCTGGGGCATGTTCCAGTGGGGGGACCTGAGAGTCCCGACAGGCCACGTTGTATTACAGAAGTGGTCTTGGGTTGTTACCGCGAATCTGTGTGCCCTCAAGTAATCCCATCACCCACTGAAATTGCTGCCAAACGCCTCGTGGGCATCTTTACATCTACACAAAGTCCAGTGGGCACTGTTGGGAGCCCAACGTTTGTGTCTCCCCTGCATATGTCGAAGCCCCAACCCGCAATGGGGTGGTCTTAGAAGGTGGGGCCTTTAAAGTGTTAAGTTTAAGTGAAGTTGTGAAGGTGGAGCCCCGTGATGAGATTAGTGTCCTTAGCAGAAGAGGGAGAACGGGGAGGGCTGAGGAGAGGCCATGTGAGCACACAGCCAGAATTTAGCCCCCTGCCAACCCCAGGAGGAGAGCTCTCACCAGAGCCCCACCATGCTGGCACCCTGGCCTCCGACTTCCCGCCTCCACAACTGTGGTATTTTGTTACGACAGCCCGAGTGGACTAGGACGGGCTCAAGTGCCTCTTTTTAGAGTCTTACCTGATCTGCCAGTAGGGTTGATAATGCTGTTCCTTTCTTCTTTGACCTCTGACCCCGTGCTCTCCTGGATTTATCTTTACCTTTCTCAATTTCCTTGCAACCTCTACTTCTCCTGACCCTCCTTGAGAGATTGAGATTCCTCAGAGTCCTGCTCTCTCTCTTTACTCTCTCTTCTCTTCCACCTACCGTCAGGACACCTCACTCCTCAAATTGGGGTCTGTGGACCAGCACATAGGCCTCACTTGTGAGTTTATCAGAAATTCAGATCTCAGGCTCCACCTCAGACCTGCCGAATCTGAATCTGCCTTTAACAGGAGACACTCACAGAAGTCTGAAGGGCCTACTCTTTAACGTCTCAGTGACCAAGGGTGCTCCCCAGCACCTGTGTACATGTGGACACCAGACCTCTTCCCTGGGCCCTAGACCAGTCCCATAGGGATAGCAAATGTTCCCTGTCTAGAGCTTTGCTCCTCTTTTTCCAAATAAGCACCTATTCCTTTGGGCAACCAATAAAATACAGGGGCTCTACAAAAACTTAAACAAAATTGTTTTTTAATGTTTTTATTTAAAAAAAAATTTTTTTTTCAACGTTTATTTATTTTTGGGACAGAGAGAGACAGAGCACGAACGGGGGAGGGTCAGAGAGAGGGAGACACAGAGTCGAAAGCAGGCTCCAGGCTCCCAGCCATCAGCCCAGAGCCTGACGCGGGGCTCGAACTCACGGACCGCGAGATCGTGACCTGGCTGAAGTCGGACGCTTAACCGACTGCGCCACCCAGGCGCCCCTTTAATGTTTTTATTTTTGGGAGAGAGAGAATGCGAGTGGAGGAAGGACAGAGAGAGGGGAACAGCAGATCTGAAGTAGCTATGCACGGAGAGCAGCAAGCCCGATACGGGACCCAAACTCACAAACTGCAAGATCATGCCCTGGGCCGATGTCAGACACTCAACCAACCCAGCCACCCAGGTGCCCGTCTTCAGAAACTTTTACTTTAGAACTTCCATTTAACCTCATACTCCTGGTTAAATGGTTCCTTTGGGGTTAACAGAGCTAATCTAATAGGCAATATGCTCTGATCCGGCTGACCCCATTGTTCAGCTGGCCTCTCCTCTGAGTGATCCGTGCAGCTAACAGCCTTTGCTAAATATTTTGAATATTGCCCAGGGTATCATGTTCAATTCGTACCTTGTCTAACTTTTTCCCTCTGTAGTAAACTTGAAAGTATACAGGCACTTAATAAATATTTTTAATTAGTATTATTCATTATATTTGTTACTAACTGTAACATATTAAAGGTACTAGGACTTAATAGATATTTTTTAATGGTGAGCAAACATCAAGTTCTCTTGAGTGAAGTGCAAGCTTACCAGAATATTTGTGAATGACCCTAGTAGGGTTCCCTGGGAATGTAGTGTGACCTGATATGTCACATGATTGAATCATCCAACATCTTTTTGGGACAAGAAAAGTCAGAGGCAGGGGCGCCTGGGTGGCGCAGTCGGTTAAGCGTCCGACTTCAGCCAGGTCACGATTTCGCGGTCCATGAGTTCGAGCCCCGCGTCAGGCTCTGGGCTGATGGCTCAGAGCCTGGAGCCTGTTTCCGATTCTGTGTCTCCCTTTCTCTCTGCCCCTCCCCTATTCGTGCTCTGTCTCTCTCTCTGTCCCAAAAATAAATAAAAACGTTGAAAAAAAAATTAAAAAAAAGTCAGAGGCAATGCAACTGTCCGACAACAGAGGATTGGTGACATTAATTATAGTAAATTCACACAAATACTTTGCAGCCATTACGATGATCAGAGTACATTTATTAACATTCATGATGTCAAACTAAATGAAAAGAACAAAGTACAGATAAAATGATTACAGTTTTGGATTTTTTTTTTTTTTTTTGAGAAAGAGCAAGAACATAAGTGGGGAAGAGGTGCGGGGGTGGGGGGAGAGAGAGAGAGAGAGAGAGAGAGAGAGAGAGAGAGAAAATCTTAAGCAAGCTCCATGCTCAGTGCAGGGCCCTACACGGGGCTTGATGCTACTACCCTAGGATCATGACCTGAGCAGAAATCAAGAGTCAGACACTCGACCAACTGAGCCACCCAGGCACCCCAGTTTTGGATTTCTTTTTTTGAGGTATGGTGAAATATATGTAATGTACAGTTTACCATTTTAACCTTTTTAAGAGTACAATAACATTAAGTACATTCCTATTGTTAAGCAACCATCACCATCGTCTGTCTGCAGAACATTATTTTTTAATCACTTCAAACTGAAACTCCATACCTGTTAAACAATAACTTCCCATTCTTTGTGTGTCCAGCCCCTGATAACCACCATTCTTTGTGTTTCTATGAATTTGACTCACATAAGTGGAGTCACGTATTTGTCACTTTGTGACTGGCTTATTTCCCTTAGCATAATGTCGTCAGGGTTCGTCCGTGTTGCAACATGTGTCAGAACTTCCTTTTTAAGGCTGAGTAATATTCCATGATGTTCATAAACTTTATTTTGTTTACCACTTGAGTTGCTTCTACCTCTTGGCCCTTACGAATAATGCTGCTGTGAAGATAGCTGCACAGATAGCTGTTCGAGCCCCTGCTTTCACTTCTTTTGGGCATATACCCAGCAGTGGAACTGGTTGGTCATATGGTAATTCTATTTTTAATATTTTGCAGAGTCACCATACTGTGTTCCAACAAAGGCTGCACCATTTTACATTCCCACCAGCAGTGCCCAAGCCTTCCAATTTCCCTGTGTCCTTGCTAGCACTAGTTATTTTTGGGTTTTGTTTTTGTTTTTTATAGTCGCCATTGTAATGGATATGAAGTCTCAGTGTTGTTTTTAAAAAGATGTATTGACAGGCATACATGATCTAGAAAAAAAAAAAATTCTCCAAAGGATTTACTCCAAATAAAAACAGTACCTATTGGGTGGCAGGATGTAGATGATTTTTGTCATCTTTGTAGATGATTGTTCTCAACGTTTATTTATTTTTGGGACAGAGAGAGACAGAGCATGAACGGGGGAGGGGCAGAGAGAGAGGGAGACACAGAATCGGAAACAGGCTCCAGGCTCTGAGCCATCAGCCCAGAGCCCGACGCGGGCCTCGAACCCACGGACCGCGAGATGGTGACCTGGCTGAAGTCGGACGCTTAACCGACTGCGCCACCCAGGCGCCCCTGTAGATGATTGTTCTCCTTTTGCTCTATGCTCTCCTTTTTCTGCATTAAGGATGTATAATACGTGTAATTAAAAATGCCTGAAACTCAGAGTCAAGGTTTATCAGTTCAGATGTTGGCAGCAACTTGTGTGCCTCTGGCTGTGCAGCGCTCACGTGGGTCCTCATACTTGCTGATTTTGGACTTGAGGCTGCCCCTGTCATGTTGCCACTCTTCACGTTGAGGCCATCCACGGATGCTCCAGTGCTTGGGGCCCGGCTGCTGCTCATTCCTCTGCCCAGTGAAGCAGAACCAGGTTTTCTTGGCATTGGATGAGATGCAGGAAACTATTATAACCAGGTGTCAGCTTTCTGGTGCCCTAGGCCACTTCCTCCCTCATTTGGATTTTTAGCACAAAGAAATCTCCTTTTTGGGGGTGTTTACTCAGCAAGGTTTGGGCCGGTCGTCTTAACTGATTGCAAATGGAAGGGAAAGTTACTTTCTTCCTATTCTGTGAATTATACGCTCTGTAATTTTCCAAAGAGTTTCAAGGCTCATACATCACAAGATTGACTCTGTGTCGGCTTAAAAAGCAGTGAGGGTTGCATATGTACCAGTTCAGAAAGAACCAAAAGAAAAGCTTTCATGGAGCAAATCACTACCTTCATGAAAATAAGGGCTGTCCAGTTTACAGTAATACAATTTATTCCTTTTTTTTTTTTTTTTTGCTTACTGTATTTGTTGATGTGGTAGCTGAAAGGATGGCTTTCGGCTTATTTTTTTTTAGGGGTGGAGAGGGAGCCAGGGACGGGTATAAGGAGAGGCTTCAGTTAAAGCTCTCTGTACTTGTAATTGGGTGTTTTAATCAATTACCAATGACCTTTTGTGGGGACCTTCTTTTGTTGTTTTGCTTTGACGGGACGATTCTGGCTGCCGAGTTCGAGGGCCAAGATTTTGAAGCAAAGTCCAAGAGACTGTTGGAACAGTCCAAACTTGAGCTGTTAGCTCTTGTGCTGATCTTGTGCAGATAGGAGACAGACTGGTGAGATCCGACAACTGAGCCTGGGGCCTCATAGAGATGGAAGGAGTGGAAGCTGAGGACAAATTGTGTGTCGGGGAGGCGCGAGAGCAATTCCACATCTTCATCATGTTACATCTGGTTAAGGCATCGCTGTTGCTTTTATCTCCACGTTTCTTCCCTGTGCTCAGATTTCTCACAGACCTCTCAAGAGAGAAGCCGTCGATAACTTTGGGTTTGGCTTTCTGCCACCTTCTCCTCTCGCTTCCAGCTTCCTCCATGCCTGCCATTCCTTTCCGTCAGCATAGCCCCAGCCTGGTGCAGGCCTTGGTGGCCCAGATCGTATGGAGGCAACTTCAGACTCCACTGTAGGCACTGTTCCTGCCCACAGCCTGACTGTGGGCTCATCTCTGGTTACTCTGGGCACACCCACCCCTGACCCAGCTGGCCCCGTGGTCTTTTTCAGGTCACTGCCTCTGACTCACCTGCTCGTGTCTTTTTCTCGAGGCCATCTAGAATCCATGTGCTCCAGCACCCGCTGCACCCTCCCTCCCCTCTCTCCCTACAGTGCGTAACCACTCATTTTAGGCTGTTCACCATTATGCGCATCCGCAGGGAGAAGGCAGGCAGCCTTGAAAGAGGTCCTGCACAGGTTGATGGGGGAGGGTACAGGGACCTTTTATAATTCCAAGTGGGATCGGGATAACAACTATGGGTTAGATGGCGTTACGTTAATTGTTCCTGAGTTTTCTTTTTACCAAAGTTAAGTCACCATCTCATTTTAAAACCTTTTTTAAATAAAACAAGGCCATGTTTACATGTTGAGGTTAACCACGGACCCTACCACTCAAGTAAGACCTTTTTAATATAAAAAGAAAGTAATGAGAAAAAAGGTGGAAGCCGGTTACATGAGAAGTAAGCCATTTCGATGTATTTGTAATTTAATAACGTTTGTTATGCCAAGAGAGAGTTGCCCTGTCCTTTTTAAAGCCTGTTGTTGAATGATGTGGGGCTGCTTTTGAGAACATTCACTGGAGAGAAATGAACTGAGTGCTTGTCTGTCATTGACAAGGTACAAACAGGAACCCCCTGACCGTGACCTCAGATAGTAATTTTAATTGTGGGTAGAACACGCGTTTCCTATAAGCTTTGCCAGGCACTGTTGCTTCTCGTTTGTTCAATTTCTGCTGAAGAGGTGAAAGAGAGACGACTGCTGGCTTCTTTGGACAGATGGAGGTCTAATGGATATGAAGTCGGGGAATTCCTGATCCTTTGCCAAATTAATATTCATAAGCGTCGTGTTGGTCTCAGTCTGTGGCAACCCGTGTGATTTGGCAGCTGGAAACTTTAGTGCATGCTCCTTATGGAATGGGTACTGACTTTATCGATGTCCAGCAGATGCAGAGCTAAGATGAGTGATGTTTATTTGCTTCTGTAATCCCAAGGGCTCAAGGCACTTGACACATTTTTGATAGCCCTCCAGAGTGTGGCTCCGAAACCCTGCAAACCCCTGGGCAAGAGGCTGAATTCTCAGGAGCGTTGCTCGTCCGCTGGTGAACGCATGCAGGATCCAGTTCTCTGTCGTACCAGGGATATTTCGGTGGGCATCACTCCTGCCTGAATCCCGGCATCAGATGGAGGTTGTGCAGGCTGTATACCGCCTCTACTCCTCTTGTAAGCAGTTGTGAATCTGTGAGTAGCCAACCTACGTCACTGAAATGGAAAGCAACGCGGTGAGGATCAAATTGTCTTCTATTTATGAGGCAATGAATCTTGCATTTTCAATAAATATTGGTTGGGGGTTTGCTGTATGTTAGGCTTGTTCTAGTTGCTGGGAATCCAGCAGCATTTAAAGAAGATAGGCAAGATTCGCTCCCTCATGGGGCTTACAGTTTTGTAGTGAAGACAAACAGGAAACAAGTTAATGAATGAGACAACTTCAAATAGTGGTAGCTACATGAAAATGAAAAAGCCTAATTAGTGGAGAGTTACTAGGATTTGGGGGGACAGGGAACGTTGTAAATTATTATGGTGGGGAGGGGCTATCTTAGAGGCATTTGACCTAAGATCTGAATGGTAAGAAGGGGCCATCTATGTGAAGATACGGCATGAGGGGGCTTTCTGGCATGAAGGGGCTTTCTAGGCATGAAGGAACAAATGCAAAGGTCATGAGGCAGAAATGAATTTGAATTTGGCACGTTCAGAGAACAGAAAGAAGGATACTGCTCCTCCCATGGCTGAGAGGAAGAGTTCTAGAAGGTGACGTTTGAAGATTGAAAAGGGTCGGATCATTCAAGGCCTTATGTTATAAGGATATTAGGTCATATTCTCAGGGCAAGGGAGAAACCATTAGGGAGTCTTAAGCAGGGTCTGATAAACAGTGCTTCTTTCTACCCAACTTTACAGTTATAGTCTATAGTCTTCCCTTTTTATATCCTGACTTTTTACTATCTAATGTTCCAGATTTTTAAAAAAAATTTTTTTAATGTTTTTATTTATTTTTGAGACAGGCAGAGACAGAGCATGAACAGGGAGGGTCAGAGAGAGGGAGACACAGAATCTGAAACAGGCTCCAGGCTCTGAGCTGTTAGCACAGAGCCCGACGCGGGGCTCGAACTCACGGACCGCGAGATCATGACCTGAGCCGAAGTCGGCCGCCTAACCGACTGAGCCACCCAGGCGCCCCAATGTTCCAGATTTTTTATAAATACTTATATATATTTGATTAAAAAAAAGAGATCATGCCTAGTTTTACAACTGAATTCATCCACATATCTATATATCTGGAACAACTTCCCTGGTCGGTAATTACATGTTACAGTCCATCGTATATGCATCATAGCCAATGTCATTAACCACAATCAATTGAACTAGTAAGGGTTACTGTCTTTGTTTTCTTTGGTTATAAAAGTAATACTTGTTCCTTGTTATATTTTTTGTTTTGTTTTTTGTTCTTATATTTTTAAGTAGTACAGAATTAGATAAAATAAAATTGTACCTATTTCTAACTTCATTTTATGTCGTCTGAGTGCCCAAGTTTACTATTTGGAGGGAATAATTACCTAGTTAACATATGTACCTAAAATATAGTTTTGACCTCAATAAGAAAATGTTAGTTTATATATTATTGAAAGGGTCTTTTTTAATTAACAGAGACATGCTCTTAATGAAATAATTTTGGGTTTTCTTTTTCTGCCTGATGTCTATACCCTTCTAATTCCTTTTTTTTTTTAATTACATTTTTTTAGTGTTTATTTTTTGACAGAGAGAGAGAGAGAGAGACAGAGTGCCACGAGGGAGGGGAAGAGAGGGAGACACAGAATCTGAAACAGGCTCCAGGCTCCAACATGTCAGCATAGAGCTTGACACAGGGCTTGAACTCACGGAGTGAGAGATCATGGCCTGAGCTCAAGTTGGACGCTTAACCGACTGATCCACCTAGGCACCGCCCTCCCCGTACCCTTCTAACTCCTAAATCAGTTAATTGCACACAGGATAGCAATAGCATATAGTAGGATGTATGCTAGATTAGGAGTTAGGAGATCTGAATTTAGTTCCACTCTGCCTTTAACCAGCTGTGCATACGTAGACAGATTGGGGCTCCGAGCCCCTAACCCAGTGCTCTTTCCCCTGCACCATGAGGAATTCTCCCTTGTGCTTTTGCCAGGGACCCCTGTTGCACCATCGTGCTTTCCTCCTGAAGCTGAAAAGACCCGGTCTTTGAGTTTTCAGAAATCGGATGCAAACAATGCAATATACAATAGTTTGATTTAAGAATGATATACATTTCTTATTGGCATAAATAGTAAACGTTCCCCTGAATTTCTTTGTTTCTACTTCTACTCTTTAAGAATACATAAATAAAACCGAAGAAGCTTGATACCCAAGGAGAACGTGTTGATCAGTGTGGCACATGACCAGATGGATGGGTTCTGAGTGGACTCAGCATATGCATACAGTAGTCCCCCCCCCCGAGATGAAGCAAGGAGAATGATGTAAGCATGGTCTTCTTAAGGCTTAATTGTTTTGCTTTTCATATTTTAGTTGTATAGCACACCAGAAGTTGATGTTTGTGACTAGTGTGAGATGGGGGGCTGTGGGGTTTTGTGTTAAGATTTTTGCACACTCACATGTGGGGTATGTTTTCATCATATATTTTCTGTGTTTAGGGGACACCTATTGTGAACATTGGATCTCCTGAACTAATCCAATAATTTTCTTATGTCTCCACTCTAATATTCTATGTCTTTGTGTTTTTGTCTGCTTTTTGGGTAGACAAAGCTTTACCTTCCAATTCTTCTATTACATTCTAAATTTTTTTTTTTAATGTTTAGTTTTGAGAGAGAGAGAGAGAGAGAGAGCGTGTGAGCAGGGGAGGGGCAGAGAGAGAGAGAGGGAGACACAGAATCCAAAACAGGCTCCAAGCTCCAGGCTGTCAGCACAGAGCCCTCTGTGGGGCTTGAACTCACGAACTGCAAGATCGTGACCTGAGCTGAAGTCAGATGCTTAGCTGACTCAACCACCCATGCGCCCCTAAATTCCAACTTTCCACTATCATTATTTTTGATTCCAAGAGGGTTTTAGTTCCCAAATGTTTCTTTTTTAAAGACTCCTTTCGTTGTTTCATTTATGCACTTTTTTGTGTGTCTGAGGATAGTAACTATAGTGGTTTTTAAGTTGAAGTTTTTTAAGTTTATTTAACTTTAAGTTATTTAAGCCTTTACGTTTATTTATTTATTTTTGAGATAGAGCGCCCACAAGCAGAGAGAGAGGCAGAGAGAGGGAGAGAGAGAATCCCAGGCAGGTTCTGCACGATCAGTGCAGAGCCGAATCCGGGCTCAAACCCCAAACTGTGAGATCATGACCTGGGCTGCAACCAAGAGTCGGATGGACATTTAGCCGACTGAGCCATCCAGGCGCCCCATCCTTGCCTTTTTCTTTTAAGCTCTGAATTGTCCTTATTTCCTCTGAGTTCATTCCCCACCCTCCTCCCCTTCTGAATCCCCCATCCCAGCTCTTATATTAGAGGCTTTTAATTATCTGGTGATCTTTGGTTGTCTGTTCATTTAGGAATGAGACACTAAGAAGCTGATCAGAAGGTCTTATGAATTGGCAGCTGCATTGTGAATGAGTTTTGTTGGATCTGGCAGTTTTGTTGGACTTAGTTCCTGCATCCCCTGAGTGACAGTGCCTTTTTCCTCAGCGTGGTCAGTCACTCCAAAGATAGAGCTCAGTCTTCTGCCTGGAGGTTAGAAGGCTGACTGCTAGTCTAATGGGGCCAGGGTGTTTCACCATTTAGCATGATTTCTATTTAATCCCCTGTGTTCCTGTGGTGCCTCGCCTCCCCGCTCTATTCTCCTGTAGTCTGCTATCCCCAGTAGGTGTGCAGCCTATCCACAGAGTAAAATCTAGCTTTCTTCCAGGGAGGGGAAGGCTAATTGTCTAGGGGGCAAAAACTTTTAAGACCTTCCATTAATCCTCCTATTTTTAACCCCATCCTGTTCTGGCTGCCTTTAGAAATCCTCTGTTCCTTCATGCCTGACACTTTCTGAGATTTTGCAGTTGGCTGACTTTTTATTGTATTCCTTCCCTGTTGGTTCGGTTCTCTGGCTTGCTACATTGTATATACCATCTGTTGGGTCACTCCCAGCTTCCCCCAGGTGGTTCACCTCTTTTACCTGCTGTTCCCTTCTCTCCTTTCCCTGTATCTTTGTGGCTTCTTTCTTAATTTCTTTACTCTCAGTGGTGTTTTAGGAGAGAGCAGATATAAACCTGTGTTTTCAACCTGCTGTATTAAATCAGAAGTTGTATGTACCACAATTTATCCAACTGATTTCCTGCTAATGGAAACTTATTCCGTTGTGTTTGGAGTTATAAATCATGCTAATGACCCGGCACCTGGGTGGCTCAGTCGGTTGAGCCTCCAACTTCAGCCCAGGTCACGATCCCTTGGTTTGTGGGTTTGAGCCCTGCGTCGGGCTCTGTGCTGACAGCTCGGGGCCTGGAGCCTGCTTGGGATTCTGTGTCTCCCTCTCTCTCTGCCCCTCCCCCACTCTGTCTCCCCAAAATAAATAAACATTAAAACATTTTTTTTTAAAATAATGCTACTGTGCCTTTATACAAACATATCTGAGCACATGGGGGAGTGTTGCTCTATGACATTACAAACTGTAGAAGGCTTGGGTCTGAAGTTAAGTTTGTTTAAAGTTTTGACAGATACTGCCTAATGTGACTCAAAAAAATTGAATCAACTAATACTCCTATCAACAGTGTGAGACAGAACACGTGTTTTTTTTTAAATACAGAAAGATTTATTTTTATTTTTTTTCAATATATGAAGTTTATTGTCAAATTGGTTTCCATACAACACCCAGTGCTCATCCCAAAAGGTGCCCTCCTCAATGCCCATCACCCACCCTCCCCTCCCTCCCACCCCCCATCAACCCTCAGTTTAGAACACATGTTTTTATTCATGAACTAGCTGTATGTCCTCCTTGATCCTTGACTGACAGATTTCTCTGTGGGGTTGAAAACATTCTATTTAATAATTTTGGCAGATTTTCGCATTAGGTAACCGAAAAATTCAATACTGAACATTATAGTTCTTCAAGACAAAAAATGATACCATGTGGGTGATTAAATTACCAACAGGAATGGAGCCAGTATGATTGCTTGGATTTTCTTTATTTCTACTCTATTCTTGTGGCTCATAGTACTTCAGTTTCATAGGCTTCCAGAACTTTAAGTATTAAAGGAACTGATGATCGATTTGGTAATAGTCTGCTTTCACAAAATTGCTTTAGTGAGCATCCTTCATTTGTCAGCTTCATGTCACAAACTCATTCTCCTGATCCTTCTGCTTCTGACATGGCTGCTGGCCTATCTGATTACGTGAGTGCTTATGCAAAAAGAGCTGAAAAATGCAGTTAGGCCGGTAGAACGCTGGTAGTATAAGTGTGTGGGATGGAGAACCAGCTGAGAATTGGGAAGAGCCACAGACAGGGAGTTTGACAGCTTTGGGTTTGCATCCTGGCGCAGCCACAGATTACTGCATGATCTTGGAAAATCATGTAGGCTCTGAGCCATATTTATGTAAGACAAGAATAACAATGGTTACAAAAACTAGTAAGGATTTTTGGGTGCAGTGAAAGAAATCAAATTCAACATGACTAAAATCAAAAAACAAATTCATTTATTTACTTAACGGAAAACCCCAGGGATAGAATTTAGACATAGCCGAATTCAGATGTTTACACAATTCCAGAAATATGTATGTCTTTACCTCTCGCTCCTTCTCTTTCCTGGGTTGGCTTCATTTTAGGCGGGGGTCTCTCAAAGTGGAGAGAAAAATGGCTTACCACGGGCGCCTGGGCAGCTCAGTCGGTTGGGCCTCCGACTCTTGGTTTCGGCTCAGGTCATGATGTCACCGTTAAGGGGTTCGGGTCCCTCGTCAGGCTCTGTGCTGACAGTGTGGAGCCTGCTTGAGATTCTCCCTTTCTCTCTGCCCCTCCCCTGCTTGTGCTCTCTCTGTCTCCTAAAACAAATAAACGAACTTAAAACAAAATAAAACAAAAAATGGCTGCCAGCAGCTCTTTATATCCATTCTGGGTCTTGGGAAGCCCATGCAAAGAAAGCACTCTTTCCCAACTGTTTCGGCAAATGTCCCGCAGCTGACTCTTAGCTCTAGCTTGGCTCATAAGTGTCTGGACAGTCAGTGTCTCCAGCTGGCCAGGCCTCTCCAGGAGCGTGTAGGTTCTCAAGGCATGTGAACCGAGAATAGATAAGATGCCCAAGGAAAGCTGCTGCCGCCTCCAGGTAAGGACAGGATGCTGGGCAGAAAGAAAACCAGAGCTGTTTCTCACTGGATGGTCTCAGGCTTAAATACCGTAATATTTTGAATATAAGCTCCATAGCGCATATAACATAGTAAAGTATTCTTTTTGTCCCATTTTATGGATACTCAACCCACGTAAATTATTTGTAGTTAATTTTTGCAAGTTCTTTTAGGCCTGGAGGACCTCATGCTTATTCCTAAACTACTCTTGTCCCAGGCCACATGACCTGAAGGATAACTTTAAGGGAACGTTAATAACCTTTAGTGGATAGTCTATGTGCATTTATCATCGCCTTTATAGAGTCTTGTTTAAAATGCCTTGGTCAGTGGGGCGCCTGGGTGGCGCAGTCGGTTAAGCGTCCGACTTCAGCTCAGGTCACGATCTCATGGTCCGTGGGTTCAAGCCCCGCGTCAGGCTCTGGGCTGATGGCTCGGAGCCTGGAGCCTGTTTCCAATTCTGTGTCTCCGTCTCTCTCTGCCCCTCCCCCGTTCATGCTCTGTCTCTCTCTGTCCCAAAAATAAATAAAAAACGTTGGAAAAATAAATAAATAAAATGCCTTGGTCAGGGGCACCTGGGTGGCTCAGTCGGTTAAGTGTCTGACTTCAACTCAGGTCGTGATCTCATGGTTCGTGAGTTTGAGCCCCGTGTCAGGCTGTGTGCTGACAGCTGGGAGCCTGCTTCGGACTCTGTGTCTCCCTCTCTCTCTGCCCCTCCCCTGCTTGAGCTCTGCCTCTCTTTCTCTCTCAAAAAATAAATACACACATTAAAAAAATATTTTTTTTAATGCCTTGGTCAATGAGATAATGCTCACGATAGATTATTTTATCTTGGTATATAATGGTTATGGTCAATTAAGACATGCACAGTTTTAAAACATTGAAGTTGATCTTTTGTTTGCTTGTTAGTATGACACCGAAAACAAAAGAAGCCATTGGGAGGACATGGTTATCATATTAGTGCAAAGTATGACAGCATCTTCCAAATATTCCCTGTTTCTCTTGGCAGCCAATCTTGACATTATCCGTGAACTGATCTAAACTTTTCTTGAATCTACTTATACCTAAATTGGTATTGCCTCCGGAGATGAGAGACATAATTTTTTGTGGGTCCTATCAATACACCTCATTTTGTGTGATGGTATGTTGAGTGAGTACTATTTACAGAATATAATAAGCTGCAACTGTATTTTTCATCTCCTGTTTTCCTTTAGAACGTGTTCCATAGGGAATAACCCTCTGCCATCTCTCTAAATGAAAACGTGGACAGGTCCCATGGCTCTCTGTTCATTCTTGGGTAGCAGGTGGCCCCATGGCCACCTCAAGTCCTGAACATGGTCTCGATTCAGACATTAGAATAGCTAACCCATGCAGGTAGTGGAAACACAGAATTGAATTTAATGTCAATCCTCACCTCCTCCCCCAGGCAAGGCCACTAAAATGTTGGCTGTTTGTAGTGGCAGAAGGAGGCATGATTCTTTCCCCTTCCCCAGCTTAATGTTTCTTCCTCACTAGCTTGCTGTAATTTTTTTTTTTTTTTTTAACTCCTTGGGACCTGGCTTAAGTAGGAGAGGGGATTAGGAGAATAGGGCACAATGTTACACTCGTCAACTCTTTATCTGGCGGGTGATGTTTGTTTGTTTTTAGTTCTTGTTTTTTGTTTTTGGGTTTTTGTTGTTTTTCAGCCCTTGGAGCACAGCACCTGTGAGGCATGTAGTACTTCTCATCTGGCTGCCTGCAACCCCCTTGGCTCCTGGTTCTCCAGGGATTATGGACCTTTGCTGTTAGAGAACCATCTCCCATCAGGAGGCCCTCCTGGGCAGAAGTGTAATGGCTCTAGACAGTTCTTTCCTCAGCAGGGTCTGTGCCTGGCCCAGGGGAAACTATGTGGCACCTGTTGAGTCACCTTGAGGGACGGGGGAGTTCTGTCTCCTTCATGCCAAGGTCAAACCCATGTTTTAGCCACTCTTGGGATTCCCTGGGCCTGGACTTATATCTCCCTCCTCTGTTCTCAAATGCAGAGTCCAAGTAGCTCCCCCCACAAGGTTTCACTGACACCTTACTTTTTCTAAACTTGAGGTAGGGTGGGGGTATCCCCTCACCTCTAAGGAAATTGTCTTTAAAAACTCCTATTTATGGGCGCCTGGGTGGCTCAGTTGGCTAAACGTCCGACTTCGGCTCAGGTCACGATCTCACAGCCCGTGAGTTCGAGCCCCGCGTCAGGCTCTGGGCTGATGGCTCAGAGCCTGGAGCCTGTTTCCGATTCTGTGTCTCCCTCTCTCTCTGCCCCTCCCCCGTTCATGCTCTGTCTCTCTGTGTCTCAAAAATAAATAAACGTTAAAAAAAAAATTAAAAAAATAAAAAAAATTAAAAATAAAAACTCCTATTTATTTATTTATTTATTTAGATAGATAGATAGATAGATAGTGAACAGGGGAAGGGCGCCCAGTGTGGGGCTTGAACCCATAACCACAAATGAGATCACGACCTGAGCTGAAATCAACAGTTGGACACTTAACCGACTGAGCCACCCAGGTGCCCCCCCCCCCTTCAAAATGCTCTTTTAAATTTCTAACTCTCAGTTCTTTTGTATTTTCAAAGCTAGATGAGGAGCCCAAGAGTTGTGGAATGAGATTTTTGTGTGTAAGTTCCGAAGACAGTCATCTGGCCTGTCACAATAGAATTTCACATTGGGTGTTTCAGATAAGACTTTAATGTTAACAGACTTGTGGTACGATTAAAAAAAAAAAAATTTTTTTTTTTTTTCCATCTCTGTCCCTGGCTCCTGGCACAGCACTCCTAAAACTCTTGGCATTTCCTGAGTGATAGGGGAATGTCTTTTGTTATTCATAAGGAACCACTTCTTAGCACACTGGAGTATGCTAAGGAGGTGACGTAGGGTGGGGCCCTGGGTAGCCTCAGGATGGGGCTGGTCACCAGAATGACCATGTGATTTGGACTTTCAGCCATACTCACTAATTTCCTGGGAGCAGCAAGAAGTGGGGCTAGAGATTGGGCTCTGTAGTGAGTCAGGTGGGAGTTTGTTTTTTGGTTCTTGTTTTTTGTTTTTGGGTTTTTCGTTCTTGTCGCTCAACCCTTCGAACACAGCACCTATGAGGCATTCAGTACTTCTCATCCGGCTGTTAGCAATTCAGAGAGCTTCCAGGTTGGTGAACACATCCACATGAATTCATCTGCCAGGAGGGTGGCCCGCCCCAAGTCCACAGACGGGAGCGCCCGACTCGGGACCCTTCTGGTCCTTGCCTTATGTACCTTTTCATCGGTTTCCTCTGTATCCTTTATAATAAACCCGTATATGTAAGTAAAGTGTTTTCTTGAGCTCTCTAAGCTGTTCTAGCAAATTATCAAACCTGAGGAGGGGGGCGTAGGAACTCGAGTTTCTAGCTGGTCAGGAGTACAAGTGGCCCAGAATTTGAGATGGCGTCTGGAGCGGGGACAGTCTTGTAGACGAGGCCCTTAACTTGTAAGTTCTGATGCTAACTCTGGGTCGATAGTGTCAGAATTGAATTGTGGACATGCCGTTGGTGTCGGATTGCTGGAAGACTTAAGAATCAGAGAATACTGTATTACATATAAGCCACCGCAGTCTCTTCTAGCCTTCCGGAATTGCTGGCAGGTTCTGAGATTTGTTGCAAGTCCAGATTCATCATACCTACTCGTCGTGATTTTTTAATCTTGAAGCCCATTAACCTTTGATCTATTTCTTTGCCTACTGAAGAAGAGCCCTACGTTTTCATTTCTCTTCCTATGAAGACCTTTGATGTCTTGAGACACTGTAGTCATCTTTCGTGGACCCTTCTGAAATTGTTCTATTTTTCTTGATTTTCAAGTGAATGGAACTGTAGCATTATGGATGCTGATGTTTGATACAAGGGGAATTACATTTTTTTAGTTTGTCCCTATTTCCCCTCGATGATGGCCAGAAATTATATTGACTCTCTTGATCACAGAAGCACTTGAACTGATGATACCTTTAGGGACTATTCAATAATAGATTTACACCTTTTTTTTTTTCATCATTTCTGAAATAACAAACATTATTATGTGTTCACAGGTTTAGATACATGTAATACACTATTGACTCAAAAGGAAATATATATCCAAATGATATTATCCTCATAAAAGCAGCTACCTTGGGAATTTTTAAGGTCAGTCTATTGTTCACAATATTTTAGAGCCTCATGTTTTGAAACTGCTTTAAATCTTTAGCATATTCTTTTGAATGTCCTCAACAATGGCTATTCACTCCAAGAAAGTGACTATGATTTTTGGAAACATGAAAAATCATTGGAAACCATGTCTGAGTGTGATATTGATTATTCATTTGAGCAGTACTGTTAAGGTCAAAATAGTGTGTCTATAAAATGGTGGGCCTGGTTTCCTTATTTAAATGAAAACAATACCAAGGATAATTGTAAGGCTTTTTTGACAATGATAATACCATTGATATACCCACATTTAGTAGAGATAACTGTTTAAAAGTAACAAGTATAATCACTCTTTCTTTCCTCATGAGAGACTCCTTCCATGAGGCTGTAAGATATCTAGTGCCGACAGGGAAGTGAGCCACTCTCTAGTCACTTTCCTGACATATCAGTTCTCATTTTGACTCTTGTCACATCAAAGCTTCTACTTACCCTGATACTGTGCAGAATGATCTCAACCAGACCTTGCCATGTCTGGCTATCGCCTGTATCTCAGTTCCCCTTGAGCTTTTTCCATCCTGGGACATATCCTTCCTCCTTATTTCTTTTATAAGTGGGAAGTGGTCCTTTGGGAATCCATACTGCTCAGAAAAGGGGCATCTGTAGATTTGTAAGGCATCATTTGGTGGAGAACTGTCATTGTAATTGGTTTGTTGCTGCTGGTATCCCAGGCGTACGTATTGCAATGCCCAAATTAATTAAAGCTAGATTATTTAAAACATTTTTTAAGTTTATTTATTTATTATGAGAGAGATGGGGAGAGAGACAGAGAGTGTGGGGGAGGGGCAGAGAGCTAGGGAAAGGGAGAGAATCCCAAGCAGGCTCCACATTGCCAGCGTGGAGCCTGATGTGGGGCTCGAACCCACAAACCTTGAGATCATGACCTAGGCTGAAACCAAGAGTTGGGTATGTAACCTACAGAGCCACCTAGGCGCCCCAAAACTAGGTTATTTTCAAACCTCACTGACTCTCCCACAGTCTGTTCGAGGATGAGGGGGTTTGGTTGCCAAGCTCTCAGCACTTCTGGAGGCTTGGAATTAATTCAGAAAGGAAAGGGAAATTCTGTTATGCAAAATCAAGGTACCATGATGCCACCGACAGTGAGGAGCAGGTACCCAGATCCTCTTCTGAAAGGCTATTGCGTATGTGACTCCCTGAGCACAGTGCCTCGCCTGTGGATCAGTGCTCACAAAATAGTAGCTTGTTGCTATTTTGATGATATTCATCTATAGAATTAAAATGCTGAGTTGTCTTTTGGCCACACCATCCTGGGTATTTCCTTTAAATACCCAATTAGTCCGTCAAATGTTATTCCCCCTTAGAGAAGTCTTGTTGCCTTGCCCAGGATGGCCATGCTCGTTTGGAGGAATCTGACCCTTTGTACAGATCCCACAGATCTTCCCAGCCAGCTGTGAAAGGGATTGATGGTGGCCCTCCAGCAGCTTTCTGGAGCACTGCCGCCGGGCAGTGAGAAGGTCTTCATTTCATCCCATACTTCCAAATTTCATCCTTGAGCGTCTTTTGACCTGCGGGGGTCCATTCACTGCTAGGAAGCAACACGGATCTCTTCTGGAACACTGTGTATCTACTGCTTTCTGACCTGGGACCTTTGAACTGCCAACTGCAAAAGGAACTTTTCCTCAGAATTACATTATCCATACTAGAAGCTGAGTCGAGAAGAGGAGAAATAAGGGATCTAGGAGGCCTCTGTTTCTGTAACATTGGTTTCCTCTCCTCCCTCTGTTTCTACTTAGTACATGTCACGGTCACATAATTTACATATGTAAATTACAAATTACATTTGGCTCTGGTTTTTCAAATCTTTCTTCCCCAGAAAGATTTAATGATCCTTTTTTTGTTTGTTTGTTTGTTTGTTTTTAATCCTAAACCTCCTTCTTTGTCTGAGGTTGAGGGGATGTCCATTTCTCAGTCTTTGTGGACTTCTTGTTTGTTTCATAAACCACAGGAGGCTTTTCCATATAACTTGAGATGCTCACCCGTGCCAGGCAGTGAGCTTGCTGCCCACCAACCCTGCAAGACACGCATCAGCTTCCCCTTCCATCTTCTGGGGACCAAATAGCTCATTAGGAACTATTTCAGCTAATTGCCACAAATGCTAGAGATTTCTGCCTCTGCTCTGGTTAATTTTACAAAATGACTCCAGGCTCTTGACTTTTTCTGGGTCTTTTCTTTTTTTCTCTTTTTCTCTTTGTTTCTTTTATTCTAGGTTGTCTCTGTTGCTCTCAGACGGTCAACAGCGATCTCACACTTGGTTACAGATTTGTCTGTGATACCTCCCACCCCCCCCCCCAACACTATGACTACTGCTTACCGTTGGTGGGCCCGAAACCCATAACTTGTTCATGTAGAAGATACAGTGGAAACACACTGGCCTTTGGAACATAGACTTGAGCCATTCATCAGCCTTTTTTTTAAAGTTTATTTATTTTTTGGGAGAGAGAAAGCAAACGGGGGAGGGGCAGGAAGAGGGAGAGAGAGAACCTCAAGCAGGCTTTGCACTGATCGTGGGATGATAGCCCCAATGCGGGATTGGATCCCATGAACTGTGAGATCGTGACCTGAGCTGAAATCAAGAGTCGGATGCTTAACCAACTGAGGCACCCAGGCGCCCCCCCCCATCAGCCTTTTTTGCTGTGTTCTTAATTAGTTGCGTTTTTGAGAAATGAGAACCAAGTAAATTGAATTTATATTATTCGACACTCTATTCTAAGTGAGGAATACCAGTTTAAGACATGAGTGATTAAGTACCTGCAAAGCCGTACTTCTCAATCTTATAGACGATTGTCTTGTAGAAATCAAAATGTTTATTTTCTTGGTTCAGATTATTCTCATTCCAAGATCCTGCAAGTATCCAATATAACTCAAGCCTTTATTTATACTTACTCTGAAGATGTTAAGTAACTCCTTCCCTTGCCCCCAGAGAAGACAATTCTGTCATTGTCCACATTCTTTCAAAACACAGGTCAAAGAAGACCGAATGAGATTCTTATGGGAGCCTAGAATGTCCTGAGCAAGAACGTCCGATTCTCATTCCATCCAGTACAGGTGTTAAGGTGGACATGTTCATTCCCTGTTATTAACTCATCAAATATTGCATCACTGAGATGTCTGGGTGGTTGTCGGTTAAGCATCCGACCTCAGCTCAGGTCATGATCTGGCGGTTTGTGGATTCAAGCTCTGCATCAGGCTCTGTGCTGGCAGCACAGAACCTGCTTGGGATTCTCTCTTTCCCTCTCTCTGCCCTTCCCCTGCTTGCACGCATGTGGGCGAGGGCTCTCTCTCTCTCTCTCCCCCCCCTCAAAATAAATAAATAAACAACAAATATTGCATCACTTTGTAAGAGGAGAACAGACTTGGAAATTATAGTGAAAGACCATGCTGGAATAAATTTATTTTACATACACACACCACACCATACCACATACCCCACACCACACATACACATACATGAAAAGAAAAACAACAATAAAAATTAAACTCTGCCAATTGAATTGTTTCCTTAGACAACCTTAAAATATGATCAGAAAGCTTCTCTTTCCACAGATTTCTTGTTTTCAGCCTGTTGGGAAGAAAAGAAGTGAGGGGTACCCTTTAATTCATGTATGAGAGAGTGGTCCCAAAGCAAAGCCCTCTCAGGTATTACTGGAGGGAGAAAGATCTTGACAAGTTTGAATAAGGACAGTAAACATAAGCGTGATAAACATAATAAATGGGAAATGTTATCTCTGTAAAATATATAAAAAAGCATATATAAATGTATGGAAAATGGAAAAACCCAGCTTACTTAGTTACAACTGTGTAAAAATGGTTTTGTTACCGTTTGTAAGAAGGCTATGAGTATTATGAGACTTTCAAAAAATACACGAAAAGACCATTCATCATCTTATTTTCCTCACACAACTACTTTCTATTTTTGTACATTCCTTTCTCATTTTGTCTGTATGCATCTGTATTTTCTGTAGGTGTGCTCAGAGCACGCACATTTTGTGTTCTGACTTTGGGTTTGCCCAGCATAGGTGTGTTTTTGGTGCTGCCCCAGTCCTCATGACCATCGTTGGGAAAGGCTTCATAATAATCCATGGCTTGGACATGCCCTCCCTGTACCTCTTAGGAAAAGTCATTAAAAGGGAAGAGAATGTGGCTACGGATGTTTGGTATACAGGTAATTGCCTGCAAAGAATTGCTGTGTGCATTTCAAAAGGACCAACTAAATACTGCAAAGAAGTGAAAATTGGCTTACATGTTCAAAAGACATTGTATTTCTTGGATGTATTGTTTTCTCTTTCATTTTCTCTGCCACTCTCTCTCCATTATTTACTCTTTTGTATCGTCTCTGTAGCATAAGAGAAAGTTGACATAGCAACATGAAGTCATTGGGTGGCTCCTTGGCTTTTTTCCTTTGGATACTCTAGCAAAAGAAACATGGGTACTTTCAGCTATAATGAAGATACTCATTGACTAATAATTTGCTAATCATGTCACTACTGGAACTAGTAACTGGTATGAGTTTAACTTAGGTAAGTATTTTGTGAGTGTGTACTGTGTTAATACGTGAATTTTTTGGTCGGTGCTAGGTGCTTTTACGTGTACTTCGCCCTTCAATCCTCATTAAAGCCCTATTAGAGAGGAACTGTTAACTCCCACAGACACAGCGGTAGACTGTGATTCAGCAAGCTAAGTCCCGTGGTCAAGGCCACTCAGCCAGCAGTTGTCTGAGTTGGGTTTCTGAGCCGGAGATGTCTGGCCCCGCCCCAAGCACGCTGTTGTGCATGCTTAAAAATGTGATCTAGCGTTTGTATTTGTGGCAGTTTTAAAGGCATCAAGGTCAGTAGTAGAGGGAGGAGGGAACCCCTGGAATCCTTTAACGGGGGAGATCCTGTCAGAGGAATGTGGATTTCTTTTTTCTCTTAAAAATGTTTTTCTAGGGGCACCTGGGTGGCTCAGTCGGTTAAGCGGCCGACTTCGGCTCAGGTCATGATCTCACAGCTTGTGAGTTCAAGCCCCGAGTCCGGCTCTGTGCTGACAACAAAGAGCCTGGAACCTGCTTCGGACCCTGTGTCTCCCTCTCTCCCTGCCCCTCCTCTGCTCGTGCTCTGTCTCTGTCTCTCTCTCTCTCTCTCTCTCTCTCAAAAATAAATAAACATTAAAAAATTTAAAAAATAAATAAAAATGTTTTTCTAGGGGCACCTGATGGCTTAGTTGGTTAAGCATGACTTGACTTCAGCTCAGGTCATGATCTCACAGTCGTGAGATCGAGTCCCATGTTGGGCTCTGTGCCTGCTTAAGATTCTCTCTCTCCCTCTCTCTGCTCCTCTCCCTCACTCACGCTTTGTCTCAAAAAAAAAAAAATTTTTTTTTTAACCGTGTTATGTCACTATGTCCAGCTGCATCATGGCCTAAGAGCCTCTTGTAAGCCTCCTTCTCAGGGAACTGCTCTTTGAGAACATTTTTCACACGCAGCCTCAGAACACACATATGTGCTCCAGTGTGAAGTCTCTGGAGAGGGGAGGATGATAGGTCTTCTTTTGCAGTTTTTGAGGTTCCACTTGATATAACTGTTATCCCCCCCATGCTATCTCAATATAAAAAATTATAATAATCAGGGCACCTGGGTGGCTCCGTCAGATAAGCGTCCATCTGTGGCTCACGTCATGATCTCATGGTTTGTGAGTTTAAGCCCCACATAGGGCTCTGTGCTGACAGTCCTCTGTCTCCCTCTCTGCCCCTCCCCCCCTCAAAAATAAATAAACATTTAAAAAATTATCATAAAATATTGAAATCTTATCCCTCTCCTATGGCTCATGGAGGCAGTCTGTAACAATTAGGGTAGTAATAGCTAACATTTATTTGAACGCTTATGCTGTGGGGCGGGTCTATGCTTCGTGATATAATATGGGTTACTTATTTCATTTTCCAAATAACTCCACGAGGTAGGCATTGGGATTTGAAAGGATCAAGAAAAAACACTCATCTTTTCCCTAAATTCTGAACCAGTGTAGAGGTAGAAACAGATATCCAACAGAAGAAGATCAAAATGCCACCTCCCGTGCTAATGATTACCGATAATTGGGGAATGAGGCTTGGGACTACCAGCCAAGTAGGATTGCAATACTTTCGCCATAAACAATACAGATTTACCTAGTCGCAGTCCCTGCCAGCCCCAGACAACCACAGGCTTACTGGCAAGGGCACCTGCCCCTATCTCATTTATAGTGTGGAAGACCTGAGAAGGATGAGCACGGTCTACTAACAGGCAGATCCCAAGTGGAGGGGCGGGGGGGCGGGGGAGACAAGGGTGAGAAAGGCGGAACTGAATATGTGCAACTGTATCTGTTTCTCCCAAACTCACAAATCAGGTAACTGCTTTCCTCCTATGGAGAAAAGGAAGTGAGGAGGTTGAGACAGGTTAAGGATGTCACATCTGCTGGAGTCCCTGACACATGGAATCAATTGAAAGAAGGCCTTTGTCCCCATTTGTAGGTATTGTACATGGATCTGTCCTACAGATATGGCAGCTGAGGCACTGAGACACTAAATAAGAGTTGCGATTAGTGAGTAGCAGAGAAGTCTAAATGGGGTCACTCTGTAAGTGATGGATGGAGCCAGGAACACTGGGGTGGGCTTCAGCGTGGCTCAGGTACAAGACAAAGGGAAATTCAAAAGGGAGGGCAGATGTGAGAGGCACACAAGCAGAAGCCATGAGTTGCACTCGCTGGTTATGAGAGCTGGGGAGTTGTCAAGGGGACTCAGAGTGTTCTAGTATGCCTAGTTGGAAAATACTGAAAGCATTAAACGTGTGCGTGCACACACACACACACACACACACACACACACTGTGTTTCCAGGGGAGAATAGCCTGTGCTCTTTTGGACATGTGAGTTTGAGGTACCCCGGAGGCTATTGGAAGTTTGAGTCCACAAGTTGAGGAATGTCGGCAGCAGAGAGGCAGATTTGGGCATTGTCCCTTTAAGGGTGAGTGCTGGCTGAAACTAAGGGGGGACTAAAGTAAGAGCAGCAAAGGAGGAGGTCAGTTTCACAACTGAGTTTTGTATTTGAAATAAGCCAAAAGGTTGGAGTTGGTAACCTTGAGCGACTTGCTCTTGTCTAAAGGCAAGCCTGGCTGCGGTTCAAGAATTGACCTCATCTTTTAACCAGAGCCCCGGTGCATGACACAAGCTTACAGCCCACACTGGTGTGCCGGACGGCTTCCATTTGTCCAAGTTCACTGTTTATCCATTTCCACCCTGGGAGACTGACGTGTGGGCTGCATCAAATGGGTCCCCCTTGAGTCCAGCTACTGAGAGGACTTGGAAGGCATCTGGAGTGCGAGGCTGGTGCATTTGTGTCCTTGGCTCTTTTACTGTCTGATCCTTGTGGACTGGCTGCTTTCCTTTGCTCAGGATTTTCTATGGTGACTTTATAGAAGGTTCCAGTAACTGTCCTTCAGACCTAGAGGTGGTAATATCTTCCACTATTACTACCCCCTGGGGACTCTACTGACCTTTGTTAGAGTTTATGAACACAGCTCACATCTTTCTAAATGTCTTTGTGGAAGCCTCCCCAACTTCCTGGCCTTGGATAAAAAAGGACCTTGGATAAAAAAACAAAACAAAACCAAAAAAAACACCTAGTAAACCAGAAGGAATTTATGGTCTCCAAGGCACCAACCCTACCCTTAATAGACAGAGAGGGGCTTCTAATTGGGGGGTCTCTGACCTGGAAAGAGACAAGAGAGTTAGTACAGGATATGCAAACCCACATGCACACGCAGCATCCTCATCCATAAACAGAGTAATATCTTACACAGTTGTCAGGCTCTTTCAAATGTTTGTAAGTGCCTTAGTGATTTGTAAAATAAAATATATTTGAAAATACCATGAGATTCATTTTAACTGTTGTCTTTATATATTTTCTTAATCAGTAAACATATTAAAAATATAACCATTGCTGGGGCACCTGGGTGGCTCAGTCGGTTGAGCATCTGACTCTTTTTTTTTTAACTGTTCTTTTTAATGTTTATTTATTTTATTTTTGAGAGAGAGAGAGAGAGAGCATGTGGGGGGGGGGGGGGTAGAGAGAGAGAGGGAGAGAGAGAAAGAATCCAAAGCAAGATCCGTGCTGTCAGTACAGAGCTCGAAGGCAGGGCTTGAACCCATGAACCGTGAGACCATGACCTAAGCTGAAATCAAGAGCCGGGCATTTAACTGACTGAGCCACCCAGGCACCCCAAGACACCGACTCTTGATTTTGGCTCAGGTCATGATTCCAGGGTCATGGGGTCGAGCCCCACATCGGCTCTGTGCTGAGCATGGGGCCTGCTTGGGATTCTCTCACTTGCCCCTCTCCCCAACTCGGGCTCGGTCTCTCTCAGATAAAATTAGCGCATATGTGTGTGTGTGGCCATGTTTGGCTAAGGAAATATTTTATTGATTTATTTTAGGAAATATTTTTAAACGTTTAGTGCAAACTCACACATGAAGAAGTTGGCAACTACTTCCAAGGCCTTTGCTGTTAAAATTCACCAGACTTTTCCTTGGGTCCCAAACTAGGAGGAGGTAGAATGAACTGGTTCCGTTCTAACTCGTTCTATCAGGATCGAGACAGAGGTGACCACCCACATCTTGAAAGAATTTTTGTAAAATCCTTTCCAAGTTTTTTTATTTCCAGAAAGAAACTCAGGTCCTCGGTCTTGAACCAAAAAGTACACCACATTCTCAGCCTTGGCAACACCTTGTCCTTTGCGTGACCTACCGCTTGAGCAGAGTCTGCGGAGCGCAAAAATAAACATCTCTAAGGGCCTGTGGAATTTGATGGCCTGTGCAGTGTGTGAGGCAGACCGTGGGCTGAGTGCCAGGCCCTGTAGGTGAGCCCTCCAGCAACCCGTGTGCATTTTTAGCCTCTCTCTCGGTCACCAGAAAGGCCAAGCCTTGATTAGAAGCGCGGGATTTTCAGCCTCACACCCACCTCTCTTTTTCAGAGAAGGGAGAGGGGCTGAAAATGGAGCTAATTGACCCTGTCTCTGCGAGGATGTCTCCATAAATTCCCAGTGGTGTGGGGTTCGGGAAGCTTCTGGTTTGGCGAACGCATGTAGGTGCTGGGAGAGCGTCATGGCTGGAGACAGCGTGGAAGTCCCGCGGCCCTTCGCACATACCTTGCCCTATGTGTCTCTTCCATCTGGATGCTCATCTGTGTCCTTTATCGTACCCTTTTACAGTAAACTGGTAAATGCGAGCAAGTGGTTCCCTGTGTTCAGTGAGCCGCTCTAGCAAAATAGTTGAACCCAAGGAAGAGGTCATTAGAACTGCCCGTCTACAGTGTGTTGGTCAGAAGTTCAGATGACATCCTAGGCTTGTGTCTGGTGTCTGGAGGTAAGGTGAGAGGCAGACTTCTGGGCCCGAACCCTCAACCTGTGGGAGCTGACACTATCTCTGGGTTGACAGTATGAGAATTGAGTCGAATTCTTCTTGGTGTGGGGGAAACCTCCACGTGTCTGGTGACCAGAAGTGACAGAAGCGTGTTTTGTGTGGGAGGTTAAGGAGACTCACAGGAGAGAAACACCCAGAGGGAAGAACCAGGTTTTCCCTACTCAGGAAGGAAAAATCTGAGGTTTTATATTATACTAGCAGTGAAGTTGTGTTTCCAGGTTTAGCCTGGTCGGGGGTCAGGATCTGGCCATGCTTGGTGTACTCAGTGAGATACATTCCCTTAAGGCTCTGTTACCCAGATGCTGGGAAGGCTGGTCAACCTGGTTTGACAGTGGGTAAAAAGAACAAAGAATGATGGGTAATTTCTTCCCCCCATTCCTCAAGCTCCCCTCCCCCCTTCCCCATGCGATTTGAGAAAATGTCCAGAACGTGAGAACTGGGGATATTCATTCCCTAAGTATTTATTGAGTACCAGTGTGCGAGGCACTGAAGCGTCAAGGGTCCCCGCTCCCAGGGAGTTCACACTCTGTGCAGACTTCACCGTGGCTTTCAAACGGCCATTCTCCACGACCCTGTATGACCTGAGGGGTTAAGTTCTAGCCCACCAAAATAACGGACTGGTCGCCCCTCCCATTCCAACCACATGGCAGCAACAGCGATTACAGAGCGAGGAAAATGTTGTGGTATAGACAGGCGGCACTGTGCTCCAATAAAAGGCTCTCTGTCAGCTAACAGAAAGACCCTATGAAATTCATCACAAGCCCCGAGGTTCTCCTCTGCAGCCAAGAAGCCTCTGATATAACATATTCTCACCTAATAACTCCATATGCCGTAAGAGTGCAAAATTAGACTCCGCAAGGCCACGGAGTTAGACTCCAGGATTTATTCACTGAACCACACAAATGTTGAACGCCAGCTTCCTACCAGACACTGTCCCAGGCCCAGGGATCTCTGACTGCATATTGTGTGTGTGTGTGTGTGTGTGTGTGTATACATACATGTACACACACATAGTTTTATCAAAGAGGGCTACAGCTCAGGCCTGTCACTTTTACATGCCCTTCCAAATAGGAGAGAAAAGAACTCCGTCACTGCAGAAGAAAACAGTAAGTGGGAGCAAGCTCCTGGTTATGAGTTGCACCATCAACAAACTATTAGACGCAGAAGTAAGCATTTTTTCTGACGTTGCTTAGACTCAGCAGCTTCTGTGGGTTAGGAGCTGGCGGCGAGGGAAAGAATGTTGCTTTCTGCTCTCTGCGCCTTACGGGAATCACAAGTCGTACCTTTTTCTCCCTTGTGTAGACCAAATACCATATAAATTGCTCTGCTGTTTATTCTAGGTCTTCTGTAACGTATTCCTGTCCCCGAAGTCTCACACAAGGTAGGAACTTGAGCAGCTGCATTGCCAGAAGTCAGAATTTCTCAGTTTAGTGCCCAAAGGTGCCCAAGGGACAGCCCCAGCTTTCTGGTCGAAGTCAGTAGTTGTACTCCCCTGTTACCAGGATCTGTTGGAGGACTAAGCAGAGAGAAGCAGAGAGGAGAGGGGGCAAAAGCGAATCACTAGTTTTTCTTTACTAAGAACAATATTTTTCCTAGCACACATGTGATATCATTGAGCAACAAAAATAAATAAATCCATATGCGTTAGGAGTCATCCCTAAGACCCAGAGACTCCGATGGAAAAAATAGTTGGGTCCCTGAGCCATAGACTGTGCAAACCCAAGCAGAGAGGACTTTCTTTAACTTCCCTCCCCATTCAGTCCTTGTCAGAGCTTGTGTTTGGCCCAGGCTACAAGTCTGCAGGGTTACCAGCTGGAACGCTTTGCTCCACTGCTATAAAGGCTATAAATGCTGTGCAGAAAAGTGTTGGAATCCTCTCATGGCATACTTGGAAGATTGCCCTTCGGTGTACCTGGCGTCCTCTGTGATTCCTCGCCACTGAAAGGATCAGTCAACTTGGATAGATTTCGGCATCTTCTGTGGAATGAACGTGGTAGCTCTCTCTCTCTTTTAGGCATTTATAAACCTCTCTCAGCACTGTTTTGGAGTTTTTAGTGTAAAAATAATGCAAATATTATGTCAAGTTTGTTCCTGGACATTTCATGGTTTTTGATGCTACTATAAAGTAGTATTTTTAAATTTTAATTTGTAATTGCTCACCCTAATATATAGAAATACTATAATTGACTATACAAGAAAAAATAATAAATTCCTGTTCGTCAAAAGTAATAGCTTCTGTTCTTCAAAATACACCACTAAGGAACGAATGGGCAAGCCACAGAATGGGAGAAAATATTTGTAATACATATGTCTACAAAGGGCTTGTATCTACAACATACAAAGAATTTGTATATCTCAATAAAAAGACAACCCCCCCCAAATGTGCATGATATTTGAATAGACAAAAGATGTATGAGTAGTTAATAAGTACATGAAAAAACTGGTTAGTATCCTTAATCATCAGGGAAGCACAAATTAAAACTAAAAGGTGTGGGGCATCTGGGTGGCTCAGTCGGTGAAGCGTCCAACTCTTGGTTTCAGCTAAGGTCATGATCTCATGGTTCGTCTGTTCGAGCCCTGCATCAGGCTCAGCACTGCTGGTGCAGAGCCTGCTTGGGATTTTCTCCCTCTCCCTCTCTCTCTGCGCCTCCCCTGTGCTCTCTCTCAAAAATAAATAAATAAACTTAAAAAGAAACTACAATGTGAATCCATTATACACTGGAGCATCTGGATTTCTGATACATTACTAATAATATTGTACAGCCATTTTTGAAAAAAAGTTTGGCAGTTTCTTCTAAAGTTAAGTATATACTTACAACATGACTCGGCAATTTCATTCCTATGTATTTACTCAAGAGAATGAAAATAGATGTCCACAAAAAGACTTGTATAGGCGATGTCACAGAAGCTTTGTTCATAATCGTCTAAAACTGGAAACAACATGTCCATCAACAGAT
The DNA here is from genome assembly GCF_018350175.1 of Felis catus. Classification (NCBI taxonomy): domain Eukaryota; kingdom Metazoa; phylum Chordata; class Mammalia; order Carnivora; family Felidae; genus Felis; species Felis catus. The sequence goes on along the minus strand of NC_058378.1, from coordinate 50,204,822 downwards.
GACTACATAAATAGATCGCAGTATATCCATTAATATAGGTTACTATTCAATAATAAAAAGGAATCTACAGATGCACACAGCAACCTGGATGAATCTCAAAACATTATCATGAGTGAAAGAAGCTGGAAACAAAATAGTCCCTGTGGTGTGGTTCCATTTTATGGAATTCTTGACTGACAAAACTAATCTATGTCGGACAGAAAGCAAGTCATTGGGGGCGTGGTGCTGAGGTTGGTTGAGACTGACTTCAGAGGAGCACGAGGGAATATTTGGGGTGATGGAAATGTTCTATATCTTGGTTGTGGGGTTGTGGTTATGTGAGTGTATACATCAAAAAGTCCTCAAAACAAAGACTTAAAAATGGGTGTGTTTTATTGTGTATGAATTGCACCTCAATTTCAACACGTTTCTAGCAGCCTTTGCAAGTTGAAAGTACTCTCTTGCATCTTTGCTCAGTCTTCTGGGATCAATATTTAGCCAAATCCAAGGTTAATCTCTAAGTAAGTGTTGTTTCTCCTTTCTGTGGTGTTTATCCCTCCCTCTCCTCTATGCCTGTCTGGCTTCGGGGAGAACTCATGCGTAATGGTGGAGGAGGTGGTTGGCATGCAGGTCCCTGAGTTCGTACTAGCCTAGGCACAGCTTTCCTTGGTGTTGGTGCCTGGGCGTCCTGCCCGCGACTCTCATCTGGCTGGTCTCTGGGTGTTGGCTTCTGTCCTCACTGTGTACCATGCTGACGCATGTGCTACTGGTGAAACTTACAGTCCGTACTGCCTTTATGGCCAGGACCTGGGGGGATTCCCCATCTTTCTTGTTGCAGATCCTTGTGTGAAGATCAGCCATGATTTCCGTTTGGCTCAGCCTGTTTCCCCTTTGCCACAGCCCTGCCTCTCATCGCTTAGATGTATTTCATGTCTCCACTGAGAATACGGAAGAGCATCTGGGCCACTTCTGTGTCACATGGGAGGTGAGGGACGGTCAGTAGGCACTGTCTTTGGCTTTCTCTCTGCCCTGACACATCACAGGCCAAGGGCACCCAATGAAGTTGGGTCTTTCCACAGTTACCCACAGGATACATAGCACAAGCCTCCTTATTGCAACCCCCTGCCCCAAATACCCAGTTTAATTCTTCGCTGTACCACTTACCTATCCCTGCTCAGGACTCGAGAGAATGGGAAAGGCAGCTCATCACTCTTCCTTTAAAAAAAAAAAAGGGGGGGCACCTGGGTGGCTCAGCCGGTTGAGCATCCGACTTCGGCTTAGGTCATGATCTCACGGTCCGTGAGTTCGAGCCCCTCGTCGGGCTCTATGCTGACAGCTCAGAGCCTGGAGCCTGCTTCAGATTCTGTGTCTCCCTCTCTCTGACCCTCCCCCGTTCATGCTCTGTCTCTCTCTGTCTCAAAAATAAATAAACATTAAAAAAAAAAAAAACCTTTCCCCTTCATCTCTGGGCAGGCTTCTACTTTCCCTTTGTGTGGTGGAAACTTCCCCTACAGCACAATCCTATGGTTCCTTATTTATGGATGAAGTTATTATGGACAGGACCCGTCTTCTCGTTTCCTACAACAATAAACTTCTGGGCTTAGCCTTAATGATAGAACGGGGCCAATGAGAGAAAACCAGCTCGCCAACCTAATATCAGATATTTCCAAAAATTATCTGCAGTAGAGGAATATTTTAGAAATGCCGAAAAAAAAAAAAAAGACTGGCAAATTTCATGATTCTTAAGTAAAAACAAAGAGTAGAATCAATCCGAGTTTACTGAGAGTGTCTGGACTACCAGGTAACTCACCTATGGGGGAAGAGGTCCTTAATAATCAGTCACCTGGTTTGAAACATCAGTAATTCAACTCCCTGGTTTTATAGATCAGGAAATGGTAGCAGAGAGGAGGTGATTTGCACAGGGTCATTACTAAGTAGTATCAGTTGGACCCAATGGTTTTGATTCCTGCTCTTGATATCTTTCTCCCACACACCCTTATCTGTTTTGTGGCTGCAAAGCAATTAATAAAGAAGCGTACTTGATGAAGGTTAAGGCACTGGACATAGAAGGGAATGGAGGAAGGAAAGAATAATAGACCATGTTGGGAGCCTAACAAAATGAGTGGTTCTAGGACCACTGTGGACTTTTCTCTAGCAGTGTCCTGACTGTAAGAAATATGTGGGTCTTCTGACAGAGGAGATCACTTCAGAAAACTTTACTGAAGGCAACATGAAAGATTTGCCCCCAAAATGTAGTGCTATATTGGAAAGTTATGGACCATTGGCAAGAATTCTTTGCAAATGTCTAGATTTTTGAAAGCAAGGAGGATGAAGTGAAATTGAGCATATAGCCTAATTTGTACTGTGAAGGAGTAATCTTAGTGGGACATCATAACATGGAGCCTCTTTTGTTCCAAAAAGATTTTTCTGAAACCAGAATGAGATGCAGAATGCAGTTATATTTCAGTGGTTGGACGTCAAAATGAAATAAATTGGAGGCTGATTAGTAAAATGACGAACTACGTGATGGTAACATGCTTCCTTTGCATACTGTTTTAGGTATACTGTTAACTCAGTAAAGGACTTTTTCATTATATTTGTGCCGTATCGGGCCAGTTAATTATTTATAAGAATGTGCAGACTAATACTGTAGGGGACCTGCAGGTTGCTCCAAAGTCTCTATGAAACTAGGTTAGCCTGGTCTAACTTGTGCTCTTCTGAAGGCGTATAAATCTAGTAAGTGACCTGTTTTGAAAGAAACACGAGTTATTTTTTGGGCAGTATACCCTTGTGTTATTAACCTGTGGGCTCCCTCCCCTTTCTTTCGTCATGAGCACTCACACAAATGGGTGCTCAGCCTTCACCATTATTTGCACGGCTTGTTGAAAGAAATGCCCAATAGCCGCTCTGAAATCTGGAGGGTGGATGGGCAGGCGCACCGTCCAAAATCCGCCAGACCACACGTCTCCACCTGCATCTCCGCATAGCGCTGCCAGGTGAGTCCCTTCTCTTCTCTGGGCTTCAGCATCATCACGGTGAAGGGGAGAAGACAGTGCCCAGCTCTGAGGCTTGGGAGGCTCAAGTGTGCCTGCTCAAGAGGACTGATTAATCATAGGACTGCGCACCGATGCTTTCAGAGCTGTTTCTCCCCACCCTGGAACCCCGTGAGAATGTTCCTGGGTCTGTGGTGTTACCCAGGTTGACTTTAACTTAACAACAGACCTCTGTTCGCTGTGCCGTCAGCTCGGCGCTGCTTGGGAGGGTTGCTCCCCTCTTTAATTTGGATTCATGCAATTGTATCTTTTGAGAGATCCTCTCAAGTTGGTCCTTAACTCCTAGATTGTGGGAATGCCAGGGAGAAGCTGCTCAGCTGAAACAAACGGAGACCGCAGAGGCGAAGTAAAAGTTAATGATGCTTAATGTTTTTGTAATGAAACGGAACATTTTCTTTTGCCAGGCCTTGTTACCTACACCGTATCTTCCACTGAACAATCACCTAAGTTTCATTGTGTTGCATCAATAAACGATACAGTTCTTTCCAGTCCTCGAGAAACTATACAAAGAATTTTCGTGCGCATGTCCACGGTGCAGGAGTGGATCTGAATTCTCTAAGAAAACTATATATAAAATGGTATCAAATACAGTTTTGAAAATGAATCATAACAGTCATACTGGCTGTATACTTTTCTGCATAGTCTTTCCAACTGCATTCCTTCCGGCACAGTCTTCCTACTCTTTGTGACAGTTACGAACATACAACTTTTACGTGAGTTTCATATCGCTTCCTTCCCAATGCACACACAATATTAGTGGCGGCTTTTTGCCTTACCATTGCATCATAAATGTTTTCCCATATTACAATGTTATCTTCTTGTTTATGGCTTTAAAGGGGTGGATACTGTTCCATTTGTTGCTTGCGTCATAGCTCTCGAACACTTCCCAGTTGTTGAGCACTTAAGTTGTTTCTGCTTTATATATTATTCATAATGCAACTATTATTTTTCACCCATAGTGTCCATCTTCTCTTAAATTGTTTTCTTAGGATAACTTCCCAGCAATGAGATGACTGTTCAAAGAATTTGAACAACTTTTTAATTCCTGATCTACCGCGCTGTATTATACTGCCTCCTTGGGCATTCTATTTTTTAATTTTTTAATGTTTATTTATTTTTGAGAGAGAGAGAGAGAGAAAGAGAGCAGGAGAGGGGCAGAGAGAGAGGGAGACACAGAATCCAAAACAGGCTCCAGGCTCTGAGCTGTCAGCGCAGGGCCCAACGTGGGGCTCGAACTCTAGAACAGTGAGATCATGACCTGAGGTGAAGTTGGATGCTCAACCTACTGAGTCGCCCAGACGTCCCTGTTGGAGCATTTTTGAACAGCACTGGGCAGCACTGACTGGGGATGGTCCTTACGCTGGACATTTATGGGTTCGTGGATGTATAGTCTTTTTTTTTTTAATTTTTTTTAACGTTTATTTATTTTTGAGACACAGAGAGACAGAGCATGAACGGGGGAGGGTCAGAGAGAGAGAGAGGGAGACACAGAATCTGAAACAGGCTCCAGGCTCTGAGCTGTCAGCACAGAGCCCAACGCGGGGCTTGAACTCACGAACCGCGAGATCATGACCTGAGCCGAAGTCGGACGCTTAACCGACTGAGCCTCCCAGGCGCCCCTGTATAGTCTTAAATTGGAACACAGCTTACCCTTGGGGTTATTTTAATGGGAAAACCTATGAAGAGGCTAGGACCGAACCAAGGCAGAGGTTTCTGAGTTTGGCTTTTTGACTCGTACGATTGATTCTGTCATTTCATGGCACTTGCCACCTCATTATGTCTAAGCAGTGAGTTATTTCGTTGTGCGTGTGCAGGTGTGGGCAGAACTTCAAATGCTAGTCCCATTAAAATTGTGAGAGAGAGACGTGCTGGACGAAAAGTATCCCATAAATGTGACCCACATGTGGCTGTTCAAGAAACTTGGAGTTATGGCAATGCGGTACAGGCAGACGTTCAAAATCTGTTGCAGGAGCCTGTCAGGTGTCGTATACGAGTGAAACGGCAGGGCTGGGCGATACAGGAGGTCAGGGACGGGGTGACGTGGGGAATACGGGCCTTATCCAGGAATGTGCTGGTACTTGACTCCCTCTGATCGCTTCAACAAAGGAATGCCAGCTCCGTATCTTTAGCACTTCCAATTTTTCAAGAGAGTTTGGAAATCTAAAGTTTTAGGTGTCTTGGTCCATTTGGGCGACTGTAACAAAACTACCACAGACTGGGTGGTTGACAGACCTTTATTTCTCACAGTTCTGGAGGTGGGAGGTTCAAGATCAAGGTGCTGGCAGGATTGGTGTTGGGTGAGAGCCTGTCTCCTGGTTCCTAGACTTCTTTAAGCTGTGTCCTCATACGGCAGAGGGGGTAAAGGAGCTCTCTGGGCCTCTCTTATAAGGGAACTGATCCCATTCACTGTGAACTCACAGGCCACCAGTTTGCTCGGGTGGCTTTAAAGAGGCACACCTGTAAGGTTCTACCGTGAGCCGTTTCCTTCAAAAATTGTGGTTCTAAAGTAAAGGATATCTTATTAGTTTGATTTGCCCATCATTTACCAAGTGGTACATAGCCCGTGTTCCAAACAATGCGGGCTTCGCCATATTTGAAATGGTGTTGCATTGAATTAATATTATTTCAGATTTCTTCTGGTGACCATGATACAATCGTACCGACCACTGAGTGATTTGCTCAGTCCAGTGGAAAATGTATCTGTCCTCTCAAAACTCTTATTTTCGTCTCTTAAATAATTCATCCCTAATGGTAATTTAAGAAGTCTGTTTAATATACTAAAAAACACGCTGAGAAACACCGTACGTCACCGTTCCTGTGAGGCCAGAATCCAGGACCGCTTAACGGGGTCCTCAGCTCAGGGTGTCGCAGGCCGCGGTCAAAATGTCAGCCAGTCTGTGTTCTCAACTAGAGGCTCAGCCGAGGAATAGAGGAAAAGAAGTCGGCTTCCAAGATCACTTAGGATGTTGGCAGAATCTGCTTCCTTTCTGTTGTAGTCCTGAGAACTTCAGTTTTCTGCTGTCTCCTGGAGGCCGTCCTCAGCTCCCAGCAGGCTGGCCACAGTCCCCTCCACGTGGCCCTCTCCGTAGGCAGTGTGCAGTGTAGCAGCTTGCTCTTCAAGGCAAGCAGGAAATTGAGAGCTTTCATTTCTAGCATGACTGAGCCTTACACAGGATGCCATCATCGTGGGATTCCTGTCCAGTCACCTGTGCCCTACTCTGGTTAGGGGCAAGTCACGGGTCCCACCCACACTCAAGGGGAGGGATGATACAAAGTCAAGAACACAGGAGGAGGGACCATAGGGGTACGGTAGAGTCTGCCCGCCATAGGGTTTCCAGTGCCCTAAATACTGCCTGGCGCATGGTACACTGTGAGTGCTGGTAGTTGATTGAATTAATGTTGCAGCCATTACTTTTTGAACCACGTATTGCTATCTTTTTCCCAAGTCTGTGGTTTATCATCTGGTTTTATTTATTACACGTTTTGATATGTAGGAAAGGTTAAATTTTAATTTAGACAAATCAACCAAATTTTCCCTTGGTTTGTTACGTTACTTTACATCTCAAGGGGCCCTTCTCCTATCTAGAGATCAGATAAATATTTGCCTCTATTTTCGCCTAGATTTTTAATGATTTCTTTTTCCTTTTTTTTTTTTTTTTACATTTAACTCTGACCTATCTAGGGGCGCCTGGGTGGCTTGGTCGGTTAAGCGTCCGACTTCGGCTCAGGTCATGATCTCATGGTCCGTGAGTTCGAGCCCCGCGTCGGGCTTTGTGCTGACAGCTCAGAGCCTGGAGCCTGTTTCAGATTCTGTGTCTCCCTCTCTCTCTGCTCCTCCCCTGTTCATGCTCTGTCTCTCTCCGTCTCAAACATAAATAAACGTTAAAAAAATTTTTTTTAAACTCTGACCTATCTAGTAGGTTTAGAACTAGAGGGAGAGGTGTAACATGATACAGTGAGTAATCCTTTTTTCTCCACTAATCTTTGCTACCTTATTTAGCTATATTGAGTTATTATATACTTGCTGCTGGACTCTCTATTCTGTTTCATTTATTTGCCATTCTCTTCTTGCTTTAATTACACACTTACAAAATACAGCATTGACAAAAAATTTTTCATTAAAAAATAAAAATTACAGCATCACCAGTCAGAAATGCCAAAGAAGTTACTATCAGACTCATTCAGTGTAATAATTAGGTACGTGGTCTAAGCTGTGGTCACAGAGAGACTGAAAATACAGAGGCTCAAATAAAATTGAAGCGTTTTGGTATTTTGTGTAACTGTGCAAAGGTATGTGTAGTCCAGAGCTAGAGAGGCAACCCTTCTCCACCATCATCTAGGGACCCAGGCTCCTTCCACCCCATAGCTGTCCAGCCCCCTGGGCGCTGTCCTGGTGTGTGTGGGCATAGCTGTCTCACCCTTACATCCATGCTCCAGTCTATGGAAAGGGGGTGGTGGAAGTCCTGGGAAAGTGCCTTGGCCTTTGAGCTCATGAGCCAGAAATGGCATATTATTTTTCCTTGCATCCCTTTCATTTAGACTAAGCCATGTTATAAAGAAGATGTGGTGTGTATGTATGTGTGTGTGTGTGTATATATATGTGTGTGTGTGTATATGTGTATATATATGTGTATATACACACACACATACACACACACACAATGGAATATTACTCTGTGATAAAAAAGAATGAAATCTGCCATTTGCAATAATGTGGATGGAAATAGAGTGTATTAAGCTAAGCTAAATAAATCACAGAAAGACAAACATATGATTTCACTCATATGTGAAGTTAAAGAAACAAAACAGATGAACATAGCAGAAGGAAAGGAAAAATAAGATTAAAGACAGAGAGGGAGGCAAATTATAAGAGACTCTTTTTTTTTTAATTTTTTTTTTTAACATTTATTTATTTTTGAGACAGAGAGAGACAGAGCATGAACGGGGGAGGGTCAGAGAGAGAGGGAGACACAGAATTGGAAGCAGGCTCCAGGCTCTGAGCCATCAGCCCAGAGCCCGACGCGGGGCTCGAACTCACGGACTGCGAGATCATGACCTGAGCCGAAGTCGGACGCTCAACCGACTGAGCCACCCAGGCGCCCCTAAGAGACTCTTAAATACAGAGAACAGAGGCGCCTGGGTGGTTCAGTCGGTTCAGCCAAAGTCGGCCGACTTTGGCTCAGGTCATGATCTCACTATTTGTGAGTTCGAGCCCCGCGTCGGGCTCTGTGCTGACAGCTCAGAGCCTGGTGCCTGCTTCGGGTTCTGTGTCTCCCTCTCTCTGTCCCTCCCCCACTCACAATCTGTCTGTCTCTCAAAAATAAATAAAACAGGGGCGCCTGGGTGGCTCAGTCGGTTAAGTGTCTGACTTCGGCTCAGGTCATGATCTCTCAGTCTGTGAGTTCGTGCCCCGCGTCGGGCTCTGTGCTGACCGCTTCGAGCCTGGAGCCTGTTTCAGATTCTGTGTCTCCCTCTCTCTGACCCTCCCCCGTTCATGCTCTGTCTCTCTCTGTCTCAAAAATAAATAAACGTTAAAAAAAAATTAAAAAAAAAAAAAAAACATTAAAAAATTAAAAAAAATACAGAGAACAAACTGAAGGTGGCTGGAGGGGTATTGGGCAGGGATTGGGCCAAATGGGTGATGGGCATTAAGGAGGGCACTTCTTGGGATGAGCACTGAGCGTTACATGTAAGTGATGAATCACTAACTTCTACTCCTGAAATCATTAGTACACTGTATGTTAACTAACTTGCATTTAAATAAAATTTAAAAATTAAAAAAAAATAGGCTAAACCATGTTGCCACATCCACCTTCAAGAGAGGTTAGGAAATATGGTATCAAACTGGGCGGACCTGGATTTGGCTAAAATTTAGGAGGATCTGTTACTAAACAGAAGGAGAAGGGGTATCAAGGACAGCTAATGGCCTTTGCCCCAGTCCAGGATCCATAGCTACAAATAACCGTATTTAACAGGAAAAGAACGATCATTTTTGTCAAGTGAAAAATCAGCCTTTGGATATGACCATAAAATATAAATATGTCCTGGTTTTTGGTTTTAGATGGCCAGTAACCCGTGTGCCAGGTAGCATTCTGTGCCGGTCTTGAATGCCAACAGGAAGTCACTGGACAGCAAACCTCTTCCAGGATCACAACTGGGCTATTGAAGGAACTCGAAAAAGAGGGAAAAAAAAAGCTGAGGCCATGGCAAAAAGAAACCGAGTTCGGTCTACCTCTCCTCCAGATGGAGGCTGGGGCTGGATGATTGTGGCTGGCTGTTTCCTTGTTACCATCTGTACTCGGGCAGTCACCAGGTAGGTGGGATTTTCTTCGAGATTTGTTAAGATGATCTGGCTTGTCTTTTCTTCTAAGTCTGCTTCGTTCTATTTCTGAACCTCTCATTGTGAAAATATCTGTGTATATGTACAGGGTGTGTGTGTGTGTGTGTGTGTATGTGTGTGTGCATTTCCTTTGTTTGGACATCTTTTTCTTTGCGAGGAATGTGATTTTCTAATACCTGAAAGTCCTGGATAGTGGTGTCTTCTATAATATCTGGCACATACACCTGAAATGTGAGGACATTTTTAGACTAAATGTTGTGGCTATTCCAGCCGTTTGTTTTCGTAAACAGCTCATCCCAGAAAAGAAAAATACATAAGGTCAAAACAATCCTTGAAAACCTCTTGGCTCACCAGATACTGAGCTGTTGGAAAGCTTACTACCTAGAATTTAAATTCTTCTGCTTCCTTTCACATTTGGCTGGAGGCTAAGTTCTAGGTTGAAGGAAAGTAACAGCGTAAGTACAGGCTTCTCTCATTCTTGTTCATTTCTCCTCGTTCTTTTATCCAAGGCCCTATTGTTGAATATGCTTAAGTTAAACCCATGTACGTTGGGACTCATTCATCTCACTTATATTTGGAGTAAATGTATGCTTGAGGTCTGCATGTGCTAGCTCTTCTCTCTACTTATGCCTTCATTGAAGTAGAACTCTTTACTCTTCTCTGGCAGCACACCCTTAGCAGTGACCGAACGTAATTTGCCCTGGAAACTTTATTTGATGACATCATCAATAAAAGCATCAGTAACAAATATATAACGCAGGAAATAAGCAGGCTCTTTTTGTTTGGTAAAATAAGAGTTGGTTGATTATGTATCATAGAAACCTATAGATTTGTTTAACATAATATGGTATTGGGTCTGGTTTTTTTTTTTCCATCTCTATCATGGGTCTTGTGTTGTGGGTGTGAGGAGTCATAGAGCTAAAAAGGAATCGTTTGGTTCTTACATGCGGAAGCTCCCATCATTTCCATCATGGAAAAGTTCTGGAAGTGACTTCAGTGCTTTATAAGGAGGTTGATATCTTTATAAGGAGGTAGTGGAGTCTTCGTGACCCCTTTTATTTATTTATTTATTTATTTATTTATTTATTTATTTATTTTAACGTTTATTTATTTTTGAGACAGAGAGAGAGCATGAACGGGGGAGGGTCAGAGAGAGAGAGGAAGACACAGAATCTGAAACAGGCTCCAGGCTCTGAGCCATCAGCACAGAGCCCGATGCAGGGCTTGAACTCACGAACTGTGAGATCATGACCCGAGCCGGACGCTTAACCGACTGAACCACCCAGGCACCCCTCATGACCCCTCTTAGATGGAATAGTTTTATATATCCCCACGAATAGATTAGGACACTGGTGCTAACATAGGTTAAGTGACTTCCCTACAGTTTTGGTCTAGTGGGACAGAACTGGACTGGATTTCCAGTCTTTTTTACTTCTTGTCTTGTTTACTTGCCATTGCATGTGCACATATAATCCACCAACTCTTTCCAACACAAACCAGATTATCTTCCTACCTCATTATTTCTCACACATGCACCGTATCTGCCCCATCTTCCATACACATGTATATATTCACACACATATCCTCTGTTAGTGCCTTTTCATTGTGAGAAGTGACTACTTCAGTCTTCACCTTTGTTCTGCTCTAAGATATAGGCACTTTGAGGAAGTTCTGTGGCCAGTTCCTTGTCCCCTGAAACACTCTGCACCTTATCCTGTAGAGCAGTGTGGGATCACCAGACGTAGGTTTTTAAAAAATTGCCTTGGTGATGGAATCGTTGTCTTAAGATCTTACTTCCTAATCCCCATATGGTTGTCACACCAGTGATGAGAAGTCATGGTGCCAGGGGACAGCTGTTTCTAAATTCTTCTAACGGAGGCTCTCTACCCTCCTTGTCCTGTTGGCAATTAGTCATGTTAGTTGTCACCCCAATTCATGTACAAACAACTGCACATTAAGGCTTGGAGACATCTGGATTGTTTGAGTGTTGTACTCTGAAACTATGGAAGTGACTTGGGGCAGGTGTCTGTAGAAAATTGAGGACTTACCTCAAGGACTCTGATTTCTTGATGGTCTTTTATGCTCATTGGCATCTTATATGGCTTGTCTTGTTTGGCAGGACATTGAATCTCATTTTTTTTTCTCAATCACAGTGGAATTGCTGTGGAACCCATGACTGTCACCCAAGGCTGAAAATCTTGCATATTTTTTTCGGTTGTATCCTTAAGTTTTCAACTTCAAGTTAATGGAAATCAAGTTCCCTAATATCTAGCTATACGTTCATTGAGGACAATGCTCTATCTAGGTGTTTTCCAAAAACACAGAGATGCTGGAACACCGCCTGGTAGGCTCAGGCACAAATAACTGAAATACAAATCCAAATGGGCTAAGTATACATCGGATAAAAACAGCGTGTAAAATAATGCTGGTGAGAGAGGGGTTAATTCTGATCTGGGAGTTCAGGACAGCTTTCAAGAGAAGTTGTCCCTGGAGTGAAGTCTTGAAGAGTGGATAGTGTTTGGCCAGGAGGAAATGAGAGGGAGAGAGGTTTCAAGCTGCATTAGGTGCATGTACTTTATCTGCTTTCCTCACTTTGTGATAACAGTGGGCAGTCCCCCTTCCTGAACTGCTAAGGGTTTAGCCAGAAACCAGAAAAGCGTTGTGGCAGGTAGCAAAGACCAGTTCTCAGAGGTTAATGGGAGAGGCTGAGAGGGGCATAGCTGAGCCGAATTAAGTTTAGAGGAGAAAAGTGCAAAGGCATGGCCAGCATTGGAACTCAGTGTCGTGAACAGGCAGCAGCCAATAGGACTGGAGATAGGGCCAAGGAAAGCGGCCCCTAGGGTGATTTGTCAAGTCAGAGGATCAGTGCCTATTGTGCAATTAAGTCTTTTTTTCCCTGTTTAAACTGTATACTTAAAAGTTAAACTATACTTCCAGGTGCTAAAAATTTGAACAATACAGAGATGCATAAAATAGTCTTTTTCTCATTGCTTCCTGAATGCCAGTTTCACTGCCCAAAGTTAACCTTGTTATTAGCTTCTTCAGGCGTGCCCCCCCCCCAATTTAAGAACCTTATATCCATCTGTAAAGCATATTATTATTCTTTTCCTTGACACCAATAGGATCATACTGTACACACTGTTTTGAACTTATTTTTTGCTTAATAATATCTCTTGGAAGTATTTCCATATTCAGCACATACAGCTCTACCTCACTGAAAAATAACAGCTTAAGATTCCATCACAAGGATGTGTGCATAATTTATTTAACACATTTTGATTGAAGGACTTACATTGTTCCCTGGGTTTTGATTTACAAACAATGCTCCATACAGTCACGATCCAGACCACTTTAAAATCAACTTTCAACTCTTGCCTTGTAACTGACAATGCTGCCTTACACGTAAAGTTTACATAAAGCTCGAAGTTGTCTAGGCTATTAAAGCCGTCACTCTCATTTATTTATACTCTCTGTTCATTAATGTGTGTTGAGTACTTATTTTTTGCCTCAAGATATCTTATTACCAAACACATTCTCTATTTCAAGAATCACATTTCATCGTGAAATTATGTGACATTCTGTTTGTGAACTGACAGCTTGAGTTGGAGTTGATGGTTGAAAAAGCAATACTTGATTTGAATGTTCAAAGAAAACCTCCAGCTGTAAGACCTAACTTTTCTCAGGGCACCTGGGTGGCTCAGTCAGTTGAGTGTCTGACTCTTAATTTCAGCTCAGGTCATGATCCCAGAGTTGTGGGATCGAGCCCTGCGTCAGATTCTGCACTGAGCTTGGAGACTGCTTAAGATTCTCTTTCTCTCTCTCCCTCTGCCCCTCTCCCCCACTCACTCTCTCTCTCTCAAATTAAAATAATAATAAATAAAATAAAAAATAAAAGTAGTACATGCTCATCAAAAAAAAAATCAGAAAGTAAAAGGAAAACAAAAGTTCTATAAAAAAGAGCACCTGGGTGGCTCAGTTGGTTAAGTGTCTGACTCTTGATTTCAGCTCAGGCCATGATCTCATGGTTCATGAGTTCGAGCCTCACACTGGGCTCTGTGCTGACAGAATGGAGTCTGCTTGGAATTCTTTCTCTCCTACTCTCTCTCTGCTCCCCCCCCCCACTCTCAAATTAAATATTTTTAAAAAGTTATATTAAAAAAAGACCTATTTTTCTTGACATCTTCTGGATCCAAATTAACTTAGTTGCAGTAGATGTCTAGAGTCCTGTGGAATTGGGGAGCTCTTTTAACAATGGCTGAATTCCTGTAAATAGTAGCTAATATTAGCTGAGTACTTGTTCTGTGCTGGTTAACATTGTTCCAAGCACCTTTCATTTATTAAATCATTTAGTCCTTGAAACAACACACAGAGGTTGAATAATGTGTCCAGAGTCACAAGGGTAGTGAGTAGTACTGCTTTTAACTACTAGGCTACACTGGCCAGTGGATCACTTCCATATTGATGCACTGGATGACTTCATCAACCGGAGGACCGTCTTTCCCAAATACCAGATGTTGTCAACATCTAGCTCTATAGGAGCCAGAGAAGAAGTTTTATTTTTTAAGATTATTTTTTCTTTAAAAAATTTTTTCTAAAAATGTTTATTGATTTTTGACAGAGAGAGCGAGCGAGAGAGAGAGAGAGAGCTCAAGTGGCGGGGTGGGAGGTGGGCAGAGAGATAGGGAGACACAGAATCCCAGCAGGCTCCAGGCTCCGCACTGTCGGCACAGAGCCCGACACAGGGCTCAAACCCGTGGACCGTGAGATCAAGACCTGAGCCCAAGTCGCATGCTCAACCGACTGAGCCACCCAGGCGCCCCAAGATTTTTCTTTCTTTTTAAGAAATCTCTACACCCGACAAGGGGCTCAAACCCACAACCCCGAGGTTAAGAGTCGCATGCTCCATCAACTGAGCCAGCCAGGTGCCTTGAGAAGAATTTTATAGCAGAGTGGCAAGATGGAGACACTAGGCATGTTGGCCCCTTGAGGGAGAGTATCTTTGAGAATGGTATTTCATACAGATGACACTTGCGTGATAATTTTGTTTCCTTCTTCTTAGGAACAGAGCTTATCAACCACTGAAGGATGATACTTGCATGATAATTTTGTTTCCTTATTCTTAGGAACAGAGCCTATCAACCACGGAAGGATGTTAGGAGTTGTTTGCTACTGAGCATGATCTAATGAATGCATTATGACTGATCCAGTTGTGCTGATCAAACTGCTTATTTCAGAAATGAGGAAAAGAGACTCTGAGAGATTAAGAAGCTTTATCCAAACTCTCAGTTACTCAGTGTGAGGATCAGCGATCAGGACCCAGCTTTCCTGACACATCAGATGCACAGATTTTCCAAAGGACAATAAAAATTATTTCTGGAGTGAGAAGCACGTGTGCTCCCGATAACATTTATTTTCTTTAAGGTCATGCCTGTGTTTAGAAGCCATAAATCATGGAACTTTACCATTTGAAAAGTACTTTTTTCCCTTTTGAGAACAAGTAAGAAGTGATACTTGTTTTTTGAAAGTCGCAGTCAATCAGAAGCATGTTCATGGTTATTAAATTTTGCCTCTGGCAGGCCTGTTCCCATGGTTAGATAAGAATCTCGGGTATTATTTTTGAACTTTGCATACCTAAAGTTTGACTGATATGACTAATCAGGTCAGTTAAGAAAACCATCAATCAGAAAACTAAACAGCAATAAAACAAGATAAAAAAGTTACAAGAGACAAACATAGTCGCACAAATATGAAATCCCTCAGAATGATTTAGTGAAGAGAAGAGACCGGCGTACCATCGCAAAATGTCTTCTCATCATCTGGGACCCTTTTTTCTTAGTCGCCCCATGTTCTTTCCCATCTCCAGCTTCGGGATCTTCCTCCTACTGATACTTCATTCTGCCAGCTTATGAACTCAGATTCTTCACATCTCTACTTCACCTTATCCGGGTGGCTTTTCCTGGTCAGCCACCCTCCAGTCTTCCTCTTCCCTTTCTCACTCATGTCCTTGAAGTTGCCGTTCAACCTTTTTTACTTCCTTCACTTCTAGTCACTTCTTTACCAACGCTAATCCTTCCTTCCTTCTTTCTTTCCTCCCTGCGATACCTTGAACCTTGAACAATATTTAATGAACACCCAGGTAATGATATGAGATCCAGTGCAGACATGGTCTTTGCTGTGACAGAGCAACAGTCTAGTGGAGAATACAAACCAACGCAAAGGGAATCGCCGTATCCCTGTAGTGTGGTAGGTGTCCCGCACGTCATGTAAACGCTTACGAGAGGTATTAAGCTCAGACTCAGGTTGTCAGGGAAGCCTTCCTGGAGGAGTTGACCATTAATGTTTATTTTTGAGAGTGAGAGAGAGAGACAGAGCATGAGCAGGTGAGGGCAGAGAGAGAGGGAGCCCCAGAATCTGAAGCAGGCTCCAGGCTCCGAGCTCTCAGCACAGAGCCCGATGCGGGGCTTAAGCTCCTGAACCGTGAGAACGTGACCTGAGCCGAAGTCTGATGCTTAATCGACTGAGCCACCCAGGTGCCCCTGGAGGAGTTGACTACTATCTTTAGACTACAAGAATGAGGGCAGCTGAGAGAGCAGCCTAGAAAAGAAGAAAACTCTTTAATGCTCAGAGGTGTGAAAAAGTATGGGTGGTGTGTTGAAAGTGATGGAAACAAGTTCAGTCTGGCTGAAATGAGGAATGCATGGTGTAGGTTAGGGGAAACACTGAGAAGGGTCAACTCCTGCGGGGTCTCAGAAGTCATGTTAAAGAGTTTGAAGCATCAGGATCTCTTTTGCGTTCTAGTAAGGTCACTGACCATTGCATATAAAATGTACAGAAGGCAGCCAAGTGTGAATTCAGGGAGATGAGTTAGGAGCGTTTGGGCTGCAGTCCAGGAGAGAGGTATGGGCATGAATTATGAATGATAAGGGGAATGGAGAGCTGTGGAGGCATTTGAGAGCTATGTATAAGGTAGAATAAAACCTGACCATAGATTAGATCAGTGGTTCTCAACCAGGCTGATTTTGACCTCCAGGGGACAGTGGGCAATGTTTGGAGACATTTGGGGGGTGGAGGCCAGGGATGCTACCAAACACTGTATGATACACAGGACAACCCCTAAAACCAAGAGTTGTCTTTGTTAAGGATGATGGCCAAAATGTCAGTAGTACTTGGGTTGAGAAACCCAGGCTAACGATCACTTAACTATTTTGATAATGAGGCGATGTCTATGAAATTATTATTCTCTTTTAAGTTTATTTACTTATTTTGAGAGAGAGAGAGAGAGAGAGAGAGAGGGAGAGAGCATGCCTGTGCACACACGGGCAAGGGGCAAAGAGAGAGGGAGAGAGAGAATCCCAAACGCTCTCTGCGCTGTGAGTGCAGAGCCCGAGGTGGGTCTCTATCTCACAGACTGTGAGGTCATGACCTGAGCTGAAATCAAGGGTCGGATGCTTAACCACCTGAGCCCCCCCACCCCAGGTGCCCCTTCATGGAGTTTTTAATTTGCTCTTCAGTGTTCTTACTAGCATGAGTTTACCATTCATCTTTACATCCTGCAATCCCAGTTTTGAACACAAACGTGAGCGTTGAACTCATGCAGAATCACTGGAGCTCAGGCACGTGTATGTATTTCATTTTCACCAGAACAGGGGAAACCCTGCACCAAAAAACAAAACAAAACAAAACAACCTCCACCGTTTTCACTTCATTTCCTGATGCACTCACTTTCTGTCAACATTCTCTATCTTCCACTTCCTGATGAATAAGGGAAGACAGAGAAGGAAAGGGAAAGGAACAGTGGGTAGCCCTACCTTTCTTTTTTCCTCCATGTCATGATTTTCAGCGTAAGTGGTTGGCTAGTAAAATACAGAGACATAACCTGAGTCGGAAAGGATATAGGAATCCTCAGTGCTTTGTGTTTCCTAGAACACTGTTGCTTGCTTTCTGCATTTGAAACAAGTTCTGATTTGAAAGGAAAGCATGGCCTCTCTCAGGAGTGAGAGCCTTCCTCCCCCTACCTCCATGCTTACTCAGTTGTCAATGTAACATAACTTGCACACACTCTGAGTCTAACCCAACGCCCACACATTGTGAGTCCACCAGAGTTTGCGTGTCTAATACCACACGTGTCCATGGGAAGGCGGAGAGTCGCAAACACACGTGGTGCGTGTATCTCCTCTGCTCGCGTGCATGCCCTGTTGCTCCTTTGGACTTTACTTACAAAACATGAATTCAGAGATGAGCTTGTTAGAAATTTTAAGACCGTGACAGCTGAAATTCTATGCTTCTGAGTGCCAGATTCTGTGCGATTGCAGAGGATGCACGCTGGGAAAGCTGGCCCTGCCTGACACAGTTGTCCTGGTTCTACCTGATTCTCCTCCTTCTTCTTTTTCTCCATCACCCGCCTTCACATCTAGCAGCAACTGGGAAGGGCTGGGGAGAGAAATAACAGGTTACTGCGGGCTGCTGAAGCATGATGGGTTAGACGGTAGCCCTATCCAGAGAGACGACCTTCTATCTCATCCTCACCAAGACCTGATCCTTCCCTGGCTGTAATCGAGTACTAGAAGCTCCTGCCCTGAATTGGGAAACTTGCTAATCTGTATGACATTCATTCAAACTTGTACAGTGATACAAATCATTGCTCTGAAATCACTTACATCTTTTTTTCCTAATTAACAATTTTTCAGTGTAAAGTTTCTCTGTCTCTGTCTGTCTGTCTGTCTCTCTCTCTCTCGTGATTATTTATAATGTCACCATTCACGTATAATGACTGGGTACTTTTTTGTTTTTTTCTCTATTTATATGAACTATGATTTTATCAAAATAAGCCTTTACTGTATAAACTACTTTGTTTTACTTAACATTGTATTGTGAATTTTTTCCCAAATCAATAAATACATATCAAATCATCATTTTTTAACACCTAAAAATATTTCATTTTATTGATGTCAAAATTTACTTAGCCAGTCCCTTATTGATGGGCAAATAGGTTGGTTACAATATTTGGCCTTTACAAATAGTTCTTTAAAATATATCCTTTTATGTGTATCTATTATTACTATTATTATCATCATTTGATTATTACCTTTTGTTAAAACCTAGAACTGAAATTGCTGGGAGAGGAGATGTAGAACTCCTTTTTTTGAGAGAGAGAGAAAGAGAGAGAGAGCAGAGGATGGGCAGAAAGAATCCCAAGCCCCGACATGGGGCCCGATCCCATGAATTGTGAGATCGTGACCTGAGCCAAAATCAAGAGTGGAATGCTTAACTGGCTGAGCCACCCAGGCACCCTGAGAGATGTATAATTCTTAATTGTCAAATTTTAACTTGTGTCACAACCTCTTAGAAGTCACAGATGTTGGTGAAATATGAAGATAAAAAAGAACCCATATTTTTGACCTGCCATATTTCCCATAAAACCTTCCCTACAGCAGTGATCCTCATATCCACTTGGCTTCAGCAGCCCTTCTAGTGGACGAACATTCTTGCTCATCCTTTAGAGTGGCTCCGTAGCCATTGGGCCATTCCGACTTCCTACTTACTATGGTCCAGCAATGTACCACTGAAAACCAATTAAACCAGCTGAACCAGAATTTGAAGCTGTGGTTTTGATCCATGCTCATTCATTTTTTTTTTTTTTTGTATAAAATTCTTGCACTGTATTTTTCAGATGTATTTCCATTTTTTTTGTGGAGTTCCAGACATACTTCACTCAGGATTATGCACAAACAGCTTGGATCCATTCCATTGTAGACTGTGTGACCATGCTCTGTGGTGAGTATCACCAGGGCTAGACAATTATTGGTTACTCTTGAACTGTACGTGACACTGGCCTTCCACTGCTTCTGTTTACCAGCTTTTTATGAATAGAAGGGCTTTGCTAAAAGTTGGCTAAGACTATATAAAAAGAAAAGACCGATCCTACCTTCAACCAAACCCAACCAGACCTGCCCTTGGAATTAATGGTCTTCGCTGAGGGCAGATAGAACAGGTGATTAACACTCTCAAAAAGACATACTATTTGGTGCTCCCATATAGAGATAGGGTGCTGGACCTCACAGGACTCACCCTGATTTGGGAAACAGTTAACCATACAGTATATGCTTGACCTCTCTTTGCTAAATGCTATGGCCCCTCATTCTCCAGTCATGAAAACGGTCATTGGATCGCACTATGAGCCATTCCTATATGATCTCCTTAAGCAAATGCCAACAAAATCTTGTTCTTATTCTGTTCCCTTCCCAGAGGTTCAAAATGTGGCTCACGGATTTTGTTTTTCATGCGTAAACCTTCATTCTTAGAGAAGTCTGAGGGAAGGATAGGATGGTACAGTCATGTGATCAGCACGTTCACCGTCACTATAATTTCATTCGGGAAACCCCAAGGGTACTACAGAGGACATACAGAGTCGTCTCAAAATCCATAGAATCTCTCAATCCATCTATGTCGTAGAGTAACGCTAGTCTTGAGATTTTTCTTTTCGAACGTTTTAAACCAAAGTTCTTAAATGAATGTCTTAGAGAGTTTCTGAGATTGGGACAAGTTGGAATGATCTATTTGCAGTCTAGACCCATTTAATCATTTCATTTAAATGAATCCTTAGTATTAAAAAAAAACACTATTATCTCTTCAGGCCATGTCTTGTGGCAAAAAGGAAATCCCATATTATTTAATAACTTATAAATAACATCAACTGATTCCACTCTAGGTACTGATTCATCCTTATTTTTAGAAAAAAAATGGACGTACTCAGGAATCAGTTGAATTGTGCTGAAATGTATTTCCTTTGTTGGGAGGAATTTGAGAGCAGTTCTAGGACGAAGAGTACGTTTCATGAGAAGGCTAAGTTGACTCTGTCTACTGATAACCCTGGAAGGTCTTAAGGGATCAGAAAATAATATCTTTGGGTTTTCTACCCTATTTTCTTGTTTGTTTGTTTTGTTTGTTTTTTTAATCAGGAAGATTATCAGTTGGTTTTCAGGGTCATGTTATTAGTCACAGCCTTTGTATGACCATGCCAAGTGAGCCATGTTTATCTTTCTCAGATGACACAGGTGACTCATTTCCCTCACTGTTATCTTTTGGAGAATATTTATAATCCCCAGAAGAAGACTAAATGGCCTTCGGTGACCAACAGGATCACAGTGACTGTGTGATAAAGCTGGGTCGTATTAGATGCAACATTTTAAAATTCAAGGACTGGAGGCCATGCAAGGACTTGAGGCCTGTTGGATCCAGTTTCCATGTACCAGTTTCCATGTTGCTCATCTGGCAACACTAGTTGAGGTCAGGAGATGGAGAAGAGGCTGCAGACACCCACTGGGGGCACTTTTCATTGAGTTTAGTGTAAGTTTTGTCACTTTCCAATAGCCATAGCGGCAGCAGCCTGGAGAATTAGATATATTCTCAGGAGTTTTGCTCCTTCCTGTTCTCCAGAGATTATATAGGCACACAGCCACTGTTTTAACTAGGCAGGAGACATCAGGCTGACGGCTGGTTCTGTCCCGTGCATTTGAGTCGGGCCCCAGTTTCAACCTGACCAATACAAAATTATACTCCACAGATACCTGAAGAATTTGCTCTTCTGATCTTCGTACTAGGAATGCTGCTCAGCATGAGTTGTTCCATAGAAAGAATTCTCATGCTTTCCCCATGTCTCCTCTGCCTCAGTCTGGGAGGCCCAAGGAGACAGAGTAACAGGGTGAAATAACCCTGAACTTGGTGTCAGGTGCCCTGAGCTATAGTTGTTGGTGATCTTGGACATGTCATAGTCCCCTGAACTTCAATTTCTCCTTGGTCTATTCCAGCTTAATTAATATTCTATAAACCTGAAAACTGGCACAATTATAACACATTGTTAAACCACAAATAGAGTGAGGCCAACCCAAATGTCACTACGGATGTGAGGCATTTTCCTAGATTTTCTGGATTTTGATTTCTCATCCACAGGGTTTCCTAAAGGCCGAAAACAGTACCAGATTGTGGAATGGTCTTTTTCCTTGGCCTTTTCCTGCATAACACTACTGGCCACACAGTGTTGCCTTCCCTTCCCTACTTTCCTTCCCTACTGGTTAACTGTGATAATTATTGCTAATGATGCATTATTAATACTATGTGAAACATACAAGCCACATCCCTGTGTAAGTGGCATGTAATTTAAATAAGGAGCTGATTCACTATTTTAAAAGCACCTCGAGCCCTGGAATTATGACTATAATAGAATGGAGAAGCGGAGGGCGCACGGAAATGCAACTCAGCACAACCGATCCTAATTCCAGCTTTGCTACTTGTTCTCCGTGTGACCATAGACAAGTCATTTCCTCTGTCCTCAGTTTCCAAATATGTCGAATGAGCGAGACGGGCTTGATGCCGTAAAGGTCAACCATTCTCTGTTCTGTCAACGCAACACCACAGCCTTTCCACAGTGCCCTCAAGGCCTCTCTGCTGAACCTATTTATTATTGTTTTTGAAGCTCCACTTGGGAGTGTCGTCAGTAACCATTTATCCTGTCAAGTGGGAATCATGCTGGGTGGCTTGCTTGCATCGACTGGTCTCATCCTGGGCTCATTTGCCACCAGTCTGAAGCATCTCTACCTCACTCTGGGAGTTCTCACAGGTAAGGGCTCTTTGTACCGCTTGTCTCCCCACCCCCTTCAGGTGTTGTCAAGCAATCAACAGAACTGTATTCCATAAAATAGTCATCTTGTTAGATGCGTAACGTAAAATTTTTTTCATGTTTATTTATTTCTGAAGGAGAGAGAGAGAGCATGAGCAGGGGAGGGGCAGAGAGAGAGGGAGACGCAGAATCCAAAGCAGGCTCCGGGCTCTGAACTGTTAGTACAGAGCCGGGGCTCGAACCCACAAGCGGTGAGATCATGACCTGAGCCGAAGTCAGACGCCCAACTGAGCCACCTGGGTGCCCCATAGTTGCATAATTTAGTTGACTTAGCTTATGTCTACCTACCTAGCAGTTAAAAGAGCTGGAAATGCAATTGATTGCACTCCTGGAATGAAAATGTATCACCCTTCAATTCAGCCACATGATAGAAGTGATTTCCGGCTTCCCCTCTGGTAGCAGTGGATGGCTGAGATTCTGTACTCAGAAGCAATGAGATGTTAGCCAGGGCACCATAAATTTTCAGCAGTCATCATTCTCCCAACATCTTTGCCGAGACACCAGAACACTATCTGCGCTCGACCTGAGTTGCCCCTGCTTTATAGTGAGTGAGGAGCATCATCCAATAAATGGGGGTTTACAATTTAAAAAAGAAAGCCCCTTATTGTGAAGATTTTTACATTATGCATTCTCTCTCAATGTGATGGAATTATGCTTTAGAGAATTATGACGAACCCTGCAAGAAGAGAAGTAATCTATGTGCATCCCATAAATCATACCTAAGGGCACTACATAGATAGCATCAAGGTGGGGTCACTCGGTGGCACTGGAGTGGCATTTTACCCCATCACTCAAAGGAATGTGGAATAGCACTAACTCAGTCTGGGCCGTAGGGATAACATGATCTGGTCAATGAAGGACATAATCTCATAATGATTTTATAAATCTGGCTCTGTCCGCTTAAAAAAAAAAAGGTATCTGTTCCATGTAACCCAAAAGTCCCAACCGCTAGGTGTCCAGTCATCCCAGTTTACCAAGGAGTGCCCTGGTCTTAGCACTGAACATCTCGTATCCCGGAAACCCATCGGTCCAGGCAAATCTGGATCATTGGTCACCCAGCACTGCAGATGGGAATAGGAGCCGAAGGTCGTTCTGTTTTTCCATTTAGATGCCATGAGTTCAAGGTTTTACACTCTTCAGATTTTCTTGACTTAAAGGGAATAGAAACTGAAAATCCTTAAAAGGCTTTCTGCTGACTTTAAGGAATATGTTCAGGTTACTATGTGTACATGCTGTGTTCATACACAAAGTTGGCATGAAGTTTCCCCATTATGTGAAATTATTCTGAAACTTTCATGGGGTCATATATGCTATTTAAACCCAAATTCCATGAGTGGTCCAGATGATCAGAGTTGTGTTTTCATAGGCAGTGAAGAGTTGAAGTAATCCTCTAGATAATTCAAAATAAAAAGAGGTATTGGGTGGGGAGAATAAGTTTCTTGGGTCAGCATTATCTTCATTTTCTAGTTAATTCAAATTCAGTTCGTGTAATGATTTTTTAAGCTCTTCCTTTCATTTTAATATTTCATATATTAAAATATATTTCATTTCATATATCTATATCTGTATCTATATCTATATCTATATCTATATCTATATCTATATCTATATCTATATCTATATATATGACTTTCTTCTTTGGAAGCAAACCTTAAAAAAATATGGCTTTGGAAGCAAACCTTAAAAAAATATGGCAGTTGGGGCGCCTGGGTGGCGCAGTCGGTTAAGCGTCCGACTTCAGCCAGGTCACGATCTCGCGGTCCGTGAGTTCGAGCCCCGCGTCAGGCTCTGGGCTGATGGCTGGGAGCCTGGAGCCTGTTTCTGATTCTGTGCCGCCCTCTCTCTCTGCCCCTCCCCCGTTCATGCTCTGTCTCTCTCTGTCCCAAAAATAAATAAACGTTGAAAAAAAAAATATGATAGATATAGATATCTGTAGATATCTATCTATCTATCTATCTATCCATCCATCCATCCATCCATCCACACACACTGTGCTTCCCAAACTGTGAATGACTGGTCAGGGAGACTCCTCTTCAGCTTGGTGTAGAAAATAGTTTTAAAAGGGTTTGACAGAAGGCCAGATTCTCTTTAATCCAAATAAGTTTATCCTGAAATATTTTGTTTCATCGGCTGCTCACGGTATACCAGAACTCATATACTTCTCTTCATCCTTAGGTCTCGGATTTGCACTTTGTTACTCTCCAGCTATTGCCATGGTTGGCAAATATTTCAGCAGACGGAAGGCCCTTGCTTACGGGATCGCTATGTCAGGAAGTGGCATTGGCACCTTCATACTGGCTCCGGTGGTTCAACTCCTTATTGAACAGTTTTCCTGGCGGGGAGCGTTACTCATTCTTGGGGGCTTCGTTTTGAATCTCTGTGTTTGCGGCGCCTTGATGCGGCCTATTACTCTGAAAGAGGACCCTACAACTCCAGAGCAGGACCACATCTGTAGAACTCAGAAACAAGACTTTAAGCGAGTGTCTCCCTGTGCAACTTTGACTAAAAAATGGGTGCAGACCTGCCTCTGTTGCTCTTTGCAACAGGAATACAGTTTTTTACTGATGTCAGACTTCGTTGTGTTAGCCATCTCTGTTCTGTTCATGGCTTACGGCTGCAGCCCTCTCTTTGTGTACTTGGTACCTTATGCTCTGAGTGTCGGAGTGAGTCACCAGCAAGCTGCTTTCCTTATGTCCATACTCGGGGTGATTGACATTATTGGCAATATCACATTTGGATGGCTAACTGACAGAAGGTAAAATCCGTGAAACCACAGTCGGCGCCCTACCAGGGGACTCCCAGCTTTGAGATCCCCCTCATCCCCTTACCCTGTACAAAACCTACATCTGAGTGACGTCAATGAGTTTTCAGCATCTGAGGGCAACCCCCCTGCTGTTTCTTCTAGGTAGAGGTTGGAAACCTTTTCCCGTAAAGAGGTAGACAGTAAACGTTTTTGGCTCCATGGGTCATGTGATCACAAGTATTCAGTTCTGCTGTTGTAGCACAAAACAACTATAGACAATATGTGAAGAAATGAGAGTGGCTATGTTCCAGTAGGACTTTACTGTGGATACTGAAATTTTAATTTCCCAGATAATTTTCACACGTTGAAATAGTATTGTTCTTTTGATTTTTTGTTCCAACCACTCAGAAATAGAAAACGCTTCTTAGTTCACAGATAGTGCAAAAACAGGTGGTGATCTAGATTTGGCCATGGTTTGCCAACCTCTGTTCGAGACGGTTCAGGATGATGGGTATGTCTAAATTGCAGAAACCTGTGGTAACCACAAGTTCTGGTGACACATTTCATTCCATCCGAAGTCAAATCAGTGCTCAGGCTGGGTGTTGTGGTTTTAGTTTAAAGACAAAACAAAACAAAACAAGCAAACAAACAAAAAACACAGAGGCTGGCTGGAAATGGAGAGAGGAACAGAATTGAGTCCAGGCAGGGAGATTAGGTGCAAAACTAACACATTATTTATAGCCACACATTTGTGTTTGACCATGCGGATAGCAAATACTTACAGTATGGTTTTAGGCTTAGAAACCCAAGTTATAACAAATCTACTAGGTAGTTTCTTAAGCTAATGCTTACTGCTTGGATTGAAGAAGAGTGAGATACTCAGATTCTCTTCACACTCGAGCTGTGACCTGGGAGAGCAATCATCATGTGGCTTCTCACATGTTATGTCTTCGGTACTTACTCAGTGTCCAACAGCCATTCTCCAGTGCTATGAGTATAATATTTAAAGTTAATTCCAAATTTAATGGTTAAGGAAAAGCGGGAAGAGCTGGGGTCTCTATCTTGACCACTAACACCACAAGAAGCAGCCCCAGTGTAGGTTTGATAGAGGCATCTCTGCTCAGGGGCTATACCAGACCTAAGTTCTTCTGCTGGCTCTGCCCCTTACTATCCCTGTGACCTAGGGAAAATTAGTGACCCTCAGATCTTCAAGGGTCTTCATCTGTAAAACAGGCGAGTGCAATATTTTTCTGTTGGCCTCTTAGCATTTTGTGAGACTCAAATGAGACTGCGGGTTGAAAAACATTTGTAAAGCACATATGGCCGGGGCTGATACTGTACCGAGTCTTTGAAATAATTGGTATCAATGATGAGTTTGGAGCCATAGGGGGAAAAGGTAACGGAAGTACCACTGGGGAGGTCCTGAAAATAACACTTAGTCCTAGTACAAGACTGACATCATCTCTGGCGAGTCATTTTAATGTCTTCATATTCTAGCTTCTCCCTTGTGTAACTTGGGTTATTGACCACATATGACGTAGCAGACACCAATGGGTGACGTACCTGAAAGCATCTAATATGTAGACGGCTAGAAAATAGTCTCCTGACACTCGACTTGTTATTTCACAACTATCCTTAGGGTGACCGTATGGGATAGGTAACCTTCCCGTTATACAGCTTAAAGAAATGGAGATTAGAGTTAAGCAGTTCGTAGGTGACAGAACTGGATCCAGACTTCCGCCTTTCTAGTTTTAGAGCATATTTTGTGCCACACCATGTTTCCTGGGAAGATGAAGTCTTGTGTGTTCCCATACCAAAAGAAAGATAGGTAGACGACATGGATAACGGGAAGCCTTCTCTATAAATAACTGCAGTGCTTATCGCTGCATGGCCCTGGTTCCAAAGCTCTTTGATAGAAGCTGTGCATTCTGCACTCATTCTTGGTCTTCAAATCCACAGGTGCCTGAAGAATTACCGGTATGTCTGCTACCTCTTTGCCGTGGGACTGGATGGGCTTTGCTATCTCTGCCTCCCGATGCTCCAGAGTCTTCCCCTCCTCGTGCCTTTCTCTTGTACCTTTGGCTACTTTGATGGTGCCTACGTGACTCTGATCCCAGTAGTGACTGCAGAAATAGTAGGGACCACGTCTTTGTCATCAGCCCTCGGTGTGGTGTACTTCCTTCATGCAGTGCCGTACTTGGTGAGCCCACCCATCGCAGGTAAGTTCCCAGAGAGATCCCCCCGACACCTCTGCTGTTTGTCATCCTGATGTGAAAACTGTCAACTCACACACAGACGATGGGGACTGGAAGTTAAGTTGGGAAGAGCGAAAGAGAAAGGGATTCAAGAGCCACCGAGGTATCATGGTCTCGCTTGTATCCTTGTTTTATCATTTTCTTCCAGCCAAGTGGAGACTTTAGCCTACTTGGAAAGAAAAAGTCCAAAATTAGGGTCTTGATTCCATTCCACACCAGTGATGGGAGCAATGGAATGGAGCAGCTGTTCAGGCTTATAAATAAGTCAGGCACATTCAGAGGGAAGTCTGGAGGGAGTACAGGATTCCACTTGGGGAGAGTGGGCAGTGAGGCTGAAATGGTAAGTGGGTGTCATAGCGGAGGGTCTTGAGTGCCAGCCAAAGGAGCCAAAGGGGCCCTATATTCTTAAGAGACTACAGATAGTATTTTTATTTTATTTTTATTTTATTTTTAAATTTCCATCCAAATTAGTTAGCGTATAGTGAAGCTATAGAATGATTTCCGAACCCAGCCATTGCTAAAGCAGCCAACTAGGGGAAACTGTGGCTGTTTCACAGCTGCAGATAAAAATTCCTGGTCAGGGGTGCCTTGGTGGCTCAGTCAGTTAAGCCTCCGACTTCAGCTCAGGTCATGATCTCATGGTTCGTGGGTTCGAGCCCTGCATTGGGCTCTGTGCCAACATCTCGGAGTCTGGAGCCTGCTTCAGATTCTATATCTCCCTCTGTCTCTGCCCTTCCCCTGATTATTCTCTCTCTCTCTCTCTCTCTCTCTTTCAAAACTAAGTAAACATTTAAAAAATTTCCTGGTCAGTTTAAATTCTGTGATATAGGACCATCTTTCTAGTGCTTCATTTTT
Source organism: Felis catus (assembly GCF_018350175.1). Classification (NCBI taxonomy): domain Eukaryota; kingdom Metazoa; phylum Chordata; class Mammalia; order Carnivora; family Felidae; genus Felis; species Felis catus. The sequence continues at coordinate 50,176,921 of NC_058378.1, read as the reverse complement.
TGGAAACTGCCCCCAAAAGGTCCCCCAATCCTCCCTTGGTAGCCAATTTTTGTTTACCAACCTTGGAGGGAGCAGTGTAATTCAGTTAAAAAGTCATAGTGCATAAATGAAATTTGGATTCCTGGATCCTTTTTTTTGATCCATGGCCTTCATTTGGCAAATTAGACATTCTCGTTGCCAGGCATTGGAGGATTAGGGTGTAAGTTCTTACCATAATACTTCTCTTATTTAATTACCGTTAAAATGACAACTCTCTACTCAGTCTCTTTTGTTTGGTGCTACAGAAATGCATAAGCAAATCACAGGATAACTAAAATAATTCGACAGTAGTTTGAATTACAGGAAACTTGGTGGGGCTTGTAACAATTTCTGCATACCGTTTTTGACTAATGAAGTGGGTGAAAGGAAAAATCATATACTTTTCCAGAGGATTTTCTTGGCATAGAAGTTTAGAGGAGTTTTTAAAAAACTTTTTAATCGTAAAATAATTGCCTGCCAAGGTCTAATTTGATGCCATCGATTCTCTGATCATTGTGGCCCATATTTTGCATATCATATGCCCTGGTTCTCCTCAATTTTAGAGCGGGAATTGATATTGGGATTAATTTGTTGCAAAAGGAGCTAAAGAAAAGAAGAAAAAAAAAAGCCACGATTGCAGAATGATATCTTGTGAAGTTTGCGTTGGCCGCATCTAAGATGGCCCAAAGTTCTGAATTTCACTGTATGGGGTACAATGACTGGATCCAGCCGAAAATTTGGATTCTTCTATATCCAGGAGCATGTTAATGTCACTCAAGATAGACAGTATGTGGGTGTTGGGAATACTGCCAGCATTTGGTACAATTATATTCTCTTAACACCAGAGATAAGTGATCCCAACATCAATAATTTGATGCTAGTTTTATCTTTTCTACCATATTTTCTAGGATTAATAACAACATTTCTTGTGCGATTACTAAGAATGGGACACTCCTCCAAGCACTTTACCCGGCGACGACAATCCATTTAAGAACTTTTCCTAGAAAACAGAATGCATTTTCAGTTGCTGCACCATATTTTTAGATCTGCTTCTCATGTCAAAATTATAATGGTGGTGCTAGCAATCTATTGTTCTTATCCTTCGAAATGATTAGATTTGGGGCACCTGGGTGGCTCAGCTGGTTAAGTGTCCAACTTCGGCCCAGGTCATGATCTCACAGTTCGTGGGTTCGAGCCCCACGTGTCAGGCTCCGTGCCGTCAGCTCAGAGCCTGGAGCCTGCTTCGGATTCTGTCTCCCTCTCTCTCTCTGCCCTCCCCTGCTCATACTCTGTCTCTCTCTCTCGCTCTTTCTCAAAATTAAACATTAAAAAAAAAAAAAGAAATGATTAGATTTGAGACTAGGTAAATAATTGAATTGTCAACTCCACAATGTAATTTCGCTGTTGCTTATTACAGGATGGCTTGTGGATACGACGGGCAGCTACACTGCAGCCTTTCTGCTCTGTGGATTCTCAATGATATTTAGTTCTGTGTTGCTTGGCTTTGCTAGACTTGTAAAGAAGATGAAAAAAACCCAGCTGCAGTTCCTGGCCAAAGAGTCTGATCCGAAGCTGCAGCTCTGGACCAATGGATCGGTGGCTTACTCTGTAGCAAAAGAGTTAGATCACAAAGATGAGGAATCTGTCGCTGTCGCAGTATCTGGTTACAACCCCACATGACCAGTGGCCCGGAGCCTGGGAATCTTCAGGGCTGAGAGAGGTGGGACCACCAGACCGTGTGTGTCTCTGAAGCATTTTTATTTTGGCAGAAGCACTGCCTTCCGAGGAAATTATTATTGTTGTTTTATTAACGCGTTTATAGGGGAAAATAGCAAATAACAAAGCACGTTGGACTGGCTCAGAGTTTCCTCATTTGGGATTTGTACTCACAATTGAACTCACATCTTTCAGGCAATGAGCATCACTCCGTGGAGAATGTTAGGACATAGCTGATGCAGTTAGTGGTAATTGGGGGTAATTTCAAGGCATGACCAAAGAAGATGACATTGGGAAGCTTTGTCTCCAACTCTCTGGCCCTCCATCTTCCTCAGTCAGAAGGTAAAGAGAAACAATGACGTGTAGGTGAGCTTACTTTATGCTTTTTTGGAGAAGGGGGTCTGTATGAATCACTGCCTTTTGAAGAATCTAAAGTATTCTTCAATGACTCTGTTTAAAGCCCTGATGAGAATCTCCACTGTGAGGAAGGGTTGGCATCTTCACCTCTCCACCTCCACTGAAAGCCTTCTTCCTAAGACTGAGCCCCTCACCTCTGACCCGGCCCTCACCTCTGTTCCTATCACATATAATACTGAGTTTAGCAGAATACGCCAAGTCACAAGGGTGATTCCTCAGTCTCACCTGAAATGTTAACACCAACACGTCTTTAGAAACAAAGCTTTTATTGAACTTACACACACATTCCTGTTAGGAACTGAAAAATGTTGGCAGTATTCCAACTGGGCAGGAATTGAATTCTCAAATCAGCAGGTGTCTGATGGGAGTTTTCTTTTCAGACCAGACATTTAGGTTCATCATTACCCAAAAGGGAGGTTTGCCTGAAAAAGATTGTTCTAGAGATATTCCAGAGGTGAGATTCCTTTCTGCCTGTGTTAATTCTTGTTCCAATGTCCACTGCCCTTTATCTCTTGATGGATAATCGTTCGAAACTTTATGGGCCTCTCCAGATGAATGAGAAGGCTTCAGGGGTTAACCTCAGCATCCTAGCCCTCTCATTAATTAGAGCTCTGTTCAGGCGAGAGGGAGGAGAAGGTTAAGAAGGCTAGAGGTATGGTATTTTACAGTTCATAGAACTCTTTCACATACCTTCACTCCTTGGATTAGAATAGTTTACTCATTCTCAAGTACTCTATTTTCCTATAGTTTGGGACAATTTCTGAGTCTTCAGAGGGAGGGTATCAAAGAGAAGAGAAAGGCCAGAGCCTCCAGCTTGTCTCCAACCGCTTTTAAATCCACAGAGTGATAGCCCTGAATCGCCAAATCGTGTCATACCTGTAAATTAGGAGAAAATTACACAATTGAAAAAGGATTTTAATTATAGAGAAATTTTAAATCTGAACCTCAAAGAAATATTTTTACCCTAAAGGCCATTTAATCCATTGTCCCTCAGGCGGTCTCACAAATGCCTGGTGGGCACTGAGGATGATCCTAGGTTGACGAAGCGTGTTCACCAAGAGTCTTCGCCTATAACTGGATTATTTCATAAAATTGCATATTAATACATTGCTTTCAAAATGAAATACTGACTTGATTTAATGGAAGAAAACTGTAATATTTCACTGCTGCTTTCCAAAGATAAATTTGAATGTCGCCTGTTATCTTTTTACTTAGCTCAAGAATTAAGTTTTGAACCCACTTACTAGATCATTTGCAATCTACAAATAATACTTGGAAAATATCTGTAAAAAGTCAAAGTTATGATGAACTTATGTGTGTTTGGAATAGCACTTTATACTAGATATCGTTTCTTGAATCTTCAAGCCTAAAGATTTTTTGAAATATAAATAGTTCTAAATATTCCTAGACATATTTTTTCCTAGCGGCCAGAGTAAAATTTTCGTTCTCCAGTTCTGCAATATGATTTCTCTGAAGTATTATAAGTGTTCCTGAAAAATGAGTATAGAAACCAGAGCTTTAAAAAATTTGTTTAAAGTATTTGGGATATTTCTACTTTCTACATGCATAAATTTGTATCTTACTTGCCCATTTGGAGCGCAATTTTAGAAAACCAGCAAGGAAAATGTAGATCTTAGACTCCACCATTGTATCTCCACAAAATTTTACTGTTAAGGTTCCATGTGCCTATACTGTTTTTTCCAAAAGGGAGAGATTCGTAGGAATGATGTGTTTTGTGGAATCAAGAACAAAATTGTGGTAGGATGATTCTGCATCTTAAAATATTTCTTCATATCACTGTGAGCTCTACTTTGAAATTGAGTAGAAAAGCAAAAAAGCTAACTTCTATCGATACACTGTACCATTGGGCCTTTTTTTTTTTTCAGATTGTGATTTTACTAGTAGATCAGATATTTATGCTCATATTTTCTTATTTCAAAAGCGTAATAAAATGAGTTTATATTTGTGTTTGGAAACACATTTTTCCCTGTACAAGGGGTTTGGATTGAATGGCGAGTGAGCTTGTCTGGATTATGCTAAAATGTAGCTGGCATATAAAGATGTGATAAACAATCAAATAATTTACAAAAGCCAAACCCATGTATTAAGTGTTTTCAATGTATTAGCTACTGTGCTAAGCACTTCCTATGCATTGTATTATCTAATCCCCATAACCTCTATTATCACCACTTGATAGATGTGGAAACTGGGGTATCACGTGGCCACTGCATTTCCATTGCCTCCAGGGAAATCCGGTAAAGCCAGGAATCTATCTGATGCTGGACCCTGCCTCCTTCCCCTTGTGCCTATCTGGGTTATCTTATGTGTGTTGAAAAGCCATTTGGAAACAGGCCCTCCCTCGAGAAAAATTTTAAATTTTTTTTTCAACGTTTTTTATTTATTTTTGGGACAGAGAGAGACAGAGCATGAACGGGGGAGGGGCAGAGAGAGAGGGAGACACAGAATCGGAAACAGGTTCCAGGCTCTGAGCCATCAGCCCAGAGCCCGACGCGGGGCTCGAACCCACGGACCGCGAGATCGTGACCTGGCTGAAGTCGGACGCTTAACCGACTGCGCCACCCAGGCATCCCTCCCTCGAGAAAAATTTTTAAAAAAACCTTTGGATTATGCTTCAATCTACCAATTCGTATAGATAGGAAGATTCTAGAATGGAAATTTCCAAGAGTTTTCCCAAGAGTCTGGTTCTAGCAAGACCACTACTTCCAGGCTAAGTGGTTTAATTTGCTGTCTATTGATCCAGGCCTCTCTTGGGGAGCATTTACGTGTGTGTAACAGGGAGAAGGAGAAGGTTGGGAAACATACTTTGTCCCAAAAGAGAGTTCCACCTTCTGCATTACCAGAGTCATGCTTTCTCAGTCAACAGTTGAATTCTTTCTTAAGTGCCTGCACCATTGCCCCTTGATGACGAAGATGGTAATGTCTATCTGGCACTCACCATCCTCGTCTCAGTGGGTCTAATTCTGAAATTGTTTACTGAGCTGAGATAGTATGAAACATCAAGGAAGATATCTGAGTTTCTCTTCTCATACTTCAAAGTTCGAGCCTTTATTTTTTTTTCTAAACCAAACAATAGATTTTTATACCTGTTGCCAGAGCAGCTACTAGTGAGAGACGACTGGGATTTTGTCCCATAACACAGAGAAATATTTGGCAGGGGGGAATGGGAAAATACTAAATTGTGATCAAAAGACTCACATTTAAAACAAAACATTTTATTATGGAACTTTTCTTTTTTTTTTTTTTTTAATTTTTTTTTCAGCGTTTTTATTTATTTTTGGGACAGAGAGAGAGCATGAACGGGGGAGGGGCAGAGAGAGAGGGAGACACAGAATTGGAAACAGGCTCCAGGCTCCGAGCCATCAGCCCAGAGCCCGACGCGGGGCTCGAACTCACGGACCGCGAGATCGTGACCTGGCTGAAGTCGGACGCTTAACCGACTGCGCCACCCAGGCGCCCCATTATGGAACTTTTCAAACGTACAAAAAAAGAACAGTAAAATGAACTCGACATAACTACCACACAGCACCTACAATTATCTATCTTTCACCCTCCCCCTTGATGAACCTATTTGAAATACATTAACATGCTGACAGGGTATGTCTTCCCTCAGCTGCCAAGGAATAACTGAACCTGGCAAGAATAATTTATTCCTGCAAGCAGAGGGTCTGGGTGGTTTAGTATCACCTATTAATGGACCACGTCATTACAAAGCTGATTGGGCCCGCTTTCTTTCTGTGGACTTTGGGCATCCAAGTTACAGGTTAAAATTCTTCCTCTGTCTTTTCCCAGCCCCTACATGATCTATCCACCTGAAGCTTAAGGAGGTATCATATAAGTGAAAGTGCTTTTGAATTCTGGAAAAATGTGATGATTATTACTCTTAATTATTTTAAGTGTCAGCGACCTCTTTCAGGAGTAAAAATACTATATGTATATACATACATACATACGTACGTTTATTTATTTATTTATTCATTTATGTATTTATTTTTGGGAGAGTGCGAGTAGGTGAGGCGCAGAGAGAGGGGGACAGAGGGTCCGAAATGGGCTCTGCACTGATAGGCTGAGAGCAGTGACTCCGATGTGGGGCTTGAACTCACTAACAGTGAGATCTGACCTGAGTTGAAGTTGGATGCTGAACCGATTGAGCCCTTCAGGTGCCCCTATTTTTAAGGAATTAATTTATGGCCCACTTAAGATTTAGTTGAGATTAAAAGGTATTAAAATTAACATTTTAGAAGATGACCCTTGGGGCACTTGGGTAGCTCAGTCGATTGAGCCTCTGACTTCTTCAGCTTGGTTCTTGAATTCAAGCCCCACATCGGGCTTGCTGTTGTCAGTGCAGAGCCTGCTTTGAATCCTCTGCCCCCTCTCCTGGGTGGCTCAGTCGGTTGAGCGTCCAACTTCAGCCCGGGTCGTGATCTCGTGGTCCGTGGGTTCGAGCCCCGCATCGGGCTCTGTGCTGACAGCTCGGAGCCCGGAGCCTGTTTCGGATTCTGTGTCTCCCTCTCTCTCTGACCCTCCCCTGTTCATGCTCTGTCTCTCTCTGTCTCAAAAATAAATAAACATTAAAAAAAAAAATTTGAATCCTCTGCCCCCTCGGTCTGCCCCTCCCCCTCTTGTGCTCTCTGGCATGCATGCGCTCTCTCTCTCTCTCTCTCTCTCAAAAACAAAAATTAAAAAATAAAAAGGCAACCCTTTTAGTTTTCCCATAAAATTGTTTCGCTTGTGATGGCAAGTTAGGTGTTGTCTCACTAACACAATAACGGGAGAAAAAGAGAGGCCCCAGTGCTAGCTGTGCTGAAGACATATTCTTATTCCCAGATAACTTGTTTCTGCAACTGGCCCTGAGCAGAGTCTGGGTGTGGCTCAGGGTGGGGAAGGAGATGCGAGTGAGGGAAAGGGCCATGTGGTTACCTGAGATTCCATCAGACTCTGAAAGCCTCTGGGTCTAAAATTTGCTGATCCCTGCCCAAGCAGAGGTGGAAGAATTTGGACATCTGACTCTAGTTTTCAAAATTCAACAGGGGAGAGGAGACCCTGTTTTGGAATCACAAGTTACAGGCCTGTTGTGACCACTGGGTACGCACACTGGAATAGGGCCTACGAGGTCGCGCGGGGTGTAGCTCCCACCTAACTTCCAGACCCCACGTTGGGCTATACTCTCACTGCTCATTCTACTGCAGGGCCCGGCTCTCCAGGTGCCCTAGGTCATTTCACGCATGTTGATCCTTCACTGTACTCACTTCTCAACTTTTGGGCCACAGTTTACATGTCACTTTCTAGACAACCCATCTTTAGCCACTGCCCCATCTAAGTTACATATCCACACCATCACCACCCTCGTTACTCATTTTCATAACACTGTTCTTTTCCTTTAAAGAATAGAGTTTAATTATAATTAATACTCATTTGTGCGTTTAAAATGTCATCCCCACAAAACCACAAGCTTTCTGAAGATGGGGATCACAACGACTGACTATTCACCGGTCAGTCCAGTGCCTAAAATGTAGCAGGCGCTCAATAGATACTTGGTGAATGAGTCAATGAATGGAAAAAAAAAAAATCAGATGAAAACAAGAAGGAATGAAGAAGCTGTTCAAGAGAATTGTAACACAGCAGGGATGGGGCTGATTGAAGGGTTGGGTTTGCTTGAAATTGCCGTTGTACCCAAAACAGATAGGACATGTTAGATGTTCCCCATTCGGTTGGCCTCAGTAAGACACCGGTGAGAAGTGTCATATGAATAGTAGCGCTCCAGAGCACGGGGTATCATGGGGCAGGTTTGCGAAAGCAAATAAAGGTGGCAAAGAGCAGGGTTGGCAGATGTATATTAAATAACTAAACCTTTCAATTGAGGCCCGAAAGTAAAAATGATGTGATTGTGTTCAACCCAGACAGGCTTACTTGGAAAGCTCGGTTGTGTTCAAGTTGAGTGGAAGGCCCGGGGCTGGGACAATGCGCAAGGAGCCCTGGGACATTAGGAAAAGGTGGAGCACGTGTGCCTCATGCACGAGAAGAGGGGATTTCAGGAACAGGCACCACACAAGCCGCTTTTGCTTTACTGGAAAATGACACCAGTATTTGGCCAGGAGCAGAAGTCTCCAATTAGTCTTTTGCACAGTCCCTATGGCTGGCCTCTTAACTCATAGGACGTTACTGAAAATTAGCGTGCTGGCAAATATGTTTAAGAATTGGTGAGAGGAATTTAATCAACTAAGCTATGTATTAAGCGCCTCATCAGGATTTGATATTGTGTTTTTCTGGTGGGGAATTGAAAATACACGGAACACAGCCCCATGAGTTCAAGTTAATTGCCTAATTGGTAAATTGAAACCATCACCATGAGAACAACACCATGAAGTTGTTAAATGCTGACCCGAGGCTCAGGGCACCGTAAGCAAAGGAGTTAGAAGAGGAAGAATTCATTAAGGGCTGGAGAAATTTAAGCCTGGTCCAAGCAACTCAGGTATAGGACCGAATGGGTTGGAATCGGCCTCTACTCTTTTTTTTTTTTTAATTTTTTAAAAATGTTTATTTTTGAGAGACAGAGCATGAGCAGGGGAGGGGCAGAGAGAGAGGGAGACACAGAATCCGAGGCAGGCTCCAGGCTCTGAGCTGTCAGCACAGAGTCCAACGTGGGGCTCTAACCGGTGAACCATGAGATCATGACCTGGGCCAAAGTCGGACGCTTAACCAACTGAGCCACCCAGGCGCCCCGGCCTCTACTCTTTTTAAGGTAAGAAGCTGGGAGTAGGGGTAAGGGATATGGGGCAGCTGCTTCATGTGGCTCCTTGAGGTTCTAGCAGATAGATATCCGAGGCCAATGCAGCACTAAGTTAACACTAACAAATATTCTGATGAAGGGATCCATAACGGTGTCTGGGACTTTGCGGATTGCTGGGATTTGGGGTTGCATTTGGCATCTCTAATTTGAAAACGGGAATTTTCAGGGAATGGGGTTATGTACTTCGATGTTCACTTCTCAACTCTGAATAGGAACCATTTAGGGGAGCCTGGCTGGCTCAGCAGAAGAGCATGTGACTCTTGATCTTGGAGTCATGAGTTCAAGCCCCATGTTGAGTGTAGAGATTACTTAAATAAATGAAAACTTAAATAAGTAAAAAGGAATCATTTTGTAAGTTTTCTATCTTAAAGGATCCACAGCTTCCGGAAGTTTTTTGTTGGTTTGGTTTTGTTTTGTTTTGACATGTTATGCGGTACTGCCATCTGCTGGAATTATGAGAGCACCTCCCAGAATTTGCTGACTCCTCCAATTATAGCTCAATTGGACAAGGACAGCCTTCAAATAAACATTGACGTTTATTATTGTTTCCTTCTCCTCCAGCCCCCAGTTCCCTGCTCATTACCCATCCGACATGTATCTTTTTTTTTTTAATTTTTTTTTCAACGTTTATTTATTTTTTGGGAGAGAGAGAGAGACAGAGCATGAACGGGGGAGGGGCAGAGAGAGAGGGAGACATAGAATCGGAAACAGGCTCCAGGCTCTGAGCCATCAGCCCAGAGCCTGATGCGGGGCTCGAACTCACGGACCGCGAGATCGCGACCTGGCTGAAGTCAGACGCTTAACCGACTGCGCCACCCAGGCGCCCCATCATCCCACGTGTATCTTGCAGCACACATAAATACAGGTATAAAGATGCTATGTTGTATTTTTCAGCATTTTGATTGTCTAGGTCAGTTTTCTGTGTGGAATATCAAAGTTGATATGAACGATGGTTTTTGATTGATTTGACTAAAGATAGCAATTGGTAAATGTAATGTAGAGGAACTGTTTTCTGAGTCTTCTTGTCTTCCTTAGGAATCCAGATTGCCATTCTGGGTCCCCTTGCCAGTCCCCTACTAATATGTTAATTGTTTTGATATGAGTTAATGAAGTGTTAGAGTGTGAGACACAGAATCTCAAACACCCATCAGAAGTCAAATTTTGAGAAATGTTGAAACCAAGTGATATAGAGGAGTGTATTGTGTCAATTTGGAAACGTAAAACATCATGTTTATTGTATTGTACACAAATTACGAGACTCAGGGATTGGATTTCCTTAAAAATGTGTAATTCCTATGAAATTGTGAGGAGATGCTACTTGTGTATAACAACAATTGCTTTCAAAGGGAGGTATATTTCTGTTAAAGACCCTTTTATTGAACTAAGCAACTTGATGAGTTTGGCTACGTCTAAGTGGGTCTGTGGATGAGGATGAGTTAGAACTGAATTGCTGTTTAAGAAAAATGGATGAATTGGTTCTTATTTCAGAGGGAGAAGAGAGAAAGGGAAGAGGTAAGGCCCAGAATCATGGAAAGAGGCAGGGTCATCAAGAAATGGTTGAGGGTGTTTCCTTCTTCTCCCTGTCCCTCAATCCCTCTCACATTCCTTTCCTTACTTCTTTCACTACCCTGTCCCTCTTTCCCTCCTTTCTGTCAAAAAAAGGGGGGATTATCTAATATTAAAGTTTAAGTTGTAGATTCTTTCCTCCTGAACCCTCAATGAAGTGTTTTTATATACAAATGATATATAAGTGGTTTATATTTTTTTTGGATTTGTTTTAGTTCTTATGTTGTTGTTTGTGTGTTTTGGTAAGATTGGCACATAAGGTTGCTGGAATTAATGTGATGTGAAGGAAAGTCATGTGAAGCTACTCTTACACTAAATCAATGTTCAGTGGAATTAGGGCTCAGAGCCACTTTCCAAAATCCACAGCTGGGAGGCCCAAGGCAAACCCAGGCCATCTTAAAGGGGAGGTGGTCCTAGCCTACCTCTGGTTGTTACATTTTTACAGCACTCTCCTTCCCTGCCTTCTTGTGCTGCTCTCCGCACTGGGAGAAGGTTCTGACTCTGGTTGGTGTGGAAGATGTATCCTTTCTCCCAAGGACGAAGGACTGGGTGTCCTGGCTTCTAATTGTCTACTGGTTGTCCAGCCTTCCAAAGTAGGTTCATTCCAAATCTCTGTTTTCCAACATCCACCTTGAGATAGGCCTCTCCCTTAGATTGAGTTCCTTGATTTCTTAAGGCCATTCTTTGGAGTTTGAGAGCAGCTTTGAATCCCAGCATCAAAGGCAGCTAATGCGAACAACCAGTTCTTCTTTATTCATAATTCCGTCTGGGGAGTTTTCAGACCCTATGTAAAACAGTGTTGGGTGACCTATGATTGTAGAATGTCTGACCTTGGTGTGATCCTCTGTAGCATTTTCCTACAGTCTCTGTAAAAATTGGTCCTATCTTCCAACATCCTTCATTACCAATTTTAAGACTATCTTGAAAACACTATACAGTGGTTAAGTGCTAGATTCTAGAACCAGACATTTAGGGTGTGAATCCCTTTTCCACCTCTTCTTAGCTGTGTGATCGTGGGCTAACTTAATTTATCCAAATTTCAGTTTATTCACATGCAAAGGAAGGAATAAAAATGCTATCTGTAGGGATTTTGGGAGGATTTTATAAGTTTAATACATGTAATGTACTTAGAACAGCCCCTGGTAGATAGTGGGTACTAAGTAAGAGTTAGCCGTGATTATTCATGAGTCACCAGCATCTACAGATGTGGCTAAACTGGCATTCCCTTTTTCTTAGGGCTTTGCTCCAGTCTGATGGTTAGTTAGGGACATGTATAGAAGGAACTCATCAGTAGGCTGACATCTGAACTTTTGCATTTCCTCTCTTTCTTTCTTTACCTTTACTCCCTTTTACCCTGGGTGTAGGAATGGAAGAAGCTTAGACAGAAACGGCTTTTCCTGAAGAAGAGGAAAGGCCAGTATGTTCAGTGTTTTCAGTATTCAATCCAAATGACACCAATCCATGCTTGTCCTTCGGAGTTTATCTGTGAGGCGTCTATGTCCTGTCATGAGATACGGCTTCCCCAAAACTTACACATCTCACCTTATTTCATTGCTTACTCTGCCTAGGTGCCAACATGAAAGGAGATGATGAGAATTCTAGTTCATCACTTATAAAGACCTCTAGGTTCAGAGCAGATATGGGAATACATACATGGCATTTCTGTGCATGTTTCTGGTAATTAGATGCTGTTTTTTAATTCATTTATAGTGAATGGCAACAAATGCTTAATGAACAAATTTATTTTAGGAAATATGAAACTTCCAGAGAAGGTGGTAGTTTTGTTTGGGGTAGGATGAGGGGTATATGGCGTGATCACAGAGAAAGAGGAAGCTAAGGAGAAGAAACCACATCTCAAAGATGCAAAGAACCTTGGCTAAGAAGAGAATTAGAGAGGCACGAGAGCCTTGGTCCTGGGGGAGAAGTGGGGAAGAAGAGAGGAGGAAATGTCAGAGTAGAGAGGTAAATGATAAAAGTTGTGGCCATTAAATATAAAATAACTCTGTTGTTCTGTGGGGAGGGAGAGAGGAAGGTCAGGGTTAGGGGAGTCCATCCTAACCTACAGTGGGTGCCTGTGGTGGGCTTACAATGCTATTTCTTGATCTATTTAATGTAGACTTTATTGATTGCCTGCTATGTTAAGAGAGGACTTAATTATTGAATTTGAAGAACTCCTATTCCAATTCCTCACAGCTTTGAGACAGTTATGGCTCAATTCTTAGTTACTTTATCAATTAGTTTTATAATGTACAATAAAATATTTAAACCTTTATTTCTTCTGTCAGGTTGTAACTCAACGTCTTGACTTCCCTTTTTGCAAGATAAGGTCTTTTTTTTTTTTTTTTTGGTTTCTACCCTCCCCTAACCTCATTCCCCCTTTCTTTTCCAACTCAAAAATTACAAGGTTAGAAAGATTATGTTCTGTTCTTTAACCATATTACTGATCCAAAAAGTTGAAAAGCATTTAATATTAGGTAAACATGATTTACTCGACAGCCAGTTAGACTCATCTAATTGTATTTCTTTCAATAGGTGAGTTAATTTGACCTCCGAAAGCATAGGATGGAATACAAAACATAGGATTGAATACAAAATCCTAGGACTTTGAATACAAAACATAGGATTGAATACAAAAAATTCATTAGGGAAACACGTGTGAGAGAAAATGGACTGGAGCAAAGAGGCTGGAGAGCCATCTGACTGTGATTCATGTCTGTCTCCAAGTGTAGGAGAGAGAGAAAGAAGAAAAGTTGGGCAGAAGCATCTTAGAGTACAGTATAGGTTTGGTTTGTTTTGTTTAAAGATTTTATTTTTTAATCTCTACACCGAACGTGGGGCTCAAACTCACAACCCCGAGATCAAGAGTCACATGCTCCACCAACTGAGCCAGCCAGGTGCCCCAGGGTACAGTAGAGTTTTAAGTAAAATTTGGCAAGGCTGATCGAGAATCCTTGAGCCGAAGTCATCTGTCAGAGGAGTTGTGCGTCTCCCAGGTCAGGGCCCTAGTTGGTGTCCCTGCCATGGCAGCAAGAATGGCCTCAGTGCAAATTCAATAATGGATGTCAGTTTATAGCAGATGGGACCCTCAGTCTCCATGTAGCTGGAGATCTTAGAGGTGCTTCTCATGGCCACCACACTAGGGTTACAATGTTATTGCCCCTGAACTATTCAGAGGAAACTATTCTAATTGTGAAGGCCAAATACATTTTCATTTCTTATAATCCACCAATTATACAAAAGCATGCTACATTTTCATTTGTTTTATATTTCTTTCATGTTCTTTAATCTCAACAATAAACACATTCCATAAAAGAACCATCCTTGGGCCTGCTTGTGTTGTGGTTGATATCATATAGGCATAGGCATATCATGGCCAAACTGTCAAAGTTTAATTGGTATAACAAATGTTACTGATTATAGGTAGAAACTGTCAAACAGTGAAGAGTGTTGCTGAACCAGGAGCAAGGAGAAGAAATCGTAGTCCATAACTTGTGAGATCTTAAGTGACATCACCAACTAGGATCCCAACTTTCTTATCAATATGTTTGGTTAGAGCAGGGTCCTCCTCGTTCCAAAGTTCTGTGGGTCTATGCAGTTTTTCTTGAACTGTGGTAATTTGCATCTTGGACTTTTAGAAAAGAATATTGCCCGGTTTTATTGTCATTGAAAGTCCAGCAGAGGGAATGTGATCAACTGCTAAAGTCAGCTCTGCACCCAGAGAGGACAGAAAATGTTTTGTTTTGTTTTGTTTTTTAATGTTTACTTACTTTTGAGAGAGAGAGAGAGAGAGAGGCAGAGAGAGAGAGAGGGAGACAGAGGATCCAAAGTGGGCTCTGTGCTGTTAATGTGGGGCTCAAACTCAGAAACTGTGAGATCATGACCTGAGCCAAAGTCAGATCCTTGACCAACTGAGCCACCCAGGTGCCCCCAGAAAATGTTTAAAGCTCCATTACTCTGAAGCTGGTTTTCCTGCCAGCTGATTTGCCTGTTGAAAGGGTTTATCTCAGCTTTTGTGAGGCTTGTAGCATAGCTTTAGTGCTGAACAAAACAGCTTCCAAGAGCACCTTCCATCTCGGAGAGAAGCATTTCTGTCTTCCTGAAGGGGCAAATTACCTGAAATCAATTACAGTCACTTTCCTTGATCACTTTCCTTGAGCATATTTTTTGGTTTGTCTAATAGGCAAAGAAATAAACTCAGGCCCAATAATTCTGGACTTTATCGGGCCAAATGATGAACTTATCTAACTAGTCTGATTTTAGACCCATTTCACAGGCTTTGAGTCAACTAGTAAGGCCAGCTTTCAGAGGTGGGGACAAAAACTATGGAATTCAATTTAGGCAACTTTTATTAGACCTATTATATACCAAGCACTGTGTTATATACTGAGAAAGTCAAATAAAAGCAAGATACTTGAGGAAATCTAGGATCCCCAGAATTAAGTCTATTAGCCTAATTAATTTTATTCTCTGTTTATGTTTTCCATATTGTAGACCAGAGGCTCTCAAACTTTGCAGTACAATAATTTCACCTAGGGAACTTAAAAATCATACTGTCAATTTAGTCAGCCTCTGAGGTGGGACCCACACACCAATAGTTTGTTTAACTTCTCAGGTGATTCCAATATGTAGCCAAATTTGACGAACAGTTTTGTACACTCCTACCTGACAGCAGTGTTGTTATTAGTTGGGATCTTGCAGAATCTCAGACCCTCTGTGACATCTACAGAATCAGTATCTACCTAACAAAATGCCCAGGTTATTTGCAAGCACATTAAAGTTTGATAAGTGTTGCAGTAGGCCATGTTTCCCGAAGACTTCTGCGTATAAGGCAGCTCTTGTTTGCTGATTTCTAAAAACAAGTTAGATGAAATGAATACTCTTTTCTATGACTCACTGTCCCAATGGCCCCTGAATATGAGAGTTTTCTGAATTAGGTGGCAAATGTTGGAGTTACTATGTACTTTAAGGTTAAAGAACAGGATGGCTCCATAGTTCATACTGAGGTCCCAGAGAAAGGCCACAGGGAGGGGGAAAGAGAGAGCTGATCCTGAAAATCCAATTTCGCAGTGGAAAGGGCTAAGGTATATATGCATGTGAGAGAGAAGGAGAGATGGAAACTTTTAGTGGGCGACTCTGATGGATTTTGAGGAGACTCAATATAATTGATGAGGTAGAATTTTGGGAAGAGATTCAAGGTAATCCTAGGTTATCTGATTCTACTTTAGCTGATGTGGCTCCAGAATTCTAAGTTAGGCTGACATTCTGAGGCAAGACCCTTCCCAAATCCGACTGATCATTATTCTTGCTTTTCCTTCAGTTATTTCCCCTAACCTCTTTATTTGGAGAGCTTGCACATAACAGGTTGAGAATTGTGTCTAAATTTGGACTGTTAACTTCCACCTAACACATATACAGTTGCCCTTAGGATTTCTAGTTGCAAATGAAATGCATAGGATATAGAACAACAAGGCCACCCACCAGTGGTGTTGTAGGCTGTAACAGCCATTTCCCTACCTGGCTAATCCTCAGGATCACTTTGGGTGCTTTGTAAATATGTAAACTTCCAGATCTCACCCCTAGAGGTTCTAGTTTAGTAGTCCGTGGGGGGAACCTTGGAATTTTATTTTTTAAAAGCTTAATCAGTGACTCTAATTTAGGGTTAGGGTTGTGAACCACTGATATGATGGAGAGAGAGTAGACTACAAATTTAGATTGGGTCTGGTTTTAAGTCCTAGTCTCATCACTTAGTAGCTTAGTAATATAGATAGATTGGATAGATAGATGATGGATAGAGAATATATTCTGTCCTTATTTTCCATATTTTAGGCTAGAGGCTCTCAAACTTTGCAGTACAATAATTTCGCCTAGGGAACGTAAAAACCATAATGCTAATTTAGTATATATCTCACGTATGTAATCTGTTTGGGCTTTGATGTCCAGATATTTCCATGCCCACTCTTATTCTCTACTTTTGTCACCTTGAATTTGAACTAGTCATGTTCAAGACCTGGAGACCTCACAGCAGCTGGTGAATAAGCTGGTGATGGCCCTTTCAAGGGCTGCTCAGCTTTACTGGATATAGTTTATTCAATTAACACAGTCCATAATGCCTCTGGTTGTTTTATTTTTTGAAGTTGTCTGAATTACAGTTGGTAGCCATCACTACAGTGTGAGTTTGACTTCTTCCTTCCCTCCATCTTCCACATACCACCCCCTTACCAGGCTGCCCTCTATGATGCCAAGGTGGAGTGCAGATCTGAAGGAATAAAGAAGAGGAATTAAGAGAACCAGAATAAGGAGACACAGCACTTGGGATCCCATCAGAAAGTTTACTGGGGGCTTCAGTGATAAGAATGACTCTAACTCCTTTCCAAAATATTTTACTTGCTACCGAGAAATGTATGGAGTTAGAAGGTATTAATTTGAATCTATATACCCATGGTGTTTTGGCTGTCAGTATCCACTACCAATTTTCCTGAAAATTTCACCCCTGCAGCTTGCAATCCATATGCTTCTAGGGGAGTCCATTTTCTCCCCATTCTTCATTCAGGGTCAGCTATGTGTCTCAGGCCTAACTAATGAGCATAACTTCCTCCCTGGCCATGATGACTGATTTGAGAATGGCACATCACTTAAGGCAGTCCTATCAGAGACCAAAGCTAGACTTCTTAAGCGGCTGGGAGAACAAATACACTCTTTTCCACTGCATTGGGATAAGAGTACATGCGGCAGCCATCTTAGTATCACAAAGATGGAGCTTTCTCAGAATGGAGCCAAATCTGATCAGAGCTGAGTAGAGTGATTATGTCTTGGTCACACCTCTTAAGATTAGGTCTTGCTTGGAAACAAGATTTATTTCTGCTACTATTTTAAAGACAACTTAAGTTAGGATTCCATTATCTGTTCTTATTTGCAATGAGTAGCATTTTATATATAAACTTTTCCTCAACTTTTTAAAGAGGTATGGGTTATCTGAATTGAAGTGCTGAATGCTACCAAGTGACATAAAGCACTTTTAAAAGCCAAATGCTCAGGTATAGGATATGAAAAACATACCTTTAAATGGCATGGGTTGAAAAACCTACACATGGGTAGATACCAAGGAGATATTTTGGTTGGGGCCACATTAATAGGAGTATAGTTCATAGAAAAAAGAAAGGATCATTCTACTATAGTCCTAAAACCTCAGTTTGGGTATTAAGCTAAACTTTGAGCACAAACCATTAGCAAAGGATAGAGACAATTTGGAGAGAACTAAAACTGACCATGATAGAGATGGGGGTGGGCTGAAAAAAAATAGCATGCTTAACTTAAAGAATTCTTAGGGGACAGAGAGCAATTGTCTTCAAATACTTTTAGGCATATATAGTAGACACTTGGTTTTTGGCTACTCAGCATCACTTGACTTACAATAATAGCCACTGATATGTATTTGGTGACTCGTCCCCTCAAATTTATCTGAACCTAGTACTGCCCCTAGACTATTAAATTACAATAGCCATTACATTCCCATTTTTGCTTAGGTCAGTTTGAGCTAGGTTTTATGCCACCTGCAATCAAGAGTTTTGATACAAAATGTCACCTCTAAAAAGGATTAGATCTTTGAGGCCCCCTAAAGACAGACCAAAATGTATATACTTCAGGCCAAAAGTATGCAGTTAAATGGAAGGAACAAATTTCTAAGATTAGGACTATCTGAAGATGAAATTATCATTTAGGAAGATAATTCAAGCTCCAAGTTTTGATGGTTAATTGATAAAGGTGAATGAACTCTGAGGTCTTTTTAAAACCTAAGACTCTCTGAAATTATCTCTAAATAGTTTTAAATTTTAGGAAGGCAAGCCCAAAATTAGTGACAAAACTTACAGTTATTATAAGCATACTAATTTTAGTTCAGTGTTTTATAGAGTTGTATTTTTCATATACCAATTTTATACTTTCTTGGTGTTTATGACTTCTTATATGTTGGTATGTTATAATATCTAGTGAATTTTATTTATTTTTTTAAGAGAGTGAGCATGAGAGAGAGGGGCAGGGGGAGAGACAGAGAGACAGAGAGAGAGAGAGAGAGAGAGAGAGAGAGGGAAAGAATCTTAAGCAGGCTCCACACTCAGTGTGGAGTCCCACGTGGGACTCTATCTCATGACCCTGGGATCCTGACCTGAGGCAAAATCAAGAGTCAGATGCTCAGCTGACTGAGCCACCCAAGCGCCCCTCTAGTGAATTTTAAAGTCACTTAATAGACTCTATTTAATATTTAAATAGAGGCTTATAGATGTGTCATTGTTTTGATATCATAACTGTATTACATTGTGTGCAAATTCCTTACTTAGGAATATAACCTTAATTACATTATTCCCAGTGGGGGAAAATGACTTGCTGCAAAATAAAATATTTGCTGCAGAGTGTAACACAAGCTTCTACTGATCAGGACTTCAGTCCCAAATTTCTGAAATACTTAAGTAAAGATCATTCCTTTCCCATTCTTCTTTCTTGAATAAGCAAATGAGCAAAATAAACAAAAACAGCAGGGGCTTAAGTAAAACAAACATTTTTAAAAATTTAATTTATGAAATACATTGTAGTATGGATGTATGTTTGAATATGCATTGAAAAAATATCTGGAAGGATACATATTAAATTGTTAACAGATTACCATGGGGGCATAGAATTAGGGAAGGGTGAGGGGAGTGCTCTTATTTTAAATCCATACGCTTCTGTTAAGTTTGAAATTTTACAATGAGAATTCATTACTTTTATAATAATCAAAACCATAACAGGAAAACAAATTTAAAAAGTAACAAAAAGTAAAAAACACACAAACATATATACAGTAGTTTTAAGAGCTACAGTAGAGGTATGGAGAATTAAATCACATGGCACACTTTCCCACTAATACTATGGTGGTAAATATAATTGTGTAGTCCATAATCAAAGAAGCAACATTAGAGATGCTACTTTTAGCAATATCCCAATTAACAATGTCCCCTGGGGTAAGCGCCCTTAAGCAGTGACCCTTCAAGATGGATATTAAAACTGAAAGGATCTATAGGAAAACATGTCAGTCTGAAAACTTTAGACAAAAGAAAAAGATTCACAGAAGTAACTTCAGAATACTAAAATAGTGAACCAAAGACCAGAAATTGGGGGTATGAGAATGATCTAGTCCAGACCGAAACCCAAATCACTGAAATCTTGTTAATCTAGGGATGTATGTTAGGGACATCTATTTTACCCATTTGTCTATCATTTCTCCCAATTTCCCAATTAGTCTGCTTTCAAGCTTAACGATTTTAGCCTAAAAATACTGCAATTTTAATGTGAAAGAATAAAATTAATTTCATCTAGATTAGTTTAAGTTCATTCTTCTAGTTAAAAGAACCAGAGAAACTTGAGATATGATTTTCCATTCATTTTTTTTTCTCACAACTATTTCTAGCTACTTAATGAACATTTTGGGAGATAATGCTTGTGATTTCTCATGGGTCCCTTAGTTCTGTATTTAAAGAAATTTTTTTTCCTGTTCTAGATTTTTCTCCTTTTATTAAAGTCACCATAGATAACAAGTTTTTTATTATTATGAACATTTTTCTTTCACCAAAGAGGATTCTTTAGGTGACTATCAGGTTCTCAAAGTGAGAACATCTATAACTGAAGGGTTCATCTTCTGCAAGCTACACAGTTAATTTTAACTAATATAATTCTGCTGAAAGAATATTCCTGACCTAGGTGTCAAGCGTTTATGCAGAATTATACTCACTGTGTGAATAATATGGGAAATTTGATAAAATTTAATAAAAACTTATTATAAATAACAAAGATAAAGTGTATAAAGTCATAATGACCAAACCATTTTTAAGAGTTATAAGAGCTGAAATGTTTCTGTTTCTCAAAGGATTATATGAATTTAAAAGAGAAGAAAACAGCAAAAAGATTCATCATTACGTATATAAAATAGTATTTAGCATAATGCTTAGTACATAATAATCATTCAAAAGAATTGGCTCTATAATGAACAATGGATTAAAATAATAAAAAATACAACCCAAAATGGAGACAAAAGCTTATAACTAATCTCCTAGAGTATGTGTTTAAATAGAAAGTCGAAGTTCACAGAGAGCGGTAATGAATTCTGCATTTTCTGGATCTACCTTTTGGGCCCTCTCATAGTACTCAGCAGCTTGCCTCTTTTCTCCTTCCAGCTTGTAAACAAACCCTAGGGCACTTAAACTCTGCACATCTGAAGCATTGTGACCAAGTCTCTTGATAGCTAATTTCTTCAGAGCACTTGTCAATTTGGTGCGTAAGGACGACCGGTCTTTGACCTTTAAGGCTTCTAAATAATGGTGGATAGCAGTACTTTCCGATTTGCGGTGAAATTCCTGAAAGCGGCCATAGTGATAGTGGATCTGATGTTTGTGATCATCAGTTATGTTCTCCAGACGAAGGGCTTTCTGGAAAATGTCTTCAGCATTGCTATACTGGCCTCCCTCAGCATACATATTGGCCAGATCCGTGTAGGCAAATGCAAACATAGAGTCTCTTTCCACAGCTGCTTTGAAATGAGATATAGCAGATGTAATTAGCTCATCAACTTTTAGTTTATCCTTTCCTTTAGGTCTGTTGCGCGTGGCCTTCTTGATTTGGATCATTTGTGCCCTATAGCAAAGTCCCATCTGGTGATGCAGGAAAGAAGAGGTTGGTGTCACCTCCAAGGCCTTTTTCAAAAGTTCAAGAGCTTTGTCCCAGGAATTTTTTCTCCTGTAGAATTTGGCTGCATAACGAAGGACATAAGGTTGGGATGATATTTGGTCCAGGATTTCTTCAATATACCTTTCCCCTTCAGCTTCTGCATGTACATCTTGAAGCTTTAGTGCCAGAAAAACTTTAATGTAGGAGTTATCTGGGTTCAGGGTAACAGCTTTCCTCAGAGGACCCAGAGAAAAGCTCTTTATAGACCCCTCTCTGTCAGAATCATCCAGCCGATACACCGTGATGGCATAGCCAATGTTAAATTCTGGATTGTCAGGTTCCACTTCCAAAGCCTTCTCAAAAGCTGCTTTAGCCTTTTGGTAATACTTTCCTCCAAATTTCAAGAGTGCCCACCCTTTTTCACAGTCAATCTCAGGACGCTCCAACTTGTAGTTAGAAGGACTAGACAATTTCTTACAAACGTTTGCTATCTTGTCTATATACTTCTGAGCTTCTTTGAGCTGGTCCATGTGATAATATACCCAGGCATAGTTTCCCCAAGTGACCAGACTTCGTATTTCCTCTTTGTCTGAATGTTCTCGCCGGATTATTTCTTCTGCTTGTTCCAAGCATTCTAGGGCATCTTGATTTTGGCCTTTTAGGTGTTTCACATATGCCAATAGGTTATAAAGAGTGAGTCTGGATTTTGTGGTAAGAAATTCAAGCTGTTGCCCAATTGTATCTTCCACATCAAACAGGTCAATGTCTTCCTTAAGTAAATTCCATGTAAAGTGACATTCTAACTCCAACAGAAGGGCCTTCAAGGAGTCCTTAGGAATTTCACTGCAAAGATAAAATCCTTTTTAACTTTGAAGAAATAAAGGAAATAATCAATCTTTAAACCTTAAATACTGTTTTTTGCTTAACAACACTTCTTTCTTTTATTTGATCTTACAGTTCAAGCACTACTCCCCTACAACTTTATACTAATTTCCTTGGTGTAGAGTTAAAGTCTAGAAATACTCTCATTATTTATTGCAAAAGCAGCTCTGGAGAGATGTCAGGGTTTTCTATGTCACAGAATATATATTTCCTTTGGCAGTCACTAACCCACCAGTACCTCCATTTTTACAAAAGGGAATTTAAAATGTTTTTATTTACTTGCCTTAAAAATTAAGAATAATAATTATATACACAGTCAATAATTAATATAAAAATTACACTTCTGTATTATGAGTAGGAAGGGGGAGAAGAGGAGGTGAGAAATAAGAAAAAGAAGCACGCTGGAGGAGACACAGAAGCCATACCAATGCATCATTTTTGTGAAAGAAGGAAGGACGAGGAGAGAGACGAAGGAAAGGAAGGAAACCCCACAGAGAGAAAAGTCACAGAAACACACAGTAACTGGTATACCACAAGATGAGGAGAAACATAAGTTTGAGACAGATAAAAGGAGAGTAACAGATATTTCCAAATAGATGGGGAAAAGGCAAAAGGAAATTTAGTAAGCTTAGTAAATTTGATATTAAGTGCTACATCCTTCTGAACTCTGGGGTTGTGGGCAACAATAGCTAATACTTATTATTACCCTATCATTGCCCCTAAAATTCACTTTACAATATTTGTTGAGCTCCCTTTGTGCAAGGCACAGTGGAATATCTGCAGGGCACACTGGAAACACTATCTCTGAAACTAGGAAGATGAAGGGGAAAGGAAGGACAAGGAAATATTTATTCATTACTGAGAACCTTTTATGTGTAAGATTTTCTAGATAACCCTTGGTATGTAACTGCGAACAAGACACAGCCCTGCTTATACAGACCTTATAAGTAGTCAATTACAACTCAGCATGAAGTTTCTTGCAAGTGACCCAGGAAACATACGTAATCCGATGCTGTGGACATCTGTGGTTTTTACTTGGTAAGGATGCCTCTTTTGGTTTCCATTTCTGGAACATCTCCCTCTACTCTCAGTCTATGTGATTTGAAATGGGCTGTCTACTGCTTAGTCTGGGAAGACACATGATATTCCGGCCATCACCTGGTCCCAGGGATTTATTCAGAGATAGTCCAATTAAAATACAATTGTGCTGAAATGAGACTTTGATAGAACTATCCACCTTCCTTCTAAAAATTTTAAGTTGGTAGGATATAAGCTTAGATTTGCCAGTGGACATCTTTCCAAACTCGGGGAGAGTCAGCCTGCTTGAGAAAGAATCTAACAGAGAGGAAAGCACAGCTTAGATGGGAAGAAAGAGAAATTGTTCATGACAGTAACTAGTTTTGCCTGGATCACCTTGTCTACTCTGGACTTCTATTTACTTAAGGAAATAACCTCTCTCTGTCTGCTTAAGCCACTCTGAATTAGGTTTCTACTGTCTGCAACTAATTAACATTTCTGGCTTTATTCATTTGTTTTGCTGATAGTGGTGGTGTGGCAGTCAGGAAAGACTTTCTAAATCTACTATTAACTATAATTAAGAAATGTACAGAAAATAAATTCCTTAAGTCTTCTCTCAAAGACGAAAATGCCCTAATTATGGGATGAACAGTATACAGGGCATGTGTGTGTGAATGTATGTTTATTTCCCTTTCTGATGCACACAGAATCCTCCACCCACTTGTATGTGAAATATATAGTTATATAAATGTCTTTGGGAATTATAGTAATAGTGCCCTCAAAACATTTATTGACCACCTCATGTCATATATGCCAGGCAATATTCTAGTTGTATGGATGTAGCAGTGAACAAGTTAGAAAACGGCCCTTTCTTCATGGCAATTCCATTCTGGGAGAGGAAGGAACAAAAGGAGTTGATGGAAAACAAATATGTAAACAAATCAATATGAAAACAAATGGACACTATAATTCCAGATAGTAGTAAGTGCTAATTAAGCTAAGAAAAAAAAAATCAGAGTAATGGGATTAAGGGTGATGGTGGTTGGGGGAGTACTTCCGTTATAATTGTGAATGAATAGCCTTTTTGAAAGGGGCAATTTGAAGTAAGAGTTTTTTAAAAAAAAAATCCCTCTGGCTGCTCTGAGGAGAATGGACAATCAAGCATCAAGAGAGGAAGTTGGGAAACTGATAGGGAAATTATTTATTCAACCAAGATGTACTAAGAGCCTACAATGTAGAGGGCACTGTTCTAAGTGTTGGGATACACCCGTTAACAAAAGAGAAAAAACAACCTGACTTCATGTAGCTTATAATAGATAGGGCAGTGGTGTGTACCAAGAAAAGACAAAAAAATAAATGGAAAAAAAAATGAAAGTATAGAGTATGTGAGATGGTAATAAAAAGAAAAATAAAGCAGAAAGGGTGGTGGTGGGGGAATGGAAAGTTGGCAGGGGTTCTGAGAAGTGGTTAAAATTTAAAGAACATGGCCAGAGCAAATCTCCCTGAAGGAGACATGAAAGAAGCTGTAGAGGAAATCCAAGGAGAGATGATGCAAGCTTACACTGGGGTTGCAGTATGGGGTTAGTGAGGACTGGACTCGTTATATTTGAGGCAGAGTTGACAGGTCTTTCTGATGGACTGGGTGTAGGGAGGGCCATAAGGAAAAGAGGAAATGCAGGATGATGCCTATGCTTTTGAATTCAGGAAGTAAGTTGATAAATCAAGAGGACTATTTGGAAATATTAATTTTGAGATGTCTATTACACACTCAAGTGAAGATACCAAGTATGAAGTTGGATATTAATGAAGAAAATACCAGGAACAAGGAGTGAAGTTAGAACTACAGATATAAAATTGGGAGTCATCAACATGCAGATGAACTTTAAAACCACAATATCTAGAATGAAATTACCTAAGGAGTGAGCATAGACAGAGAAGGTCAAAAACTAAGCCGCAGGACACTCTAAATGAAGCAGAGTAGAATGACCAGGAAAGGAGGCCAAGAAAGAATAATCAGTGAGGGAGGTGGAAAACTAAGAAACCTAGTATCAATGAAAGCCTAAGGAAGAAAATGTTTATTTTGAGAAAGAGAGATCAATATGCAAGTGTACAATGATTCTAAGAGATTGAGTAATCGAGGACAGACAGGAGACCACAGTTTTAGCAGGAGTAAAGCTGTGGAGGACCATGTTAAGTGTTTCACTAGAATGGTAGGGATGAAAATATTACTGGAGTGGGTTGAGGGGATAATGCAAGGTAAAGAAGTGGATATGGGGAATACAGGCCACTCTTATCAAGGAATTTTGCTATGAAGGAAGTAGAGAAATAGAGCTATATCTGGAAGGAAGGTAGGAGGCTGAGGGAATCGTCAAAATAATTTTTACTCACAATATTTTTTTTTTAATTTTATTTCAACGTTTTTATTTATTTTTGGGACAGAGAGAGACAGAGCATGAACGGGGGAGGGGCAGAGAGAGAGGGAGACGCAGAATTGGAAACAGGCTCCAGGCTCCGAGCCATCAACCCAGAGCCTGACGCGGGGCTCGAACTCACGGACCGTGAGATCGTGACCTGGCTGAAGTCGGAGGCTTAACCGACTGCGCCACCCAGGCGCCCCAACTCACAATATTTTTAATAACTTAATGATATGCCAATAGGAATGATCCAGTAGTAAGGGAAAAAATGATGCTTGGGAGAGAGAGGTGAAGATAACTGCAAGAAAGATAGAACATGACGCAGAAGCGAAGCTATACATCGTTAATATTCAAATCTTTATCTCCAGTCTCAAACTCCTAACCATGTCATCCAGCCCTTGACTACTTCTCTGGCCTCATTTTGTACAACTTTCCTCTCACTTACTGCACTCCAGTCATACAGTCCTTTAAAAAATTTTCTTTGTTATTTCTTCTGCGAAGTACGTATCTACCTAAGGGCATCTGCATGTACTTTTTATTCCCACATTCTGTGAACTTTTCCTAAGAGAGTTCTAGGGCTTACTTATTCTCACAATTCTTGTCTTGGCTCAAATGTCAGCGCTTTAAAGAGTGGTACCCCTAATCACCTTAGCTAAAGCTGCACCCCCAACCTTGCCAGTCATCCTAAAGTCTAGTCTATCATATTTCCCTTTCTGTAGAGCACTTACATCAATATTTGGTGGGGGGTGAGAAGGAGGAGAAGAATGCTTTAAATCACATATGGTGGGGCGCCTGGGTGGCTCAGTTGGTTAAGTGTATGACTCTTGATTTTGGCTCAGGTCATAATCTCATATGCCAGGCTAGTGCTGGGTGTAGAGTCTGCTTAAGATTCTCTCTCTTCCTCTGCCCCTCCTCTGCCTGTGGATGCATGTTCTCTCTCTCAAAAAAACCCAAAAAATATGAGATTGAGGTTTTAAATGGAATCAGACAGAGTCTTTAGGAACTTGAAAGGAGCTGTCCTAATAGCAAAAAGTAACAGAAGAGTTAGAGAACTGAATTAATTGCACATTAGTAGTGATTGGAAAAATAAAACCATTTCATATTTATAACTCAAATACTACTCCATGAATTGTTTTCCAATTTTTATAAATACTAAATGTAAACATAAATAATTGACTTAATATTATATTTAGGGGGCATTTAAGTTTATAATTAATTAATAAAATTAAATATACAGGTCTCACATTTTAGCATACGTAGTAGGTTCTACACCAGAGCTTTCCAAAAGAACTTCCTGCAATGATGGAAATGTTCTTATGTGTGCTGTATAATATGACACACTGGCCACATGTGGCCACTGATTACTTGAAATGTGACTAGTACAGGTAAGGAATCTAATTTTTTATTTACTTTTAATTAATTACAATAACCACATATATGACTAATGGCTACTATATGGGATGGGAGAGTTAGAGACACTGGGCCTATAGGGCTTAACAGATAAAAAGATTTCAAGCCCAACAGGTTAGAGCTTTCCTTTAACTTGAAATTTCTGCTATTTATTCAAGGTGAAGAGCTAAATTAAATGACAGACAAGGACATATTTTAAAAAAACAACTTAAAGGACCTGGGCTCACTGCAGATTCAGTTTGTTAGTATGAATGTTATATTATTTATAATACTATCTAGAATCAGATGAGTACTCAAAACAAAACAAAACAAAAAAACCCTGAAGCTGGGGCTCCTGGGTGGCTCAGTCAGTTGAGCATCCGACTCTTGATTTCGGTTCAGGTCATGGTCTCACAGTTCGTGAGTTTGAGCCCTGAATCTGGCTCTGCAATGACAGTGCAGAGATGCTTGAGATTCTCTCTCTCACTCTCTCTTCCCCTCTCCCTATGATCTCTTTCTTCCTCAAGGTGAATGGATAAACTTAAAAAAAAAAAAAAAAAAAAGCAAATACAGAAACATTAAAAAAAAAAAAAAAAAAGAAAATAACAACCCTGAAGCTACCATTCATTGATAGTTTACTATATTCCAGGCAGTGTGCCAAGCACTTTATACAAATTATATGTAATTTTTCTAAGAATCTTTTATTATTTTCCCAATTTTATGGATGAAGACAGGGAGATAAGAGTTTAAAATACGTTTCCAAGGTTACACAGCTATAAACTGGCTGAGCCCAGATTCAAACCTAGTTCTGCCTGACTGAAAAGCTAATGCCTTTCGACCATAATGGTATACTACTTCTTTAATATAAAAATTAGAGGTTGTTTACAGAAGAGCTTGCTTTAAAATATGTGATATATATAATGTATTTAAAATTCACTTTGCCTCAGGAGGACCTAAAAAAATAAAAATAAAAATAAAAATAAAAATAAAAATAAAAATAAAAATAAAAATAAAGGGATTTTAGAGAGCAGCTTAAAGAGCAGGTAAGAGGTCTGTGTGGCTGCCCATTAGAAAGGATATGCCAGATATTTACTTAAAGGTCTCAGGCTAAGAAAACAGTGGTTTCAAATATGAACCCTCATTCTTTTTTTTTTTTTTCAACATTTATTTATTTATTTTTGGGGAGAGAGAGAGACAGAGCATGAACGGGGGAGGGGCAGAGAGAGAGGGAGACAAAGAATCAGAAACAGGCTCCAGGCCCTGAGCCATCAGCCCAGAGCCTGACGCGGGGCTCGAACTCACGGACCGCGAGATCGTGACCTGGCTGAAGTCGGACGCTTAACCGACTGCGCCACCCAGGCGCCCCTGAACCCTCATTCTAAAGTCACAACATTGTACATTGCTGCAGTTGTTTTAGATGAACTACTTCTCGCCAGGACTTGCTGTGCACAGTGCTTTAGATAAGGAGTGGCAGAGAGATTTACTTAAGGATGATTAGTGATTCTCTCAAACAACAAAAAAGCTGGGTAAAAATATTTTAAAAATGAACCAGGGGTGCCTGGGTGGCTCAGTCAGTTGAGCGTTCTACTTTGGCTCAGGAGTTGGGCTCTGTGCTGACAGCTCAGAGCCTGGAGCCTGCTTTGGATTCTGTGTCTCCCTCTTGCTCTGTCTCTCTCTCTCAAAAATAAAGATTAAAACATTTTTTTGAAATGGTGCAAAGGAAGGGCAAAACTCTTAGTTATCAAGATCCAATTATCATTATTATTAAGAGAAGTGAATTAAAATATTTTTTCCCCACAATTCAAGACTTTCTAACGTAGACCTGATGATCTTCCAATATATTTCTTTGATCTCTGATCTTTGCCCTAAATTCCAAACTTAATGACTTTTTATTCACATCTTCAGTTAGAAGTTCAACTGGCATCTCAGGAGCACCTGGATGGCTCAGTCAAGCATCCAACTTTGGCTCAGGTCACGATCTCACAGATGTGAGTTCAAGCCCCGGGTTGGGGTCTGTGCTGACAGCTCAGAGCCTGTATCCTGCTTCTGATTCTGTGTCTCCCTCTCTCACTGCCCCTACCCCGCTCACACTGTCTTTCTCTCTCTCTCAAAAATAAACATTAAAAAAATAAATAAACATTAAAAATAAACATCAACTGGCATCTCAAACAAACATAGCCAATCCAGAAATCTGGATTCCTTGAGCCTGCTCCTTAGGACCTCATCTTTTTTGGCACCTCTTAGTTCCACAGGCCAAATAATCTAGGAGAAATCTGATTTCTCTTCTTCCCTCAACCTCTCATCCAATACAACAGGAAGTCCTGTTAATTCTATCACCCAGATACATCTCAAATCCATCCACTTTTCTCCATTTCTACTCCATTTCTTCCTAGTCTAAACCACAATCACCTTTCCTTTGAGGTGGAGCAAATATCTGGTCTCCCAGCATTGGCTCTTGATCCGCTCAGAGTACTAGTAAACTTTTGAAAATGTGAACCAGATAGGTCAGTCTCATGCTTAAAATCTCCCAATGGCTTCCCAACACCCTTAAATATTAATCCAGCCCTTGTCATGTCCTAGAAGTCCCTAAAGGACTTGGTATTATCTATCTGTCCAACCTTTTCTCCTCCTACTTTCCTCCTCATTCACTGTTTTAGACATATTGACCTTCTTCCTCTCTCAAGCATATCAAATTCAAGGACTTTTATCCCTGTTGTGTTTATTCTTGCAATGTTCTGCTCCTAAGTCTTTACATGACTAGTTCTTTCCTGTAACTCAGTTCCAACATTCCCTACCCAGGAGGCCACCTGTGGCAGAACTATCTAAAATAGCCCCCTCCATTCTAGATCACTTTCTTAGCCCATTACACTATTTTATTTTCCTTGTAGCTCTTAACACTTTCTGTATTGATCTATTGTTTATCTATTTCCCCCATTAAAGGCAATTTTTTTTAATGTTTATTTTTGAGAGACAGAGACATGGCACGAGTTGGGGAGGGGCAGAGAGAGGAAGACACAGAATCTGAAGCAGGCTCTAAGTTCTCAGCTGTCAGCACAGAGCCCGATGTGGGGCTCGAACCCACCGGCCTGTGAGATCATGACCTGAGCCGAAGCCAGATGCTCAGCTGATTGAGCCACCCAGGCGCCCCTATTTCCCCCATTTTAAATTAAGCCCCATAAGAATAGGGACCTTGTTCTGATTTTTGTATTTCACTACTGTGTCCCTGGAATCTATTATTCCAGGCAATTAACAGAAGCTCAATAAATATTTGTTGAATGAATGTAGTTACATGCTGGCAACTTCTGGCACGTCCAGCCCAGAGGAACAGGCGATCAGCATAACAAGTACCTGGATTCCAGAGGAGGGAATTCTTACTAGTTCTTCGCTTCCTGCTAATGGCTCCAAACTTTCCTCCCACTGCAGTTCTCCCTATCCCACTTGTCTTTATATCTTGGCATACTCTCTGTCTGGCTCCATGTTTTGATTCTGAAAATAAGTTTTGGACTATTTCCTATGGTCCTGACTGGGAAACCTAGTATGGCTGTCCCGTGGTAGTTTGTCCCTTACTCTGGTGTAACTGCACCAAACTCAGAGGCAAGACATCTCCTTAACAGCCTGCCCAGATGGGTGACAAATGGGCTAACCAGCCCCCTGTCCATCCACAGAGTAAAATGAACATCTGCTTTTGTCGTGAAGGTTTACACCAGCCCCGCTCAACAACGATAAGGAGGGCTGCCTCAGGTAATTCGAATGTGGTTGTGAGATCTCAATGGGCTATTCAGTCCCTGAAGTGCCTTGCCCAGGCTCTGGAATTTATGCACAACTTGATGCCTCGAGAAATGTTATTTTTTAAACTCTGCTTAATTTTTATTTTTATTTTTATTTTAAAGGGTTAAATATTTTTAATTTTTTTTTCAACGTTTTTTATTTATTTTTGGGACAGAGAGAGACAGAGCATGAACAAGGGAGGGGCAGAGAGAGAGGGAGACACAGAATCGGAAACAGGCTCCAGGCTCCAAGCCATCAGCCCAGAGCCTGACGCGGGGCTCGAACTGACGGACCGCGAGATCGTGACCTGGCTGAAGTCGGACGCTTAACCGACTGCGCCACCCAGGCGCCCCTAAACTCTGCTTAATTTTTAAATTCAGTCTCTGGGAAGCTGGCAGAGAGAGGCTATTGTGTCTGAAAAGGCAACATTTATCTTTAGGCAATTTGGGGCTTTTTCTCAGGAAGAAGCAGTCTTTCATCGTCCTGGGGAGAAAGTCCCCACTGGGGTCCACCCCTCTTCCAGCACATCCTGCATACACATACAGAGCACCCCCCTTTTCCTCCTCGTTTCTTCAGGCACCTTCCTGATACCTCCCTCCCTTGTTACAGATGTGAGAAGCGAGGCACTTATTAAATTTCTTTTTTACTTAAAATAATAGTAAACATTTGCAAATATTAGGTACTATGCCGTGCATTAAGCCCACAGGCCTAAGATTTGGATGCCAGTAATTTGCACAGATAAGGAACAGACTCAGAGCGTGGAAGCAACTTTGCTTTGGGTCACCCAACTAGTAGATGTTCAGAGTCAGGATTGAGAAGAAAGGGCTTTCAGCTTCAGGAGCCCCAAATCTCATCCGTCAACTTATTAACTGCTTCACTAATCACGCACCGGGCAGGGTGCCAGCCCCCGGGGATACGAAACGGGAGAGAAAAGGACCCCACCACCAAAAGGCAGTAAAGGAGACAGACGAAGACACCCCCGTAAAATAGCGGATTGGGGGGAACAATAAGAATCTGGACGCGGCACAAAGGCAGCTCCCAGGAAGGGAAGGACTCAGACCCAGAATCGGAAAGGCAAAATGGCAGTAGTAGACCTAGGTGACAACTGCAGGGCTGCGGCCAAACCGCGTCTGTCCACCTCGGGGGGGAATGGCAGCTGCGGTCCCGGGAAGGGGAGGAAGGCGACGGGCCTCAGGCGACGCGTGCCACGTAGAAGCCGCCCGGGAACGGCCCGGGGGCGGACGACAACCAAGCACGGCCGTCGCCGCCGCGGAGAAAAGCCGCAGGGAGGGCACAGGCTCCCGGGGCGCGTCGCCTGGCTCCCCGACCCGACAGTCCTGACCGCGGACGCCCTGGAGGGTCGGAGCTCCCGGGAAGCGCGCGCGGTCACCCTCCCCGCCAGGCCCGACTCCAGACGCCCGGGACCGGGACAGGGCTCTCGGGGAGCGCTCCGAACACGACGCCCGGCTGCAGGACGCAAGGGGCTCGGCCCCCGGCAGGGCCGTGCCGCTGCGCTGGCAACGGAATGAAAGAAAAACACCCGCTTGAAACAAAGGCCTACGCAGTCTGAGAGCAGAAGCGGGGAAAGCCCTCACCTCATGGTGGCTGGGCGCTGCGGGCCGTCCGGGAGGGGGGAGAGGGGCGGCTGTCCCCTCGGGCTTTCTCCTCAGGACTGGGATCCCCAGCTGCCGAGCGGCGGGACGCGCGCGGGCGGGCGTGTGCGCGTGCGCGGGGAGTGCGGGCGGGCGGCGCGCGCTTCCCGCGGGGCGTCGGCGGCGCGAGGTCGCTGCCCAGGCGTGGGCTTTGTTAAACGCAGGACCCGAGCGGGAAAAGGAAACTGAAAAGTGAATCTGATCCCGGACTAGGCGGAGTCCAGTTCCAGGAAACGGAAACTTATGCGAGAGCTGAGTGGGGCCCCAGCGGGGCTGAGGAACCCAGGGTGGGGGTGGGGGGTACGTTTACGGACCTCGCGGTGGTTCGGTGTGGAATTTGCAGCTGGCCCTCTGGACTTTGGGCTCTCCCCTGTCTCGCTGAGGCTGCGTGGCGCTCGAGCAACCTCATTTATTTTTAAACAAAACGCCAGGAGATCGTTCAGCATTATTTTTGTCTTAAGGGTGGCAGCGATGCTCTTTCCAGCTTCCCGCATCCTAAGCTGAAACTGAAGCCCCTGCTTCCAGTCTTGATTCAAACAAACAAACAAAACAGGTGCAGTGCTGTGCACCCGTGCCATTATTTCCGTTGGGCAAATTTAAAGAGATTTGGGGGGCAAAATGCATATACATTTAAAAAGTTGATAGGTATTGCAGAATACCTTTGCAAAGAGGTTTATACACCTCCACTCACAGTTGTGTGAGAGTGCCTGCTTTCTGTGCCTTTGCCAACCGTGCTCCGTATAATAAGATTCGTAAAGATGGGGGTGGTATTTGTAGTCTAAGCAGAAAATGCCAAATACCCATAAACCAAAATTTTTGCTCATCTTGGATTTATTCGTTCATTCATTCAACAAGTTATATTGAACAACTGCTAAGAACCATTGTTCAAGACACTGTCAATATAGCAATGATGAAGATAGAGGACCTAGCTTTATGGAAGGGAGATAGAAATAATAAAGAACAAATAAAATATTATATATCAGATGGTGCTATGGAGAAAAAGCATAGAGAGGTTTTGACTCCGGGGTGATTTTTGCTAGTATAAATATGTTCATAAGGGCCTGTTTCATTGAGAAAGTCACAATTGAGCAAAAATCTGAGGTGGGTGAAGAAGTGAACACTGTAGATATGGAGCTAGAGAAGAATATTCTAGACATGGGAAACACTAAGTGCAAATCGCTTGAGGTGGGAGCATACTTGGCATGCATGGATGGTGTGGTTGGAGTGGTGAGAACAAGGAAAAAATCATAAGAATATAGATCAGAGAGGTAATGTGGTGGGCCTGAAGGCTATTGTAATCTTTATCTTAAGTGGGAAGCCACATTTTAGAAAAAGTACTGAAAGGGTTTTTTTTTTTTCTTCCAATTTTTAATTTAAATTCTAGTTAGTTAACATGTAGTGGGATATTGGTTTCAGGAGTAGAATTCAGTGATTCATCACTTATATACAACACCCAGTGATCATTATAACAAGTGCCCTCCTTAATCCCCATCACCCATTTAGCCCTTCCCCCATCCACCTCCCTCCATCAACCCTCAGTTTGT
The DNA here is from genome assembly GCF_018350175.1 of Felis catus. Taxonomy (NCBI): domain Eukaryota; kingdom Metazoa; phylum Chordata; class Mammalia; order Carnivora; family Felidae; genus Felis; species Felis catus. The sequence goes on along the minus strand of NC_058378.1, from coordinate 50,143,038 downwards.
TCTCTTATGATTTGCCTCCCTCTCTCTTTTTTCTGCTCCCATATGTTCATCTGTTGTGTTTCCTAAATTCCACATATGAGTGAAACCATATGGTATTTGTATTTCTCTGACTGACTTATTTTGCTTAGCATAGTATATACTCTAGCTCCATCCACATTGTTGCAAATGGGAAGCTTTCATCCTTTTATGATGGCTGAGTAATATTCCTCTGTGTGTGTGTGTGTGTGTGTGTGTGTGTGTGTGTGTGTGTACATACATACCACCTCTTCTCTATCCATTCATCAGTCGATGGACGTTTGGGCTCTCTCCATAGTATAGCTATTGTTGACAATGCTGCTATAAACATCGGGGTGCATGTGCCACTTCAAATCTGTATTTTTGTATCCTCTGGTAAATACTTAGTAATGCAATTCCTGGATCATAGGGTAGTTCTATTTCTAACTTTTTGAGGAATCTCCATACTGTGTTCCAGAGTTTGCATTCCCACCAATAGTGCAAGAGGGTTCCCTTTCCCTGCAACCTTGCCAACATCTGTTGTTTCTTGTGTTGTTAATTTTAGCCACTCTGGCAGGTGTAAGGTGGTATCTCATTGTGGTTTTGATCTCCTGATGAGGAGTGATGTTGAGCATCTTTTCATGTGTCTGTTAGTCACCTGGATGTCTTCTTTGTGAAAATGACTATTCATGTCTTCTGCTGCCCATTTCTTAACTGGACTGTTTGTTTTTTAGATGTTGAGTTGGATAAGTTCTTTATAGATTTTGGATACTAACCCTTTATCAGATATGTCATTTGCAAATGTCTTCTCCCATTCCCTAGGCTGTCTTTGAGTTTTGATGATTGTTTCCTTCGTGGTACAGAAGATTTTTATCTTGATGAGGTCCCAATAGTTCATTTTTGCTTTTGTTTCCCTTGCTTCTGGCAACATGTCTAGTAAGAAGTGGCTACATCCACTGGTGGATGGAAGGTAGAAGGTTGGAAGGTGGAAGAGGTTGCTGCCTGTGTTCTCTTCTAGGATTTTTGATGGTTTCCTGTCTCACATTTAGATCTTTCATCTATTTTGAATTTATGTGTATGGTGTAAGAAAGTTGCCTAGTTTCATTCTTCTGCATGTTGCTGTCCAGTTTCCCCAACATCATTTGTTGAAGAGACTGCTTTTTTCCATTGGATATTTTTTACTGTTTTGTTGAATATTAGTTGACCATATAGTTGTGGGCCCATTTCTGGGTTTTCTGTTCTGTTACATTCATCCATGTGTCTGTTTTTGTGCCAGTACCATAACTGTCTGATGATTACAGCTTTGTAATATAGCTTGAGGTTCAAAATCGTGATGCTCCAGCTTTGCTTCTCTTTTTCAGGATTGTTTTGGCTATTTGGTGTCATTTTGTGTTTCAAATAAACATTAGGACTGTTTGTTCTAGCTCTGTGAAAAATGCTGGTGGTATTTTGATAGGGATTCCATTAAATGTGTAGATTGCTTTGGATACTATAGACATTTAAAAGATGTTGGTTCTTCCAGTCCATGAGCATGGAATGCTTTTCCATTTCTTTGTGTCTTCTTCAATTTCTTTCATAAGTGTTCTGTAGTTTTCAGAGTATAGATCTTTCACCTCTTTAGTTAGGTTACTAAGCATCTTATTGTTTTAGGTGCAGTTATAAATGGGATCAATTCCTTGATTTCTTTTTCTGCTGCTTCATTATTGATGTATGGGAATATAATAGATTTCTGTACTTTGATTTTATATCCTGTGACTTTGCTGAATTCATCTGTTAGTTCTAGCAAATTTTTACTGGAGTCTTTTGGGTTTTCTACATAGAATATCGTGTCATTTGCAATTAGTGAAAGTTTGGACTATAAACATTGGGGTTCATGTGCTCCTTTGAAACAGCACACCTGTATCCCTTGGATAAATACCTAGTAGTGCAATTGCTGGGTCATAGGGTAATTCTATTTTTAATTTTTTGAGGAATCTCCATACTATTTTCCAGAGTGACTGCACCAGCTTGCATTCCCACCAGTAATGCAAAAGAGTTCCTCTTTCTTCACGTTCTCGCCAACATCTGTTGTTGCCTGCGTTGCTAATTTTAGTCATTCTGACAGGTGTGAGGTGGTATCCCATTGTGGTTTTGATCTTATTTTCCTGATGATGAATGATATTGAGCATTTTTTCATGTATCTGTTAGCCATCTGGATGTCTTCTTTGGAAAAGTGTCTATTCATGTCTTTTGCCCATTTCTTCACTGGATTATTTGTTTTTTGGGTGTTGAATTTGATAAGTTCTTTATAGATTTTGTGGATACTGACCCTTTATCTGGTATGTCATTTGCAAATATCTTCTCCCATTGCGTCGGTTGCCTTTTAGTTTTGCTGGTTGTTTCCTTCACTGTGCAGAAGCTTTTTATCTTGATGAGGTCCCAATTGTTCATTTTTGCTTTTGTTTCTCTTGCTTCTGGAGACATATCAAATAAGAAGTTGCTGCAGCCAAGGTCAAAGAGGTTGTTGCCTGTTTTCTCCTCTAGGATTTTGATGGCTTCCTGTCTTATGTTTAGGTCTTTCATCCATTTTGAGTTTATTTTTGTGTATAGTGTAAGGAAGTGGTCCAGGTTCATTCTTCTGGATGTTGCTGTCCAGTTTTCCTAACACCAGTTGCTGAAGAGATTGTCTTTTTTTCCATTGGATATTCTTTCCTGCTTTGTCAAAGATTAGTTGGCCATATATTTGTGGGTCCATTTCTGGGTTCTCTATTCTGTTCCATTGATCTATGTGTCTATTTTTGTGCCAGTACCATACTGTCTTGATGAGTACAGCTCTGTAATACAGCTTGAAGTCCAGAATTGTGATGCCTCCAGTTTTGGTTTTCTTTTTTGGGATTGCTTTGGCTATTCAGGGTCTTTTCTGGTTCCATACAAATTTTAGGATGTTTGTTCTAACTCTGTGAAGAATGCTGGTGTTATTTTGATAGCGATTGCACTGAATGTGTAGATTGCTTTGGGTAGTATTGATATTTTAACAATATTTGTTCTTACAATTCATGAGCATGGAATGTTTTTCCATTTTGTGTGTGTGTGTGTGTGTGTCTGTGTGTGTGTGTCTGTGTGTGTGTGTCTGTGTGTGTGTGTGTCTTCTTCAATTTCTTTCATACGCTTTCTATAGTTTTCAGTGTATAGATCTTCACCTCTTTGGTTAGGTTTATTTCTAGGTATTTTATGGTTTTTGGTGCTATTGTAAATAGGATAGATTCCTTGATTTCTCTTTCTGTTGCTTCATTATTGGTGTACAGAAATGCAACCAATTTGTGTACATTGATTTTATATCTTGCAACTTTGCTTAATTCATGGATCAGTTCTAGCAGTTTTTTGGGTTTTCCACATAGAGTATCATGTCATCTGAGAAGAGTGAAAGTTTGACTTCTTCCTTGCTAATTTGGATGCCTTTTATTTCTTTGTGTTGTCTGATTGCTGAGGCTAGAACTTCTAACACTATGTTGAATAACAGTGGTGAGAGTGGACATCCTTGTCATATTCCTGACCTTAGGGGGAAAGATCTCAGTTTTTCCCCATTGAGGATGATATTAGTGATAGGTCTTTCATATATAGCTTTTATGATCTTGAGTTATGATCTTTCCATCCCTACTTTCTTGAAGGTTTTTATCAAGAAAGGATGCTGTATTTTGTCAAATTCTTTTTCTGCATCTATTCAGAGGATCACTTGGTTTTTATCCTTTCTTTTATTAATGTGGTATATCACATTGATTGGTTTGCAAATACTGAATCACCCCTGAAGCTCAGGAATAAATCCCACTTGATCGTGGTGAATAATTCTTTTAATGTACTATTGGATTTGATTAGCATCTTGTTGAGAATTTTTGCATTCATGTTCATCAGGGATATTGGCCTGTAATTCTCCTTTTTAGTGGAATCTTTGTCTGGTTTTGGAAATAAGATAATGCTGGCCTTGTAGAAAGAGTTTGAAAGTTTTCCTTCCATTTCCATTTTTTGGAACAATTTGAAAAAAATAGGTATTAACTTTTCTTTAAATGTCTGGTAGGATTCTCCTGGGAAGCCATCTAGCCCTGGACTTTTGTTTTTTGGGGGAGATTTTTGATTACCGATTCAATTTCTCTGCTGATTATGGGTCTGCTCAAATATTCTATCCTTCCTGTTTCAGTTTTGGTAGTTTGTATGTTTCTAGGACTCTGTCTATTTCTTCCAGATTGCCCAATTTGTTGGCATATAATTTTTCATAATATTCTCTTATACTTTGTATTTCTATGGTGTTGGTTGTGATTTCTCTCTTTTACTCATGATTTTATTTATTCGGGTCCTTTCACTTTTTGGTAAGTTTGGCTAGGGGTGTATCAATTTTACTAATTATTTCAAAAAAGTAGCTCTTAGTTTCATTGATCTGTTCTTTTTTTGTTGTTGTTATTGTTTCTATAGTGTTTATTTCTGCGCTAATCTTTATTATTTCCTTTCTTCTGCTGGCTTTAGGCTTTATTTGCTGTTCCTTTTCTAGCTCCTTTAGGTGTAAAGTTAGGTTGTATGTTTGAGAACTTTCTTGCTTCTTGAGGTAGACCTGTACTACTTTTTTTTTAAAAAATGTTTTAATGTTTATTTTTGAGAGAAAGAGAGAGTGCAACTGGGGGAGGGGAAGAGAGAGAGGGAGCCACAGAATCTGAAGCAGGTTCCAGGCTCTGAGCTGTCAGCACAGAGCCCAACACAGGACTCAAACTCACAGACTGTGAGATCATGACCTGAGCCAAAGTCAGACGCTTAACCGACTGAGCCACCCAGGTGCCCTGCAGTATCCTTCAATCTTAGGACAGGACTGCCTTTGCTGTATCCCAAACGTTTTGTTTTCATTTTCCTTTGCTTCCATGTATTTTAAAATTTCTTATTTAATTTCCTGGTTAATCCGTTCATTCTTTAGTAAGATTTTCTTTAACCTCCATGTATTTGTGGTCTTTCCTAATTTTTTCTTGTGATTGACTTGAAGTTTCATAGTGTTGTGGTCTGAAAATATGCATGATATCAATCTTTTTTTCCTTGTTGATATGTGACCCACTATGTGATCTACTCTGAAGAATGTTCCATATGCACTTGAAAAGAATGTGTATTTTTTTGCTTTAGTATGAAATGTTCTGAATGTATCTGTTAAGTCCATTCAGTCCAGTGTGTCATTAAAAACCATTGTTTCCTTGGGGCGCCTGGGTGGCGCAGTCTGTTGAGCGTCCGACTTCAGCCAGGTCACGATCTCGCGGTCCGTGAGTTTGAGCCCCGCGTCAGGCTCTGGGCTGATGGCTTGGAGCCTGGAGCCTGTTTCCGATTCTGTGTCTCCCTCTCTCTCTGCCCCTCCCCCGTTCATGCTCTGTCTCTCTCTGTCCCAAAAATAAATAAACGTTGAAAAAAAAAAAACAAAAAAAAAACCATTGTTTCCTTGTTGATTTTCTGCTTATATGATCTGTCCATTATTGTAAATGGGGTGTTAAAGTCCCTTACTATTATTTATTATTATCAATGAGTTTGTTTATGTTTGTGATTAATTGACTTATATATTTAGATTTATTTGTAGATTTATTAATTTTTTAATAGATTTATTTATATTTAGATTTTATTTATATATTTTAGATTTATATATTTAGACATTGGGGGCATAAATATTTACAATTGTTAGATCTTCTTGATGGATAGACCCCTTAATTATAATGTAATGCCCTTCTTCATCTCTTGTTATAGTCTTTTGTTTAAAATCTAGTTTGTCTGATATACTTATGGCTACTCTGTCTTTCTTTTGACATCCATTAGCATGATAGATAGTTCTCCATTCCTTCACACTGAATCTGCAGGTGTCTTTATATCTAAAATGAGTCTCTTGTAGGCAGCACGTACATGGGTCTTATTTTTTTTTTATCCATTCTAATACCATATGTCTTTTGCTTCAAGCATGTAGCCCATTACATTCAGAGTGATTATTGAAAGATATTAGTTTAGTGCCATTATGTTACTTGTAAAGCTCGTGTTTCTGGTTATCTTCTCTGTTCTTTTCTAGTCTTTGTTGCTTTTGGTCTCCTTCACCCCCCACCCCAAGAGTCCCTTTTAATGTTTCTTGCAGGGCTGGCTTAGTGATCACAAAATCCTTTAGTTTTTGTTTGTCTGGGAAACTGTTTAATTTATCCCTCTATTCTGAATGAAAGCCATGCTGGGTAGAGTATTCTTGGCCACATATTTTTCCCATTCGGCACATTCAGTATATCCTGTCACTCCTGTCTGGCCTGCCAAGTTTCTGTGGGCAGATCTGCTGTGAACCTGATCTGTCTTTCCTTGTAGGTTAAGGACTGTTTTCCCCTTTTTGCTTTCAGGATTCTTTCCCTATCTGTGTGTTTTGTGAATTTGACTGTGATATGTCTTGGTGACTATGGTATGTCTCAGCTTTTGTTGAATTTAATGGGAGTTCTCTGTGCTTCTTAGATTTCAACATCTGTTTTCCTTCCCCAAAGTTTTCAGCTATAATTTGCTCAAATAAACCTTCTGCCTCCTTTTTTTCTCTCTTCATTTTCTGGGACTCCTATGATACAAGTGTTATTATGCTTTAAAGTCGCTGAGTTCCCTAAGTCCACATTTGTGATCCAATACTTTATTTCCCTCTTCTTTTCAGCTTCATTATTTTCCATAATTTCATCTTCTATATCACTGATTTGTTCTTCTGTTTCATCCATCCTCATTGTCATGGCATCCATTCACATTTACATCTCAGTTATAGTATTTTTTTAAATATTTATTTATTTTTGAGAGACAGACAAACAGAGTGCTAGTGGGGGAGGGGTAGAGAAAGGGAGACCCAGAATCTGAAATAGGTTCCAGGCTCTGAGTCGTCAGCACAGAGCCCAATGTGGGGCTCAAACTCATGATCTGTGAGATCATGACCTGTGCCAAAGCCAGATGCTTAACCGACTGAGCCACCCAGGTGTCCCTCGGTTATAGTATTTTTAATTTCAGCCTGATTAGATTTTAGTTCTTTTATATGTGCAGTAAGGGATTCTTTAGTGTCTGCTATGCTTTTTTCAAGCCTAGTTAATATCCTTATAATTGCTTTAAATTCTAGTTCAGACATCTTACTTATATCTGTATTGATTAAATCCCTGGCCATTACTTCTTCCTGTCCTTTCTTTTGGGGTGAATTCTTCAATCTTGTCATTTTGTCCAGAAAAAAGAAAAGAAAAAAAAAAGCTAGATCTTAGGTGTGTTTTGGTCTGCTTGTTAAAAGAAGCTAGATCCAAAAAATAAAATTTAAAAATTAAAAATTAAAAAATAAAAATCTAAAGGAAGCGAGATCCTATTTTCCCTACAGCTGGCAGCATTCTATGATCAGTAAACTTGGTGTATGTGAAGGGTTTGTGCTGGTCTTATGAGGAAGGGGCCTATTGCACTGATTCCCAGGTGGACTTGCCCTAGTGGAGATGCACCTTCAGGGTGCAGGGGGCAGGGTTTGGTGTAAGTGTCTTGGTGGTGCTGTTTTGTTCACTGAAGTTGGTCAGTTGCCTGGGTGTCTCATCCCTGGAGTGGAGAGTTCACGCCCACCCACCACTCTTCAGGAAGACTTCACAGAAAAGCAATCACCGCTCTTGTGTCCCCAGCTTCCATCAGATGCCTGCCTTCACCCTGTCTGTGAATGAGCTGTCTGCCTAGCAGGTGGCACAGTACTCCTGTGTTATATCTCAGGCGCAGGGCTGGATTTCAAAACTCCAAATTTTAGGGACTTGTGCAGCGTGACCCCTCACTGATCCGCCGGTGGAGGGTCTCACCACACTTTTGCCATTTGCCAGTTTCTCCCAGAAAAGCAGCTGCACGAGCGTGCAGCAGTTTGGAGTTTATGGTAAAGCGCAGCAGAAAGCTGGCATCAAGGCTCACTGACCTCAGCCAGTGTCCCCATTCCTATGCTGGGGAACAGTGTAGGACATTGGCACCACCAGTTCTTCTGTCCCCAGATAGGCCATGCTGCCACTCCCAAGGGCACTCCAAGCTGGGGAACTGTTTCTCCCTGTGTGACCCAGGGGATCCTCAGACCACACCACCTGCTCCTCTTGGCCCTCCTTCTCCATAGGAGCACCACTAAGCTGGCCAGACCCAACCCCAGTGATGGTGCAGACTTCTAAAACTTCAGATTTTACACTCCACTGCTTATAATAACTTGCAGTAGTCTTTTAAACAGGGCTCTCTCCCCTCCACAGGTCCCACAGTTCTTATCAACTCCCCCAAATCGACTCTGTACAGCTCCAGCTTCCATGAGGTAGTCATTTTTCTACTTGTAGATTTGCAGTTTTGTTCTCTCAGTCCTCAGATAGATTTCTTGGATGTTCAGAATGGTTTGATATTTATCTAGCTGTGTTTGAGGAATGAGGCAAACCTAGGGTCCCCCGTCTCCTCCGCCATCTTAACTCCTCTCCCCTGAATATTTTACTGTGGGCAGAAAAATAAAACCAGAATTTTCTCCTTCCCAAGGAATTAGAAAAATCTGATAGTGGTCCAGTGTTTGAAAAAATTTCCAGAGCAACTGGGTGACTCAGTTGTTTGAACATCCAACTGTCCAACTCTTGATTTCAGCATAGGTAATGACCCCAGGGTTGTGGGATCCAGCCCCGTGTTGGGCTCCACTCTGAGTGTGGAGCCTACTTAAAATTATCTGTCTCTCTCTCTGTCTCCCTCTGCCCCTCCCCCTGCTCTCTCTAAAATGAAAAAAAAATTTTTTTTTAATTTCCAGTGTGTTGATCATGTGTTTTCTTCTTTGTCCCTACTTCTTTTCCTTCCTTTCTCTCAGCTACATTTGGGCCAAGAGATGGTCTTTACTTATTAAAGTTTAAATGGATAGCAACTAAGCAATCAGAGGTAAACATCAAAGGAAAAAAATCCTGGATGTCTACTTATATTGTTGAGAATTCAAATTCAGAAAGGCAAAAACCATCTGTAAAAAATTTAAAGAATATGCATTTTCAGGTTTGAAGAGAAACAAAGACCTGACTGGCGGGTGGGTGTTGAACATATTAAAATTACTAGACGAAATTTGAATATCAATCTTTTTTTTTTCACAGAATGTTGGATTGGGTGCATTCTTGGGAAAATCAGTAATGCACTGTCTTTTGAATTTATTCTTATCAAGATGTGAAACACAGAAACTAGAGAAAAAGGGAAATAGAAAGTGAAACATGGCAACTATTCTGAAATCTGCTTGAGAAACTGAAAGTTAAGTAGCAGCTCCTCTAAGAAATAGATATAAGGCAGAGTTCTCAACCTTGGAAACTATTAATATTTGGGCTGGATAAGTCTTAGTTGTGGGAACCTATCCAGCATTGTGGGATGTTTAAGAAGCATCTTTTTTTTTTTTAAGACAGAGTTTTAACCCACTAGATGTCAGCAGCACTCTGAAGTTGTGACCAAAAAAAAAATTATCTCCATAAATTAGCAAAAGCAGCTTTTTTATTTGCTCTGAGGCACAAAATCTTCCTCTCCCCTGTTATGCCCCACTCCCATTGAGAATCACTGCTGTAAATAATACCCTCATTTATACACCTAATTTATTTGAATTGATCATCACAGCACAGTCTGAAAGGCCTAGGAAGTGGGCTTCAGGTAGGAGAGGAATGGTTGAATACAGATAAAAGCAGTTGGGGATGCTTCTGGAGGAGGCCTGGGTGAAAGGAGAGATATCAAGGGGAATGTTCCAGGAGGCCTAATCCCTTCACCATGTACTCCAGGACTGAGGTGGCTGTATCACATTTGGCATGGCTGGGGATAAGCTACAGAGCAGCGGACTCAGACTGAGGGTGGGTCATTCAAGTTGGGCAGGCTATAGGCAGGGGCCCTTAGTCCCAATGCAGTTCCAGCTCTAACAGCATCATAGAAATGAAGACACTGGTGGCTAGGGTGATCCCCAAGGAGCTAGAGCCAGTAGTAGTGTGTAGATAGCAATTAGCAAAGACCTGGGCTGGAGTACCTTAACAGTAGTGAATGGCAGGAACTGTGGTTTGGCCTCATTTAGGAGAACTTGAGAGATACTCCCTGCACACTTGGAGAAATTTTTGAGTGGGGGTAACTTTAAACAAGGACGCCAAACAAAGGAAACAATCAACAAAACTCAAAGACAGCCTAGGGAATGGGAGAAGACTTTTGCAAATTACATATCTGATAAAGGGTTAGTATCCAAAATCTATAAAGAACTTATCCAACTCAACATCCATAAATAAATAAATAAATAAATAAATAAATAAATAAATAAATAATCAAGTTAAGAAATGGGCAGCAGAAGACATGAATAGTCATTTTTCCAAAGAAGGCATCCAGATGGCTAACGGACACATGAAAAGATGCTCAACATCACTCCTCATTAGGGAAATACAGATCAAAACCACAATGAGATACCACCTCACACCATCAGAATGGCTAAAATTAACAACACAGGAAACAACAGATGTTGGCAAGGTTGCAGAGAAAGGGGAAACTTCCTGCACTGTTGGTGGGAATGCAAACTCATGTAGCCACTCTGGAACACAGTATGGAGGTTCCTCAAAAAGTTAAAAATAGAACTACCCTATGATTCAGCAATTACATCACTAAGTATTTACCAGAGGATACAAAAATATAGATTCGAAGCGGCACATGCACCCTGATGTTTATAGCAGCATTGTCAACAATAGCTAAACTATGGAGAGAGCCCAAACGTCCATCAACTGATGAATGGATAGAGAAGAGGTGGTATGTATGTACACACACACACACACACACACACACACACACACACAGGAATATTACTCAGCCATCACAAAGGATATAATCTTGCTATTTGCAACAATGTGGATGGAGTTAGAGTGTATTATGCTAAGCAAAATAAGTCAGAGAAATACAAATACCATATGGTTTCACTCGTGTGGAATTTAGGAAACAAAACAGATGAACATATGGGAGCAGAAAAAAAAGGGAGGGGGAAGCAAATCATAGAACAAACTGAGGGTTGATGGAGGGAGGTGGATGGGGGAAGGGCTAAATGGGTGATGGGGATTAAGGAGGGCACTTGTTATAATGATCACTGGGTGTTGTATATAAGTGATGAATCACTGAATTCTACTCCTGAAACCAATATCCCACTGCATGTTAACTAACTAGAATTTAAATTAAAAAATTGGAAGAAAATAAATAAATAAAAAAGGACACCAATGGGGTGCTGTCAGTCATGTGCATGGGAGTAACAAGCTCATGAACTTCAGCTGTTAATCTAAAGAGACCACTTGTTAGTTCCTGGAAATATTCATGGGTAAGCTTAGCAAAAGCATTGTCAATACCAAAGAGCATCTGTTTTCCTGGATTTGCTGCTTGTTGTCATTCTCTGCGGACATCCAGCCTGTCCCACACTTTAGAGTTATTGAGCCCTGGGAAGTGCAGAGATCTCTCCCAGAATAGGGAAGGACGGGACAGAGACATGGTATTAGGTTATAAAACACTCTAGTAGCCATGATCTGTGGAGATTGTCCAACACACCTCACATAAACACATCACATAATCCAGAGATTTATTTTACATCAATGAGCTCTGCTTTCTGGGTGCAAATGATATATAGCAATACCGGGAAGAGTTGCCTGATGAAGAATCAAGCAATCATCCAACAATTATTTACCTTTAATATTTCTCACTCTGGGAGAATTGGCAACACACAGGATTCTTCCCCAAACACAAGCACTTTAAGATATCATTCTTGTTAAAACTAACAAATCTCTTGTTTTAGTGATAAAGAAGTTGAGCAGATGGCTTCTATTTGACTCTGATGCCTACTCTCAATGATATAAAGTTTACTTCCCCTGTAATTCCTGTAGAATTTTAGTAGAAACCCAAAATCCTATCAGATATTTCTCTGAATTCCTTGGGGACTTGTAATCTTGTGGATTAGGGGTCCCCACCAAGAAATGTAAGGAGCTTCTAGAAGCTGGAAAAGGTACAAGAACAATTGTCCTCTAGAGCCTCTGGGAGCGGTGTGGCTGTGCCAACACCTTGATTTCAGTCCACTGAAACCCATTTCAGTCTTCTGACCTCAAGAACTATAAGACAATAAATTTGTATGGTTTTAAGCTACCAACTTTGTGGTAGTTAGTTACAGCCACAATGGGAAATTAATACATCCTCCCCCAAAGCAAATACAAAAATGAGAAAACAGTAACATTGTTTCTTTATTTTTTTCCTTTTAAAAATATTACTTGGTGTGCAATGCCTTTTAATAAAATGTCATAATCAAAGGTGATTGCTAGTGATGATCTCTCAAATAATGTAGCAACCTTTTCATGTTTTTTTGATGCAACTAAATCAATACCAGCAAATGACTGAATAAATAGTGCTTCAAACCAGATGGCATAAAACAAGAGAACTGCTTAGCACAGTTGAACAAATTACATTCCAAACTTCTTTATGGAGAAAGCTGACCTTTAATTGACTCTGTTCTTGTTTTGCTGTTTTTTCTCACTAGATTGTTAGCTTCATTAGGTTTGGGGAAAATGTCTGCTTTCTTCACTGAAGTTAATTAACTTCAGTTAACTTGAGGTAGACCACATCTGTCCATTCCTAGTTCCTAGAAGAATGTGCTGACCCTCCTGACATCTTATGACCACAAGATATGGTTTAGATCCATGTGTTCATTTCCAAACCCAACGAATCAAGATTACCTAAATAACAAGAATCTCAATCCCACTCCCTAAGTGTGCCTAATTATAGAAGTAGGCTGTAAAACTCTCCAAGCAAAATGAAAGCACAGAAAGGGAAAGTAGAACTACCCAACGGAACAAAAGAAGGGGGACCATGGCCAGGCTGACCCACTATGGAAGCCTAAATGCACTTAAAGGAAAGAGTGGCTATTAGACAAAACTTTTTCTTCCTGGAGGTGAGAACCTAAGGCATTAGAACCTCTTAGACCTGTCCCTTGACAGAACTACCTGATGGTTGGGGATTTCTCAGACATACGCCATCTCACTTATTTTAGGGCAATGTGCGCTGCGTACAAGAGGGTAAAGCTCCATCACAGGACAATCTTTATTGCCAGATAGAAGGCCAGTGAGACATTTTTTCCTGAGATTCCTTTAACTCCTTCCCAGCTGGGGCACAATGAGAAATATTAAGACATTTCACCTTCATTTGCTCTTGTGTTCACAAGACTCTGTGGCAAAAGCCACCTGGAATCACACTGGTTTCAATATTGAACTTTGCGGCTTGCTGTGTGATCATAAGCTGGTTGGTCCACCATTTTTTTAAGGTTGTTTGCTTGCCTGTTTGTTTATTGTAATCTCTACACCCAACATGGGGCTCAGATTCACAACCCTGATACCAAGAGTTGCATGCTCTTCTCTCTGAGCCAGCCAGGCGCCCTGGTTCACTTTTCTAAGCTACAGCTCCACGCCTATGAAATCAGGATACTAATAGATCTTTCCTCATGGGGTCGTGGTGAAGTGAAATGGAATAACACATGGAAAGCGTGTCTCGTTCTTCTCCTACTGAAGAGCATTCAGTAACTGTGGGTGCTATTTTCATGACGTATGATACGTCCCTCCATCTGTGCAGTGGGAAGTCTGCGCTAACCTCCAGCTGCAACCCTTCCCCATTATGATTTGGGGGATTATGTCATGTCTCTGACTGTGAAGACGCTAAGGCAGAGCACTCTGCTGTGATCCTCAGGCCAGGGCAGCCTAGATCTTCCCACCTTAGGGCCCAAGTCAGGAAGCCCTGGGCATGCCCATACATGGAGACTGGCAAAGCCTCTTGGATGGCAAGCATCCAGCCCCTCCCTTGGAGGGACTGACTTGTGTGGGGGAGAAGACATTTTGGAACAGGGATCACTTCTCAGCTCTCTCCTCGTTCTGTATCAGATGGGATGTTTCTAGCAGACCAATTGAAATTTCAGGTGAAAACATTTTCTGCAAGGCACCATCTCTGACCTAACTCTGAAATAAAGGCATGGAAATGTCAGCAAATACTGAAATAAAGGCTGGAAGGGCTTTTTGCACTAATAGCAGTATGGCTTTGGAATTTTTTGTGCAATAATATTGCACATAAAAATTATTTTTCAATTGAAGTAGTTGACATATTGTATTAGTTTCAGGAGTAAAACATAGTGATTCAACATTTATCTACGTTATGTAATGATCGCCACAGTCAGTCTATACCATCTGTCATCATACAAAGTTGTTACAATATTATTGATTATATTCCCTGTGCTGTACTTTATATCCGCATAATTTATTTGTTTTATAACCGAGGGATTTAACATCCTCATCCCCTTCACCTATTGGCACCTAGTGACAGTGTGCCAGAGAAACAGAGCAAGTGTTTACCTTGTGATCACTGTGAATTTGGCAGCAGTCCTGGTTCTGTGGGGCTCTGACTTAGCTGATTAGGTATGCAGAATATTACCCACTGTGTCTTTGGCATAAGCACACCCACAAACTACACAGGACAGCAGCATTAAGGAGAGAGAAAACAGCCATTATAAATGGGTCTGTGTGTATGTGTGTGTGTATTTACAAGTAGGAAAGAGCAATGAAAACTAAACAGGGAAATTGACTTTGGACGGATAGGGTTTCTACTTGAAGAAATGAAACTTACGCATAGAGCTATGAGTCCAATATCAGAATTCCAGGATCACTTCTGTGTTGGATTGACAAACTGGGTGAGTCAAACTCTAGGAGTTCCCTTATCAGTTAAATAAAGTGGTTAGCTTTGGATAGTGGTTTGCAGCCCTGACTGAAAACTAGAAAACTCCTTGAGAATCTTTAAAGAAGAGAGGAGAGGAGAGGAGAGGAGAGGAGAGGAGAGGAGAGGAGAGGAGAGGAGAGGAGAGAGAAGAGAGAAGAGAAGAAAAAGGAGAAGAAAAAACTGACATGTGAGCTAGTCTCTAGTCCAGGGAATCAGAATCGCTGGCAGTGAGGACCAGGGATCAGAATTATCAGTAATTTATTTTATTATTTTTAAAGTTTATTTATTTATTTTGAGAGAGCACGCAAGCAGGGGAGAGGCAGAGAGAGAGAGGGAGAGAGAGAGAATCTCAAGCAGGCTCCACACTGTCAGCGCGAGCCCGATGTGGGGCTCAAACTTACAAACCATGAGATAGTGACCTAAGCCAAAATCAAGAGTCAGACGCTTAACCGACTGAGCCACCCTGGCACCCCAAAGATATTTTCTAATTGCAATTGAAGTTTAGAATTCTACATTGGGCTGAAAAGCATTAGTTCCACTACTCATGTCATTGTCATAGCTCTGTGAAGCCCTCAGATGTTTAGGGAGCCTGCAGTTCAAACATGTTGCTGGCTTGTCGGAGGTAGCCTTCATTGCCATTAGCTCCTTATTTTTTAAAAAGTCAGCAAGCCACGGACGATCATTAGTTATATGCATGCTGCTCTTTTGGTACCTGTGTATGACATATTTCCTCTTCTCAAGTGACTTGCTATCTAGGCGGAGAGACAGATTCATAAGCATTTATTCAAGTACAGTATATGTTGGTTGCCCTAGGTACAGAAAAAAACCCTTCTTCAGTTAACTCTTGATCTTTTGGCTGAAGCATTTGGCAGAATCATAGTCCTGCTGGCTCTCTATTTACAGAATACTCCCAAAGGAATATTCTCTGCTAAGGGAGGTTGAAGGTTTGAAGCGACTCGTGCAATGTGCAGTGATGCTGGCAGCACATGCTAAAGCTTCCAGAAGGCCCTGGCCTGGGACCACCAAACCAGATCTGTATGTCAAGTCACAGTAATCCTGCAGAAGCAGGTAAGAGGGAATATGTGTCTGTGAAAGTGCCGGCTGACAACCAACTTGGTATTCTAGAAATAGGAATATATAATATATATAATAGGGCCTATTAGATAATAGGGCCCAGTATTTGGTATATGGAATTTATATATATATATATAATATATATTATATATATATAATATATATATATATATAATATATATATATAGGGCCTATATATATATATATAATATATAATATATAATATTATATATATATATAGGCCCTATTATATAATAGGGCCCAGTATTTGGTATATGTCCTTAGTGTCCACTCGAGCATGAGTTTGTTTCAGGTGTCTTGGTAGTCGTAGCTCCTGAAGGTCATCAACTGTTCAATGGCCTGTAGGTGAGATCTAGGTCCTTATATTTCCAGGCAAATACCATCTGGGAACAGAATAGACTCAGAGAAGCAAAGGTACAGAGCTAGATCATACCCATTCCCTCTCAGGGATCAGGTACCCTCTATGGTGCCAAAATTGGAAGAAAAATTGGATGTTTTTCAGCAGGTGAAGGGATGAATAAACTGTGGTACCTCCATACAATGGAGTATTATTCAGCAGTTAAATGGTCTATCAAGCTACAAAGACCCGAAGGAACATTAAGTGCATATTGCTACATGAAAGAAGCATCTGAAAGGGCTACACATGGTATAATTCAAACTATATGACATTCTGGAGAAGGCCAAACTATAGAAATAATTAAAAGGTCAGTCCTTGCCAGAGGTTTAGGGGGAGTGGTCGAGGTGGAGCACAGGGCATTTTTGGGCAGTGAAACTCTTATGATAGTGTAATGGTAGGTACTTGATGTTATGTACAATACAAAGGATGAACTGTACTGGAAACTATGGACTTTAGGAATAATGTATCGATATTGATTGGTTCATCAACTGGAACTAATATACCACACAAATGCAAGATGTTAGTGTAACAGCACTCCAGCCGGTCTTAAGGATTAACTTGCTTCAGGTTAACTCTCCTTACTTGCTGACCTAAATCCCTTGATCTTCAACAGAACTAATTTTCTTTGAGATTTGCAGACCACTGTCCTCGAGGAATGAAGAACCAGAACTTATCCCAGGCCCCAAAAAACCAGCAAGTCTGTCTGAGGCTGACTCAGCTTTAGGATTAGCCCGGCAATTTTTTTAGTAAAATGGTTGTCTTTTTTTGGTCACACAAATGATTTTACTGACTTCCCTTTGTGTATCCATAGACATTGCCTTCCTTTGCAGAAAGAACAGAGTACTCCTGCACATAATAAAGCAAGAACCAGACTCCCTCACACAACCCCCATGTACTAGGATAACTTTTGTAGCTGACATCATGGAATCTGCACATAATCAAGAAATGTTGCAGGCCGCTACACTCCCTTTGCTGATTAACTACCCGAAACCCCTTTAAAAACCCCTGAGCCAGGCAGAAACCTCAGAGTACCTTCTCCCTGTTATGCCCAGAATTCGTGATCCCCAAAGACCACTAGGGAGCCGAGTCTGATGCAAAAGCAAAGAGCCTTTATTCGAGCTAGCTCGAGCTCAATCCCCTACCTGCACCGACGCAGCGGTGAGATACCAGGGAAAGAGAGCGAGTTTCAAAAGGACAAAGGTTTTATTGGGGCCTGGGGGCAGTTGGTAAGGTAATGGCTATGGCCTCAGCCGATTGGCTGGGGAAGTGTCCTGGGGAAGGGTCTGAGTCCTGTTAGGCAGGTAAGGGAGGGTTTACTCAAGGGGAGGAGGTGTGGTCAAGGTGAAGGACACAGAACAAGATGGAGTCGGCTGGCGTAGGCCCGCCCTTTCACTCCCAAGGTTGCTGGCCTCCTGAATCTTTTATTCCCAAATTCCTTTCCAATCAAAAACTCATCTCTTTTTCTTTCTTTCTTTCTTTCTTTCTTTCTTTCTTTCTTTCTTTCTTTCTTTCTTTCTTTCTTTCTTTCTTTCTTTCTTTCTTTCTTTTTTTTCTTTTAGAGGGAGAGAGCACACAAGCAGGAGAGAGGGGCAGAGGGATTGAGGGAGAGAGAATCTTAAGCAGGCTCCAAGCTGGGTGTGGAGCCCAAATGTGGGGCTCGATCCCACGATCCTGGGATCATGACCTGAGCCAAAATCAAGAGTCGGGCTCAACTGACTGAGCCACCCTGGTGCCCCCAAAACTTGTCTCTTGAGTAATGGCCTTTCTAGGGACTGGCAGCCAAACTTGGGTTCCATAACATTAATAATAAGGAAACTGTAGGAGGGATGAGGGTGTGGAGGAAGCAGGTATATTAGAACTCTGTACTTTCTGTGCATTTTTTCTACAAGCCTAAAAGTGCTCTAAAAATAAAATGTATTAAGTGAAAAAGAAAAAAAAAACCTATTGCAGTAAGGGAGGGTGATTACTGCAATGGAAGAGGGTGATGATGGCAATAGGGAAACAGCTCTGAAGATCTGCAAATGTCTGAAAGAGTAGTCACAAATTTGTGTGTAAGTACACAAATCACACACACACACACATATATACGTGTGTGTGTGTGTGTGTGTGTGTGTGTGTGTATTTACAAATAGGAAAGAGTTCATAGAGTAGGCAGTTAGAGCTGGAGACAAAGGTAGGGATAAATAGATGACACATTAGAAGACTGAGGGCACAACATCCTGACTTGTGGCTTTTAACATCCTGGCTTTAGGGATTCCAACACCCCAGGACTGAAGAACCAAGAGCCACCCTCAACCTCTGCCCCAGGGTAACCTATGGTTTCATTATCATATATTTACATTGTGGTTTCAACCCCTACCCAAATGGGGGAAGATGGCCAGGATAGTTCTTGCAAGAACCTTGTAGGGCCCAAAACTCTGCCTCCCAACTGGCAGGAGTCCCTTAGACGAATAGAAACAAGTTCTGTCAGAGACTGCCCTAACTATGACCCATAACCTCTGCAAACACAAAAAGAAAAGATACCCTTAATCCCCCTGGGGTTGCCACTTCGGGGGCTGCCCAGTCTCCTCCCTTTTTGAGAGTGTACTGTCCTTAAACTGCTTTGGGTTTGCTACTTTCCTGTCTTCATTGGGGTGCTGATCCTCAGGTAAATCTTTCCTGGGTAATCCAAGAACCCACATCTCCATTCACACAATGCAGACTCCCACTGGTAGCAGAGAAATGAAAACTAAAGAGGGAAACTCATTCTTTTAATGGAGGTGTAAACAAGGCTAGAAAGAACTGGGTGTCAGGAGCAGGGAGTAGGTGGCAAGATCAGGAAACAACTTTCCTTATTGTCAGCCAAGTTTTGAGAGGGATTGTTTGGCATTCCTATACTTGTCAAACCTTAGTAGGAAGTCAAATTTCAGGATGGTGTGGGGGAGAATAGAAATTTAGTTAAGTTAAATTTACAGGTATTTTGTTCTGATTAGCCATGGAGACAAATTGTTCAGCTGATCATTTATGAGACATAGAATGGGAATTTTAGGTTGTGTGTCTGCTTTTGTAGCAGGTAAACGGGTCTATGGCGAGTTTTATTTAAGTAATATGGGAAAAGGTGGTTCTTTGCAGTTTAACAAAAGACTACAAAAGAAATTGAAATAGACACGTATGTTACTGAAGGCCCTGGACCCAAGTGGGAAGGTCAAGACAGGCTGCAGAGAGAGAGAGGGGGAGGCATCACCTGAGGCACAAGCTTTTATTGTGTTCTTTGAATAAAATGTCTTGGGACTCCCGGAGTAAAGCTGGATTCAAACCAAAAAGAGCAGGGGGCAAGGGGGGAGTTTGGTAAACACCCTCAAAAGTGCGGGAGCAAAGACTTATGGGAAATGTAGTTTTCACTCTGGTGTTGGCTTTCCGGGCTGACTCTGCGCGTGCTCACTGCCTCCGGGTCTGTAAATCTTTCCCCCATGGTACACCTTCTCCTGGGTGGCGCTTCTCGGATCACCGAGTCTTTGCGCTCCCTAGGGTCCAGTGCGACAGGACAGGGGAGTTTGGGGTTGGCCGAAGGCAGACGAGCGTCCGCAGTGCTCGGGAGCCGGCGGGTCTGGGGTTGTGTGGGGACCCCGCGGCGGGACCTCTGGCACTTGAGGCCCCCAAGGGCGGGTCGGGGCAGCCTCATCCTGGAGGAGGGACGACCGGGCCAGGGCTCCTCTCTCAGCGGAAAGGGTCGGCTTCGCGCGGGGACGCGGGGACGCGGGGACGCGGGGAGGCAGAGGCGCGGGGGCGTGCGTCCTGGGAGGTTGCGCGCGTCCGTGCGCAAAGGCGGCTGCTGCAGCAGGGGGCGCGGGCAGCCGCGGGCGGAGCTCGGTTCTAGTTACTGAGCAATCCTGGCAAAGACTTTCAGTTTTCTGCAGAATGAGAATGTTTTTATACCTGACCCATGCGATTGTTCTGCGCTGCTAATGTCTATGCTAGATATACATAGATTTTCGCCATCAAAGGCTCTCACGGCCATATTTGAGGTAAGCTTAACTGTCTCCATGTTAAGAGAATAGTAAACGAGGCTCAGAGGTGAAGTGCCAAGACCACACAGCAGTGGTGGGAATCTAGTTTTCAATCCATTTTTCTGCACGTCTCATGTTCCTTCTAATAAACTGCCTTGCCTAAAACCCAGCATTGTTATTCACAGCACTGATAATGTCTGATACTGTAGTATCAGGAAAATAATTATGAGGTATATGGGGACTGCATAATGTCTTGGCCTTGGGTTTCTGGGATATTTGATTATTCTTCTTATTCTTCTGAGCGCCTGCGTCAGGTAGCACAATTTCTGGGTCCGGTCTGCCCTGCCTAGCTTTTGTCTTTGGAGAACTTCATTTGAGTTTGTTGATGGCCAAAGCTCTTCATTCTTGGGGAAAGTATGTATTAGAGTCAGGTTGGGAGCCCTGTTTGAAAGTTCCAACTAAATTTAATTTGTCCCCACTGCCCAGGTCCCATCTCTTTTGGAGCAAAACAGCTCTTGTACTTTTTTAAATTTTTAAGAAATGTTTATTTATTTTTGAGAGAGAGAAAGCGAGCACGCCATGGGGTGGGCAGAGAGAGAGGGGGACAGAGAATCCAAAGCAGGCTCCACACTGACAACAGTGAGCCCCATGTGGGGCTCAAACCCACAAACGTGGAGGCTTAACCAACAGAGCCACCCAGGGGCTCCTGGAGCAAAACAGCTCTTGAGGTGAGATGTGGGAAACAAAGGCAGAAGGAAATGGCAGATAAAATTGAATTTCCTTATA
Organism: Felis catus; assembly: GCF_018350175.1. Taxonomy (NCBI): domain Eukaryota; kingdom Metazoa; phylum Chordata; class Mammalia; order Carnivora; family Felidae; genus Felis; species Felis catus. The sequence goes on along the minus strand of NC_058378.1, from coordinate 50,122,059 downwards.
ACCTGCAGCCCACTGACAAATACTTGAGGCTGGCAGAGTAAAATGTTTCTCCAGGAACTTCCTACTGTCTTCTTTAGCATATGAAAATCTCATTGGAAACTTCCCCTTGATTTTACCTCCCCTAACTCCCAAGTATGTAACCAATGTCTCTTTATGGTCCCAGGGCAGCTCTTTCTGCCAATGGGTCCTATCTCCATGCTTTAATAAAATCACCTTTTTGCACCAAAGATGTCTTCAAGAATTCTTTCTTGGCTGTCAACTCTGGATCACCCCCAAAACCTTATCACCCAGGAACCCCACCTGGAAAATCACCCCTTGATCTGAGACCTCTCACCAGAGGCTCAAAACAGAAACAGAAGAGGCCCAGGAAAGACTATATCCTCAGACTGCCAGGACAGAAGTAATTCTTGGTCCTTCTACAGAATGAGCAATGCTTGGGTGATGTCACCATAACCAGAAATCATTGCAGGCTGTCCACTGATCAGCTTTAAGAATTGAAATAAAGCTGGCAACATGAGCAAAGGGTAGGCAGCACAGCAGAGGGTACCTCACAGGAAGTTTGTGAGGACACAGTTCAGGGAAAGGAATCACCAGCCACAGGAGAAATTGACCTTGTTCACCCTCATCAGCCATACTCCCTTCACTGCACTTGCTCTACAACCTAGAGGGTGCATCATTCTGTTCTGATAGTAAAAAATCAAATAACTAATGTATAAAGAGTTTGAAGATTTTAAAATTTTGTCTGTATTTAAGAGGTGAAAAAAAAAGGGCCTAGAAGATAAGGGAGTGACTTGTCTAGAGTAACATAATTTATTAGTGGCATGCCCAGGGAACTCCTTGCTGTCTATCCTTAACAATGATGTCACATCAATTTTTTTTTTTTAATGTTTATTTTTGAGAGAGAGAGAGAGAGACAAAGAGACAGAGCACAAGTGAGGGAAGGGCAGAGAGAGAGAGAGGGGCAGAATCCAAAGCAGGCTCCAGGCTCCGAACTTAGCACAGATCCCAACGCAGGGCTTGAACCCCCCAATGACAAAATCATGTACCTGAGCCCAAGTTGGATGCTTTACCCACTGAGCCACCCAGGCGCCCCTCAAATTTCTAATGAAAAGATCCTTTTGAGAAACCATAACCAAGTTAGAATAAACAAAGTACCCCTGCACTTTCCAGGGGGATGCTGATGAGGATTTTGTAACTCAAGGGCCAGACACTTTCCCTAGGAATGCAGAGAAATAAAGGCAATGTCTTCCTGTGTTGTTCTTTGTTTGATTAGTCCTTGGTTGTTACTATTTATTTATTTATTTTAGTCACTATAGAGGGGAAGGTAAATTCTTTTTAGCAGAAAGTTAGTAGGAAATGTTTATATTCACCTAATGAAAAATCGCATTCTGAGCTGTGACGGGTCAAAGTCTGCATAGACAATGGGTACTCCTCCATCAGCTCTGCCCTGCCCTTAGGGTTGAAAGCGCATGGCCCACGGGGACTTTGTATGTAGCTGCTGTGTGAAGCTTGCTAGGCAGATAATTCTGCTCGGCTCACCTGGTTGCATAGGACCTCATTTTCTTTCCTTCTTTCCCAGCTGTACCTTTACAGTTCTCTTCAGTTTTCCAAGAGCAGCAGGAAATGACTGAATCACAGGTAAGCTGTTTATTCCTGCTTTGTTTTACAGTGGATTTTGTGAGGTGTGTAGGGGAACAGAAATTAAAATAGAAAAACAGAAATAGATGAAAATCAACATCAGATTAACTGTAGACTATCAGGTCAAGAGTTGAGCAGTCAGCGTATAGATATATGCTGGTCCTGTAAAGTCCCAGAATTATCAAAGTTGAACAGCAAGTTTGCTGACAGCAAAGGAGAACCAGAAAAACGAGTCTCTTAGGGCACTAACGCACTGGCACTGCGGTAAGAAATTATCAGAGACTGGTGGTTCAGCAACAAGCACTTATTTCTCGTATTCTGGAGTCTGGGAAGTCCAAGATCAAGGTGCCAACACATTTGATTCTTTACTGAGGACCCTCATCCAGTTTGCCCATGGCCCTCTTCTCATTGTATCTTCACATGGTGGAGAGAGGATAGAGGGCCAGCTCTCTTGTGTAGTTTCTTCTAAGGGCACTAATGTCATCAGGGCTCCATACTAATGACCCACTTACCTCCAAAAGGTCCCATCACCAACTAAAATCACACTGGGGATTAGGGCTTCAACATGTGAAGTTTGGTGGGGGGACACAAGCGTTCAGTTCATAACAGAGTTTGAGGACACAATTTTCTTTTTTTTTTTTTAATTTAAAATTTTTTTTTAACGTTTATTTATTTTTGAGACAGAGAGAGACAGAGCATGAACGGGGGAGGGTCAGAGAGAGAGGGAGACACAGAATCCGAAACAGGCCCCAGGCTCTGAGCTGTCAGCACAGAGCCCGACGCGGGGCTCGAACTCACGGATCGTAAGATCATGACCTGAGCCGAAGTCGGACGCTTAACCGACCAAGCCACCCAGGCACCCCGAGGACACAATTTTCTAATGGTCTTGTTTGGTCCAGCGGTGTAGAATATCTGGAAGACAGCTGAATGGTTGACATGCCCTTTAAATGGCTCTGCATAAATATTTCCCCCACCTAGACTGTAGCACTGTAGTATTTGTGACTGTACTTAACCGCTACTTACTTGCCTGTTCCTGGCATTGTCAGACTTTAGATTTATTGTCAATCTAACTTCTGAGAAAAACTCACCATTTTATTTGCATTTCTGAGATTGCTGATGATCTTGTACATCATATATCTATTGGCTTTTCATTGCTTTTGTGAATGATTTCATTTTTAATAATCTCTTATGTATTAATTTTAAAGAATACTTTATGTATTTTGGACAATAATTCTTTGTCTGTTACATTTGTTGTGAATGTTTTCTCCAAGTCTGTCCCTTGACCTTTACCTCTAGAGTGCCTCTGGCCTTACTAGAGTTTTATATTTTTCCATAGGCCCGTCTTTTTAACTTTTCTGTTTTCTTTTTGAATTTTAAAATTCTTCCCTAACTTAAGATAAGGATTTTTTAAAATTTTTGCTTAATTACTATTAGTACTATTAAAAATATTTAAGCCTCGAGTCAATCTGGAAATTGTTATTGTAGATAATACGAGGAGGGAATCTAGTTTTATCTTTTAACACATAAAGCACCAATTCTTTATTAATGTTTTTCTCAATGAATTATAATGGCACATCTATCCAGTATATTACCGTGTCTGCACACATCTGTTGCTGGACATTCTAATTCATTGCATTAGTCCTTAATTCATTCTTCTTTAGGTTCATCATGTTCTTTCTTACACCTTTTTCAGTCTTGCTTCATGAAACCTGGCATCCTTACCTTGTGCCTGATTTTTCAAAGATAACTCAAGAAGTGTTAGCCAACGCTGGAATAGTCTTTGTGGGTTTTCGGTACACACCAATTATCCCATTAAAGAAGTTTCTTCCTACAGCGTAAGTTTTGAATGTCCATGATACTTAGTGGTTTTTCTATATGCCTTAAGGATAGATTTGATTACTATTTAGATTGAACTTCTTGGTTCCATTTTGGACACGTTTAAAAAATTTTTTATTTATTTTGAGAGCGAGAGAAAGCGTGAACAGGGGAGGGGCAGAAAGAGAAGGACAGAGAGAATCCTAAGCAGGCTCCACGCTGTCAGTGTGGAGTTGGGCGCGGGGCTCGATCTCACAAAGTGTGAGATCATGACCTGAGCCAAAATCAAGAGTTGGACACTTAACTGAATGAGCCACTTAGGCGCCCCTTAATTAGTTTAATTTTTATCATTCTGAGAGTTCTTTATATACTGGATATAGACTGTTGTCAGATATATAATTTACAAATATTTTCTCCCATTCTTTGGATTGTCTTTTCGCCTTCTTGGTAATGTTTTTTGAGGCATAAAATTTAATGATTTTGTTGATGTCCAATTTATCTTTTCTTTAGTTGCTCGTGCTTTGTCATATCTATGAAACCATTGCCTAATCCAAAATCTTAAAGATTTAACCATGTGTTTTCTTCAAAGTAACAATTTTTGTCTTAAACTCTTTTACCTGATATTAATATAGCCTTCCCAGCTGTCTTTTGGTGAGTGTGTTGAGCAGAATGCCTCTCGCAAGTTGCCAATGCCAACACTGACCATGATGGAGATAGCAAACATCATCATTATGCCAGTGTACAGGAATAAAAATTTAAATACTCCTGCCACTAAATCTTGGTTTCAGAGTTACCAAGGAAGATACAATGGAGTCAAGCATTGGATAGAACAGTGCTTTTATATACTTAAGAGGTAAAGCAAGATCAGTTCTGATAATATGCGATTGGACCCCCAAGGCTAGTGGGTGCCCCCAGCATCTGATGCAGGGCAGTTGGCCTATGCACACACCTCTTATGCCACAGCAGGAGTCCAACCCTACTACTGTTGAATCCAGAATACTGAAAGCTGAGGTTGTACCAGAGGGGCATTTAGTATATGCTTAATCAGAACAGAGGAGCAATTAAATAAAAGATATTCTGACAAGGTGAATGGCTTATATAGGCTGTGTGGTCTCTTTATCTCTTGGTAAGGAAGGTTCCAGACCCAAGGCTCATTCTTATGTAGCTGAGTGGGGGTTGAAAGACCGTACACGTGAGACTGTCTTTCTCATCATGGTGTATCTTTGTCCATCCTTTTTTCTATTTATGTCTTTGGATCTCAAGTGAGTCTCTTTCAGACACTATTTATTAGTGAGTCTCTTTCAGACACTATTTATCACGTTTTTGTTTGTTTTTTTATCCAGTATGATATCCACTATGCCCTTTAATTAGAGCGTTTAAGCAATTTACATTTAGTGTAATTCCTGATAGAGCAGGATTAGGTCTGTTGTTTTCTTATTTGTGGTCTACAGCTTTTTTGTTCCTCTATTCCTCCATTACTGCCTTCTTTTCTGTTCAATAGATATCTTTTAGTGTACCATTTTAATTCCCTTGTCATTTCTTTTGCTATGTTTAGTTATTTTCTTGACGGTTGCCCTGGGATTTACAATTAACATCTTAGTTTTTAACAATCAGGTTTGGATTGGCTTGCACAGAAGTGCCATGGCTGGGTGGGAGTCCCTGAATGGGTGTGTTGTGGTCAGTGTAGTCACCAGTATGCCATCGTTGCTGCTGTCTGTGGCAGTGGTGTGCTCGAGCAACCAGAACTGGAGCATGGAGGTGCACGACATTCTCAGCAAACGGAGATTCAGTTTCTGGTCCTTTGGAACAGGAACTCAAGCTCCCAGGACCGGCACTTGACAAGCCAAAAGTTTACAATTTCAAAACTACATAGGACCAGATGTACCACAATCTCCTTAGGAAAGACAAAGAACTCTATATGCAGAATGGCATTTTACATCTGTTGGATAGAAATAAGAGGATCAAGCCTTGGCCAGAAAGGTTTCAGAGCTGCAGAGACTGTTTGATCTGATTCTCACCTGTGAAGAGAGAGTGTACAATCAGGTGGTGGAAGATCTGAATTCCAAAGAGCAAGACACCTGCCAGCCAGTGCATGTAACCAATGTGGACATCCAGGACAACCATAAAGAGGCCACCCTGGACGCATTCCTTATCTGTGAGTTGTGCCATTGCATTCAGCACACGGAGGATATAGAGAATGGGACTGATGAGCTGCTGTAGGAGTTGGAGGAGAGGAGCAGCAGAGCCTTACTGCACACGGTCTGCTCCTACTGACTAGCCTGGCCACTCTCCTGAAGACATCTTTTTGAGCTTCCTTTTGTTAATACTTTTCCCTTTCTGATATTTGGTTTTACTTGTATCTATTCTGCTGGTGGTGGGTAGTAATACCCAGTTAACTGTACGTGTGAAATGAAAGGTACACATAAACGCCAGATTAAAAACAATCGAGTTTTTTTCTATTCCTCTTCTACTTGTGAGTGGAGAATTGACTATAAGGTTTTTTTTTTCTTTAACCAGGAAAGTAAACAATGATTTACAGTACATTTCACCTATTAAAAAAATCAAATTTGGATTAATATCAACTTAATTTCAATAGCATATAAACACTTAATATGCTATATAGCTCTATTCCTATATAGCTCTATTCATCCCTTTACCCCTCCTTTGTGCTTTTATTGTCCTGTAGATCTTCACGTATTGTGTGCCATCAACACAGATTTATATTTTTTTTCTTTGCAAAGTGTCTTTTAAATCAGGTAGGAGGGGCGCCTGGGCGGCGCAGTCGGTTAAGCGTCCGACTTCAGCCAGGTCACGATCTCGCGGTCCGTGAGTTCGAGCCCCGCGTCAGGCTCTGGGTTGATGGCTCAGAGCCTGGAGCCTGTTTCCGATTCTGTGTCTCCCTCTCTCTCTGCCCCTCCCCCGTTCATGCTCTGTCTCTCTCTGTCCCAAAAATAAACATTGAAAAAAAAAATTAAAAAAAAAATCAGGTAGGAGACACAAAGAATTACAGAATACATTCATTTATGCTATTTTTTACTCACATAGTATTACCTTTACCAGTGCTCTTTGTTTCTTCATGTGGATTTGTGATGCTGTCTAATGTCCTTTTATTTCAGCCGGAAGAACTCCTTTTAGTACTTTTTGTGAGGCAGAGATGGTGGCAATGAATTCTCTCAGTTTTTGTTTATCCGGGGATTTTTTAAATTTCTCCTCCATCTTTCTTTCTTTCTTTCTTTCTTTCTTTCTTTCTTTCTTTCTTTCTTTCTTTCTTTCTTTCTTTCTTTCTTTCTTTCTTTCTTCTTTCTTCCTTCCTTCCTTTCTTCCTTTCTTCCTTTCTTTCCTTTTTAATGTTCATTTATTTTTGAGAGAGAGAGAGACAGAGGGTGAGCAGTGGAGAGGCAGAGAGGGAGACACAGAATCTGAAGCAGGCTCCAGGCTCTGAGCTGTCAGCACAGAGCCCAACATGGGGCTTGAACTAACGAACCACAAGATCATGACCTGAGCCAAAGTCAGATGCTTAACCGACTGAGCCACCCAGGCTTCCCTCTCCTCCATTTTTCAAGGATAGTTTAGGTTGATAGTCTTTTTCTTCCTACTGCATTCTTGCCTCTGTGATTTCTGAAGCAAAACTAGCTGTTAATCTTATTGAAGATCCATTGTACACAATGAGTTGTTTTCGTCTTGCTGCTTTCAAGATTCTGTCTCTCACCTTTAACAGATTATGATGTGTGTGGTTAATTGATTTTTTTTAACTTTTATTTGTAGTTTGTTTAGCTTTGTGGGTGTATAGATTCATATCTTACATCAAATTTGGGAAGATGTTGGCCATTATTTCTTTAGCTATTGTTTCTGTCCCTTCCTCTTTTCTCTTTCTGGGTCTCCCATTATGCATATATATTTTCTTCATTTAACCATTTTTTAAATTGTTTATATTTTAGTTAGTTAATATACAGTGCAGTATTGGCTTCAGAAGTAGAATTCAGTGATTCATCACTTACATAACAACATCCAGTGCTCATCACAACAAGTGCCTTTCTTAATACCCATCCCCCATGTAGCCCATTTCCCACCCCCCTCTCTCCATCAACCCTGAGTTTGTTCTCTATTGTTAAGAGTCTCTTGTGGTTTGTTCCCCTTTCTTCTCTTTTTCTCTCTCTTCCCATACATTCATCTGTTTTGTTTCTTAAATTCCACATATGAGTGAAGTTATATGGTATTTGTTTTTCTCTGGTCGACTTATTTTGCTTAGCATAATGCATTCTGGCTCCATCTGTGTTGTTGCAAATGGCAAAATTTCTTTTTTTGAAGGCTAAGTAATATTCCATTATATATATATATATATATACATATATATATATATATATGTATATATATATATATATATATGTATATATATATATATATATACACACACACACACACCACCTCTTTTTTATTCATTCATCAGTCTATGGACAGTTGGGCTCTCTCCATAGTTTGGCTATTGTTGATTAATGCTGCTATAAACATCGGGGTGCATGTACCCCTTTGAATCTGTATTTTTGTATCCTTTGGGTAAATACCTAATAGTGCAATTGCTGGATCATAGGGTAGTTCTATTTTTAATTTTTTATGCATTATGCATATGCATATGCATTATGCATATGTTTGAATACTTGATGTCCCACAGGTCTCTGAGGCTCTGTTCAACATTTTTCATTGTTTTCTTTCTGTTCTTCAGACTGGATAAATTCAGTTGACCTGTTCTGTCTTCAGTGAAGTTTGTTCATTATTTCTTCTGCCACATCAAATCTGATCTTGTGCCCTTCTAATGAATTTCTAATTTCTGGTTATTGTACTTTTCAACTCCAGAATATCTTTTTTTTTTTTTTTTAATTTTTTTTTCAACATTTTTAATTTATTTTTGGGACAGAGAGAGACAGAGCATGAACGGGGGAGGGGCAGAGAGAGAGGGAGACACAGAATCAGAAACAGGCTCCAGGCTCCGAGCCATCAGCCCAGAGCCTGATGCGGGGCTCGAACTCCCGGACCGCGAGATCGTGACCTGGCTGAAGTCGGATGCTTAACCGACTGCGCCACCCAGGCGCCCCTCTTTTTGTTTTTTTAAAATAATTTTTATCTCTTTATTGATATTGTCTACATAGTAAGACATTGTCCTATTACTTTCCTTTAGTTCTTTAGACGTGGTTACCCTTTAGTTTGAACATATTTAAAATAGCTGATTTAAAGTCTTTTGTCTAGCAAGTCTAGTATCTGCACTTCCTTAGGGACAATTTGTATCAATTGTTTTTTTCCTCCATTGTGTCAGATATTATTCCTTGTTTCTTTGCTTGTCTCATAATTTTTGTTGAAAATTAGGCATTTTAAATAATATTACTTGGCAGCTTTCAGAGTCTCCCCTCCCCAGTGTTTGTTGTTATCGCTGTCATTGTTATGTTGTTTAGTGAGTTTTCTAAACTGATTGCGTAAAGTCTGTATTCTTTATCATGTGTGGCCACTGAAATCTCTACTCAGTAGGCTAGTCAGCTAATGATTTACCAGATTTCCTCAAATGCTTGGAGTTAATAAGTCTCCTGGTCTGTGCCCAGGTGCTCTCTGTGCATTGGTGGCACACACCTTCAACACTCAGATGTGCTGTTGACAACTCTGCCTTAGTCTTTACTTCTGCATGTACAGAGCTTCAAGGTCAGCTGAGAATAAGAGCTTAGGGTCTTCTTAGGTCTTTCCTGAGCATGTGCATGTCCCTGGGCATGTATGTGGCTTTCTAGATTCCTAGGAATACGTTGAAGCTTTCAAAGTTCCTATGGGCATTATGAGATTTTCCTTTTTTAGCTTTTAAATTAGCCTCTTGCTTGCTCCAACTGTTATTCACCACCTCAGGTGGCTGCGAAGTTAATAACTTTCCTCTAATTCTTTTCCAAGCACGTCCCCTGGGGAAAAGGCTGTTTGTACTGTGGAAGCTCCAAGCTAGCTTAAAGACGGCAGAGTCTTCCAAGGAACCATCAGACAGGTAAATAATGACAGTTCTCTGGGGATGAGGCTTTGAAAGAGCTCTATCCCTCTTCTGCCCTCTCTGGTGGCTGCCTTGTTGCTGCTTTTCACTGTGATTACAAACTGTTTGTTTTCAAGCCTCCCGTGGAGCTGGATGGTAAAGGATGCAAATGGAGCCAGTTGAAATGCCACAAACCTCACAAACCTCAAACCAGCAGTGTTTATTGAATGAATGCTCCCTGGATCTACACAAGACTGTGGTTAGTTTCAGACTTTAAAAAAAGCTGATTCTTAGAATTTTTGCTAGTTTTCTTATTTGTTTTATGGAGGAATTTTTGGAAGTCCTGACTCTGCTTCTTATTACTTCTGCTTCTCATCGTGTATAGCTGCATGGTTTCCACTGTATGCATTGGTCATCAATTTTTTTTAATTAAACAATTATTGATTTATTTTGATCGAATGAGAGAGAGAGACAAAGAGAGAGAGTGTGTGTACGAGCAAGGAGAGGCAGAGAGAGTGGGAGAGAGAGAATCCCGAGCACACTCTGCATTGCTAACACAGAGCCTGACATGGGACTTGATCCCACGAACTATGAGATCATGACTTGAGCCAAAATCAAGAGTTGGGCACTCAACTGACTGAGCCACCCAGGTGCCTCTATCATTGATTATTTAACCAGTTTGCTGTTGAAGGATATGTATGTATAGTTTTTTGCTGATACTAGCAATGTTTCATTGAATAACCTTATGTAAATGTAATTTCGTATGTGTGAAACTTAAGGAAAAATTTTCTAGAATTAGAATAACTGGGTCTTAGGTCAAAACTAGGCCGTCTCATAATTTTCATAGATACTACAAAATTGCCCTGAACAGTGGTTGTATTATTTTGTACTTCTGCTGGAAGTCAGTTTTATCCCTTAGTTCTTTAGCTGTCAACTGAGCATTGCTTTTAGCTAGGCAATATTTTATGTGTTCAGGATACTGTCAGTGGTGTGCTGGTAAATGTTTAACAACTAGTTCTCTTAGGAGAATCCCACCCCCTGGTTTGTAGTGTTTTCTGATGTCTGTAGTGTTAATGCACCACACCATAGCCATTTGTAGTGACATGGGGTTGGGGAGAGATATACACGTCAACCCTTTAAATACTTTTTTTAAGTTTATTTATTTTGAGAGAGAGAGAGAACGAGCGAGAGAGAGAGCACGCACAAGCAGGGGAAGGTTAATAACACACCGATATTAATTTCTTAATTTTAGTAAATATATATGTTAATTAAGATCTTAACATTGGGAAAACTGGGTGAAGGGTATGCAAGAACTCTACAATATATACAACTTTTCACGGAGTCTAAAATTATTTAAAAATAAAAAGTTAAGAACTGCAAAGAAATCTTTAACTTAGTAGATCTGCTATTGGTACTGGATTGGTACTATAATTTCTAAAACTACTTTGTATCAGTTCAATGGGTAAATATATTGCAGTGCTTAGAAACCAGGTTCTATCAGAAGGGAATTACAGATATTGAATGGGAAAATGTTGTTGGATATGAATTGGAGGAATCAATATCCACTCATGATATTTTAAAAAATGAATATTTTTTTTGCTCTGGCTTCTGAAAGGGCCCAGAAGCAGTAGCCCATCTATTGCGTACCTAATAGCCAAATCTTGGTTTCCAAATACTCTTTTTCCACTGAAAGAAATCTAACTCTGGGACATGTAAAGTATAAATTAATTCTGGAATATAGTTTTATGCTAGAAGCAAGATGTACTGAAAGGATTCATAAAAGGACACAGAACCCCATCATTGACCAAATTGGAGTAGCTTAGCACCAAAAAGAGTGACTGGTTATTATTACAGAGTGACCAAAAAAATGTCCATGAGTTTCTAGTGATACAGACGAGAGAAAAAGACATAGGAGGAAGGGGGAAGCTCTTCTTTACTTAAAAAAAAAAAAAAAAAAGCCAACTAACAAATATGGAAGAGAGAGGGTAAAAAAATCACCATTTTGTAAGCCTTAGGGCAATAATTAATTTGGCAGGAATCATCCATTGATACTAAAACCACTGATTGAAAGGTTGAAAGTGAACAGGATAATTATATGGCCTCAAAATATTGCTTTGCTGCCCATGGATTACTCACCAGTTACTGGGAAAATATGCCTTTACAAAGGAGAGAGCTGGTGACCACCACTTTAACCAAACGATCATACTAAATTTCACCAAGAGAAGGACAATGGGATGTTTAGTCCCCTATATGTTGCAGTAAGAGGCATGTGATATCATCTCTTGTCTTTTTGTCCAAAAGATAAGAAGTTGCTCTGCATTTAATCATAAACAATCAGACAAATCCAGAGAATGGGATATTCTATAAGGCAACTGGCCTGGATTATTTAAAAAAAATCAAAGTAAACAAAAATGGTAGAGAGGCTCGTTCTAGGTTAGAGAAGATGGAAGAATCATAGGAACCAAATGGGATGTGTGAGAATTGATTGAATTCTGGATTGAGGAACTATTTTGAAGCACTTGAGAAATTTAAATAAGGATTGTGTTTTAGACAATTTAATTGAATTAATTTTAGTTTCTTTAGGTGTGAATGTGGGGTATGAGAACATGGCCTTATTGTTAGGAAATATATGCTGAAATATGGAAGAGTGAACTGTCATGATAGCTACAGGTTTCAAATGATACAGCAAAAGATACAATTATATATAGGAAGAGGTAAAGCAAATACTGCAAAAAAAGGATTTAGGTGATGATAATTCAAGTGTTCATTTTATGTGTTTTTCAACTTTTTTTTTCAGGTTTGAAAATCCGAATTAGAAAGTGAGAAATAAAAACCATATCATGGCATACGTGTATGGTCTAGAGCTTAGTGTCTAATACCATTCCCCACTAAAAGGAACCAGGGCTCGCTCTTTAGAGAAATGGCTGATTCCAGGACTGGGCAGGGTATATATAAGATGAGTGTGGAACATCATTTTATGCCAGAAAGTAGAGAAGCACTTAAAGTAATCATGCTGGCATGTCAGCTTGAAGGGGCTTTTACTGGCCAAATCTGGGACAATGTGAAGACCAAAATAATTAAGTAGAGTAATCAATTGTAAACCATTGGAAGAAAACAGAAATTCATGAGTCTATACTTAAATAAATGGCGCTGAAGAGAGGCTTCTTGCTTATGGTCGAATGCTAAGAGCTAACTGGTAAATATGGAGGAAACGTAGGAGTTAGAAAAGCAGCATTTTATATCTGTCACAGTAGAGATCGCATCAGGCGAGAATCCTCAACTGATGCTAAACGTAGGAGACAGTCTAATGAGGATTAAGGGATTTACACGGTCTTAAAATCTCCCCACAGACTGCTTATTTGTTCTCAGGGAGATAAAAAGGCAGTAATTACACAGTGGAGAGATCAAACAACTCATTGCCTGGATGATGAGAATTAGCATTTCCATTGAGGGACAGATGACAGCATATGCCACGATGGGATACCTGTGAAGGAAACATGAAACATCACCTATGGACTTCCCAGTCTAGATCACATAACCTAAATCTAACCATGAGGAAATATCAGGCAAACCAAGAGTGAACGTGCTAATTTTTTCAAAAAAAAAGAGTGGAGAACCATATTTTTCAAAGATGCCTATGTCCAAAGATAGAAGATATGGAAATGTTCCAGATTAAAGGAAGCTAAAAAAGACATGACAACAAAATGCATGGACACTAGGCTAGATCTGTACTGGAAGGGGGAACATGCTGTAAAAGAGGTTATTGGGTCAACTAGCCAAACTGGAATAAGAAAGGTTACTTAGATAAAAGTACCATGCTAATGTTAAATGTACTGAATTTGATAATTGCTATGGTTATATATACACCCTGAATTATTTAGGAGTAAAAAGCCATGATGTGTATAATTTCACCTTCAAAATGGCACAGAAAAAAAATTGTGTGTGCGTATTTTCTTATTTTTGTGTTTGTATGTAGACAGGAAGAGAATACATGCAAACGATAAATGGAGTCACATGTTAACAATAAGTGAGTCTGGGCATATGGGTGTTCTCTGTGCATATTTTATTTGCATCTTTTCTGTAAGTTTGACATCTTCCCATTTAAAAAATAGCATTATTGAGCCTGATTTATATATTTTCTAAGAGAACCACCTTTTCTAGAATGTTAAATCTGAAATCCAGATTTATCTGGATCATCCAGGGCTTATTCACATCTCTTCACTGGTTTCATGTTTTCTGGAATGGGGGTCTCCAGAAAGGAAGGTAGACATCCCAGGAAGTGTGCAAAGCTATCCTATCAGGGTCTCTGAAAAATGTGTTACAATTTGCATTTTATTTTTATCTAAAATTAAGAAAGTAATTAAGAAATAATGCTTGGATTGTCATTATATGTACTTATATACATAAGTACAAAGAGTATCACTTGAAATGACGGAGTGGTAATCAAAGGGTATTTGGAAACCACTGATATATAGGAACTTGTCCAAAATTATTCCATATCTGGCCCCTGAATACCTGTTGAGTATCTTTTTCTTACCATATCTGCTCATCCTGTTCATCTAACACACTATGCTATTTGCTTTCCCCTATACTTAACTTTTAAAATACTTCGTGCATTTTACCATGTGGAGGCTAATGCATATTCTTGCAAAGATTTTCAGCCTCATAGCACCGACCTAGTAACATGAATGGAACTGACTTTTCCCTCTTTCTGTCTACGCTATATACCTTGTGAACATTTCTAACCTAGCTCCTGTAGTACCTTATTGTAAAGGTATTTGCATATCTACCAGAATGTTATTGAGAACAGGAACAAACACATCTTGATTTTTCACAGCAGCAAGAGTGTTTCCGTATACAGGTATAGAAAGCTCAATAGGCCTTCCCCGCCCCCTAGCAATTAGTATAGTGACAAGATATTTGTAATACAGTATTCATTTCTCCCCTAAAAATGAAAACAGGTGCATTATATGCATCAAATAGAATTTTTTTATAAGCTCTATCAATGCATGAAGCAAACATTTTGCACATTCCTCGGTGGTTAATTCAGATTAAACAGAATGTACTGTTTTTACAGGGATTAGTATCATTCAAGGATGTGTCAGTCAGTTTCACCCAGGTGGAGTGGCAGTGGCTGAACTCAGCTCAGAAGATCCTGTACAGGGATGTGATGCTGGAGAACTACAGCAAACTGGTTTCAGTGGGTAAGTAGAGTTTCCCAAGTAACTTCCTAGAGCATGAATTTCCATTCTGAGTTGATGAAACATGCCATACCTCTAAAGACTTGAATTGTTTTTATTTTTATTTTTACTTTTTTTTGAGAGAGAGAAAGAGAGAGAGTGTGTGTGTGCACGAGGGAGGGGGCAGAAGGAGAGAGACAGAGACAGAGACAGAGAGAGAAGGAGAGAGAATCCTAAGCAGGCTCCATGCTTAGCAGGTAACCTGATGCAGAGCTCGATCCCACGACCCTGGGATCATGACCTGAGCCTAAATCAAGAGTCGGATACTCAACTGACCGAGCCACCCAGGCAACCCCTTTAATTTTTATTGTTTTATTATATATATCTATATATATAATTTGAGTATAGTTGACATGAGTTGAATTGTTTTTATTGTTAAGGGTTTCGTTAAAAAAAATACTTAATTGCTTTGGGGCTTCAGAAAGGATGTCAGTGTCTTCACCTCTAGTGAGAAGTACTGCTCTGCTGAGGTTGAAATAAGCAATGTCATCATGCATGACAGTCCTTAGGCATCATGAAGCACAAGGTGTGTAGACGTGAGTCTTGTGTCATTTCTCATTGACAGGGTGTCTTACAATCAAACCAGATGTGATTTCCCAGTTGGAGCAAGGAGAAGAACCATGGATAATAGAGGTGATGTTCTCAAGCCAGAGTCTTCCAGGTGAGTTACTGTGTACCCAAGAGATGGAAGCTCCTGGAAATCAGATCTTAAAGTGGACGGTTGGTTACTTGGCACCTGTAATATTTTCCTATGGCCGTTGTAATGGAATACCACAAACTGGGTTACTTAAAACAACAGAAATGTATTCTCTCACTTCTGGAGGCTAGAAGTACAAAATCAGGATGTCAGCAGGGCCATACTTTCTCCAAAGCCTCTAGGGGAAAATCCTTCCTACCTCTTCCTAACTTCTGGTGGTTGCTGGTAATCCTTGGCATTCCTTGACTTATAGCTGACTCTAATCCCTGTTTCTGTTATCATCTAGACTTCCCTCTTTGTGTCCTCCCCTAATTTAGGGCCCACCCTAATCTAACATGACCTCATCCTAACTAATTATATCTACCAAGACCCTAGTTCCGTATATCACATTCTGAGGTTCTGGGTGGATATGAACTTTAGGGACATTATTCAGACTACTGTGAGATCTCTGAAACATTTTTGGAAATCTCATTTTAGAGACTTCATACCTTCACAAATATTGAAGGATGTCTGACCACCATTCCCAAGATGTTTAAATTAACATTTTGTAATATCACCTTCCTCTTAGAATGTGCTCATTCTCTACTTGATGTTTATAGAGATACTTTGCACTCTGACATTACCCAAATCTAATTTCTAGTTACTGTATCTTCAATATTTATTTCTTCATTATTCTTCAGTTGCCCAATTTCTTCCCATTTTTATATACTCCTTTTGATTTTCATCAATTTTGGATATAGTCTCTTTTTTTAAGTTTTTTTAAGTTTTTCAGATCATGACCTGAGCTGAAGTTGGATGCTCAACCGACTGAGCCACCCAGGCGCCCCAAGTTTTTTTAAATGTTTATTTATTTTTGAGAGAGACAGACAGAGTATGAGCGGGGGAGGGGCAGAGAGAGAAGGAGACACAGAATCCAAAGCAGGCTTCAGGCTCTGAGCTGTCAGCACAGAACCTGGCGCGGGGCTCGAACCCACAAACTGTGAGATCACGACTTGAGCTGAAGTTGGACGCTTAACCAACCGAGCCACCCAGGCACCCCAGTTTCTTCAGGAATAGCTAAACGTTTAGTGATTTACAAACATCTGTGCTCCATCACGTAACTCTACTCCTTCCTTCTATCCTTTCATGGTGAAGTGCCTCATGTTTTTCTGTGTTCTGACTCACTATCCATTTTCTCTTTTGTCCCTGCTGCTAAGATTTCATAACCATTGGGTTTTTGGCCCAGAATGATAATTGCCTGTGTACCTTTGTGCTTTATTTGGTAGTGCTCAATATTCTCTCAAGAATACACCTAAACTTGTTTTTGGTAAATAGAACTAATTTGGTCACACCCACCTTCTTTAACTACTTATCCTTCTGAAGTTTGTCTACTTTAACACCCAGCACCAGGGCTCATCACACTGCTGGCATACAGGAAATATTAATTAAATCAATAAATCTTGATTTATGCAATCATTCCACTCAATCTAGGATTTTTTATTTATTTATTTATTAAAAAAATTTTTTTTAATGTGTATTTATTTTTGAGACAGAGAGAAACAGAGCATGAGCAGGGAAGGGGCAGAGAGAGAGGGAGACACAGAATGTGAAGCAGGCTCCAGGCTCTGAGCTGTCAGCACAGAGCCCGATGCGGGGCTCGAATCCACGAACTGTGAGATCATGACCTGAGCCGAAGTCGGACGCTTAACCGACTGAGCCACCCAGGCACCCCAATCTAGGATTTTTTTAAAAGGCTTTGTTTCATACCTCCTACTCTTCCTAGATGTTTCAAATCTATTAATCAATTTTTAAGGCGTCACCTGTCTTTATGTTCATGGCTCCAAAACTGGTGGCAAAATTACAATCATCGTAGTCAACACTTGTGTTACAGCCTGTGATGTGCAAGGCACCGTTCTAAGCAGTTCACGTGTATTAATTCATCTACTTCTCACAACCGTCCCCTGGGACATATACTATTATTATTTCTGTGGATAAACGAGCTGAAGTCCCAGGAGATTAAATTCCATGCCCAACGTCCTCCAGTAAATAAGTGGTGCTCCTTGATTTCATACCCAAGTTACCTAGTACTAGAGACCATGCTCGTTAAAACTGTTCTATGCTGCCTGTTGTCTCTAGTATACTTTACTTCTGCCTCACAGAGCAGCATTTGGCCTGTTGGAAGGTCACTTCCAGCAAGAAGTCCTACTTGCTTCATCCTCAGAATGTCAGAAACTGAAGTCATTAACTTTCCATTTTACAATGTCTATTCACTTTCCAAATTCTCCTTTTAGTCACTGGGCTCTGTTGTTCTCCTGTTTGCATGGATTGAGTCATCCTGAAATTTTCAACTCTCCCATCCTCTCATACATTTTGTCTCAGTATCTTGTTATTATTACGCTTTCAGTTCCCCCAGTGTGCTCAGTTATCATGAACTTTGACCAGAACCATATTGTCACATAGGTGAATTCTTATTTGTGTTTGTCAGATTTGATTACCAAAATTGTGACCTTTATCTTGAGACTAACCTGAGAAGATAAATCTGGTACTTACTATATAGTTCTGAAATCTACAACTTTGTTTTATGTTTATTTATTTTTGAGAGAGAGAGACAGAGTGCAAGCAGGGGAGGAGTAGAGAGAAGGAGACACAGAATCTGAAACAGTTTCCAGGCTCTGAGCTGTCAGCACAGAGCCCAACGTGGGGCTTGAACTCATGAACTATGAGATCATGACCTCAGCTGAGGCGAATGCTTAACTGACTGAGCCACCCAGGTGCCCCTACAACTTTTTTTAAAATAAGGACTATCATGATAGCCTTATGTTGCCTGTCCAAATTTTATTTTTCTCTATTTTCCCAAAACTTATCCTAAATTCCATTTAATCTGTATTTTTTTTTAATTTTTTATTTTCAACGTTTTTTATTTATTTTTGGGACAGAGAGAGACAGAGCATGAACGGGGGAGGGGCAGAGAGAGAGGGAGACACAGAATCGGAAACAGGCTCCAGGCTCCGAGCCATCAGCCCAGAGCCTGATGCGGGGCTCGAACTCACGCACCGCAAGATCGTGACCTGGCTGAAGTCGGACACTCAACCGACTGCGCCACCCAGGCGCCCCTAATCTGTATTTTTAAATATCCTGAAACATATCTAGATCTTTTATTGAACTGCGTTTTGCCTCCCTAGAAACTTTAAACCTTTAATTTTATGCTCAAATCCTGTTTTCAAGAAACTGTTCCTTACCACTCTAGATGTATGACTTTAGACAAGCTACTTAATCTTTATATGCCTTAGTTTCCTCATCTGTAAAATGGGGACAGTAAGCGAACCTATCTGAAAGGGTTCTGAGGATTAAACAAATTAAGTGTGAATTAGTATTAAATATGGTTATTGTTTGTTAGCATCAGACGTTATTGTTTTCTCCCTCCTTGTTTTCCACTTGCACATAGGTGTTCTGCCAAGACTTATGTGTGTTGATTCATGAATTTCTTTCTCTCAACTTACTTATAATTTTGCTAGATAAGTGCCTTTTTTCCCCCTCTTCCTCATGTTTATGCGTACCAGAACTATACATTCAGTGATTATCTAATTAGTTGGTAGAGGAGCCAGTTGAGGAAAAAACCTTTTTTCTGCCCTCCTAAAATTAATAGGAATTACAGATGTGTGAACTAAGATTTTAGCTCGAGTTAAGAAGATTATTATAAAGCAAGACTTTGAAAAAACCCCAGTAAGTTAGAATATTGTAAAGGGAAGAAATAGGAATTCATGATTAGCGTAGATTCAGTATTAATCAGCACTGATGAACTAAAATAACGAAATCAGCATTCAAAATAAATCTATTAATTTGGCCTTGATGCAAGGATCACCACTTGGTCTACATATTTCTTACTCAATGTTAAAGGTCACATTTGGACAATACTGAAGGTACTTGTATTTTATTGTCTTCTCTCCTTTTTTGATGCTGCAAAAGTTTCTTTTCCATAGATTGATTGATCAATAGGTGGAACATCACCAGTTATGAGGAATTTGCCTTTTCTTCTGGGAGACTGGTCTTGAAGCCAAAACTTAACCACATTTAAGTACAATTAGAGAGCCAAGTCATAACCAATATAATTCATCAGATGTGATTAATTTTCCTTTATTCCAGAAAAAGTCTGGAGAGGCCAGAACATCCAAGACCATCGATCCAGGCAATTTATATTAATCAAAACAAACAAACAAACAAACACTGATTAATGAGAAAAATACTTCATGTGGGAAAGCAGTTAACATGGGTATGAATCCTATAGGTTCAAGAATAGTTCACTATAAATGTGACTCACAGGAGAAAAGTTTGAAACATATTTCAGAGTTAATGATTGGTAATAGAAACTGGGTAAGAAAGGTGATTGATGGATGTGATGTATGTGGAAAGTCACTTTTCAATATTAAGCTTGAAGAAATGTCTACTGAAATTAATGAATATAATCAAAATGGGAAGGATATCTGTCTCACTTCCATTAGTATGGTGGCTATTTCAAGTTCAACAGAAAAGACAGAGACTGATCTCCACCTCTTTAATTAGCATATGAAAAACAAAAATGCACCACGCAGAAAAGACAGGGATTGCATATCCCTGAAACTGATAATTGTGTTGAACCTCCTAGACATTTACTCACAATCTTTTATCAGTGCATTCTCATTTCACAGAATAAATGACTACTGACATACTACAGAAAGAAACAACAAAATACAAGAGGAATACATAGCCCAGCTTTCAGGCCCAAGATGAGAATCTGAATCTTTGTTAGAGTTACAATATATTTATACTGTACATTTTCAAGAGCTCTCTGAAGACAGAGCTCTCTCCCCACCCCCCCGCCGCCCCCCAGAATTAAAACATCCTTTTTTTTTGGTCATAAGAAGCTGTATGAACTAGTACCAGATAACAGTTAATAAAATGTAGAACTTAGGGGCACTGGGTGGCTCAGTCAGTTGAGTGACCAACTCATTCTTGACTTTGGTTCAGGTCATGATCTCACAGTTTGTTGGGCTCTGTACTGACAGTGTGGAACCGGCTTGGAATTCTCTCTCTCCCTCTCTCTCTGCCCCTTCCCTGCTTGCGCTCTCTCTCACTCTCAAAATAAATAAATAAACTTAAAAAAAAAAAAAAGGAAAAGTGGGACTTACGGTCTTGATGAGGAAGATTGTACAAGTGTGAATATTCCAGTTTTGGGTGGAAATGAGCAGGGTTTTATAGGATTGACAGGTGGGGAAGCCAGTGCTGTTGAATTAGCATTTATTCCTTTAGAATGTGTGTCTTGACAAGGTAGAATACCTTGATCATTTTTACCATTTATCTTTTTGGTACAATGAAAAAAATATAGTATCAATTCCTCATGGTAGTTGTAGTTGTGAGATCATTACCACCAAAATGATAATGATCACTTAAAATATTTTAAAGTGAATCTTGCAAAGTTGCAGTGGCAACCTTTGCTTAGTTTGAGCATTTTCATTTTCTGTCATTTCTATTAACTAATTGGTATTTCTAACGGTTCCTATCTAGAATATTTACAGGTAATTTAGCACAGGAGCAAATTTGGAGCCAGCTTGAAAGAAAAAAGGAAGTTCACTGGCCAGAAAGCTATATATAAAACACGAAAACCCCATGATAAGTGATAAGCAGCATCCTGCTACAAATTTCCAACCCAGTAAATACTGGGGGTATTGGTCAAGGTAGCTTTAAGCACAATAGAAAGAAAAGATGAGGCTTCTAGTTTATTCACCTACTTCCTGCTTCCATAGTTTAAGTGCTGAGAGTATCCTATAATTTAAGGGATTCTTAGTAAATTAATCTGAGGAATTTCTTTTTGTTCTAGTCTAGAGCAAATATTTGTTCACTGGGAAATATATAACTTTTTTTACCATCTGCATAAAATTTGTCAGCATCCACCTGTAAAGAGATGAATACAGGCTGATGATAGTCTGTTGCTATAGGCTCCTAACCCAATTCAGTGGGTGTTGTAGAGTCCTGGTTTGAGCTGTCCCATGCTGAGTGCCTAATAGGATTCCAAAAGGGATATGTAGATTTGCCATTACTCAAAAGATTATTTTCAGATTTTGTTGGAGGAACCTTCCTACAGTAAAGAAACACAGAGGTGCTAATTGCCAGCAGCTTTGTATAGTTTTATGATTTTCCACTTTTGATGCCCTAGTGTAAGAAATGAATAACTTAATAAGTTGTCTGGTGTTCTGCAATTATATTTGCATCTTACCTGAGAGAGAAAGAGATCTTTATTGTCCTCAGGTACTGAGAAGGTGATAGCCAAACACACTCTTCTTAAAGTGGCTTGTCTGTTTGGATTACCATAAAACACCATTTTAGCTGACACCAGTATTTGGTAGATACTTTACCTTTGAGTCCTCCCGGAAATGGTTGCTCTCTCCATCTAAAAGTAAGCTTACAGAATCTGAAAAATTAATCTGTAGAGAGGAATTTGTTCCTAGGAGGCATTTCCATTGGCTTTTAAAAAAACAGCTTCATTGAGGTATAATTTACATACCATAACATTCACCTACCATATGTACAATTTTGTGGTTTTGGTATATTTTTAGAGTTGTGCATGTCTCATTACAGTCCAACCTTAGGACATTTTTATCACCCAGAAATATTCCGTTGAATCAATACTCTGTCTGTCTTTACTCTGCCATCAGCCAACACTGATATGCTTTCTGTCTTTATACATAACTGTTTTCTGGAACAAGATGTTGCATATAAATGTGTGGTCCTTTAGGTCTAACTTCTTTTATTTAACTAACTTGGTTTTTGTACGTTCATTCATGTGGTGTTCCAGTTTCTCTTGTCCTCACCATCATTTGGTATTATCACCTGTCTTTCTAATAATCATTCTAGGGGGCGCCTGGGTGGCTTGGTCAGGTTAAGCGTCTGACTTCGCCTCAGATCATGATCTCACCGTCCGTGAGTTCGAGCCCCGCGTCGGCCTCTGTGCTGATAGCTCAGAGCCTGGAGCCTGTTTCAGATTCTGTGTCTCCCTCTCTCTCTGCCCCTCCCCTGTTCATGCTCTGTCTCTCTCTGTCTCAAAACTAAATAAACGTTAAAAAAAATTTAATAATCATTCTAGTAAGTCTGAACTAGTATCTTGTAGTTTTAATTTGCATTTCCCCAATGACTAATGGGATTTGGTACCTTTGCATTTGCTAGTTAGCCATTTCTGTATTTCTTTGGTGAAATGTCTTATTCAAGTCTTGCACATTGTTTTAATAGAGTTGTTTGCCTTATTGAGTTTTAAGTCTATATATTCTGGTTAGAAGACTTTTATCAGAGAGATGATTTGTAAATATTTTCTCTCAATTTGTAGATTATCTTTTGTCTTAATACTGTCTTTTGAAATACAGTAGTTTCTAACTTTAACGAAAATCCAGTTTATCAATTTTTTCTTGTATGGATTGTGCCTTTGGTGTCTTGTCTAAGAATTCTTTGGAAAGGTCGCAAAGTTTTTTCTCCTACATTTTCTTCTGTACATTTTATACTTCAAGCTCTTATATTTAGGTCTTTGGTCCATTTGCTTTAGTCTTTGTTTATCATGCTTTATTAGAGTCTAAGTTCATTTTTATGTATGTGAATATACAATTGTCCCAGCAGTAGTTATGGATATCTCATTTGCCTTAGCACAGAACTTAATTTTCCCTAGAATGGCCTCGGCACCTGTGTCAAAATTCAGTTGACCATTGACTCACAGCATCCTGTGCAATAAGAGTTTACTTGTGAACTCTCAATTAAATTCCATTGATCTGTATGCCTGTACTTATGCCAGTACCATACTTGGTTGATTATTGTAGCTTTATAGTACATTTGAAATCAGGTGGTGTAAGTCCTCCAAATTTTTCCTTTTTTCAG
This sequence comes from Felis catus, assembly GCF_018350175.1. NCBI lineage: Eukaryota > Metazoa > Chordata > Mammalia > Carnivora > Felidae > Felis > Felis catus. The sequence goes on along the minus strand of NC_058378.1, from coordinate 50,098,805 downwards.
TATTGTTTTGGCTATTCTAGATCCTTTGAATTTGCATTTAAGTTTAGAGTCAGCTTGTCAATTTCTACAAGAAGCCTAGAGAAGTTTTAGTAGAGATTGGATTTAATCTTTCGTTAAATTTGGGGAGAATCATCATTATAACAATATTCTCTCTTTTAATCTCTTCATTTATTCAGTTCAGGTAAATCAAAATTTACATAAAATAAGCAATTCTGGGGGTACAATTGTTAATACTACAAAATGAATTTTATGAGAGAAAGTAGCTGTAAACTATATTTTACCTTGAAGTTTATAAAATAAAAAGTAGTACTATTTAAAACAGCTAAACTGATCTTTAATACTCCTTTTATTTTTCAATGGAATGGCTATTATGTATAATAAACACGTGTAGCATCAAAACTATACAACCCCAAAATTCTGTGTAGCTTTATTTTTTACAATATAGTTATATATTGCATATAGTACATTTTCCTCTTGTTTTCCTAATTAAAAAAAATTTTAATGCTTATTTATTTTGAGAGAGAGAGAGAGAGAGGAAGAGAGAGAGAAAAAGAGAGAGAGAGTATGAGTAGGGAAGGGGCAGAGAGAGGGAGACACAGAATCCAAAGCAGGCTCCAGGCTCTGAGCTGTCAGTACAGAGCCCAACACAGAGCTCGAACTCATAGACTTTGAGATCATGACCTGAGCCGAAGCCGGACTGAGCCACCCCAGTCCCCCTTCCTAATTTTTACTGGAATTCCTTGAAACGAATACTAGGACTAGGTTGCCTACTCTACAAGTTATTTCCCTGCTTTGTCAACCTGGATATCCACCCTTCCCCCACATGATTTGGGAATAACATTAGACACAGAGGCATCCAGGGCATGAAAAACAAACCCATAATCAGAATATATTCAAATCTCAAATGGGAAAAATTATTGCCCTTTTAGGATGGAAGGACTCCAGTGAAATCTGCCTGCCAAAGTATCTGCTAAAAGAATCTCTGCAAGAAATGGTACTGTACTGAGTGCTCTGCATTGGTTTCCACTTCTGAAAGGTCAGCTGTTTAGTAGTAAATGGTAAATATAAACACAAATACATAGATAAAACTCATAATTCCAGGCCCATGAATAGTCTCCATCCCAGCTACAATTACTCCATTTTTGGACAAAGGGGGCTGAGGGCGACATACCCTGGGTGAATGATTCCATCTACCCTAATGCTCATTGCTCTTCCGTGGTAGCTGCTCTCTGATTGACATTGACAAAGTCTCAAAGATCTGTACACTTTGTGCCCAACACCATATATCCGGCCATGTACTTTTTTCCCAGACCTCCTTGGCTCCAGTCTTCCAGTTTTGCTCCAACTGGTCAAACCATTTGCTAGTCTTCAAGAGTATGAATATATCCCTACCTCTGATCACTTTTCCTGCCACAAAGGTGATGAACAAGTGTACAGTTTAAAATGCTACTTACTAGGATGATACCCTTCTCACCACTGCCTTTCGGAAATACTTCTGAGTGGAATTGGAGTGGCCAGAAAAGACACCAACATGAAGGAAACAGGCCTGGGGTTTTTCCTCTGATAGTTGGTCACAGAGAACCGTCTCATATAGTGTTAGATGTGAACTGAAGTAGAGAGATTTGTACAACCCAGGAAACTGCCATGAGTCACCTGTTTATGTAACAAATTACTTGACTTGTCTGTGTCTACTCAGGCCCGATTCCCAATGCAACATTTCTTTTGCACAATAAATGCTGTTATGTCCCCACCTGTTTTGTGACTTGGTGGGTCTGACAATGTCTCCACATGATGAGAAGCTCTAATCACAGAATTATAGATTGCCATAGTTAGCTGCTCAGTTTTTACTAGGATCCAATAGCATGTAAGAGGTGCTTTTAGTTTATTTATTATTTATTTATTTATTGTTAACTTTTTAAACGTTTACTTATTTTTGAGGGACAGAGAGAGACAGAGTGTGAGCAGGGGAGGGGCAGAGAGAGAGGGAGACACAGAATCTGAAGCAGGCTCCAGGCTCTGAGCTGTCAGCACAGAGCCTGACATGGGGCTTGAACCCACCTACCGTGAGATCATGACCTGAACCGAAGTTGGATGCTTAGCCAACTGAGCCACCCAGGCACCCCAAGAGCTGCTTTTAAAACAATGAGAGGTTCTTTGCTGCAAGGGGCATGGCTTTGCTCCAGAATCCTAGAGGTCTGCACTGTGATTGCTTATCTTGGCTTGCCAGAAGCTCTACATAGTATCATGTTTTACCATTGAGAATACTCACACCATTGGATTAAGACCAACAGATGGAACCTGCTGAAACCTTTTGTTGCCCTGTGCCTGAGTCAGAATAGGCATCCTTCCAAGCCACCCAACAAATGGGACGGAGCAGAGTCTTGTAGGTGCTTTTCCAAGGTGTAAGTGGAACTTCCTAGTACTTTCTCTCTTGGTGGGAGTTGCAAGTTGTGTAAGAACTTGAATTGAGGGGAATATTCACCCTTGTCCCAGACACCCAAACCTCTGATGTATGATCTTTATCTTCTATACAGAATATCTGTCTTATCAGGTTAAGCAGAGTACTTACCACTTCCTACTCATCAGGTTTCATTAACTTATCATCAGTATAGTGGGCCAGGATGATGTTTTGTGCAACTGACTGAAGACTGTCTCTGGTGTAACAGAGAACAGGAGAGTAAACATGATTAGGGCAAGATTGAACAGGTATAGCCACCCATCCCAGAATAAGATGAATTGGCTTCAAGTCTCCTTCTTTAGGGGAATTGGAAAGAATGCTTTTGCAATGTAATAGCTGCATATTAAGCTCGTGACACTTAATTTTTTCAACTAAGATACCACATCTGCTATGATTATTAACATTCTGGGATCCATGTTGACTTTGATTTGCTGATTTAGCCAGGCAAAGGAAAATAGTTGTAACGGGTACCACTTGACATACCTTTCCTTCAGCAATGGCTCTTACTCCGTAAGTCAGCAAGGCAGTGTGAGAGTTCTATCAGCTGCTGAGTGTATTGCTTTCAGTTATTCACTCAAGCATTTCTGTATACTCTTTGGATTTTAAGATGGACTTGGATGAGGACTCTGTATGGTCACAACCTAACAAGCCCAATGATGGCATTTTGGGTCTCCTTGTATCAGCTCAGACGATGAATATAAACATTTCAAAGATCTAGATATTCCTCTTTTGCCAGTATACTGTTGCTCTGGTAAATGGATGGAGATTTCTTTGAGGAAAAGATTAAGGGAATAGCTATCATATATATATATATTGCTGTGGCATTGGGAACCCCCAAGACAATCCTTCCTTTCCTTCCACCAAAAATTGTCTCAGAACTGGCTTAGGGATAAAAATTGGGTGAGAGATTGTGATTATTTTTCCACAGCACCAGCTAATACCAGCTCATTCATCTGTTTTTGGTTATGTAAGCCAAGTGCTTGGGAACGTTAAATTGTGGGCTGTCTTTTCAATTTTATTCATAGTGTCATTGATGCAGAAAAGTTTTTGAGTTTGATGGCATCGATTAATGTTTTCCTTTGGCTGGTTGTACTTTTGGTGTCATATCTAAGAATGCATTGCCATATCCAAAGCCACAAGGATTCAACTCTGTTTTCTTCTAACAGTGTCATGGTTTTATATCATATTTAGGTCATTTATTCATTTTGAGTTAATTTTATTAAATATTGTGAGGGAGGGGCCAGCTTCATTCTTTTGCATGTGGAAATTGAGTTGTCTCAACACCATTCGTTGGAAACACTGAGCTTTCCTCATTCATTGAACAGCCTTGGCACCTGTGTAGAAAATCAGTGGTCTATAGAAGCATGAGTTTATTTCTATTTCATTGGTCTATGTGTCTGTTCTTATGCTAGTAGCACACTGCTTTGATTACTGTAACTTTGTAGTAAATTTTGAAATCAGGAAGTGTCTCCAACTTTGTTCTTTTGTTTCAAGACTGTATTGGAGCCCCTTGCAATTCCGTATGCATTTGAGGATAGACTTCTCCATTAAAAAAAAGAAAGAAAGAAAAAGAAAAGCCAGTGGGGTTTTTTGTTTTGTTTTGTTTTTTAGTTTATTTATTTTTAGAGAGACAGCAGAGCAGTGGAGGGGCAGGGAGAGAGAGAGAATCCCAAGCAGGCTCCGCACTGCCAGAGCAAGCACTGTGAGATCCTGACCTAAGCTGAAGTCCCCTACTTAACCCACTGAGCCCCAGGCTGGCTGGTCCAGCTGTGCCTGGGGACAATATGACCCCTAGTGTTCATTATTTCATCTGAACTAAAAAGGTGGATGCCAGCTTCAAAATTAAGGTGTCAGCAGGGTTGTTTCCTAATAGAGGTTCCAAGAGGGAATCTGTAGCATTCTTCTTTCCTAGCTTCTGATGTTTTCTGGCAATCTTTTGACACCCACTGGCTTACAGGCACCTCCCTCCAATCTGTCTCCCTGTGCACAAGGCCTCTATTTCCTCTATTTTCTTATAAGGACACCCGACATTGGATTAGGGTCCGCCCTAATCTGGCACGATCTCATTTTCATTTAATTAATGACATCTGCGATGATCATATTAAAAAATAAAGTCACATTCTGAGGCTCCTGATGGACATGAATTTGAAGGCAAGGAAATACTATTCTACTTGTTACAATGGACAAAATTAACCTGTTTATATTTTAACCACATAGCTCACGGTTCCCTAGTGGTCCCCAGCGTGTCCTTTACAGTGTATTCTCTTAAACAAGATTTCTTCAACAACGTCGCATCACCCCGCATGATTTTGCAGCGTCCCGCGTCCCAGAAAGAATCGGGCCCACCCAGCCCCTGAGGGCGACCTCTGCTCTTCAAGGAAAACTCTCCACACGGGGCGTGGGGCCAGGGTTTATGGGAAACGTAGTCCTAGGTTTCCTTGCCTCGCACAGCGCAGGTTGGGGTTAAGAGTCGTCTGAGGCTCATCGTGCGCATGGGTATTTCGGTCTTCAGGTGTCCTAGCGTCTCCACTCCCGGCTGAGGAAATCCTGCAGCGCTCGGGGCGCTGGCGCTGCGCGAGCGGCGGGTGCGCCCAGACTGGGTGGGCAAAGACCAGCAGGGCAGCGGCGGTTGGGGGGGGGGGGGGCCGGGGAGGAGCCCCGCGGTGAGACCCCCCGGCACGTGGGTCAGCCAAAGGCGGGCGGGGGCGGCCAATGGAACGGACTGCCAGGGTGGGCGCTTCTGTCTGCAGAGGGGGCGGTGTCCAGCGTGGGGCCGCCGTGTCTGTGCAGTTGCGGGAAGGGGGCGTGAGCTTTGGATCCTGGTGGAGCGGCTGTTAAGTCAGTTACTGCAGGCGAGATGACTGAGCTCCGTGGTTGCCTCCTCGGGGAAACAAGAGTTTTATGTGCCACGTGGGGTTGTCCTGAGGATTCTGTTTTTTAGCTACGTTTTGAAAGTACGTATAAAGTTTTTAACAGACGGAACAAGAGCTTAGTTAATATTAGCTGTTAAGTTATTTGGGAGATACTGTGTGTTTTTTTAATTGGCTAAACTTTATTTAATGCTACAAACAGCCTTTATGTAACTGTTTTCTGTTTTGGCAAACAAGGAAACTGAGGCTCAGAGGGCTCCAGTGAAATACTCAAGAACTCACAGCCCACGTCGACAACCCTCTCTGAAACCGGCATCGTACTTCTCACAGCACTTTTCTCAGCTCCCGAGGAAACAATCCTAAAGTGTATGAGCTGACTCACCTTATGATCATGTATTTTGGGATTTCTTGACATCTAGGAACCCTTGGGTCAGGTGGCATTAACTGTTGCTGGCCGTTTGCATTGTCCAACCTTCAGCATCCTCAGTGGCCTTAGAGTTTAGGCAGATAAGTTCTGTGAGATTTGGATCCCTGCATGAAACTTCTAAATAAAATGATTTTGTCCTTTAAGCCTAGGTTCCAGCTCCCTTGGAAAAAAGCAGCTTTTGTTAAGTAAGAAGGAAGAAGCCCCAGGAATAGGAATCCTACCTTGACGATCACTCCTCTGACTTCAGACTTCTTACCACAGTCTTTAGAGCAGAGGCAGGAAACTGCTAGAAAGGAGCAGGTCCTAAGTTTGCGTAGTCTGAAGTAGCCGTTCTTTATTTTGCTCAGAAGGAGCATTGTTTCACTATCACCAGATCCAGAGGGCCTCACCATGATGGTGAAAGGTTGGGACCAAGTTTCAGAAAAGATAGGTGAGTGGAGCACTGAGAGTGGCGGGTGAGGGGCAGCCTGCATGGGAAATATTAATTCATTAGAGGTTTCGTGTCCGCATGGTCTGCAGGGAGAGATCACCAGGCACAACTGAAGGAATTCTATCACCAGCCTTTAATAAACATGCCCTGCCTCCAACCTCCACTCACGTTTTCTAGATTTTGAGATGTTCTTGTGTGTCCCTCGTTTTATGTGCCCTCTCGAGGTATGCTACTGCTCCTTCTACCCTGCCTTTACAGAGTCACAGAGTAGGGTCCTCTGTGTGCGTAATTTCAAAGCTGGAAACCTTGACTCTGAGTGTGTAAGTAATCTGCCCAGAGTCACCCAATTTGTTAGTGTCAGTACCGGGACCAGAAAACTGTCCATGAGGTAAGTCACCCACCCAGTCTGTTACAACTTAGTTAGAAACAGTTTTTAAAGTAGACCTGTCTGTAAAGCAACGCCATCCTTTTCTGCAGAGTGATTTCTCTGACTCTAAGGGTAAGCAACTCAGGAATATAAGTAAACAAATATCTTGAGTATTTTTCCTAAAACATGGATGAAAAATAATGATTTGCCTTCTGATATAATAGTTGTTAAGTTAGTTCTGGATTGGTTCTAAATGAAAACTGAAATTAATAAATCATTTGGAAGTAAACCCAGTGAAAAATTGCTCAGCCAAGCTCTACAGTTCCTGTCAGAGTCACACATGTGAATTCTACCTGCACATGGTTCTTGCTGATTCTTCTCAGGGGCCAAAGAACTTTTTTCTACAGGGTGGTATTTAACCACCTGATGGGCATAGGGTTTTAGGAGCTGAATCTCAAAAGTCTATAGCAGCCAAATCTCACATGACCTTCTACTGTTTTCTTCTCCTATAGCTATACATTCAACCTTCTCTATACTTTCCCAAAAGGAACAGAAAAAGAACAAATCCGGGTGAGCTTTTTTTTTTCACATTGTTTTCCACTGCATTAAAACAATAAAAGATAAAAAATGATAAAAACTATCAAGGAATACATGGAATTAACAGATCCGAAGCAAGGAAAGGTCAGGATGTTAGTTTTGTAGAGATAATTATAATTGTTTTATGTTAACATATATACTACACATTGTATTATGTAATGGTACTTTTTATAATAACTATGTGCAAATATGATACTCTGTCCAAAAGGGAAATGCTTTGCTTTGACCACAAAAATAAACAAGAGTAATTCTTCATGGAACACAAAGATTTCCTGGCCTGAAATCTGAAAAAAATAAAATAAATAAATTCTTTGTCTTCATGAAACTAAGGTAGTTGACAACCTCAGTCAACAAGCCTGAAATGAATGCTGCCCATAATCTTCACTTCTGGTTGTTCTTTAATGGGCACAGAGAACAGCAGGTCAAAGCATAATTTAGCTGATTGAAATTGATGATTACTTTTGTCTGCTTCACAGAATTGCCCCTCTTCCTGTTGCCTTTTAGCAAAGCTTAGCCTCACATGATTATCTTTGTTCCATTATAATTCTTACCTTATTATTTTTGACTGAGAATCATACTCCATGGTTTTTTTTAACTATATCAAAGGATGAACAACCACTCAATTTGAAATTCAAAAGCTGAATTTTGTGCCTGTAATCTCTGGTGACCTATATTCTCACTGAGCAAAGCAAACTTGGTTTTCTATTGGGTTTTTGCAGAGAGTTGGAATATTGGTTTCCTGTGGGTGCTATAACAAGTTACCACAAATTTGGTAGCTTAAAACAACAGAAATTTGTCCTTTCACAGTTCTGGAGGCTAGAATTCTGACATCAAGGTGTTGTTAGGGGTGTGCTCCTGCTTAACCTTTTAGAAGAGATTCCATTCCCCATCTCTTTCAGCTTCTGGTGGCTTTGGGGAGAGAGGTAGGAGATAGAATGGAGAAAAAACTAAGATGAAGAAAAGTATTTTGTAAGCCTGTATCAATCAGTGTTCTCCAGAGAAACAGAACCAATAGGATGTGCCTGTACTTGTATCATATAATACATATGCACATATAAATACACATGTTACATTCATTTTATGGAATTGGCTCATGTGGTTGTGGGGGCTGGTGAGTCTAAAATTTGAAGGGAAAACCAGCAGGCTGGAAACTCAGGAGTTAATCCTGCAGTCTTGAGGCAGAATTCCTTCTTTTTGGGAAAACTTTAGTTTTTGTTCATAAAGGGCTTTAACTATTTGGATGAAGCCCACCCAATTGAGGGTAATCTTCTTAAAGTCAGTTGATTGAGATATTAACCACATCTACAAAATACCTTCATAGTAACACCTAGGTAAGTGTTATGTTTTTTTTTTTAATCTATTTATTTATTTTGAGAGAGACAGAGGCAGTGCAAGTAGGAGAGGGGCAGAGAGAGAAGGAGAGAGAGAGAGAGAGAGAGAGAGAGAGAGAGAGAGAGAGAATCCCAAGCAGGCTCTGTGCCATCAGCACAGAGCCCAACATGGGGCTCAAACTCATGAAACTGTGAGATCACGACTCGAGCCGAAATCAAGAGCCAGATGCTCAATTGCCTGAGGCACCATAGTAAGTGTTTTATTAAATAACTGGGTACTATAGCCTACCAAATTGACACGTCAGACTAACCGTCACAAGTCCTGTAAGAAAGGTATGAGTAACAGGATGCCTGGGTGGCTCAGTTGGATGAGCGCCGACTCTTGATTTTGGATCGGGTCATCATCTCATGGTTCGTGAGATCAAGCTCTGCATCAGGCTCTGTGCTGACAGTGCAGAGCCTGCTTGGGATTGTCTTCCTTTCTCTCTACCCCTCCCCCACTCACACACGTGTGCTCTCTCTCTCGAAATAAATAAACATTAAAAAAAAGGAAAGGTATGAGTGAGGTGCTGATCTATTTTCTATATTGTATGCATGTACTTTGTATAAATATATGTATCGATATGTGTGTGGTATGTGTATAAATAAATACATGTATAAATATAGACATACTTATTTTATGATCATGTGACTAGTCAGCAGTACTTGGCTGGATTATTTTTGTGCATGACCTGAGATTTCCTTTTATATTGGGAATTTTCCCTCATTCACATTTTTTATGGTCACTGATGATGTTTAGTTTTAGTCCTTCCTTTTTTATTTGTATTTTTATTTATCCCACCCTCTTTCCTTTCTTTAATTTTTCCCTGTCGATTATATATCTCCCTTCTAGTGGTTTGGAAATTCAGGGTTCTGTTTTTTTCCAATGGTTCTCTTGGAAACATTTAACATAGGTTTGTATTTGTATTTTTTCCATCAACATCAAGAATTTCCGTTTTCTAGACGTGACCTGACCTTTTACACATTTTGCTGTCCTTTCCTCTCACATCTCATGTGTTATAGAAATGACCTGAATTAGTTTTTAATATGATAGATTTTTAAAAATCGTTTGTTAGATATGACTAAACTACCTGGTTATTCTCTCTAATCTCAAAGGTAGTTGGATTAAAATGTCTAGAGACAAGAGGAGGTCAGTGAGCTAACATCCTGATGTTGGGCTTCCAGCCTCCAGCACAATGAGAAAATAAGTTTCTTTGCTCAAGCCATCCAGTATGTGGTAGGCACTTTTGTTATGGGAGAATTAGCACATTATATTGTTAAGTTTTTGAGGACACACCGTACTCTTTTCTGTATCAGCTATACCATTTTATATTCCCACCAACATGCACAAGCGTTCCAGTTTTTCCACAGCCTCATCAATACTTTTGTTTGCTAATGGGTGTAAGGTGAAGTGATGTTCTTTTAAATACTATTAATCTCCAGTGTCTTTAAAAACAGTCGTTTCCTATTCTTGGAATCATAATAATTACATAGTTTTGTTTTCTTCATAGTTTCTTTTTCACTTCATCTGGTGCATGTCTTTTGTGTTACTGGTTCTTAAATTTCTAGTGAAACCTTCATTGTCCATTTATGTTTATGTGTGAAGATTTGGTTTGATTCATGTAGGTAGCTATTGGTTATTGTGAGTTTATTCAGAAATGTAGAATGCTATTCCTTTATCTATTTTCTCTCATCAATGAAAGAACTGACTTCACGGATCTGTAAAGGAAATTGTTGGAAAGAAATAACCTGGTGAATTTCCTTTCAGTTTATCAGCAGGGAGTATATAGACAACCTTAAGGAACTATTGATTTCTGAAGTACATATTGTTCATACCATGGAGTTAGACCATCATGACCTATCTCATCAAAGACCTGCCTTAAAACAAAACCAGTACCCATTTTCTTTCTGGCTGATTTGGTCATTGCCAGGGTCCCTGAAGCATTTACCTAAAACATTTTTGTTTTTAATATTTTATCCTTCAGCCCTCAGCTGTGATTATACAGAGTGGCAAATGCCCAGAGTGTTCTGATAATCCTTCAGTTGATTCTTCAGCCAATCAGCACACAGCCCACTTTGAGCTTAGATGAATTTGGTGGCTATATGTACTATATTCTGAACGTATGCAGATATCTATGTGTAGCACATAGACAGTTCTCACTTTGCACTGTAGTGTGGGGCTACAAAGATGGGCGTATACACTGAAACCATGCAAAGCAGGTTTAATCAGTGGGGAAAATGGTAGCTGTTCTGCAGTCTTCAAAAATATTTGTGAAAACATTAAAAATCTTTCTGTTGGTTATAAATGTATATAAAAATGAAAGAAATACTGTAATATTTAGTACTGAGTACTCCTTCAGTAAGATCTTTGGTTGTAGGTCTAGAATGTCTCAAATGGAAACATTGTTAAAATTCCCACAGTCAGGTATTTCTTCTAAAACTCTATATTTAATTTGAATTTCACTTCTGTAATCACTTCTCATTTCTTTGCTGCTCTTTCATCACTGTTGGCCAATTCCCTTTTGCAAACCATTTAACCATTTTTGGAAAATGCCATATTGCTAGGAGACAAGGAGGCAACAGGTGTTTTTGTGTGTTTTGCTGTGTGTGAACTGAATAACAGATGTGCAGTGGTCGGTCACTGGCAGACTTTGAAATAAATGATGTGATTGATCATTGTTCATGATGTGTGTCTGTTACTTATGTAGTGATTTGTGAATTGAAGAGTCAGCAGCAAAGTTTATATTTGATGTGATTACTCACAGTTACCATAGTAACTGAAATCTGATGTTGTTGGGGACTGTTGTTACTTAACTAAATAAATTGTGGTAACTGAAATTCGTGCATGTCAGGACCATGCAAAGAATGGACTACCTGTAGAGTAGCCCATAAACATTCAGACATACCTATATATTGCCACAAATTTGTGGCAGTTTGATGCTTAAAAGTTTTCCTCCCTAAAAGAGTGAGTCACCAAATACTCTGGAGAACTCTTGTCTAAATGAACAATGCCAAATTACCACAGATCAGGGCATTTTATATCATTAAAGCCCGAAATTCAGTTCTCTCCTGATCTTATGGTATTATTTAATCCTGTCTGCATCCATACTAGATTATAAGCTTCCTGAGAGTAGAAGAAACAGTGTTTTATGTATTTTAGTGTCTCCAGAAATGAGGACACTTTCATGTATATGAGTATGTATTTCTTCTTCTTATATTTCTGTTTCTGTCACCACTTATAAAACAAAACAGGCAATATGGTAAATCTCCTATATAAACTTTTTTTAGTAAACTCAGTAGTGAACATGGTGAAGAATTAGTTCCTCCTCTGTCATACAGTTGTGAGCACTTCTGATTAATCAGATATGTGTGTTACAGGGATCAATTTCATTTGAGGATGTGACTGTGAACTTTACCCAGGAGGAGTGGGGTCAACTTGACCCTGATCAGAGGACCTTGTACAGGGATGTGATGTTGGAGAACTATGGCATCTTCATCTCACTGGGTAAGCAAAGCTTTTCTGAGCAACAGCATCACGCATGTCCTTCTGTTGTGACCAAAGCATATGGGTCTTTTGTAGAGTTTAATGATACTTAGGTTTGGACACCAGCAATATTGTTGTGTTTTCACCTCCCCATTGAAAGATTCCAATGGGTCCCTTCAGTGTGTAGAACCTACAGCTGGACTTTGGTTTTTCTTCTGCATTCCTAAAGCCAGGCAGCTTTTCCTGTGTCCCATATTGTTTTCCATTATCAGGACATTCCATTACCAAACCAGAGGAGATCTTCAAGTTAGAGCAAGAAGCATCATGGATATTAGAGGAGGAATTTGCAAGCCAGTGTTACCTACGTGAGCAATCCAGGGAAATAAGATTCCAGGTTGTTGTTTCAGGTATAGGCATGTTTGGAGTGTTTTTAAGACTCTCTTTCAAGAGACTCTGTTTAGAAGTGACTAAGGATGTTTAACCCGCATACCTCAGATATCTAAATTCGCCACAGATGTATTCTCACACATTGACGTTCTCTTTTTTGTTTGCCTTTTTAAGAGTTTACTCCCTTCTACTTGTACCTTAAAATTCATTCCTGTGTCTTTTTTTTTTAATTTTTTTTCAACATTTTTTATTTATTTTTGGGACAGAGAGAGACAGAGCATGAACGGGGGAGGGGCAGAGAGAGAGGGAGACACAGAATCCGAAACAGGCTCCAGGCTCCGAGCCATCAGCCCAGAGCCTGACGCGGGGCTCGAACTCACAGACCGCGAGATCGTGACCTGGCTGAAGTCGGACGCCCAACCGACTGCGCCACCCAGGCGCCCCCATTCCTGTGTCTTAAAAGATATTTTATGTTGGTGAGTCTCCTTACTCTAGCATTCTCAGCTTCCCATATTCCCTTCATTTTCAAGGACTTCTTTTGTTGTCAGGAATTAATAGATTGTTTAACCAATATTAACTGAACACTTGCTCCATGCCAGTCATGTTTTAAATGAAAGGGATAGAGGAGTGGTGAAATAAGTCCCTTGATATCACAGAATTTATATTAGCAGGAGAGAGATGTAGGAAGCTGATCGCCATGAGAGAAGAGAGTAGAAGCAAGGAGACCAGTTAGGAAAAACGACAGTGCCATAAACTAGGTTCAAGGTAATAGAGTGTGCAGAGTGATGGAATTCTGGCTCTCTTCTTGAAGGCAGGATTAACAAAGTTAGCACCTAGACTCTAAATTCATCTCCTCTGAACACTTTGTTTCCTCTGGTAACTTCTTCAAACAACACTCTTGTCTACCTATTTTCCATGTCACATTTGCTATATAATTTTTTTATTGAGCATATATTACTGTGAATTCGGCTCGTTGTAATCCATCCACTCTTACTGAATCCTTTCTTTTCTATTCTTTATGTTTATTTTACCCCTTCTATCCATTTTGAAATGTACTTTTGAGAAGGACCAAATAAATGTGTGTGCATTCATTGCCAGTCTTACTTTCCCTTCTTCCACCACAATAGGTTTGATTGATTGGTTTATTGTCACCTCTTTCCCTGCTCCTCAGCAAAGTACGGGGAATGGAAAATATTTATTTGGTATTGCTTTTATCGCAAAAGACTGGGTCTGAAAGCAAAGAGTTGGGTATATAAAAGATATTTGTGTGTTAGCCCAATTTTAAGAACTAGTTTCAGATGCATAAGGTATGTTTTTCTTATTTCTAGTTGATGGCATGGTAGAGCTCAAAGAAAACCAAGACAGACATTTATGGCAAGATGCATTTATCAATAACAAAAAAGTGATTACACAGAGAGAAAATGTATTAAGGAAAACATTTAATCTATTCCTTCCAGGAAAATGTCTAGTAAATATAATCTAGATGGAATTGGTTTAAAAAATATGTCAGAGTTACCCACCAGTAATAGAAACTATTCAGGAAAGAAATCCGATGATGCCAATGGGCATGAGAAATTGCTTCCGGATATTAATCATGAGGAAACTCATAACTAGAAAGAAGTTCAATGAATTTAATAAAAATGAGAGCATCTTCTATCATAATGAGGATTTTATTTGGCAACAAAAGATTCACACTGCAGAGCAACTGTTTGAATATAGTGACTGCATTAAAGCCTTCCACAATAATGATCTCTTCATTCCACATAAAGGAACTCACACAGGGGAGAAATTCCGTGATTATAATGAATGTGAGAAAACTTTCAGGGGTGAGTCAAACCGCATGTTAGGCCAGATAATTTACTCAAGGAAGAATCCCTATAAATTTAAGGCATGTGGAGAAACCTGTGATAAGTCAGTCCTTTGGAAGAAATGTCATAGAATTCACATGGGTGAGAAGTACCACGAGTGTGATGTCTGTGGGAAAACCTTCCTCCGTAAGTCAAACCTCATCGTACATCTGAGAACACACACGGGAGAAAAACCCTATGAATGTAATGAATGTGGGAAACCCTTTTACCATAAGCCAGCCGTCACTGTACATCAAAGAATTCATACAAGAGAGAGACCTATGAATGTGTTAAATGCGGGAAAACTTTCTACCAGAACTCAGCCCTCCATCAACATCAGAGAACACACACAGGGGAGAAGCCTTAAAATGTAGTCAATGTGGAAAATCTTTCTCCCAAAAGTCAGACCTGACTGTGCATCAGAGATCTCACACAGGAGAAAAACCTTGTAAATGTAATGAGTGTGACAAACCCTTCAGTATAAAGTCAAAACTCAATGTACAGGGGAGAATACACTCAGGGGAGAAGTCTTATGAATGTGGTGAACATGGGAAAATGTATTATATGAATTCAACCCTCAGTGAACATCAAAGACTTCATACAGGGGAGAGAATACATGAATGCAACAAATGTAGGAAGACCTTCTGTGGGAAGTCAGTTCTTCTTAAACATCAGAGAACTCACACAGGGGAGAAACCTTATGAGTGTGTAGAATGTAGGAAAACCTTTTCTGAGAAGTCAACCCTCAGTAAACATCAGAGGATTCATACTGGGGAGAAACCCTTTGAATGTAACAAATGTGGGAAGGCATTTTGCCAGAAGTCCCAACTTATTCAACATCAGACGATTCACACAGGGGAGAAACCCTATGAATGTAAAGAATGTGGGAGAACATTTTGCCAGAAGGCATCCCTCAATGTACATCAGTGAACACACATGGGAGAGAAGCCCTTTGAATGCAACAAATGTGGAAAATCTTTCTATGATAGTTCGACCCTCATTAAACATAAGAGAATTCACTCAGGGGAGAAACCCTATAAATGTATGAATGTGGGAAGACCTTCAGCCACAAACCAAATCTCGCCACACATAGAAGAGAAACACTCTAAAGATGGATGTGTGAAACCATCTTGCTGTAACTCAGAACTGTTGGCCTGACAGTATATCCATATGGATATATCCATATCCCTCCCTCCCTGTGGTTGTAATGAACGTGGGAAGTCCTACCAGAAGTCAGCCTTCATAGAACTCACACACAATAGATACCTGGCAATGCTTTTACCAAACTGGACACAGAGCAAGTCTTTATCTCTCAGCTGTTGTTGCATCCAGGTGGGACAGTATGCATGAGAGCTAGCCAATGGGATGTGAGCATAATGAGGTAATTCACTTGTAGGTCTGACACATAATGGCCCCCACGGCAATTCTTTGTGTTCTCTCCTCTCTATGGGGTAGGATATAGAAAGCCTTCCGTTGAGGGGTCAGCACACACTGTGTGTTAGTGAACTCACACAAGAGTAGAAACATCACCTTGATGTTTAGAAACCTAATCCATAAATGAAACTTACTGTCACTGGAGAATCCAAACTGAGAAACCTAGAGATCACAACAAATTTAGAAAAGCCTTTATGAAAAGGTTATTATCTCATTGAACCTCAGGTAAATAATAGTAGACTGAAACCTTATAAATACACGGTTTTCTGAAAGTTTTCAACAAAACATAATTTATTAGATTTCAGAGAATTATTACTGAGGGAAACTGAATTTAGAAAATGCAGAGAGGGGGCGCCTGGGTGACTCAGTTAAGCATCCAACATCGGCTCAGGTCATGATCTCATGGCTCCTGGGTTCAAGCCCCACATGGGGCTCTGTGCTGACAGCATGGAACCTGCTTTGGATCCTCTCTCTCCCTCTCTCTCTGCCCCTCCCCTGCTTGTACTATTTCTTTCTCAAAAATAAATAAACACAAATTAAAAAAAGAAAAGAAAATACAGATAAATTTTTTTTCTTTAGGAAAAAATGTTTGGGGCACCTGGGTAGCTCAGTCAGTTAAGCATCTGACTTTGGCTCAGGTCACGATCTTGTGGTTTGTGGGTTTGGGTCCTGTATCAGGCTCTGTGCTGACAGCTCAGAGCCTGGAATCTGCTTTGGATTCTGTCTCCCTCTCTCCCTCTCCTGTTCCCCGCTCTCTCTCTCTCTCTCTCTCTCTCTCTCTCTCTCAGAAATATTAAAAAATTTTAGAAAAAAAATGTTTAAGTTGTCACAGGAAGTACAAAGGCCAAGTACACATTTTTTACATTTAGCACAAGTCTGAATGTAAGGAAGCCACTGGGAACAGTAAGCTCATTGTACTTACCACCATAAAATGTGCTCATTGAGAAAAAACCCCATCTTTGGGGCATCTGGGTGGCTCAGTCGGTTGAGCATCCAACTTTGGCTCAGGTCATGATCTCACAGTTGGTGAGTTTGAGCCCCACTTCGGGCTCTGTGCTGACAGTTCAGAGCCTGGAGCCTGCTTCAGATTCTGTGTCTCCTCTCTCTCTTGTGCTCTGTCTCTCTCTTTCAAAAATGAGTAAACATAAAAATGTTTTTTAAAAATTTAAAACTACCTTTTTAACTTTATTTATTTTGAGAGAGAGTGTAGGGGCAGAGAGAAAGGGAGAGAGAGAATCCCAGGTAGGCTCCATGCTCATAGCACAAAGCCCCTTCCATGCTGATGCTCTCTCTCTCTCCCTCTCTAAAATAAATAAACATTAAAGAAAGAAAGAGAGAAAGGAAGAAAGAAAAGAACCCCATCTTTGAATATCCTGAAATGTTTAATTGGGGAACCTAAATAGGTTTGAATATGCCAAACCTAACTTAGATGTAGCCTGGGAACTATTTGTACAGTAGCATGCCATATATTGTTCTTTGCCTTTACTTCCTAGTGTTAGCAACCATGACATATGGTGCAAGAGTTGGCAAACGTTTTCTGTAAAAGCCCATATAGTAAATACTTTAGCCTTACAGGCTACATATGCTTTCTGTTACTTTTTTTTTTCTTTTACAACCTGTTAAAAATGTAAAAATCACTCTTAGCTCATGGGCCATTGAAAAACAGACTTGGCCAGATTTAGCCAAGTTTGCTGGCCCCTGATCTAGTGGACTCTGGAAACTAGACTTCCTAGGCTCAAGTTCCCCGTTCTACTGCATATTAGTTGTGTGGCCTGGGGCAAACCCCTGAACATTGTTCCTCAGTTTCCTTATTTGCAAAATGATTATAATGACATTACCCTACCACATGGAGTTCCAGTGAGGATTTGGTAAATTAATAAATATAATGTACTAGACCATTGTATAGAATGTTACAAATGGTAGCTATTATATGAGTAGCAATAGATTTGTTGGAACTTTTATAGGCTTTTGATTATCTACTCAACAGCTGTCCCTCACTCCATGCCAGCAGACCAGTTGTTTTTGTTTCATTGTCCACCTCCCTCTGTATGATTCAGGAAACAAATAATCATTGATCTAACCTAATTTTTGCCCAGCTTATTGAGGTATAATTGACAAATAAAATTGTAAGATATTTAAAATGTATAATGTGATGATTTAAGTAGACATTGTAAAAGGATTTCCCCCATCAAGTTAATTAACACAACTATCACCTCACATATTTACCACCCCCCCTTTTTTTGGTGAAAACATTTACATTCCACTCTCTGCAAATTTCATTTATACAGTATACAGTGTTATCAACTCTAGTCCTATGTTATACATTAGATCCTTATGGTCTAACCTAATTTTGAAAAATGTGTCCTGATTAATGATTCATTTGAAATAAGCATCTGAGGGCACCAGGGTGGCTCAGTCAGTGAAGCATCTGACTCTTGGTTTTGGCTCAGGTCGTGATCTTGCAGATTGTGAGTTCGAGCCCCATGTTGGGCTTTGTGCTATGAGCACGGAGCCTACTTGGGATTCTCTCTCTCCCTTTCTCTCTGCCCCTGCACTCTCTCTCAAAATAAATAAAGTTAAAAAGGTAGTTTTAAAATTAAAAAAAAATTTATGTTTATTCATTTTTGAAAGAGAGACAGAGCACAAGCAGGGGTGGGGCAGAGAGAGAGGGGGACACAGAATCTGAAACAGGCTCCAGGCTCTGAGCTGTCAGCACAGAGCCTGACGTGGGGCTCAAACTCACGAACTGCGAGATCATTACCTGGGCCGAAGTCAGATGCTCAACCGACTGAGCCACCCAGGAGCCCCTAAAAAGGTAGTTTTAAAGAGAAAAGGAAATAAGCATCTGACCCAGCTCTGGCAGGGGAAAAACTTTAAAATAATATTCAGTGAAATATGAGGGGACAGGATTCCCCAGTCGTTAACAGACATTTGATATAAAAGGCCTTTGATTTTGCTGGATATTTTTATGACTGGATGTGACATGCAATTATATCTTTTGATCCTAAGGTAGTATCTGAGGATGGCAGAATACAAAGCTGGGAAGGAGTTGGGTCAACAGTGTCTTTTGAGCAGGTGAATTAACCACTCCTGGAGCTTCTTTATATGAGGTATATTTTTTTCTAATTATACCTGAGTTGAGTTGAGATTTTCTGTTTCTTAGAGCTGAAGGTAGTTTAATCAACTTACAGGTATACCTTTTTGAAGAGGTATAACTGATTAACATTAATATTAATCAGCCTCGGGAGAATATGTTCTTACGAGAAACTGATTCAGGGGTGGCTGTTTTTCAGTCCTGTAAATCTCCATGTAGTGAGCCTAACCATTAGAAATAAAGCGATTTGGGATGCCTGGGTGGCTCAGTTGGTTAAGTGTCCTACTCTTGATTTCGGCTCAGGTCATGATCTCACAGTTGTGAGATCCAGCCCCCCTGCCTCTCCTCTGCTCACATTCTCTTTCTCTCTCTTTCAAAATAAAGATATAAACATTTAAAAAATACTTAAAAAAAAAAAAAAGAAAGAAAGCTATTTGTTATTCCATTATATGAAACAAGTGTTTAATTCATTGAGCTTTCATTGCATCTGCACAAGAGAAGTACTTGGAAAATCATTACATCGTGTGTCTTACATTAAAAATGTGTGAAATGAACATTAAGTTAAATTTGTGAAATGAAACATTAAGTTAAATTGATCTGTCTCTGTGTTATTGCTTGATTAGATATGGTGTGAGATAAGGATCTAATGTTTTCCCAAATGAATAATCAGTTCTCAACACTGTGTGATTGAAGTTTGAAGTACTATCTTTATCAGGTGCTAAATTATCATTTTTAGGGAGTATTTTTGCTCAGGACTCCATCCCTTTATTTTTTTAGTAACCAAGTTGCCCTCGTGACCCAGGAGCTAATAGATCTCCCAAACATTCTTGGCTTAACATTTATTTCTGGGAAGGACATTTGATCCAAATGGGTGAGTAAGAGCCCTACCTGAGACTTTTGTAATAGGAGAACATCATGTTCTGTGGGTTGATGACCTTGGGACTTCAGCAGCCATGAGAAAGTGTCTGCATGAAGGAAAATAGTTAACATGTGGAGAGGAACATTTAAGAGGCAGATGGAATCTTGATGTTGCACAAAACCAGTCTGTGCTTGACTCCCTTTTTCTGCATATTGCAAAGATGCACACTGTCTTGTTCTTGTTTCCTTATTAAGCCAACAAATGTTAACATCCCCTGTGTACCATGATCCATTTCTGCCTTCTGTTTCACTAAATTATTTGTTTATGCTTATGCCAAAGGTAATGTTCTCTTTAATATGGCTTTAATATGGCTTTATAATGCTTTTTATTATAGAGTAAGTCCTTTAACCCATAATTCTATGGATCTGTTCATCTTTAGCAAAGGAGAAAAGAACATGCAATGGGAAAATGACAGACCTTGTTGAAAAAAGGGTTAGTGAGGTATAATTTTACATAAAATTAAATTCACCATTTTAAACGTGTACTGTTTGATGAGTTGACAAATATATGTAATTGTGTATCTACCTCCATGCTTAAGACAGACTGGCAGTCATTCACCTGTTTTCTACCCCCACAGCTTCACCATTGCTCAAAGGTCATATAAATGGAATCATGGATTATTTAATCGTTT
The DNA here is from genome assembly GCF_018350175.1 of Felis catus. NCBI lineage: Eukaryota > Metazoa > Chordata > Mammalia > Carnivora > Felidae > Felis > Felis catus. The sequence continues at coordinate 50,078,490 of NC_058378.1, read as the reverse complement.
ATGTCTACACAAATGCTTTTGAGATTCATCCATGTTATTGCATGCATCAGTAGTTTGTTATTTTTTTTTATTGCTGAGTAGTACTACATTGTATGGATGTACCACAACCTGTTTATCCATTCACCTGTGGAAGGTCATTTCATTTATTTTCAACTTCCATCTATTATGAATAAACCTCCTATGAACATTAACATAGAAAGCTTTTTGTGGACACAGATTTTCATTTAACTTGTGTAAATATTTATGAGTAGTGGCACTGGATCAAATGAAAAATGTATGTTCAGTATTTGCTTATTCATTACAGTTCTCTCAGAGATAAAAGTTATGGAGGCACTGTGTACTGGTTAGGATTAATTAAGAATATTACAATGAAGGGGTGCCTGGGTGGCTCAGTCGGTTGAACGTTGGACTTCAGCTCAGGTCACGATCTCGTGGTCCATGAGTTCGAGCCCCACATCCGGCTCTGTGCTGACAGCTCGGAGCCTGGAGCCTGCTTCGGATTCTGTGTCTCCCTCTGTCTCTGACCCTCCCCTGTTCATGCTCTGTCTCTCTCTGTCTCATAAATAAACATTAAAAAAATTAAAAAAAAAAGATTACAATGAATAGATCATAATAAAAATTTTTTAACTTCAAGACCAGAGTCTTCTAAGCTTCCAAACAAAGAAAATCAGTCACTTATAAGGAATCATGATGGGGTGCGATTTTTCAAAATCAGTAGGAGTAGTACAACATTTAAGGATACTTGACAGAAATATCAAATTCTGTATGTGAAAAACTCAGTATCTGTTCAAAAGTGCCTTTGGGAAGGCAAAAAAGAAGACTTGGAAAGTGTATTTTAAAAATGTAAGTTTCAGAGGGAATTTCTGAGTAAACTATCATAGAGAGCCCAATTAGGTTACAAATATGGGGAAAATTGAAAGAGAAAATGAATCTAATAAAAATTACAAATCTCAAAGGCTAATACTAATGATTATATTTTACTTGTAAGCGTTAAAAAGTGATTTATGAAATAGAATTTACTTTTGGGAATATGTATTAGGCAGGATTTCTGTTGCATGAGGCTCCTTTGAACAGAATAAGAGTTTTGTTTACAGATAAGGGAGATTGGAATAAACACTGTGGTGTTGCATTGCTATCAACATGAATTTATGGTTTCCAATATTAATAAATAAACAGAAGTGCATACGTGGGTGTATGCAATTACATACATTTCTTAGCTCTGGCCACTGAAATGGCACAGTAGCAGCAACAGTGTAATAGACCTAGCTAGTTCCTACATTCTGGTTTCTGAATACCATTCTTCACTAAAAGGAACCAGGGTTCTTGGAGAAATAGCTGATTCCAGGACTGGGTCAGGGAAATTACAAGATGAGCCTGGAACATTTTTTTTGTGTAAGAGGGAGCAAGTGCTAAAGAATAATGGAACTGTGTCAAAAGGACATGGCTTAAGAACACTTAAAGGGACTTCCACTGACAGAATGTGGGACAATATAAGAATTGAAATAATGTGATCATACAACACTGAGCAAAATAGGGGTCCATGAGTCTATACTAATAAATGAATTAATGGGGAGAAGAACATGTTTTTACTTACAGAATAATATCAATAAATGTAGAAGGAGATAATGGAACTGAGAAATTAACTTTTCGTTATCATCACAGGAATGATTACCTCAGGCAAATATCAGTAGATACTAAAACTAGTGGATGAAAATGGATGAGGAATCATGGTCTCAAAGTATCTCCCTACAAAACATTTATTAATTATAAAAGATGAAAAAGGTAACTCGGGAAAACATGGCAGACAACATCTTAATCAAGTGATCAAAGTTAACCCTATCAGAAATGGTTTAATCTACATCATGGGCCCCTTGTGATCAACATCATGTATACCTGAGTGGATACAGTGAGAAAACAATATTTCAGTGGCAGTTCAGCCAAGAGATAACCTGGGTCTACTCATGAGAAAATACTAGGCCAAGCAAAATTAAAGTACATTCTACTTCAAAACTGAAGTATATTCTACAAAGTGACTGGCTTATAATCCTCAAAAGCGCCAAGGTAATCAAAGTCCAGGAAATTGAGGAACTGTCTCAGATTGATGGAGACTAGAAAGATTGGACACCTGAGTAAACTACATGGCGCTTGAAGGATCCTTCTTAAAAGAGCATTATTAGAACAGTTGGTGAAACTTGAATTTGGTCTCTGAGTAAAATAGATGCATGAATTTTTGTACTGAACTTTCCTGAAGTTGCAAAATTTTTTCACAATTAAAAGAAAAAGTACAGGGGACTGAATGTTATCATGACAGCCTAAGACATCCCTTGTTTTCATCCCCCTTTCAACACCTAAGTTTCAGCATCTATCCATGACCAAAAGTACCTTTGTGGGAACTGTGAGATCCACTACAATCCTCCAAGGGACCCAGGAGGTACCTTACCCACCTGTGCTTTGCATAATAAGCAGACAGATCCCCATATGGGCTGTGGAACTGAGAGGAGCCTGTGAAATGGTATTAAATGCCTGTTGGCTGCAGTGTAGGAACACCTGGAATGCACTGAATTGGGCAGACACCCACTGATGAGACATCCTTTGTAGAAGTCCAGGTCTCAGGAGGAGAAATCCCAGTACTCCCTTGCACCAAAACCAAAACAAAACAACAAGTGACTTTGGACATATTAGTAAGAGGAGCTTTCCTACCTCATCTCTTTCCTCAAGGCAGCACTACTTAGAGAAAAAGGCTGGGGATCCCTTCCATGGGAGAAAAGAGAGAGGAGAGAGTGAATGCCCAACTTCCCCAGCTGTGCGGGATGCTGCTAAAGAAACCCATCCCTCCAACATCACCCAGAGTATTAAAACTGGAGTTCCAAGACGGGGGTGGGGGATGGGGGGGGGAGGAGATCTGTAAAGATGCAGCTAAGAATATTAAAAGGCATTAAAGGGATGCAATTCCTACTGACTGCATTCTAGACTTCAGCAGGAAACCCACTCATGAATTGCTGGGAAAGTGCCACCTGAGATCCCCTCTACTGGTGTGTGGGCACCACTAATGCCCCAGGTGCCAAACCCACACCTTTCCCCACTTGCAGCCAGCTCCTATGTGGACTTCCAAGGGCAGTAGCAAGAGCAAGATCAGGGGATGGAGTATATGCAGAAAACAAACCAATGTCTGCAGGTAAGGGAGAAACCACAAATTTAAGTTCTTTGGCCATCTTTGGGAAAACTAAAGAGGTTACCATCAGCTGACTTGGTGAGTTATAAGATGAAGAGGAAATCTACATGCTTCAGAATTCTACCACAAGAGGGAGAAAGATGTGTGGAACAGATACGTTCATACAAGATTAGGGAAAGTTCCAGAATATAAACAGGACCTACAAAAAGTATCTCTCATCTAAAGGCAGCTAGTAAAGATCAGAGGAGATGACTGCTACTTCAAATGCAAACACAGCAATACAAAAAAGCAAAAACAAAAACCCTCCAAGGAATATGAAGAATCAAGGAAACATGACATCACCAAACGATCATAATAATCCTCCAATACCAAACCCAAAGACATGGAGATCTGCAGTCTACCAGAGACAGAATTCAAAAGAGCTGTTTTGAAGAAACTCAATGAACTAGAAGAAAACACAGAAAGACAATTCAACAAAATTCAATTTCTCACATGAACAAATTGAGAAATTTAACAAAAAAATAAAAAGGACCAAACCAGTTCTGGAACTGCAGAATTCAATGAATGAAATAAAAAATACAATAGAGAACATCAACAGCAGAGCAGGTCAGGCAGAAGCCAGAGAACAGGCACTTTGAAATAACCCAGTCAGAGAACAAAGAAAAAGAATGAAAAAGAGCCGAGAAAGCCTATGCGATCCTTGGGAAACCATCAAAAGAACCAATAACAGAAGTGGGGTTTCAGAAGAAGAAAAGAGGGAAAGGGAGCATAAAGCTTATTTAAAGAGAATAATGACTGAGAACTTCCCAAATCTTCAGAGAGACTTGGATATCCAAGTTCATAAAGCTAATACATTAGCCCATTATTTCAATTCCAAACAATCTTCTCCAAGACACGTTATAATTAAACTGTCAGAATTCAAAGAGAGAGACCCTAAAAGCAGCTAGAGAAAAAAAGATTAGATTTTCAGCAGATATATTCCAAGTGCTGAAAGAACAAAATTACCAGTTAAAAACATTCTATTGGGCAAAGATAGCCTTCAAAAATGAAGCAGAAGCGAAGGATTTCCCATATAAACAAAAGCTGAGGGAATTCATCACCACTAGACCTGCCTTACAAGAAATGGGGAAAGAAGATCTTCAAACTAAAGTGAAAAGACACTAATTAACATGAAAATATGAAAATATATAACATACTGATAAAGGTAAATATATAGGGAGATTTAGAAAACTCTAATTCTGTAATATGATGTGTTAATCGCTTAACTATAGTATAAAGATTAAAGGAAAAGCATATTAAAATTAACTATAGCTACTGTAACTTGTTAACGAATATACAACATAAAAGGGAAATTTTGATATAAAAACAGAAGAGAATAAAAGGGTAGAATTTTTGTGTGGAATTGAAGATCGGCTGCTACCAGTGTAAATGGACTATTATATCTATAAGATGTTTTATGATAAGCACAAAGCAAAAACCTAGAGTAGATTCTACCTAGAGTAGAAAAGGTAAAGGAATCAGAGCATACCACCACAGAAGATCACCAAGGCACAAAGGTAAGGAGCAAGAGGGGGGAAAAAGAAACAATAGAAACCTATGAAAATGTACAGTTACCACCATGTTAAATGTGAGAGAGTGAATGCTCTTCTTCAAAGATCAGTACAACAAAAGGATATTTGTTCTCATCACTTCCATTGAACATTGTACCAGAGATTTTAGTTAGTACAATAATGCAGAGAAGAAACAGAACGCATCCACATTGTATAAGTAATACCATCTTCACAGAAACATGATCATCTATACAGAAAATCCAGTAGTTGACAACAACAAAAAAATCCTCTTTCTGTCTAAGCACATCTGTTGTTGTGATGCAAGTTTTTGTTGATTCATACAAATTCTTTGGCAAGGGTATCAGCCTCTGCACTGGCAATGCATGCTTTTGATGGATGGCAAGCAGTATAACATGTTGACTTACCAAGTATCTTCCTATGTGCTGTCTAAATTCCACAATCTAATGAAACAACCATGGCTCTAGACATTAAATAGATTCCATCAGGATCTACAGCTAGACTTGTAACAGCATCCAAAGGAACTACCATAGAATGGATCATTTTACCCATTTTATTGTGAAAGTTTTGATGGATGTATCTATCTTCATTAGCAGTTTTTGTAACAGGAAGTATGGGATGATTTACTACTCTGTTAATGTGTTTATTGAATTGTAAACCAGAATCTATCTGTGATGAAATCATCACCAATGACTGATATTTCTAAATCATAAATTAACTGCTCTGCCAGTGTTGAAAGAGGTCACCACATGAACTGGATCCCAGCTGGAGAGTGAACCCATATTAAGTATTACACCCGCCTTGTCTCTATTGTAAGTGCAAATACCTGGCAATTTTTCTTCCAGATTCCACAACTTAACAGTGCCACCTGCTGAACAAGAAAGACAGTAACTGACTTTTTTTTTTTATTCCAGTATAAGCAAGACCCCAAACAGCATCTGTATAAGCAATTAAAGTGCCAGCTAAAACATTTGGTTTATATGTATCATGGATCCAAATTCGGGCTAGGCATATTCTATCCCCAGATGGTTGCATCATTACTACCACTATACCACTGTTCTCCATTAGAACTAATAGCTAATGACAGAACATGGCCAGTGTGGACCCTAAATGTGTAGTTAGGCTCTACATCTAAAGAAGCACTCTTTGGGGCTGGAGCCGTTTTGTTTTGTGTGTGTGTGTGTGTGTGTGTGTGTGTGTGTGTGTGTGTTTAAGTTCCAAAGTTTCAAAGAGGTCCTCAGAGGCAGTGACCAGCACAAGTTCCACAGGATGAAAAGCAAATGCCTATACTCCATCAAAATGCTTCCATAGTGTATACTTGGGGTTCCATGTCTTTTGAAAGGCATCTTTATTGACAGCCAGACAAGCCATAACCATAGTCTGCATGATTTATTACTGGCAAGTCTGCAAGGTCTCCAAAGTCCAATACGCTTAGCATCAGAACCCATTAAAAAATGACTAGCCGCCTCCAGGTAGAAATGTGATTGGTTCAGCCGGTTCTGTGCCCTCCCCTGCACCTCAAGTTTCTTCAGCTCCATCACCGTCTTCAGCAGTCCCTAAAAAATCAGATTCTTTCAGTTCTTCCTCAGTATCAGGATCATTAGGTCAGTAGCAAAGCCTTCATTCCCTATTTTGTGTTTATTCATCTGACATTTGTCTTTTCTTTCTGGGATGCCTTCAGTCATGCCATTATCGTCTTCTTCATCACTCTCATCAGCATTTTCTAAGAAACAGTGTCTCAGGAACACCACCAAAAGACCGTTGGATTTGTCCCTTTTGCTTAGAAGACTCACCTCCATTCAGGTGAGTCCATTCCTCCATTTGGTTCTGAATATGTCCAAGTAATGACCTTACCTGCTGACACTGTACATAGAATGTATCTGTGTAACCTGCTTCCTGAAGATGTTATTGTAACAGCTGGCTGCCTTGCTTCCACTCTAACTGGATCTTCTGAGGTTCTATGGGGGCCTCTGTATCTTTGGTCTGTTCTGATTCAAAAGATAGCATTTTCAAACCATCATGGCTCAGTTTTGTGCCATATTTTAATTTGTGATATTTTACCCTTACTTGTTTTAGTGCACATGCTAACACCTTTATTCTAAGTACTTCATGTTTTCTTGATCTTTTCTTTCTCCTTGCAAAAACGCTATCTGTGTTTGCAGCATGGCCCATTGCCACCTCCGAGTGTTTCCATTCTATCTTCAGACAAACCCACTAGAGCTGGATATAGGGCACCATCCCCAGATGGAGTACTGTTGTGTCTGGGACACAGGGCCCTTTACCCACTCCCTCTGAGAAAGGCTCATGTTTCTCCTAGGTCCCAGGTCCCTCCTGCTACCAGGGCCCAGGGTGAGATGCCTAAAGCTAGGGGGAGGGTGGCCCTGTGCTGGCCAGGGTAGAGGCCAGTTAGGAGAGGAGTAGGGAGGGAGGTCATTGCTACACCTGCTGTGAATCAGAGCAAGGAGCTGCTGGCAGCTGCCATTATAGGCCCTTGTCCGTCTGCTTCAGCAGGCTTTTGTAAAAAAATAGAAATTGAGAAGCTGATTCTAAAATTAATATGGAAATGTAAAGGGCCTAGAATAATGAAAACAACTTTGAAAAACAAGAACAAAGAGGATTAAGATTTCCTTGTTTCGAGGGATGCCTGGCTAGCTCAGTTGGTTTATACATCCGACTTCTGCTCAGGTCATGATCTCAGGTTTGTGAGTTTGAACCCCGCATCAGGCTCTGTGTTAACAGCTCAGAGCCTGGAGCCTGCTTCAGATTCTGTGTCTCCCTCTCTCTGCCCCTCCCCTGGTCACTCTCTTTCTCTTTAAAAAAATAAATAAACATTAAAAAATAAATAAAAAGAAAAGATTTCCTGGTTTCGAGTTTTGTAAAGCTACATCAATCAAGACAGGGTGGTAGTGGCATAAATGTTGACAAATATATTACTTGGACAGAAAACAGAGTGCAGAAATAGACCAGAATATATATGGAGAACTGTATGAGCAAAATGCAAAGGCAATTCAATGGAGAAAGGGTAGTATTTTCCACAAATGGTGTTGGAACATTTAGATATTCTTATGCAAAAAACCCTTAGATCTTTACCTTTTACAATATAAAAGTTAGATAAAAATGGATACAGACCTAAGTGTTAAACCTAGAAGTATAAAACTTATAGAAGAAAACAAAGGAGGAAGTGTTTGTGATCTTGGGTTGCACAAAGCTATCAAAATAAATTTTGTGGTTGTTCCAAGTTTTGGGTTTGTTTGTTAAATGGCAATTGATGAGCAGAACAGTAAATCTAATAGTCTCAAGGCTGCTTCAGAAAAGACCAACACCAGTAGATTAGGCATCATTATTTAGACCCACATGACTACTGTGGGTCTGCAATATAATTGTCTCCATCAAGTGCAGATCTAAATATAATTTAGATCTCATCATTAAGGTATCCAAAAGATCTCATCATTAAGGTATCCAAAAGATTCTGGATTACTTATAAAATATTGACAACTTATTGAATGAAAACAGATGTACTCATTGATAGAACAAATGCACGGACTTTTTTTTCATATTATATCTGAAGCCCCTTTGATGTCCCCTAGACCAAGCCACGTGAGTATGGGGAGATAGCTATGTAGTGGAATTAAGGGAGGTAGCTATCTTCCAGAAGGGAGGCCTGACAGAAGCCCCAGGGTGATGGTACTTGTTTCCATGCCCTAGAGAAGCAGGTCCCTGTGATGATTAATTTTATTTGTCAATTTGGCTGGGCCACAGAATTGAGATATTTGGTCAAATATTATTGTGGATGTTTCTCTGAGAGTGTTCTGGGTGAGATTTGCATTTAAATTGGTGGAGATTGCTCTGGTTGGGCCTCATCCAATCAATTGAAGGCCTGGGTTTAAAAGGAATTCTCCAGAGGACTGCCTTCAGAGTTCATCTGCAATATTGGCTCCTCTTGGTTTTCAAGCAGATAGTCCTCAGACTCAAACTACAACTCTTTCCTTAGTCTTCAGTCTGCCAGCCTCCATCATCAGATTTTGGACTTGCCAAGCCTCCAAAATCACATGAGCAGATTCCTTAAAATAAATCCTATTACCTCTATCTCTGTATGTATGTACTCCTGGTTATGTTTCTCTGGAGAACCCTGACTAATACTGTCTCCTAGGATGGTCTTTTTTGAGGGAGGCATGATCTTAGGATGGTGCAAAAGTTTCCAGCCTAGGGGTTGGGTATTAACACATCACCATCATTTGACTCTCTCTCCTTGGATTTTTGAAAATCCTCTCATCATCTATTATATCCGCATATATTTCTCTCCAGCATATGCTCAGGCCTTATGAAACCCCCTTGACTAAACAGAGGAGCATTGAGGAGAAAAATCTAAATACTGGTGTCTGAAGCACCTGCGTGGTTCAGTCATTTAAGCTTCTGACTTCAGCTCAGGTCATGATTTCACAGCTTGTGAGTTCGAGCCCTGCACCAGGCTGTGTGCTGATGGCTCAGAGCCTGGAGCCTGCTTCAGATTCTGTGTGTGTGTCTCTCTCTGCCCCTCCCCTGCTCATGCTCGCTCTCTTAAGAATAAATAAGCATTAAAAAAATTAAAAAAAATAGTGGTGTCTGGTGAAAAAGAGAATGTGTATTGGGAAGCAAGTAACACAGGGTAGATGCAAGTTGGGGGCCTAACTTCCATTGCAGATGCCATGTAATTTCATGCCCATGGAAATCTCCTCTTTGATGTCTTTACTTAGATTCTATTTTCTAATTGGCAAGTATAAATTTTTTTAAGCACAATATTATGTGGTCATTTTAAGGGGGAAAATAAAGTTTTGTGCTGGGGTCCTGGGGTTCTAGCATTTCAGCTCTGGAGAGGATTGGCACTAGAAAGGTTATCACACCTTAGCTACATGAGCCTGTGATCAATAATTATGTGAAAAGATTTTTCTGAAGGTGGAGATTTTGTTCATAGATATTCATATATAATGAATGTTCTAAAAACAGTTAGGGATAGAGAGATGAAAATAACACTATCCCTACCCACCTTACCTTATGTTTTAGCTTTTAAACCATAGCAGGAGAATGTAGTTGTGAACTAAATGGATAAGAGAAAAAAATCACACTCACCTGAAGGAGCCAGACTGTCACTCCTGAGTCATTCAACACCTAACCCTAACTTCTCCCATTAACGCCCTAAGGTAAGAGAAGGGCAAGAGATGTTCTCCAAGTTTTCGAGGTGATTAGATTGTATTTGACTCATGTATTTAGGGCTAAGAAGAAGCTGGGTACCAGGTGTGCATTTATAATTCTCTATGGTCTAAATAGGAATCTACTAAATTGGTTTTGTGCATTTTTTCTTAGCTACAGAGAAAAAGTCTTGTTTCCCGTATTTTACTAAGGTTGTCACTGTATCCATATTTATACAGTTTTTGAAATTAATTGTAAATACTTGTCATTAGGAGAGGTAGAGATTCAGGTCTGGCCAACACTTGTGTTGCCAGACGGCCAGAAGATTCTTTGCAGTCTGTGGCTCTCCCCCCCCACCACCATTAATCTCAGGTGAGGACACCCCAGCATTAGGGCTGCAGCCTCAGCCCACAGTCTAGCCACACCAGCTGCAAGGACATCTGGGAATGCTGGCTCCGACTTCATCTCAGGAAAGCACAACATGTAGTGGGGGGAACTCCCAGACATGAAAAGTGGACAAAAGAAGTACACAGTCCCAAAGCTGGACAAATGTCCCTACATGAACTGCAGAGAATTTGGGAGCCAGTGTAACCATCTCATTAAGAACTGTAAAAGTGTGAGGGGCACCTGGGTGGCTCAGTTGGTTAAGCATCTGACACTTGATTTCAGCTCAGGTCATCATCTCACGGTCCATGAGATCGAGTCCCACATTGGGTTCTGTGCTGACAGCGTGGGGCCTGCTTGAGATTCTCTTTCTCTCTCTCTCTCAAAATAAAATAAGCTTTAAGAAAAACAAGATAATAATGGTGTGGGAAAATTTGACATAGAATTTCACACCTAAACAAATCATAGTTCCAGTTTTCCATTATTTTCACAATTTTTTCTTTAAATACATCACTTGTATTTGTTTGCAAAGCAAACATTTTAGTAGCAATACTTATGGTATAGCCCAAATGTTTTCCTGAAGAAGAACAAATAAACCAAACATCAATTTTTTTTAATTCAACAGATTGTCCTTTGTAGGAGAAACCAAGATTTTCTCAGACATCCAATGACTCAAAAGAAATGACCCATAAACAAACAGAATAATTGTTTAATGAGAAACATTATGTTTGAAAAGCCAATGACATAAACATGGGATGGGGCTAGCATTATGTCAGCAAACCAATGAAACCATTAATGGGAGAAAGTGTGTGCTAATAAGTCTAAGTAAAGTGTGCTAGTTTGGAAGGCTTCACAATGCCAAACTACAAAAGAAATATTTTAAAGGAAACGATAGAGGAACTAAAATATGGAATGTAACAGCCCAATGTAAATTAAGAGAGAACAGGAAATTGAAGGATAGTACTGTAAAATACAAGAGAACAAAGAATTAGCTTTTCATAAAAATTTGTCAAAGGTTACTATTCTTATTGCGTGGGTGAGAGAAATTGATGATAAGGATGTTTAGGAAATATTTAAAGATGCTCTATTACAGAATGTGATTGTTTTTCTTCTAAATTAGATGTGCATATCTCAATGACCTGGGGGATATATAATTTAAATAACCAAGCCTGAGCTGTACCCTAGACTATTTTAATGAGAATTTCAGATAAAAGAGACAAAGAGACACATGGATTGTCAAAAGAAAAGAAAAGAAAAAAAAAGCTCCTCAGATGATTCTGATGACTACCCCCTTACGTACAATGAGTCTAAAAACAGTCACTGTAATTTACGAGATAAAATATCAAGAGTCAAGGTCAGTCAGGCAAAAGGAAAGCATAAAAAAGTAGAACATACAAAATTGGTCTGGTAATATGTGAAATGTAATAGGAAGTAATAATAGAACATATATATTAATATATCATTGATTTTTTTTATATATCAGTTATATATACATATATAAAATATATTTGGGAATCCAATCTTCTGAGCTCATGTCTCCAAGGACTATGTATGATGCCTGAGCTCTCCTCAGGTGGTGAAATTTAGTATTGAAGAGCAAGCTGGCAGGCCTTCACCGCATAAAAATGTGCTCTGCTTCAGACCTACATGTGCCTGATCAGAGGCCGAGGGCCCTAGGCTGCTTCTCGGAGGAATGAAGCAGCTGGAAGGGCACACCTGGATGTCCCTCCTGGGTGCTCCCCAAATAAGTGGTGGTTTTCTCTCTTGATTTATTTCCACTTCATTTTTGTAGGTATCCATAATGTGTCTGCTCTTTTCAACAAGGCTGTGGGGTCCCTAAAGGCAGGGCTGTCCCTATGGCTTCTAGATCATCAGAGCCTGGTACCCAGTGGGCATTCATGGATATTATTAGGATGAAAAGGGGGAGCAGGGGCCTGGTGGGGCCATGGCCAAGATGCACAGCTCCACCTGACTGGTCATGGCCCACCTCTCTCTTTCCTTTAGATTCATCCAGGCTCCCAGAGGCAGCAGGCCTGATGCCACCTCGCACACACTCTGGCAGGTGACTTTGCCCTGAGTCCTCCCATCCTAGCACTTCTCACGGTGTGCCCTGGTGGGCAGCTCGCTGGAGAAAGCAAGGGCTCTGGGTTAAGCAAGAGAGCTCGGGGTTATAGTACTGAAGAACAAAGGGGTGTTCAGACTCTCTTAGTCTTGCTCTTCTCTCTACAAACTGGATATGCTGCTTAACTAAGGACCGCAGAGGAGAATTGGACCCCTAGAGCTGCTGGACCTGCCCCCTGTGGCCTGAGTCATGGTGCGTGTCCAGGTGTCTGACCCTGACTGTGTATGAGTGTGCACAGCTCTTGTGAGCACCTGCCTGCCCTCACCTACCTGACAAATTAGGACCTGAGGCCAGTGCAGCTGCGTGACCTGCCTCCCACAGTGAATGACAGGGCTTATTAGGGAGGCCAGATCCACACCTCATTCCCCAGCAGGTGCAACTGAGAGGAGAGAAGGCCGAGGCCACTGAAAGATGAATTGTGCAGCTAGGAGCATTTGGCTGGCTTCTACTGCATCCAGGCAATGGTTCTTACTGGCTCCTGGTCATCCTTTGTGCCATAGAGAAGGATTTGGTAAGCCACAATTATGGGCAGGACCTGAGTCTCCAAGATCAACAGGATAGGCAACACATCCACAAAGGCGGGGACTCCTGGAAACCCGAAATCCTGTAGACTGGTGGCTCTCAATGCTGGTCCCAGGACCAGCAGCATCAGCTTCACCTGGGAACTTCTTAAAATGCAAATCCTCAGGCCCTACCCAAGCACTTCTGAATCAGAACTCCAATGGGACTGTCAATCTATGTTTGTTTGTTTGTTTAAGTTTTTTAACGTTTATTTATTTTTGAGAGAGGCAGAGACAGAATGCGGGTGGGTTAGGGGCAGAGAAAGAGGGAGACACAGAATCTGAAGCAGGCTCCAGGCTCCGAGCTGTCAGCACAGAGCCTGAGGCGGGGCTCGAACCCACAAACCGTGAGATCATGACCTGAGCTGAAGTCAGATGCTCAACCGACTGAGCCACCCAGGCACCCCTGTCAATCTATGTTTTAATGAGCCCCACAGGAGATTCTGATGTGTGCTAGATTTGAAGACCATGGCCCTAGAGCATCCTCTTACTCACTGTGGCCATCAGCTCTTCCAATTCCACCTCCCCAAGTCCTCCAGCCTGTTTTTGAAATTGCTCTCATGAAGCTTGCCTTGAGTTTACAAGTAGGGAGCCCCAAGGAGTAGTGCTTGTCCTGTACTGACTTCTATCACTCTGAGCACTTCTCCTTACCAGGGATACAAGTCCTTTTCTTGCAAATGGAAGACCCACAAAGTAGAGATGGTTTTGTCCTTTGTGCACAGCATCTTTATGCTGCCATAGAGACTGAGCTGGTGGCCACACAACCTGATGCACTTTGTCTGGGTGTCCCTGCCTGACCATAGCATGTTCATGGTAAACTTTGAACACTGTCATCCCACTGACAAGAACTGGCCCATAAATCATCCAGTGAAGCCATGCTCAACCTTAGCTGTTTCCGTGAAGTTGAACAGCCTGACCTCAATAAGCTGACATGAATAAGGACCTCACTTACTGTTGTCCATTCTCCTAGGTCTTCCCCTGTGAGCTAGGGATGCCCTGCCTCATGCCTGGCCCACTGCCCAGAAGGCCTGCCCAGGGATGGATACCTGCTCCTCTTCCTGTAGGAGAACTGAGAATTTTAGAAGTAGACTTTGGAAAACCTTTATCTGGGCTATGGTAGGCTTTCATGGGTCCAGAAATGTGTGAAATTTTAACAACTGTATATGAGGGTGAACAAGTGAATTTTTCTGGACATGCATAAAATTCTTCAAGGGATCTATTGCCCCCAGTAGGCTAAGAACCACTTTCTGTAAGAGCCCCTCAGCAATCTCTGGAAGGTTCCTAAATATAAATGGGGAATCTTAATCCATAATTAAGTATTAAAGGGAGAGAAAAATGGGCAAAGAGCCTAAAATGGCAATTTATTGACTAAAAAAATACATGACTTGTAAACATGAATAGAATATACATTCCGAAGTACACAAAGCCCAAGTGTATGGCTCAATAATTACAAAGTCAACAACCCAGAAACTAGCACCAGATGAAGAAACAGAACACTACTAGGCACTCCAGAGCTGTCTGCAAGACCCCTCCCACTCATATATTCCCCTCCTCTACAAAAGGAACAATTATCCTGACTTCCATTGCCATATGTCAATTCTGCCTAGTTTCAGACTATATAAATAGGAACATATATGTTCTCCTTTGTGTCTGGCTTCTTTTGCTAAATATCATCTATATTGTTGCTCATGGTAGTTTATTTTCATTGTTACATATTATTCCATTGTATCAATATACTATAGTGTATTCATGCTTTTGCTGATGGACTTTTGGCTTTTTCCCAGTTTGGACAATGCTGTGAACACTCTTGTACATGTCTTTTTAAAAAAAAATTAAATTTATTTATTTATCTTAGAGAGACAGCAGAGAAGGGGCAGAGAGAGAGGGGGAGAGAGAATCCCAAGCAGGCTCCACACAGTCAGTGCAGAGCCCTACTTGGGGCTCAGTCTCATGAACCAAGAGATCCTGACCTGAGGCAAAATCAAAAGTCGGACGTTTAACTGACTGAGCCACTCAAGTGCCCTGCGGTTGCATTTTGAAGGTAGAGTTAATAGGAATTTCCTGATAGGTTGGATATGGAGGCTAGAAAAAGAGAGGAGACAAGGATGTGTCTGAAGTGTTGGGCCTAATCAACTTCATGGCTAGAACAGTCATCAACTGAGATAAAAAACTGGACGGCCAGTTTGAGAGAGATCATGGGTTTTCTTTGGGCATGTTACATTTGAAATGTCTATTATACATCCAAATAGATATGTGAGGGAGGCAGCTGGGGTTCAAGAAAGAGGTCTGAGTCATTGATATAAATATGGGAGTTGTTGGCAAATTATGGTGTATTTTAAAGGTCTAATTAGGAAAGAGAAACTACACTGTGATTTGAACAGGGAAGTTTACATTAAAACTTACTAGCTACAACAGGGGATTGGAGCAATGGGGTATGGGCTAGTAAGAAGAAAACTCTAAAGAATATTAAGAATAGCAGATTTGAGGAGTAGCTACTACCCTAGGACAGAGATAGAGGGCCCAGGAACAATCCCACTCCTCACCCCCAACCTCCATCTGTGGAGAGCTAGACCTCATTGAAGGGGTATGGCCATGGCCCCACTGGTATCAGGGTGGTCCCTATGATGCTGCACCACTGGAACTTGGAAATCTCTCTCCGGGTGCTACGGAAAAGGTAAGTGTCTCAGGGGAGTCACTCCATGACAAAGATGCCAAGAGGTGGAGGAACGTGGAGAAAGAGTGGGGCACTGCTGGCCACCACATACTGGAGGAGCTGGCCCTGGAGAAATGACCCATCTACAGAATCCTGACCAAGGAGCAGAGCAGGACCGGAAAGCTAGCTCCTACAAGGTCTCTCCACTGCCCTCTACTGACAAAATTTAGCATATATGCCAGCGTCAAAGGAAAAATGTTTGCGAAGTAGGCAATGAAGAATGAATTTGTAGCCGAGATACATTAACTGATACAGGTGACATATAAAATCACACCACAGAATGAGATCACCTAGGAAATAAGTATAGACACAAAAGAAGACCAAAGGCTGAGCCCTGTGGGTTGTCTTTAACTTAAGCATGTCAGGTAGGAGTGGAAGAATCTTCAGCAAAGGCTACTGAGAAGGAGCAGCCAAGATTGTTGGTGGTGTGCTGGGCGCAGAGAATCTAATAGAGAATAGGAGGAGAGAAACTGGAGAACATATTGACAATTCTTTTGTGAAATTTTGCTACAAAGGGGCACGGAGAAAAGGTGTGGTGTCTGTTACAGAAAATGGAACCGAGAGGAGTTTGTTTTGGAAGAGGAGAGAAATAGCTGCATATTTTATGATGATGGGAATGGTCCAGTAAAAACTGATGATGTTTGTCACTTTCCCGAGTCTGTTGGTGCTGGCAAAACCCGGGAATCACAGCACTAAAGAAGTCCGAGAGGGGCTCCTGGGTGGCTCAATCGGTTGGGCGTGGACTTCGGCTCAGGTTGTGATCTCACGGCTTATGAGGTCTAGTCTAGCATCGGCTCTGTGCTGACAGCTCAGAGCCTGGAGCCTGCTAGGATTGGGTGTTCCTCTCTCGCTCTGCCCCTCCCCCGCTTGTACTCTGTCTCTCTCAAGAATAAATAAAACATTAAAAAAAAAAAAAGTCCGAGAAATGGTCAGCCCTTATCTTTAAAAAAAAATTTTTTTTTAATGTTTTTATTTATTTTTGCGACACAGAGAGACAGAGCATGAGGAGGGGAGGGGCAGAGAGAGACGAGACACCAGAATCTGAAGCAGGATCCAGGATCTAAGCTGTCAGCACAGAGCCCAAAGCAGGGCTTGAACTTACGGACTGTGAGATCATAACCTGAGCTGAAGTCGGACGCTTAACCGACTGAGCCACCCAGGCGCCTCCAGCTCTTGTCATCTTTAAGGACGGGCAGGCAAATATGTCAGAGAGACTCCCAACCGTGGGATATTTCATTAGGCCACGGAGGGACGCGATGCCATTGGCATTTAGAGGGGACGGGTGCCGTGACTCCGGTTGACCAGGACTAAATATATTACTTCGTCTTTCATCCTGCACCAACGAACGAACTCCAGGCCGCACTGTCAGCACAGCCTCCGGGGATCCCGGGCGAGCGGGATGCACGGGACTCTAAATCCCAGTATTTGCAATGCGGTGGCTGTCCCAGCCAGACAGGAAGCGCGGCGGCGCGGGCGTGGCTTCAGGTTGGAACGCAGCGCGCAGTCGTCTCCTGCGCCCCTCCTCAGCCAATCAGGAGCCTTCCTTCAGGCTTTTCCCAGACTCGCCCTTGCGTCGGTCTCTTTCTTTTGCCTCTCTGTTTCCTGCCGGCGTGTTTAGTCCGCGCGTAGGGCGCATTTCCGTTTCCGGCGCTGTCCATGCGGACTTGAGAAGAAGCAGTTGTGAACCCGGTAACGGCCGCGGGTTAGGGGAGGCGGCGGTGGTGGGGTCCCGGGACCTGGGGTTCTAAGAGCTTTGCTAGTCGCACTTGGCGAGGTCCTTCAGGACAGTCTTTGCCCCCAAAGAGCGCCTCAGGCGCTCAGGTGGAGAGTCACACGTCGTACCTGCCAGAGACTTGCTGTGAGGTCGTTGGGAATGGCTGAATGAATTCGTGCGGAGAGTCGGCACAGGGTGGGGAGGTGACAGGGAGAAGTGAGAAGTTTTTTCTTGGCGGGGTAATCCTAGCAGGTGGCTCAGAGCTGAGCTACATCTGTTGATTCCCAGTTGTGCTTTTCCCATCCCTCTCCGCCTCCCCCCACCCCGTCCTGAAAGTGCGAAAAGTGTCAGTACAAGTTCCGGACCAAAACAAAGTAGAGAAGAAAAATAATGCCCCGAAATCACATAGCTGTTTAGTTTCAAAGCGTTCTCTGAGCTTGGCTCCCCTCACTCCTGGGTAGTGTTTCTTGACGTTATGCTGGTATATACGTGGACTTTCTGTTTGCGCTGGTGCGTGCCTGTGGGAAATCTCTGATCGCCTAAGTGCAGCCTTCTGACTTCGCCCTTACTGCGTGGCATGGAAGATAGTGGTTTGGATTTCCTTTGCTAGTCAGGTAACAGCTGTAGTCCCCTCCTGGCAAAATGCCTCGTACGTCATAGGCAGACACAAGTATTTATTGAGCTGAAATTAACTCAGTGCCTTAACTGAGTGAAGAGACTTCGTTTTGTTTTAAATAACCAAGCGCTCAGATTGTATACAGCCTGGTTTCCTTAAAAACCTCACTAAATCTGGTGGTTCTCAATTAATGGGCTATGAATTCCCGGGATGCTCAGAAATCTTTGTAAGGGTTTCTGCAAATCCGTGTGGTCTCCAGGCATCCTCCACAACCAGCCATAACTTACACATGTAGATGTTACTGTTTTTGTTTAAATGCATATACGTGATTATAATTTAAAAATTTTACAGTATCAACAGGTACTAGAAAGTAACACTGCTATCATGTTGGAGGTTCATTAAAATGCTTTAAGTTTTAAAAAGAAAATGTCTTCAAAATACTTTAAGTTTGGAAACCACTTCATTAGTCCAATTAAGTGCTGAGCTGTCCAGTATGGTAACTACTATTCACATATGGCTATTTAAATTTAGAATGGAATTAACTAAAATTATATACAATTTCAATGTTTTAGTTTCACTGGATACATTTTAAATTCTCAAAGCCACATATGGTTAGTGGCCACTGTGAAAGTATAGATATAATGGAGTATTTGCATCATTGAAGAAATGGGCAGTGCTGATATAGACACTTAAGATGAATAAAAAGTAATTTAAGCAGAAGTAACTAACAGATCTAATTCTAGCATAACAGAGAAATGAAATTAGGGATAGTATTAAGCAGTTTCTATCCTTGTGTGAACACATATCTCTTCCTAAAGAAATAAATGAAATTCACTCTTTTTCCTTGGGTGTTGTCTGGATTGTAAAATGCTTCCCCCATCCCTGTCTCATCAATGTAGGTTAGAGTTACTTGTGAATTGGTAAAAAGCCACTATGGAGACTAAGGACCAGAAGAAACACAGAAAGAAAAACAGTGGGCCCAAAGCTGAGAAGAAGAAGAAACGGCATCTGCAGGATCTCCAAATTGGAGATGAGGAAGATGCCCGGAAGAGAAACCCCAAAGCCTTTGCAGTACAGTCTGCTGTGCGGATGGCTCGATCCTTTCACAGGTATGTTTAGCTGGGGTCTAGCTGTTTTTCCATTTATCCTTTTTATTCTTATTTATTTTTAAGGTTTTATTTATTTATATTGAGAGAGACAGAGACAGCACAAGTGAGGGAGGGGCAGAGAGAGAGAGAGAATCCCAAGTTGGCCCCACACTGCCAGGGCAGAGCCTGATGTGGGGCTCGAACCCACAAAGCTGTGAGATCATGACTTGAGCCGAAACCGAGTCGGACACTTAACCGACTGAGCCACCAAGGCGCCTCCCCAGATGATGCTTGGATTCCTGAGTCTGTAACAACTTTGAAGGACATGAAGATACATGTGATATTCCTTTTACTAAAATGGGAACATGTAGTCTTCCCTGTGGAAGCCACTTTGCCTCCAGTATCAACCTGTTGATTGGCTTTTTTTTCGCCAAGAGAAAAGCTTCTGAGTTTTTCTTTATAGAATTTGTTTGTTCTGTAGTAATAGGTGTGCTTGTGTTTTTTTCTGAATTTGTTTCATATAACTCATAGTAATAAGTAGCTTTATTTAATGAGTCCTTATTATATGTGAGGCAGTGTACTTTAAACATTGCTGAATTAAATTCTCCTTATAGGAGAGCCAAATTTAACTTGAAAGCCTCTGCTGCTATTCATTGTGATCTTCTGCCTGCATGTTTACCTTTTTTTTTTTAAACTATTACAGTCATCTAATAAAACAATTAGATTTAAGTTGTGTGTAGTTTTCAGTACTTTGTATTGTCAAAGTCAGTTTGTTATGTATTTACTGAAGGGGTCATTTGGATTGGGCCTAGAAGTTAACCAATTAGTTGTATCCATGTTGTCTGTTCTGCTGTCTTTTTAAAAATCTTTATTTATAAGGATGATGTCCTTCATATTTTGAAAGTGGATTTACTTTTTTTTTTTCTTGTTACAAATAGGACTCAGGATTTGAAGACCAAAAAGCATCATATTCCGGTGGTTGATCGAACTCCATTAGAGCCCCCACCAATAGTGGTAGTGGTGATGGGGCCTCCAAAAGTTGGAAAGAGCACTTTGATCCAGTGCCTAATTCGGAACTTCACTAGGCAGAAACTGACAGAGATCAGAGGCCCTGTTACGATCGTGTCAGGTAGGAGCATGCTACCCCAGGCTGATATGGCATATGTTGTCTGAGGGACAGGCTTGGCTTTGTTGAACATTTCTAAATGTTAAAGTAATAATGTCACTTCATATTACCTCTCTTGTGCTGAGTTGGCTGTAGCTTCAGAAAAGGATAGATTCCCAAAAATAATAATGATGTAGATGTATACCCTATTCTCACTGCTACAAGGATTTGCTATCTATGAAAGGTTTGGCAGGCCTGGGCACCCTGGGTTGGTCCTGGTGACCACCTTCTTTTAACAGGGAGTGAGTATCTCTAGTATGTCAGGCATACCTGTTCGCCCTCATGAAGCCACATTGTTATGGAAGTGAGGGAGTTTTCCTCTCTTTTTCTGTGAGAATCTGCCTGCTCTGGGAGATGGTGACATTTCTGTTTGAGGGAAAGTGAAACAAATTCCCAAAATGTCAATGGAAGAATCTAAGATTTCTTTGTTGGTGGTGGTGTTAGTGTTTTAAAGATTTTATTTTTGAGTAATCTCTTTACCCAACATGGGGCTCAAACTCACAACCCTGAGATCAAGAGTCGCACACTCCACCTACTGAGCCAGCTAGGTGCTTCTGAAATTCTTACTGTAGCAGTAATGTAGTTGGATTGAGACTTTTCTTTATCTTAAAGGCATTTCTATCATTTTAACTGATTTTCTTTCTTTCTGTTTTTTTTGTTTGTTTTGTTTTGTTTTTGTTTTTGTTTTTTAAGTAAACTCTACCCCCATTGTGGGGCTTGAACTCATGACTCTGAGATCAAGAGTTGCGTGCTCTGGCTAAATCAGCCAGGTGCCCCATTTTTTTTTTTTTTTTTTAATTTTTTTTCTTTTTGAGAGAGAAAGAGGGCACAAGTGAGTGAGGTGCAGAGAGAGAGAGAGAGAGAGAGGCAGGGGAGAGAATCCCACAAGGGATAGTGAGAGAGAGGAGCAGGGCTCACCCAGAGTGGGGCTCATGTTCACTAGAAGTGGGGTTCGAGCTCACCTGAAGCAAGGCTCAAGCTCACCTGAAGCTGGGCTTGTGCTCATCCGATGTGGGGCTCGTGCTCACCTACAGCAGGGCTTGAACTCACAAACTGTGAGGTCATGACCTGAGCTGAAATCAGATGCTTCATAATTGAGCCACCCAGACACCCTAATTTTTTTTTTAAGTAATCTCTAACTCCAACTTGGGGCTCAAACTCCTGACTCCGAGATCAAGAGTAGCAGACTGATTTCTTTTAATTTAGAAATAATGATTGTTCCATGAAGATTCTGTTACATTAGGTTTGAAGATGTTTTTAGCTATAGTGAGAACATGGGAAACTTTGATAAAGAACGAAATGTTGGCCTGCTGCTGAACAGCAGGATCACGGTCAGCATGAAGCTTTCTTGTCTGTCCATTCCAGTCAGAATTTTCCCTATTTGAGCACTTTATTCTTGTACATAGACTTTTGGTATTATTTATAATTAAAGAATATAGATAGCAAGAAAATGAAGGTGGCATTTATTAGTTTTCTCTCATAAAATTGAACTTGTGGCATACTTTCTGTAAGTGTGTATGGTACTTTACTGGATACAATTTAAAATAGTAATTAGCGTTAATAGCTACATTTTTCCAAGATTTTTTTAGAAGGAAACTTTTTGTCTTTTATAGGTAAAAAGCGCAGACTTACCATCATTGAATGTGGGTGTGACATTAATATGATGATTGATCTGGCTAAAGTGGCAGATTTGGTAAGTCAGTAGGGACAGTCTGAATTTCTGAGGAGGACTTAACAACAGTGTGGTAGATTATTTTATATCTTATGTTGAAGGAAAGAAAGGCTTACGATTATTAAAGGAATGATGAGTCTAATCAGGGATACCATAGATGTGTTTGAATTGATGATGATGATATTGTTATAATAAAAATGGAATATGCACATTGAAATGTATTCTCAAATCTAAAAGCAAATTACAGAGAAAACATTTAATGATCATTGCTAATTAAGATATACAGATAGACATACTGACATACAAATATATAATAGTAAATACTATTTCTTGGACTCTTATGAGGCACTGTGCTAACACCTTTCTGGAAATTTAGTTCATCTAATCCCCCAGTATGCCCTGGAGGTAAGTAGGTATTTTCTCTAGTTTACATAGGATGAAATGGAGGTCCTAGAAGTTAAGTAGTTTGTCTGAGGATGGGGACTCTGCTCTTGATGGTGCCAGAACCTTTGTTCTTTTCTCTTTTTAGTTTTTTTTTTTTAATTTATGTATTTATTTTGAGAAAGAGAGAGAGAGAGCACGCACGCACAAGTGAGTTGGGAGTGGGGCAGAGAGAGAGGGAGAGAGAGAATCCTAAGCAGGCTCTGCACTGTCAGCACAGAGCCCGACACAGGGCTTGCAACCACAAACCATGAGATCATGACCTGAGCTGAAATGAAGAATCAGATGCTTAATTGACTGAGCCACCCAGGTGCCCCCATAACCTCCATTCTTAATGATTATGACAATATAAGTACATGAGTTGCCTTGGAGAAGTTGTCAGAATTTATGATAAAAAAATCTAGACAGAATGCAGCATATGGAAATTGTGTAGCTTTGATTGCATTTAATGGTAATCTTCATTAAGTTCTTTTTTCTTTGAAGTGTATTTGTTTATTTTGAGAGAGAGAGAGCAAGCATGATCAGGGGAGGGGCAAAGAGAGATGGAGAGAGAGAATCCTAAGCAGGCTCAGAGCTGTAAGCACAGAGCCTGGTGCAGGGCTTAAACCTATGAACCGTGAGATCATGACCTGAGCTGAAATCAAGAGTCAGACACTTAATTGACTCAGCTACCCAGGTGCCCCCAGAACTTACGTTCTTAATGATTGTGACAAAATAAGTACATGAGTTGCCTTTGAGAAGTTGTCAGAATTTATAATAAAAAATCTAGATAGTATGCAGCATATGGAAATTGTGTAGCTTTGATTACATTTAGTGGTAATGTTCATTAACTTTTTTTTTAAGATTACTTATTTATTTTGAGAGAGAGAGGGCAAGCATGAGCAGGGGAAGGGCAGAGAGAGAGAGAGAGAGAGAGAGAGAGAGAGAGAGAGAGAGAGAGAATGAATCCCAAGCAGGCTCCGAGCTGTCAGTGCAGAGCCCGATGCAGGGCTTGAACCCACAAACCGTGAAATCATGACTTGAGCTGAAATCCAGAGTTGGACGCTCAACCAAGTGTTCCTAGTTACATTTTAAATTAACAAAAATAAATCCAATTTAAAAAAACGTAAGGCCGTATTGATTAGGAAGATTGGAGTAATAGAGGCCTCTTTTTGTTTGTTTTTGGTTCAACAATTTCTGGAAAGCTGCTTGGTGACCAAGAGCTACAGATTTTATCCTGTGGCCTAGGAAGTCTTCTAAAATAGAAAATAAAAAGTAATTTAATGTGAATGTTATAGCTGTGCCATTATAATATCAGAAAACTAAATACCATTCAAATTTTGAATGCTACTATTAATATAATGCTACTATTAATAAAAATAAGTGTTATTGTCGGTAAAAAATAGTATAAACATATTAAATCTTGTGTTTTTGAAATGATTAAAGTAGATTCGCGTATAAGTCATTGTTTTTTGTTTGGTTTTTTTTTCCCATTGGTTTGTTTTTTGTGTAAAATATACCAAATCCCTAAGTACAAAAAGCATACACATATTAAGAAAGATATTTTTCATATACATCTTTTTTTAAGATTTAGGAACCCATGTATTTGGTAAATATTCAAACTATACTACAGGGTACAATGCGTGTTTTTCCTGCTCTGACCCCTGGTCTCTCAGTTTCCCTCAAAGCAGTATTCTTCTAGATATGTATGGAAATATACATGCAACCCTTTTAAAGCACACACTGTTTATTATATACACTGTTCTGTACTTTGCTTTTTTTCATTTAATGTGTCTTAAAGGTATGTAAGTACTATAGCTCAACTTCATTCTTTTTAAGTATTTCGCTGTATGTACCATAATTTATTTAACTTATGTTGATCGCTCTGCTCTGGGTTGTCTGTCATAAAGCCTCCTAAGTCCCAGCAAAGACACATACAGTACATGGATTTATGTATATGTGCACGTGTGTGCATTGAAGGAATAATACAGGCTTCATTTATATTTAGTTGACAAGATTGTCCGCTAAAGGACTGTTTACTACCTATTCTTGTGATTCGACAACAAACCACTTGCCCCTTGGCACGCTATGGTGTCAGATGGGGTGTGGTGATACTCTACTGCAAGCTCACTCACCTTCAGCCTGGTCCAGTGGCGAGGAAGAACTGCGCCAGCTTGGCCTGCGGTCTGCAGTGGCGGCTGCATTTTCTCGTAGTGCTTGGTGGCCCACCTTCATGTATTTTGTGCTTTAGGATTATGACTGTTCCTTAATTTAACCAAAGATAAGTTTTTCTGGTTTTGTGTGTGTGGTTTTTTGAATTAGCTACAAAAAGGTGAGAACAGAGATGTCTTTAATATGTTGTTAAAACTGGAAGTTTCTTACTTCTAGAAGAATCAGCTCTGAAGTTATTTTGCATGTTTGAAGAGTCAAAATTTTATTATTATTTTTTTAATGTATATTTGTTTTTAAGAGAGAGAGAGCCAGCAGGGGAGGGGCAGAGAGTAAGGGAGACAGAGAATCCCAAGCAGGCTCCACACTGCCAGTACAGAGCCCAACATGGGG
Organism: Felis catus; assembly: GCF_018350175.1. Taxonomy (NCBI): domain Eukaryota; kingdom Metazoa; phylum Chordata; class Mammalia; order Carnivora; family Felidae; genus Felis; species Felis catus. The sequence continues at coordinate 50,053,568 of NC_058378.1, read as the reverse complement.
CTCGAACTCACAAACTGTAAGATCGTGACCTGAGCCAAAATCAAGAGTCAGGTACTTAACTGACTGAGCCACCCAGGTGCCCCAGAAGAGTCAAAATTTTAAAGATTGTCTTATATGCTTCTATTTTCTTAGCATTCATAGTTTTACTATTTTTGGATTAATTCTAAACTGGAAGCTTTTTTTAGTGTCTGAGCAATTGCATGTTACAAATTAACATAGAAGAGTTTTCCTACTGTATATCTCCCAGCAACTTTTTTTTTCCTCTGTTAGAAGACTGAAACGAAAATGTTTGATTTTCTTATATTTTTGCTATTTTTCATTGATTACCACTTTGTCCCATTTTCTGGATGTCAGAGATCTGTTATTTGGTTTTCCTGTTAGAGACCTGTTATTTGGCTTAAAAATACCTTACACAAAACTTTGTTTCTTGAAGTGAGGACTTTTCCAGGTGAGGGGCAAGTTAGACCTAGCTTTTTCTGAGTTATTTCTAATATATCCAAATTCTTGAAGTGGAAATTTATATTGTGGTGGTTATTGCCTCATGGTTGCCTTTTGGGGAATGTCAGAGGGTAGTATTTTCTCTGTCATAATGATCCCTAAGTAATGCTTTGATTTAGTCTAGAATAGGAGTTGGCAAACTTTTTCTGTAAAGGGCCAGTTGGTAAATATCTTAAGCTTTGCGGGTCATACTTTCTCTTACAACTACTTACTTTGTAGTTGGAGTGCAGGCACAGGGGTAGACAATACATAAATACATTAATGTGGCTGTGTTCCAATAAAACTTTAGTTATAAAATAGGTCATGGCTCAGATTTTGTCCACGGACCATAGTTTGCTTATGGTCTATTTTGGGTAGTTTCCTTGAGTAATTGTGTTTTCTGTTTTTAGGTTCTGATGCTTATAGATGCCAGCTTTGGTTTTGAAATGGAAACATTTGAGTTTCTAAACATCTGTCAAGTACATGGCTTTCCTAAAATTATGGGCGTTCTCACTCACTTAGATTCCTTTAAGTATAATAAACAACTGAAGAAGACAAAGAAGCGATTAAAACACCGGTTCTGGACAGAAGTTTACCCGGTAGGAAGAGAATTAGTTTTTGAATACTAACACTATAATCTTAAAAAAAAAAAAATAGGAGGAGTAGGAGAGCTTAACAAACATCCCTTCAGGATTCACCTTTGGAATTTCCTTTATATATCTGTTCTTATATATCAATTTTCTCAAAATAGTCTGTATTTCAGATCTTGTGGTATATCTCCTTTACTCTGTAGCCCCCCAGCACCAGGCAGTATCTGGTTCTAAGTATTTTACATTTGTGATTGTTTAAAAGAGTTTGTCAGAAGTTTCTCCTAATTATAGGACCAGCAACTACAGTGCATACATATCGCCACTCCACCCTCCCCTGCATACTGCTGTGGCTCAGTGTCATAGAATTTTTCATGTGTCTAGGAGCCTCACTGCCCTCTCCATGCAATACTCCAGACACCACTACTTGGCTGGAGAGCAGTCTTGAAGCTAAATGTATTTGCAGTTCTGACTGTACTAAGCCTTAACAAGATGAGTCCTGAAAGAGGCAGAGAAGTTCAGGAAACATTGAGAAGTGGCATGCCAGAAGTCTCCCATAGGATTGCGTTTTATTTACACATCTTTATTTTGATGTAGTATTGACAATAATTTAATTGAAATTTAATTTTTTGCTTTTTTAATGTTTAGGGTGCTAAGCTGTTCTACCTTTCTGGAATGGTACATGGAGAATATCAAAACCAAGAAATTCACAATCTGGGCCGTTTTATTACAGTTATGAAGTTTAGGCCTCTTACGTGGCAGACCTCTCATCCCTATATCTTGGCAGACAGGTAAAAACTGCATGTGAAGTTTTTCTTCCTGGCCCATATATTTCAAAGCTACAAAGGTTAGAAAAAGAGCAGTAATAGAGCTTACTTTGTGCTTATTTTTTAATAGTAAGGGGGCATTGTAGTTGGTGGAAGAGATCTACTTCTTTGTATCATTACCTAAAAGGTGCTGTGGCTTCAGGAGTAAAGTATGAAACAGAAAAATGTGAGGATTTTGGAGCATTTAAGGCTATAAGATGTGGTCCTATCCTGCTTTTTGAACCTTAATTTTCAGGGATAACTGTCTTTGAATCATTGTGCTCCAGTCACCCAGATGTGTCCTGTGCTTTCTTTCCTTTATGCCTTTTTTCAAATTGTCTTCTCAGCCTGGAATCCCTTTTCTCTACTTGCCAGAATTCAAGGCACACCAAAAAACTCAGGTTAAAGCTTAATCTTCTTCCATGAAGGGGTTTTCTGGATATGTTCTAATCTCTTCTTGACCCCTGTTGCACATAATTTCCCATTTCTGGTGTCTTATTCACAGAACGTATATCTCATAAAGCCTAAGAGCGATACAATCATTTGTTTGCTTCTTTTCCTCTGGTAGATGGCGAACTATGCTTCATTTTTTCTGTATTTTCTATAATTTTCTAAACAATATGTTTAGTGAACTAGTGAATTTGATCCATCTTTGACATGTGAAGGGAGGTACAAGAACTTTGACATTTATTTCTGCTATATGATTGGTTTTTATTTTTCTAGGATGGAAGATTTGACAAACCCAGAAGATATTCGAAAAAATATCAAGTGTGACCGAAAAGTATCTCTTTATGGTTATTTAAGAGGAGCACACTTGAAAAGTAAAAGCCAAATTCACATGCCAGGTATCGTTTTGTTATAAAATATACCTTATTTGTAGAACCATTAGGATGGCTTGCTTCATTTCTCAGGAAAGCTGAAAAATGGCCAAGCAAGATAGAGCTACATTGCTAGAAGTTTCGAGACTAACCCGACTCTGCCTCAGCTCACAAAGGTGTTGAGTTGACCAAATCCCTCTGCTCTGATGGTGTCAGCTAGCTAGAGAGGCACAGGACCAGTGTCAGATGATACCCTTGTGGTTGAAGCCTTCCACCTGTGGGCCATTTTTGCCAACAGTTGATACGCCTGTAGCTGAAGCCGTCTTTCTGTGTCTGTCTTCCAGGTGTAGGAGATTTTGCTGTGAGTGACGTCAGTTTCCTCCCAGACCCCTGTGCGCTTCCTGAACAACAAAAGAAGCGCTGTTTAAATGAGAAAGAGAAGTTGGTTTATGCGCCGCTATCTGGAGTTGGTGGTGTGCTGTATGACAAAGATGCGGTCTATGTTGATCTTGGCGGCAGCCATGGCTTCCAGGAATCGGTGAGAGGAAAGTCACAGGAAGTGATGTAGTCAGCTTTTACATACTGAAGCTTTTTTATCTCTATTTGTAATTATGGTAAAAACCACAATGCGTATTGTAAATATACAGATGATGTAGTTTTACCAAGGAGAAACTAAAAGTCATGTCCTCCACTCTGTTGCCAGTACACACAGGGGATCCTAGGTCTTCTAGTGTGAACATTGCATGCGGTTTGTACTTGTACTTCCCATCTCTCTGTATACAAGCATACCTCATTTTATTGTGCTTTGCTTTATTGCATTTTGCCAAAAATTTGCCTTTTTTACAAATTGAAGGTTTGTGGCAACCCTGTTTCGAACAAGTCTGTTGGTGCCATTTTTTCCAACAGCATTTGCTCACTTTGTGTCTCTGTGTCACATTATGGCAATTCTAACGATTGTTTTCATTATTATGTTTGTTACAGTGATCTGTGATAAGTGATTATCGCTTACTGAAAGCTCAAATAATGATTAGCGGTTTTTAGCAATAAAGTATTTTTAATTAAAGTATGCACATTGCTTTTTTAGACAATACTATTGCACACTTAATAGACTACAGTATAGTATAAACATTAACTCTTATATGCACTGGAAAACCAAAAAATTCATTTGACTCATTTTATTGTGGTAGTTTAGAACTGTACCCACAGTATCTCTGGAGTATGCCTGCACAATATCAGTATGTTTTTTAGCTCTCTTTGGTTTTTCTCTTTTTTAATTTTTCTCTCTAAACATATATTTATTTATCTAGATTATATTATGTATATTTAGATTATTACATATTACATGTCAATACCATGTATTTGTGTACATATATGGTCTTTGTGTGTAGGGGTGTCTGTGAGACAGAGAGAAGTAATATTATATGGGCTTCAACTTTTAAAAAAATTTTTTTTTTTCAACGTTTATTTATTTTTGCGACAGAGAGAGACAGAGCATGAACGGGGGAGGGGCAGAGAGAGAGGGAGACACAGAATCGGAAACAGGCTCCAGGCTCTGAGCCATCAGCCCAGAGCCCGATGCGGGGCTCGAACTCACGGACCGCGAGATCGTGACCTGGCTGAAGTCGGACGCTTAACCGACTGTGCCACCCAGGCGCCCCTATGGGCTTCAACTTTAAATGCTTTTGCAACTTTAGGGGGGCACCAAAGAATATGTGATTCCGTTGTTCCCTGTTAGTATTTGTAGAGCTGCTTTGGTCTTTTTTTTAGAGCTGTGTGATATTTTGCTGTATGGATAAACCTTGTTCATTGAACCAACCCTTGGCAGTCTGTGGCGGGGGGTGGGGGGTCACCCCTAGATTCCCCTGGTTTGAACATTGCCTCACTTAGTACCCTCGATTATGCAGTTTTGCTTATTGGGAGGGATCTTTTTATGCAGTAAATTCCTTGAGATGAAAATTTTGGATCAAAAGACAGAATATTTTTTAATGGACTCCAGATTTTCATTTCTTTATTCTGCAGAGGGGTTTTATTGGGCCAGAATAAATATTTTCTGTAGCATTGGCACTTACGGTTTGTGTAGCTAAGTATTTAGGTTATCAAGTTGTATACTCCATGAACTGGGAAAGGTTTAATGAAGACAGAGGTCAATTTTAGACTTGGTTATAAGAATTTTCTTTATTTTTTATCTTTTTATTTATTTATTTTTGAGGCAGTAAGAAATGATTTTAGGAACTATGTTTAGGATAATTTTGAGAAACTGATTGAAACCAGTGTGTCTCTCTTCAGAATCCTTGTGTATTCCTCACTTTCCCTTTCTTGGTGGCCTTGGCAGGACGAGGTGAGGCCCACCCATGAACTGGTACAGAGCCTCATTTCCACCCATTCCACTATTGATGCCAAGATGGCTTCAAGTAGAGTGACACTTTTTTCTGATTCTAAACCACTGGGATCTGAGGATATAGATAATCAAGGGTAAGTTTACCATTTTCCTGTTTTTCATAAAAAATATGTTACCTATAATTATAAGATTATATCACCCATAATTCTGCCATCAATATACATTTTGGTGGGATGCATTCCAAGCTGGTTTTGTTTTGTTTGCTCTGCTTTATATGTACATATGTTTCTGAGGGCTTTTCAGTTATGTGATGTTACGTGGAGGTATTCTTGAAATATACAAGATTCAGTTTTTAGCAGACCCAGAATACTCCTCAGATGTCACAAAATGTTTTCTGTAGGTTGCTTTTGGTTTCTTAGGAGACTTGAGGCCACTTGGCTTTCTCTTAGTGGCCAAATACTAGTACAGGCAGAGTAAGGAAGCTCGTTCAGGTGGCTGTTGAGAAGCTACATATCTTGTCTCTAAAAGTTTTCTTTAAATTGTTTTATATTATCTTCTGGGTCAGTATCCACTAATATCTAGCTTATGTGAATTATTTTCAGTCTGGGTTGGGAATTTGTATACCTTATACATAGTGAATGTTCTGGTTTTATTGTAGTGATTTATGTATGACTCCCAATAAAAAATCAGTCTGAAAATGATTGAAATTATCTAGGTTAGAATTTATTATAAATGTGTGCAAACAAAGGAAAATTTTTTGGAAACATTCATCTGCTCTAACTAGCGGATGGTATAGCATGGTAGGTAAGTACAATATTCTTAATATGTTATTCTTTTTACATTCGTTAGCTGTCATTCTTTAACAGGAAGCTCTTACACCTTTTTATTTAATAACACTGTTGACTAATTGACTTTTTAAAAAATTCCATTTGTCATCATCCCATTGCTATCATTCTTTTTTCATGCCTATATGGTCCCTCCAGTCTGTCTCCTGTCCTTTTGGCACTTCCCTGTTAGCCTTTGAGCACTGCTTTTGACACAATAGGATGTGTTCCAGGCTTACTTTGTACTTTCCTTGCCTTGGATCTGGAGTCAGTCATTTAAGGACCATCTATTTGGAGCTTGAAAATGGTCAGTCTTGGGATGCCTGAATGGCTCAGTTGGGTCAGCGTCTGACTTCGGCTCAGGTCACGATCTCATGGTTCTGTGAGTTTGAACCCCGCATTGGGCTCTGTGCTGGTGGCTCAGAGCCTAGAGCCTGCTTCAGGTTCTGTGTGTCCTTCTCTCTCTTCCCTTCTACTACTCATGCTCTTTTCTCTCTCAAAAATAACTTTTTTTTTCCTTAAAAAAAAAAAAAAAGATCAGTCTTCTAAAAGATTGATTAAACAGTCACTTCCCTTTGGAGCACTTTTTCCCTAATGCCAGAATTTTTGTTTTTGAAGTTTACCTTTTGATTCTCTGTAAGTTCGTTTGAAGGGAGGTGTTAGGGAACTGTGCATGAGTTTGCATATCATATATTCTAGTTTTTATCAAATCATTCCTTTCTATGCTGTGTTATTTATAACCATTCCATGATATTATTTTCTGTTTCTGTGCATAATTATTGACTTGCCATTCCTAGAGTAGCCAGTTATTGTACAAATTGAGTTATTTTGTGTTTACTTGGTAATATAGACACTGGATGCCAAAAGAAGAAAGGCAGATAGATTTGGAAACCGGTCGAGTGCGTCGGAAAGCCATTTTTGGAGATGAGGAAGATGAGTCTGGAGATAGTGATGAAGAAGATGATGAAGAGATGTCTGAAGGCGACAGGTTGGAAAATGGCTCTAGTGCTGATGAATCGGAAGAGGAAGCAGATGCTGAAATGACTAATAAAATGTATATGGTGGGTAAAGGTGTCAAACGACAGAGACTTGAGGAGATGGAAGAAGACAATGAGGTGGATTTGCCAGCATTTGCTGATAGTGATGATGACCTTGAGAGGAGTTCAGAGGAAGAAGGAGACGCAGAGGAAGCTGATGAAAGCAGTGAAGAAGAGGATTCCACTTCAGGAGAGAGGGATAGTTTAGAATCTAGGGTTGTTGGAGACCGTGGTAAACCAGGACTTTTACAAACTAATGGTTTGAGTGACAGTTTGAATCTGGAGAATCCTTTGACAATCAGAAAAGCAACCCTCACCACTTCAGATTCAGGTCATTGCACAGCTGAAGAGGCATTTGCATCTGGGGATGAAACTGAAGAAAGCTCCTCTCTCAGTACAGAGGACGAGGACTCAGAAAATGAAGAGGCTATTAAGAAAAAGTTTCCAGAGTCTTCTAAAGTGGCCAGTGGTCAGAGACTGGGGTCAGAGAACTTAATTGATGAGACGAGTGATGTAGAAGACTTACTCAAAGAGGAAGAAGATTACAAGGAAGAAAATAACTATTCCACAGAAACTTCAGGTGTGCTTAAATTTAATGTAGCTGTTGGTATAAACTTGACACTGAAAATGTTCTACCAATAGAACGTCTACAGGGGCACCTGGGTGGCTCAGTCCGTTGGGTATCTGACTTTGGCTCAGATCATGATCTAGTGGTGTGTGGGTTTGAGCCCCGTATCAGGCTCTGTGCTGACAGCTCAGAGCCTGGAGCCTGCTTCAGATTCTGTGCCTCCCTCTCACTTTACCCTTCCCCTGTCATGATCTAGCTCTCTCTCTCAAAAATAAATAAACATTAAAAAAATTAAAAAAAGAATGTCTACATTTGGGAGTCTGCTCTTTTGGAGATTTTGTTAACTGTTCAAATATTGCACCTCATAGGATTTCAGGATGAATACAGAGAGGACAAATAAACAGACTTAACTGATGTTGGTGTTGGTCCTTTCAGGCGCTCTCAAGTGGAAGGAAGACCTTTCCAGAAAGGCAGCTGAGGCCTTTCTGAGGCAGCAACAGGCGACTCCAAACCTTCGAAAGCTTATTTATGGGACAGGTGAGAGCTCTAGTTCAGATCCAGAAACGTTTTAGTTTCTTAGACAATTTTCTGGAAAGGAGATGAAGTTGACTGAAGGATTTGGGTGGTCCTTTTGATATCCGTATGATATCCCTGACTGTCATAGTTTGTATGTGGCAGATGTTTTTAATCATCAGCTCACAGGTTTGCCATAAAACTGTTGATGAGAGTACTCTCTCTCATGTCATTTTATACCCTCTATACAAGGTCCTTCATGGGATTTTTTTTGGGTAGAATTGAGTGCCAGAAAAGAACAAAGTGGTGCATTTTGTATTGTGGTCACTAGTTACTGTGTGGTCAGAACAATGCCAAAGGAGTGTATAGGAGCAGAGCATTGAATCAAAGGGTTGGTGTGTACTGATTTCCCTTCAGGTTTTGCCTAAGTGCTGTTGGTGATTAGAGACTCAGCAGTCTTCAAGAGAATGGCTTTATGCTGGTTAAAAGCTTGCCTTTAAGTGTCCTTTCCTTTCCCAGCCCCCAATATTATATCTCCTTACTGGATTCTTTGTTGCTTTCTTGCAGGAGGGCCTAAGTCCTCCAGACATTGTGAGCAGTAGTTCCCTGGCCTTTTCTCTGCCTATAGCTGATGCACTCAGGGGCACCGCCATACCTACCACAAACAGGGACCCTCAGTCCTTTAGGGTGAAGATTTCTTCTCACTTTTTCGTCATGGTGTCTCTTCAGTGACAGAGGACAATGAAGAAGAAGATGGTGATTCCAGGGAGGAACTCGGAGGATTGTTCCGTGTCAGCCAGCCTTCAAGAGAATGTAAGCACAAGCTTGATTCTTTGGACTGCTCCAGATTTCATGTGGAGGCGCCCCATGATTGGGATTTAGAGGAGGTAAGGCTGAAATAATATGTTTGACTTAAGAGACATCTAAGGAATTGTTCTAAAAGAAGATTATGTGATTTCAGGATTGCCTATTTGTTATTGGCTCCTCATTTTTGTAAGATAATAGGACATTCCCCCAGATATTGGACTACTTATTTTATGCATCCTAAGCAATAATGTGTTTTGGGTTTAGGTAGACTATGTGCATGTGTTATGGAGAAAAGGAAAATGTGGATGGTAGTGTTAATCTTTATTTTGAAGCATTGCACATAAGTTTTCATATATTTGAAATATTTTGTGTTTTATAACTAGGATATACCTCATGACCCTGAGTTAACATTTATAATTTCTACTATTTGTAAGCAAACAAATCCGTGACACTGGTAAATTTTCTTTCCCTGTTCACTATTCTTTAGTCACACCGGAATTCATTAAGTTCTCAAACTTAACAGGCTTAATCCCATCTTAGAAAACCCTCAGTTTTCTCTTCTGGAATGTTCTGATGTTCTTAAGGCTGGCTTCTTTTGATCATTCAGTTTAGCTTAAATATCACTTCTCAAGAGAGGCCCAATCACTATCATATTCCTAATATAATTCACTGAGTAGCACTTAGGCACTTTAAGAGATTTTATGTAAATTTTTTTTTGAAGTAAAACTTCATACAGATTATAGAAAACCACATAAAAACAACCATCTAAGTTAATGGATTAGATGAGGTTACACCTGTAACCCGTGTGTCTGTCCCAGTCATAGTCCTCCCTGCAGAAGGAACCATGACTTTTATGATAATCATTTCCTTCTTTTCTTCATAATTTCTTCCTTCAAGTTTGCATTAATAAACACCATAAGTTAGTTTTATCAGATTTTTTTGGTTTATTTCTCACTATCCCTTTTCAATCTCTTAATCTGCAAATCCCCTGCACACATCTCTTTTTTTTTTTTCCTCTTATATTTTATTCATTTAAGAAACTGCGTGTTTGATGTGTAGAGTTTCTCATATTTTGGTTTCTGTGGATTGCATTACATCCTTAAGTGCAGTTTATGAGGCTCCTCTCCTCTGTATTTCCTATAAAATGGTACAGAACAATACCAATAGATCTGTCTGATGATGGAAATGATCTGTACATCATTGAGCTGTCCAGTGTGGCTGCTTGTGACTGTTAAGACCTTTAAATGTAGCCAATGAGACAGAAGAACTAAGTTTTTTTGTTTTTTGGTTTTTTTTTTAATTTTTTTTTTCAACGTTTATTTATTTTTGGGACAGAGAGAGACAGAGCATGAACGGGGGAGGGGCAGAGAGAGAGGGAGACACAGAATCAGAAACAGGCTCCAGGCTCTGAGCCATCAGCCCAGAGCCCGATGCGGGGCTCGAACTCACGGACCGCGAGATTGTGACCTGGCTGAAGTCGGACGCTTAACCGACTGCGCCACCCAGGCGCCCCAAGAACTAAGTTTTTAATTTTATTTTAGTTTTATTTAATCTTAATTAATTAGAATGTACATAACCATGTGGTTACAGCTACCCTATGGACAACACATCTAGAATTTGATTAGATTTAGGTTTGATTTTTGTTGTTTTGTCAAGACTGCTCCATAGATTGTGGTGTTTGTTTTTAGGAGGCACATAAAATCATCTTACGATTTTAAAATCTGTTGAGCCGGGGCGCCTGGGTGACTCAGTTGTTTAAGCGTCCGACTTCGGCTCAGGTCATGATCTCGCGGCCAGGGAATTCGAGCCCCGCGTCTGGCTCTGTGCTGACCGCTCAGAGCCTGGAGCCTGTTTCAGATTCTGTGTCTCCCTCTCTCTCTGACCCTCCCCCGTTCATGCTCTGTCTCTGTCTCAAAAATAAATAAACGTTAAAAAAAATTAAAAAAAAAATAAAAATAAAATAAAATAAAATCTGTTGAGCCTCAATGCCTAGCTAGATCCATTAATTTATTAAGGATGTAAAATGGTGATATTCTGTTCAAATTGCTCTTAATTTATTAGCTGGAATACCCCACTAAAGGGAAACTTCCCCTCATCTATTTGCTTACCCATTTCTATACAAGCAGGATGAATATTTGATTCTTTTTGTTAGTTTTCAGAATGATTCTCCAAAAGTGACTTTTTTTTTTAGTGTCATTTTCAGCTCATAGAATTTAATATCATTGAGTGTTTCCTTCCACTGAACTTGTTATCCTTTTTGATACTCTTTCATATTTATCCCATATATGGCCAGTGGGTTCCTGGATTCTTTTGACATGATCCTAGTAGTCTTTGATTGCTTTGTTTCTGCCTGATCTGATGAGGTGTTGCAGCATCGTCTCGTACACTTCTGATGCCAGACTTGGAAGCAGCCATAAGAAGTCCTGATTCCTTTTAGAGGAAAATGGCATCTCAGCATCACAGTCTAGGCATAGGAATACACACTGCTATGGATTGGTCATTGTTTCTAGGCCTTTCAGTGACCAGAGCTAGGAGAATCCAATTCAGATGCAGACCTGCAGAGTTCTTATTTAACCTCTTTTACCTTACATGTGTATCTTTGTTTTTCCACTAGAGAATTAATTCCATTTGACTTTGAAGATAATGAAATTAGAAAATTACTAATTTGCTTTACCCTACCTATGTACAAAACAGTGTCAGAATAACATTACATGTATTATTATTAATATGATTACTGAAAACAAAATTGTTTTCCTCATGTTTCCCCATTTCTCTTTTCAAAAGTGGCTACGTAGGTTTACATTCTCACCAGCAGTGTGTGTGGCTTCTGATTTCTCACATCCTCACCAACACTTGTTATTATCTGCATATGTATTTTTTAATTATTATTATAGTCATTCTATTGGTGTGAAGTAGTATCTCATTGCAGCTTTGATTTGCCTTTCCCTGATAGCTTATAGTGCTGGACATCTTTTTTTTTTTTTTTTTTAATGTTTATTTATTTATTTTGAGAGAGAGATAGAGCATGAGCAAGGGAGAGAGAGGGAGAGAGAATCCCAAGCAGGCTCTGCACTGTCAGCGCACAACCTGACACGGGACTCAAACCCACAAACCATGAGATCATGACCTGAGCCAAAACCGGTCATTGAATGCTTAACCAACTGAGTTACCTGAGCATCCCAGGCATCTTTTCATGTGCTTACTAGCCATTTAAAGAAATGTCTATTCTTACTGTTTGGCCATTTAAAAAATTGCATTGTCTTTTTGTCATTGAGTTGTAAGAGTTGTTTATATATTCAACTTGTCAGGTATGTGATTTACAAATATTTTCTCCCATTCTGTAGGTTGTCTTTTCTGTGCCCTTTGAAGTGCAGAGTTTTAAATTTTGATGAGGTTTAACTTGTTTATGTTTCTGTTGTTTCTATGTTTGGTATCCTATCTAAAAAAAAGTTGCCAAATGCAAGATCACGAAGGTTTACTCCTATGTTTTCATCTAAGAGTTTTATAGTTTGGTTCTTATATTTAAGTCATTGATCCATTTCAAGTTAATGTTAGTATTTGGTGTGAGAAAAGTTCAACTTCATTCTCTTGCATGTGGATATCCAATTGTCCTAGCACCATTTGTTGAAAAAACTATTCTTTCCCAATTGCCTTGTCTTGGCACCCTGAGTGTAAATCACTTCACCATGGATACATGGGCTTATTTATGGACTCTTAATTATATTTCACTGACTTCTATTTTTCTTTATGCCAGTACCTTACTGTTTGATTACTAATGCTTTGTGTAAGTTTTGAAATTGGAAAGCATGAGTTCTCCAGCTTTATTTTTCTTTTTTAAGATTGTTTTGCCTTTTCTGGATCCTTTGTGTTTTCTGTATTTTTGAATCAGCTTTTCCATTTCTCCAAAGAAGCCAAGTGGGATTCTAATAGGGATTGCATTGAATCTGTAGATCACTTTGGATAGTATTGATATCTTAACAATATTCAGTCTTCTGTTACATTAACATGGGCTGCCTTTCCGTTTATTTGGCTCTTTCATTTCATTTCTTTTTTTTAATTTTTTTAATGTTTATTTATTTTTGAGAGAGAGAGATTGTGAACGGGGAGGGGCAGAGAGCGAGAGAGAGAGAGGGAGACACAGAATCTGAAGCAAGCTCCAGGCTCCAAGCTGTCAGCACAGAGCCCGACACGTGGCTCAAACTCATGAACTGTGAGATCTTGACCTGAGCCAAAGTCGGACACTTAACTGACTGAACTACCCAGGCACCCCTGCTCTTTCATTTCTTTTAAGAACATTTTTTAGTTGTCAGGGTATAAGCTCTGACCTTCTTTTGTTGAATTTATTCCTAGTATTGTTTTCAATACCATTGCAAAAGGAGCTATTCTCTCAATTTCATTTTTGGATTGCTCATTGCTGGTGTATAGAAACAAAATTTATTGTTGTTATATTGATCTTGTATTTTGCAACCTTGCTGAACTCATTTATTCTGATAGTTTTTCAGTGGGTTCCTTAGGATTTGCTATATATGGGATCATATCATTTGTGAGTAGAGGTAGTTTTCCTTTCTAAACTAGATGCATTTATTTCAGTCTCTTGCCTAATTGTCCGGTCTAGAACGTCTAGTACAGTGTTGAATAGAAGTGGTCAGAGGAGACATGCTTGTCTTCTCATCTTAGGGGGAAAGCCCTCAGTTTTCACCATTTAGTGTGATGCTAGCTGTGGGGTTTTTTTATGGATGCTCTTGATCAGGTGGAGGAAGTTCCCTTCTACTCTTAGTTTGTTTAGTGTTTTTATCACCAAAGGTCTCTTTTATTATTTTTCGGTCTTTGGTTTCCCTAAGTCAGTTGTTAATCTTCATTAAGTAAGGATTTTCTTCTAACAGTTTTTCATCCTTCAGTGCCCTGCAAAGCTTCTGAGCACAGAGCAGATTTTCTTTAAATATTTGGTGAGTGATTATAGGCATGAAGGAATGAGTAAATGAACGAATTTGATTCTGGAAGGCAGCTGTGCTCACCACTATACCACCAACGCTAACAAATTTGATTCTGTATCCATTGTAATCATGCTAGCCTCAAGGCTACTCTTTGAGAGTGAGGTTGTGTATGAAAAACATGATTCATGACCAGAATGTGATTGAGGTGAAAGCCAGGACCTGTCTGAAGATTTCTATAAGTGTGCTTTTTGAAGCCTTGGTAGTAAATGACATGTGCTATCTTAGGTTCCCCAGCAAACAGACTGTGAAACAGAGAGTTATGTACAAGGCTTTACTATATTTAAGAGGGGTACCCAGAATCTACTACATGTATATACTAGATGATCCAGCAGGTCTGAGACTGGAATCCTCATCAGTACTTTTTGCCCTATTGTGCTCATATAAGACATTTTGCCATTGTCAGAATATTATCATTGGCCAAAGAGTTGAATTTTCAAATAACCATAATAAGTCTGGATTAACAAATAGTAAGACCAACTTCCTAAATGCTATCTAACTGCATTGCCTTAGGAACACTAATGAACTTTGAAAATCAGTTGCATTGGTAAATATCTGTTTACTTACGAGGTCAGTGGGCTAATAGCACTTCTCCAACCATTGTTTAATGTTAAGACACTTAAGTTTTTATCTCTGTGGTTATACTATCTACATCAAAGATAAGGTTATCTCGTTCACCCACTTGAAATGAGAATTTCCAAAAAAAATGTGTCTTGAAAAGTATTTAAAGGCAAGTTTTCACCTGCTACTGTTTCTTAATAGCACTTGTTTTGTTGAGTAATTGGAGCATGTCAGCTAAGTGTTGACTTTTTTGTGTAAGGTCATGAACAGTATCAGAGATTGCTTTGTGACTGGGAAGTGGGAAGATGATAAAGATGCAGCCAAGATCTTAGCAGAAGATGGTAAGTAAAGGACAGTGTTCTTCAGAGAAGACTGTTATCTATACTTTGTTTTATTCCATATCTTTAACGGTTGGAAATAATAGGCAAACGTGAAATGCTTTGGGGAATGCTGACAGAGGAGTTTATGGGTAGTATTCTGGTTCCTCTTTTTATCGTGATCTTACTTTCTTCCCTTGGTTAACTGACTTACTAGATATGGACCTTGAAGAAAAGTAAGAAGCTTTCCATAACTTTTATCATGTGTTTGTTAAAAATGGATTTGTGTGTGTGTGAAAAATGTACTCAAATAACATTTTCTGTTAATGATGAAGGTAGTGTACATTGTAGAACATTTAGAATACAAAGTTCATGTCATACCATAATCTCAATACAAAGTTCATGTCATACCATAATCTCCGCCTATGTTAAAAAAAACCTTTATTAATTTTTTGAGATTTTTTTCCTTCTAGTTTTTTATAAATTTAAAATTTTTCTAGTTATAATTCTACTTTATATACATTGTGTTGTTAAATTTTTTCAAAGGTTTCATGTTTGCAATTTTATTCTATCATATCCTGATTCAGTTCACAGTTTGTCATTTAAGCAATTTACTTTGCCTGTATTATAATTAACTCTACACTGGGCCACCTTGAAATAACTCTTGGATCACATTTTTTATTGTCATAAGTTAGATTCATAAAAGTTAGAATTATTGAGTGATTTCTATGGACCACAACTGCCAAAAGCTTTTTCAGAAAGTTGTTCTTACTTATGTGCCCATAAGCAGTGTATCTTAGTACTTAACATTTTACTGCTTTCATTCAATATTGAATACCACCCACAAAAAAATGTTATTTTTGGCAGTTTGATAAAGGAAAATTGTTTCTTAAATTTATAACTGGCATTCTTTTGATTACCAGTAAATGAGAATATTTCTTTCAGATGTGTTGGGTATGGCATTTCTTCGGTGAATTCTTTGTGTTCTTTGCTCACTTTTCTAATGGGATATATAGATATAGATATAGATATAGATATAGATATAGATATAGATATAGATATAGATATAGATATAGATATAGATATAGATATAGATATATTTTTTTTCTGATTTGCAAATTATTTTTTAAAGGATATTTATCCTTCTTCATTTTTGTGTGTTTGAGTGCTTTTAACCACTCACCTGCTTTCTGTCACTATACAGTAATTTGTACCCTCTAGAATTTTATATAAATGGAATCATACAGGATGTGCCCTTTTCTGGCTAACTTCTACTCAGCATAATTATTTTGAGATATGTTCATGCTCTTGCATCTTCATCCCTTTTTATTGCTGAATACTTAATTTCTTTTCATTAGTGAGTAATATTCCATTGTATGATGCACTGCAGTTTGTTCATCTGTTGGTGGACATTTAGGTTATTTCTGGGCTTTGGCTATTGCAAACAAAGCTACTGTGAACATTCTTATACAAGTCTTTGCATGAACAACTGCTTTGATTTCTCTTGAGTACATATCTCACAGTGGGTTAAATGGATATGGCAGATGTATGTTTAATTTTTTAAGAAAAAGCCAAATTGTTTTTCTAAGTGATTGTATCATTTTGTATTGCCATTAGCACTTTATGAGACGTCCAGTTATTCTACATCCTTGCCAATACTTGATACAGTCTTTTTAGTTTTAGATATAGAATGATACCTCATGGTTTTATTGTGTATTTTCCTAATGACTAATGATATTGAGCATTTTTGTGTGCTTATTTTCCATCTGTTTCTTCTTTGGTAAATGTCAAACCTCTTGTCTAGTATTTTAATCTATTTAATTTCTTTAAGTCATTTATCACTTGTGATTTTAATTATTTTTGCCCAGTGTGTAGTTTGTATTTTCATATTTAAAAAAATTTTTTTTTAATTTTTTTTAATGTTAATTTTTTTGAGAGAGAGAGAGAGAGACAGAGTGCGAGCAGAGGAGGGGCAGAGAGAGAGGGAGACACAGAATCCAAAGCAAAGCTTCAGGCTCTGAGCTGTCAGCACAGAGCCCAGTGTGGGGCCCAGACTCATGAACCGCAAGATCCTGACCTGAGCTGAAGTCAGACGCTTAACTAACTGAGCCACCCAGGCGCCCCTAAAATAAAATTTTTTTTTAATGTTTATTTTTGAGAGAAGGAGAGAGAGAGGGAGACACAGAATCCAAAGCAGCTGTCAGCACAGAGCCTGATGTGGGGCTTGAACTCACGAAGCATGAGATCATGACCTGAGCTGAAGTTGGATGCTTAACCAACTGAGCTACCCAGCCACCCCTGTCTTTTCATATTTTCAACGGTGTCTTTTGCAGAACAAAAGTTTTTGATTTTGATGAAGGCTGTATTTTTTTTAACGGACTGTGCTTTTGATAATGTATTTAAGAAATCTTTGCCCCACTCAAGGTTGTATATTTTCTTCTATGACTCTTACAGTTTTAGGTTTACATTTAGTTCTGTGATCCATTTTGAGTTAATTTTTTATGTAGTATTAGGTATGGATCAAGGTTTCCTTTTTTTGCTTATGGATATCCACTTTTTCCAGCACTATTTGTTGAAGACTGTCCTTTACCCACAATGAATTGCCTTTCATTGGTTGACCATATATGGGCAAGATTTCTGGGCTCTGTTCCATTCATTTATTTGTTTATTTTTATAGCAATACTGCACTGTTATATATAGCTTAACTTATTTTTATTTATTTATTTATTTATTTATTTATTTATTAAAAAAAAATTTTTTTTTTCCAACGCTTTTTATTTATTTTTGGGACAGAGAGAGACAGAGCATGAACGGGGGAGGGGCAGAGAGAGAGGGAGACACAGAATCGGAAACAGGCTCCAGGCTCCGAGCCATCAGCCCAGATCCTGACGCGGGGCTCGAACTCACGGACCGTGAGATCGTGACCTGGCTGAAGTCGGACGCTTAACCGACTGCGCCACCCAGGCGCCCCTATTTATTTATTTTTAAAGTTTATTATGTTGAGAGAGAGAATGAGAACACGAGCAGGGGAGGGGCAGAGAGAGGGAGAGAGAGAGAATCCCAAGCAGGCTCTGCACTGGCAGTGTAGAGCCTGACACAGGGCTCAAACCCACTAACCATGAGATCATAACCTGAGCTTGAAACCAAGAGTTGGATGCTTCACCGACTAAGCCACCCAGGTGTCCCTGCACTATTACAGCTTTATAATTAATCTTGAAATTAGGTAATTTAAGTCTTCAAATTTTATTCTTTTTCCAAAGTTGTTCTGGCGATTTTGGGTCCCTTGCACTTCCATTTAAGTTATAAGATGAGCTTACCCATTGCTACCAGAAAAAAAACCCTGCAGTTTTGATTGGGATTTTGTGGAATTTGTAAAACAATTTTGGGGAAATTGACATTTTAACAATATTGAATTTTCTGATCTATGAACATAAGTAAATCTCTCCATTTATTTTGTTTTTTAATTTTTTTTAGTGTTTATTTTTGAGAGAGGCACAGAGTGTGAGTGGGGGAGGGGCAGAGAGAGAGGGAGACACAGAATCCAAAGCAGTTTCCAGGTTCTGAGCTGTCAGCACAGAGCCCGACACGGGGCTCAACCTCACGAACCATGAGATCGTGACCTGAGCTGAAGTCAGCCGCTTAACCAATTGAGCCACCCAGGTGCCTCTGTTTTTTAATTTCTTTTAGCAGTGATTTTAGGATGCTGTTCTCACTTATTTCTTAACAAATGTATTCCTAAATATTTTGTATTGTTATTAATATTTAAATGATATTTTAATTTTAGTTGGCACTTATTTGTTATTACATGAAATGGCTGATTTTTGTATATTAATCTCCTATCCTGCAACCATGCCAAATCACTCATTTATAATGCATAGCTTTTTTAATATATATTTCATACAGATAGATTTCTTGTATCTTGTATTGGGTACTGTATAGTATAAGACCACAACCTGTATATTAATGTTGATAACATCTGCTGATCTTATATAGATTTCCCCAGTTTTACTTATGCTCATATGTGTTGTTTGTGTGTGTGTTTAGTTCTCTGTATTTAGTTCGTGTAGGTTTATGTGTCTACACACAGTTACCAGACAGAACATTTCCATCACCATAAGGATACCTTATATTACTCTTATAAATACATTTAGCTCCTTTCTGTCACCCATCCCCAAGTTCTGACCCATCAGCCACTTACCTGTTTTTCATTTATACAGTTTTATAATTTTTAAGAATGTTAAATAGAATCATAGAATATGTAACTTTTTAACATTGATTTTTTTTTCCTGTTCATCATAGTTCCTAGAGAGGTCCATCCAAGTTGTTCCATGTGACTGTAGTTCATTCCTTTTTATTGCAGAGTAATATTCCCTGATAAGGATGTAGCATTTTGTTTAACCATTCACCCACTGAAGTATATCTGGGTTGTTTCTAGTTTTTGACTTTTGAGAATTGAACTGCTATGAACATTTATGTACAGATTTTTATATAAATATAAACTTCCTATTTTTCTGGGATGAATGCCTAAGAATACAGTTGCTGGGCTGTATGGTAATTGCATACTTAGCTTTATAGGAAACTGCCAGAGTAGTTGGGCTGTTTTGTATTTCTACCAGCAATATATGAATGATCCAGTTTCTTCATGTCCTTGCCAGTATTCAGTGTTCTGTTATTTATTTTAGCTAATCTGATAGTGATATTTCACTGTGTTTTCATTTTATATTTCCCTGATGGCTAATGATGTTGAGCATTTTGCCATTTTTGCTGCATTTTATAATTTGCAATGTATTCTTTTACAAAATATTTGTGGATGTATTTTGCCCTTTTTCTTACTGTTTTTTTTTTGTTTTTGTTTTTGTTTTTTTTTTACTGTTGAATATTGAGAGTTCTTTATGTATTTTATTCCATTATTGGATATGTGGTTTGCAGATGTTTTCTCCTAGTGTGTAGCTTATCTTTTCATTTTCTTAATATAGTTCCTTTCACAGAGCAAAACTTTTTAATTTTGATGAGGTCCAGTTTATCATTTTTTCACTTTTAGGAATAATGTCAAGTCCAGGAATTATTTTCTATTCCTAGATCCTGAAGCTTTTCTCCTATTTTTTTTTTAAGCTTGTTTATTCATTTTGAGAGAGACAGAGAGAGAGCGTGAACAGGAAAGGGACAGAGAGAAAGGGAGGAGAGGGAGAGTCCCAAGCAGACTCTGCGTGTGGTCAGTGCACAGAGCCAATGCAGGGCTCAAACTCACAAAACCATAAGACCGTGGCCTGAGCTGAAATCAAGAGTCAGAAGCTTAACTGACTGAGCCACCCAGGTGCCTGTGTTTTCCAAAAGTTTTAAACTGTTCTTTTCTTTTTAAAAAAATTTTTTTTTCAACGTTTATTTATTTTTGGGACAGAGAGAGACAGAGCATGAACGGGGGAGGGGCAGAGAGAGAGGGAGACACAGATTCGGAAACAGGCTCCAGGCTCTGAGCCATCAGCCCAGAGCCTGACGCGGGGCTCGAACTCACGGACCGCGAGATCGTGACCTGGCTGAAGTCGGACGCTTAACCGACTGCGCCACCCAGGCGCCCCTAAACTGTTCTTTTCCATGTATGATAGTGATCTATCTTGATTTCTTTATAAAGTGTGAGGTTTAGGTTAAAGGTTATGTTTTTTGCCTGAGGTGTATATTCCTCCAGCATTTTTTCTTTCATTTATTTGCTTTTGCACCTTTGTAAAAAAAATTAGTTGAGCATCGTTGGGTTTATTTCTGGGTTCCATTGATTCATGTGCAGTCCTTCCACCCATATCTTGGTTACTGTGATTATGTAGTAAACATTAATAGTGGGTAGAATGATTCCTCTCACTTTATTCTTCTTTTTCAAGATTGGTTTATCCTTGGGCCTGTGACTTTGTGTATAAATTTTATAATCTTGTCTGTGTCTACAGAAAACCTGCTGGGATTTTGATAGGAATTGCATTAAACCTATAGATTAACTGGGGAGAATCTTTACTATTTTGAGTATTCTAATCCAGGAGCATGGTATGTCTCTCCATTTATTTGTCTTTAATTTCCTTCATAAGTATTTTGTAATTTTCAGCATCCTGATAATGAATATATTTTGATAAGTTTATACTTTAGTATTTCATTTTGATTGATTTTTGTGTGTTTATCTTATTTTGCTGAACTCACTTATTAGTTGTGAGAGGATTTTTGTTGTTGTAGATTGCTTGGGATTTTCTACATAGACAATTGTGTTATCTACAAATAGGGACAGTATCATTTGTTTCTTTTCAACCTGTGTGCCGTTTATTTTTATTTATTAATAATCATTTTGTTTGTTCATTTATTTATCATAGTAAGTGTACTCTTTAATCCCTCTCCCCCTAGTTACCTCACCTCTGGTAACTATCTGTTTGTTCTCTATCACTAAGAGTCTGTTTCTTGGTTTGTCTCTCTTTTCCTTTGCTTGTTTGTTTTGTTTCTTAAATTCCACATATGAGTGAAATCATATTTATCTTCCTCTGACTTAACTTCGTTTAGTATTGTACTCTCTAGATCCATCTATGTTGTTGCAGATGGCAAGATTTCATTCTTTTGACGGCTGAATAATATTCCATTGTGTGTATGTGTATATATATATATACACATACATATACATATATCTTCTTTATCCATTTATCTCTCAGTGGACAGACACTTGGGCTGCTTCTATAATTTGGCTATTGTAGATAACGCTGCAATAAACATGGGGTGCGTGTACCTTTTGAATTAGTGTTTCTATATTTTTTGGGTAAATACCAGCAGTGCAATTATAATTATATGTATATTAAATATATTTATATTTATTTTTAATTTTTTTATATGTAATGACTAGGATTAGTGCTAAGAGGAAATTCTGCCTTTTTCCCAATGGTTTTCACTGTTATGTATGATGTTAGTTTGTTTTTTCTCTAGGTGCTCTTTATGTGTTCCATTTCTCTCTATTCCTGGTATACTGGGAGGTGCTTTTTCTTTTTTTTTTTTAATTATGAATGGGTAGTAAATTTTTTCAAATGCCTTTCAGTGTCAGTTGATATGATCATATGAATTTTATTCATATATGAATTTTTTTCATGTATGAATTTTGATACAGTAAATTACATTGATTAATTTTTGAATTTTTTAAGATTATTTGCTTATTTTGAGAGGGAGAGAGAGAATCCCAAGCAGGCTGTACACTACCAGCACGGAGTCTGACTCAGGGCTCGAACTCACAAACCGGGATCATGACCAGAGCTAAAACCAAAAGTTGGACACTTAACTGACTGAGCCACCCAGTTGCCCCAGTTTTTGAATTTTGAACCAGCTTTGCATACTGGAATAAATCCCACTTGGTCATGATATATAATTCTTTTTTTTAAGGTTTATTTATATTTATTTTTGAGAGAGAGAGAGAAAGGCACAAGCAGGGGAAGGGCAGAGAAAGAGGGAGATGCAGAACTCGAATCAGGCTCCAGGCTCTGAGTCCACATCAAGCCCGCCATGGGGCTCGAACCCACAAACCATGAGATCATGACGTGAACTGAAGTCAGACGCCTAACTAAGTCACCCAGGCATCCCAATATATAATTCTTTGTATATGTTTTTGAACTTTATTTGATAGTTTTTTTTTTTTTTAACGTTTATTTATTTTTGGGACAGAGAGAGACAGAGCATGAATGGGGGAGGGGCAGAGAGAGAGAGGGAGACACAGATTGGGAAACAGGCTCCAGGCTCCGAGCCATCAGCCCAGAGCCCGACGCGGGGTTCGAACTCACGGACCGCGAGATCGTGACCTGGCTGAAGTCGGACGCTTAACCGACTGCGCCACCCAGGCGCCCCTATTTGATAGTATTTTGTGAAGGGATTTTGCATCTAAGTTTATGAAATACTGGTCTATAGTGTTGTTGGTTTTTTGTTTTGGGGTTTTTTTTTGGTTTTTTTTTTTTTTTGGTACCATGTTCATTTAGTTTGGGTATTGGAATAATACTGGCTTCATAAAATGAGTTGCAAAGTATTCCCAATTTTCTGTTTCTTGGGAGAGATTGTATAGAATTAGAATGTAATTTTTTAAATATTTGGTATAATCTGTAGTGAAAAGGTCAGGGCCTGGAGATTTCTTTCTTGGCAGTTGTAATGACAAATTTTATTTCATTAATAGTTATAGGATACTTTAAATAATTTAGTTTATTCCATCTTGTCCAAATTTTGCTATCTGGTTTTCAAGGAATTTCGAAGGCTTTGGGGAAGTGGAAGTTTCATTAAGTGCCTTCTCCAAGAAGCTAGCTTGGGTATTATGAGTGGGTAGTAATCCTAGTGTTCATCTAATAACCTTTCAATAGCTGCAGAATCTGTTGTGATAATCCCATTTTGTTCTGTTTTTTTTTGTTTGTTTGTTTGTTTGTTTTAAGTTTGTTTATTTATTTTGAGAGAGCAAGAGAGCACGACCAGGGGAGGGGCAGTGAGAGAGGGAGACAGAGAATCCCAAGCAGGTTCTGCATTGCCAGTGTGGAGCCCGACATGGGGCTTGAACTCACAAACTGTGAGATCATGACCTGAGCCGAAATTGCCAGTTGGATGTTTAGCTGACTGATTGAGCCACCCACATGCCCCCATTTCATTCTTGATACTGGTGATTTGTGTCCTCCTTTTTCTTTGTCCGTAAGGTTTATTAATTTTGTTGATTTTTTTTTCAAATAATCAGCTTTTGGTTTCATATCTGTGTTCCAGTTTTTAATTTTGTTGGTTTCTGTTCACATCTTTATGATTTCTGTTCTTTGCTTGTGTTAGGTTATTTTGTACTTTTCAGTCTGCTTAGATTATTGGTGTAAGACCTTTTCTCATTTCTGCTGTGAGCATTTAGTGCTGTAAATTACTCTCTCAGCATTGCTTAATTGTTTTGCCCAAATTTTCTTATGTTGTACTTTCGTTTTCATGAATTTCCTTTGAGACTTCTCTTTGACTCGTGCATTATTTACTGTGTTATTTAACTACAAAATGTTTAGAAATTTTCTTGTCTTTCTGTTACTGATTTTCAATTTAATTACATTATATTATAAGAACATCCCCTTACGATTTCAAATCTTTTACATTTGTTTAGATTCACTTTATTACCCAGACTGTGCCCTTTGTTGGTAGATGTTCTGTGGGTACTTTAAAAATTGTTGGGTATAGTGTTCTATATATGTCAGATTCTGTTAGGTTGGTTGTATTAAGTTTTCTATATCTTTGGTGATTGTTTAAAAAAGGTTTATTTTGGGGCGCCTGGGTGGCGCAGTTGGTTAAGCGTCCGACTTCAGCCAGGTCACGATCTCGCGGTCTGTGAGTTCGAGCCCCGCATCAGGCTCTGGGCTGATGGCTCAGACAGAGCCTGGAGCCTGTTTCCGATTCTGTGTCTCCCTCTCTCTCTGCCCCTCCCCCGTTCATGCTCTGTCTCTCTCTGTCCCAAAAATAAATAAACGTTGAAAAAGAAAAAAAAAAGGTTTATTTTTGAGAGAGAGAGGGAGAGAGAGTGAGTGTGGGAAGACCAGAGAGAGAGGAAGACAGAGGATCTGAAGTGGGCTCTGCACTGACAGCAGAGAGCCCGATGTGGGGCTCGAAGTCTCAAATCACAAGATCATGACCTGAGCCAAAGTCAGACACTCAATTGACTGAGCCACCCAGGTGCTCCATCTTTGGTGATTTTCTGACTAGTTTTATCAGTTGCTGAGAGGAGGATGTTGAAGTTTCCAAGGATAATTCTGGACTTACCTATCTCTTGCAGCTCTATCAATTTTTGCTTTTTATATTTGAGGTTCTGTTTGATGCACACACATTTAGGATTATTATGTCTTTCTGGTAGATTGATCCTTTTATTGCTATGTATTATGGTCACCTCCTATTTACCCCATTGGTGAGGGAGAGATTCCCGCTCTAGGGTTATGGAGAAGGCCAAACACACAGCACCTGACAGTGGACAGATGTGATTGACAACAGTTTATCAGTCACATATGCTCACAGCCTGAGGGAAGAGAACACTGCATGCCACACAGGGATTGAACAACCAGGGGGCTTTGGGAGGCAGGCTTTGCACCTAAATAGCATAGGATGACGATTGGTTCCCTTGAGGTGATGTAATTAATGTGTCTGAATAAATTCGTGGGCTGGCAGAGAGGTGAAGTGAAATGTATTAGGTTGAGGAGTAGGTAGGGTGCAGGTGGTCCAACTGAAAAAGAACTAACAGGGTGGGGAGCCTTTCTTGTAGGGCAGGAACATGGCTGGCAGGCCTGCTCACAACTAAGTCTTTGAGACCCTGTGAGGCTCAAAGATGTCAAGGCAGCACATGAAATTTTAGGTCTTACAGTTCAGTTAAGTCCTTCTTTGGCCCTGATCCTCTTCTTTGCTCTGAAGTTTATTTTATGACATATTAATATAACCATTCTTGCTTTTTTTTAAAGATGAGTTGCATGGTATATATTTCTCCATTATTTGCAGCTTACTTGGGTCGTTAAATCTGAAAGGAATTTCTTGTAAATAGCATATATAATAGTTTTATGTGTTTCTGTCCTCTCTGTATTTGTCTGTATTTTGATTGGTATGTTATGCCATTTACATTTAAGGTGCTTACTGATATGTAATTGCTTAAGTCTGATATTTTATTTTTTTTCTTGAGAGAGAGAGAGCATGCGAGTCTGGGAGAGGGGCAGAGGGAGAGAGAGAATTTCAAGCAGGCTCCACAGTGAGTGTGGAGCCTCTATATAGGGCTGGATCCCACAACCCTGGGATCACGGCCTGAGCCAAAATCAAGAGTCGGACGTTCAACTGACTATATACCACCCAGGTGCCCTGATTTTGTTGTTTGTTTACTGTGGCTTTAGTTTTTCTATTTTTTTCTGTTTTTCTTCTGTTTTCATTTTCTTCCCTCTATCTTGATATGTTTTCAGTGTTTTTGAGAGTATCTTTTTGTATAGTTTTTGAGTGGTTGCTCATTGTAATATAGTAGCCTACTAGTGCCAACATTTTACCATTTTGGGTAATATATGGAAACCTTTTTTCCATTTAGGTCCCTTTATCTTTCCTACATTTAAATATTATTGGCTTGAATATTAATGTTATAATTTTTTTCAATCATTGAATATGATTTTAAAAACTCATAAGAAGGCTAGTTTGTTGTATGTATCTTTATTTCTGTGGTTGGTTTTTTCTTTTTTTCCTGATGGTCCCAGATTTCTCCTTTTATAATTTCCTTACTGTTTAAGAACTTTCTTCAGCCATTTTTCAAGGGAGGTCTGCTAGTGACAAATTCCTGTAGTTCTCCATCTGAGAATGTCTTTTCCCCCTCTATTTCAGAAGGGTAGTTTCACTGGATGTAGAATTCATAGCAAAGCGTTCTTTTCTTCAGCACATAAAAAATATTGTACCACTTCCTCTGGCCTTCATGATTTCAGAGGAGAAAAGCACTGTCACTTTGATGGTGTGCCTCTACAGGTAATCTGTCATTTCTTTCTGGCTGCTCTCGAGGTTTTATCTTTGCTTTCCGTTTTCAGAAGTTTGGTATAGATGTCATTGGATTTACTCTGTTTGAAATTTTCTCAGCTTCTTGAATCTGTAAGTTTATGTCTTTTACCAAATTTGAGAAGCTTCAATCATTATTTCTTTCAACCCCAGTATCCTTATGAGATCTCATAAGTGGTGGATCTTTTGTTTCTGTCCGACAAGTCTGTGAGGCTCTATTCATTTGTTTTTTGGTTATTTCCCTCTATGTTGTTCAGACTAGGTGAATTCTGTTGATCTAGCCTCAGGTTCTCTGGTTCTGTCCTCTGTCATCTCCACTCTTACTATTGATCCCATCTAGCAAGCTTTTAAATTTCTTTCATTGCATTTTTCAGTTCTATAATTTGTTTGGTTCTTCAGTTTCTTTGCTGAGATTTTCAGTTTTTGGGTTGTTGCCATAAGATTTGTAGTTGCTTGATGAAGCATTTTTGTAATGGCTTCTGTAAGATTTTAGATAGTTTCAACATCTGATTCATTTTAGTGTTGGTGTCAGTCAGTTAGTTGTCTTTTCACATTATACTTATAATTTTCCCAGTTTTGGGTATGACAAAGTGATTTTCTATTGTGTCCTGCACATTTAGGTTATTACGTTAGGAGACACTTGGTCCTGTGTAATTTTTTTATTTTGGCAGGCAGTCATCCTGTTTGGGTTTAGTGTGCAGGTCCTGGTGTACTTTGTGGACTGTGGTTCTAATGACAATTTAATTTTAGAGCCTTTGTGGTGCTATTTTGATCGGCTTAGTTTATCTTATGCCATTGGTCTCTCTGCAGGTGCTGTTTGAGAGGACAGAGGAGCTTCCTCAGTCTGGGCCCCCTGGTTTGGCTAGGTAGGGGAAGGTTGTCTTGCCTTGTGGGGCAAGTTTGCTTGCTATAGGAGGATCTTTGCTGGTCCTGCCTGGGCACACGTTGTTTTTAGATGAGGGAGGAGAGTCTCAGGCCTGGCAGAATGTCCCTTTGCCAATAGCCCTTGGCCACCTAGTGTATCTTGGTGTGGAGGAAAGGAGATTCAAGCTCTTCAGGGAAGGTGAACACTTCTCATCACTTATTGTTAGTGGGGCTCTCAAAGCACTTCTTTGCCAGTGCTGCCTCGTTTGTCCAGTGTTGCTGAGATCCAAATTTGTCTGGGGTAGGAAATGAGACTATCTGGTCTACCTTCGGTTGCTAGCTTGGAGGTTGGGAAACAGTGGCTCTAAGTTGCCTTTCTGTGGGTGTAGTGAGCTACTGGTCATTATGTCATTCCTCTGGTCCTGGGGACCCTCGCCAGCTCTCTCTACCTTTCAGAGTACTTTGGTTTTCCTTAGGCTCTTGTGTTATTTCTGGAGTTGGTTATACTTAGTTGGGAGGAACAGAAGAAAATGTCTATACTATCTTTTCCAGACAAGAAATCCTTGGTGGTATTTTGTTTTGTTTGCATTTTAATTCCAGTATGGTTAACATACAGTGTTATATTAGTTTCGGGTGTACAATGTAGTGATTCAACAATTCTGTATATTATTCAGTGCTCACCATGGTAAGTATGCACTTAATCTCCTTCACCCTTTTCACTTACCTCCCACTCACCTCCCCTCTGGTAACCATCTATTTGTTCTCTCTAGTTAAGAGTCTGGCTTTTGGTTTGTCTCTTTTTCCCCCTTTATTCATTTGTTTTGTTTCCTAAATTTCACATATGAGTGAAATCATATGGTATTTGCCTTTCTCTGACTTGTTTCACTTAGCATTGTGCTCTTTAGATTCATTCATGTTGTTACATATGGCAATATTTCATTCTTTTTTATGGCTGAATAATATTCCGTTGTATATTTATACCACATCTTCTTTATATACATCTATTGATAGGCACTTGGGCTGCTTCCATAACTTGGCTGTTGTAAATAATGCTACAATAAACAAAGGGATGCATATTCCTTTTGAATTAGTATTTTCATATTCTTTGGGTAAATACCCAGTAGTATGGTTACTGGATCATATGGCAGTTCTATTTTAAATTTTTTGAGGAATCTCCATGTTGTCTTTCTAGCTTGCATTCCCACCAACAGTGCAAGAGGTTCCTTTTTTTATACATCCTCACCAACACTTGTTTCTTGTGTTGTTGATTTTAGCCATTCTGACAGGTGTAGGGTGATATTGTGGTTTTTGATTTGCATTTCCCTGATGATAAGTGATATTGAGCATCATTTCATGTGTCTTTTGGCCATCTGTTTGTCTTCGTTGTAGAAATGTCTGTTCATATCTTCTGCCCACGTTTAATTGGATTATTTGTTTTCTTGGGTGTTGAGTTGTATAAGTTCTTTATATATTTTGGATACTAACCCTTTATTGGATATGTCATTTGCAAATATCTTCTCCCATTCCATAAGTGGTCTTTTTCTTGGTGGTGGTTTTTATTATAACTGGTGAAGGGAAAATTGACAGCTT
Source organism: Felis catus (assembly GCF_018350175.1). Taxonomy (NCBI): domain Eukaryota; kingdom Metazoa; phylum Chordata; class Mammalia; order Carnivora; family Felidae; genus Felis; species Felis catus. Next base: position 50,024,971 of record NC_058378.1, on the reverse strand, counting down.
CCTGATACTGAGTCATCTTTTTCAAATATATGGTAATCTATATTTGTTTAGTAGATAACACTAATAACACCTACTTAATTAGGTCATGTTGAAGAATGTAGTTATGACATGTAAAACACTTAGAGTAGTGCCTGGTATATACAGCACTTGAAAGTGTTAGCTAATGTTATTCCATGTGTTCCTTGGTAGCATATTAACGCTTTTTTAAATTTTTAAAATAAGGTTCCAGCACATTTCTCTTTAGGCTCATTACTAAGTATTTTATCCTTTTTTTGTTTTTATTACAAATGGAATCTTCTCATCTATTGTATCTTCCTTGGCTCTTTGGTTCTTTGGCTCTTTTTTATATGAAAATGTTTTATCTAAATACTGCTTCCTGAAGGAGGTTCAGTATCTTTTTCTTTTAAGGATAGGACCCAGAGCTAAACTTAGAGTTCCGAAAACAAAAGGATGAATGAATTAATGAGCTCTTCATGTGGTTTGTCACTGTTTTAGCTACCAGTCTTACTCTAAAGGCTGTATTTTATGTAATCTGAGATTTTTCCTAGATACGTCACTCATTGTGCTGTGTTGATCTTACTTTCAGACTCTTTTTCCCATGTGGGATTTATTAATCAAGCCATGTTTTTTTCATGTCACTTTTGGGTTACTGTTGGTCTTGGGGACTCACCTGCAGGGTAATCCACACATCTCTGTGTGCGTCTCTGCTACAGAGTGTTTATCACGTGTGTTAGAAAGATCGCTCTTGGTTATGTGAGCTATTGAAGTAAAGTAAGGAAATGCGGGTGTCCATTTGCTTCATCTAAACAGGTGATGAAAGTGGTGCCTGGGTAGCTCAGTCGGTTAAGTGTCCGACTTCAGCTCAGTTCATGATCTCACAGTTCACGAGTTTGAGCCCCATGTCAGGCTCTGTGCTGACAGCTTGGAGCCTGGAGCCTGCTTCAGATTCTGTGTCTCAGTCTCTCTCTGGCCCTTCCCTACTCAAGCTCTGTCTCTCTGTCTCTTTTTCAAAAATAAACATTAAAAAAAAAATTTAAACAGGTAATGAAATACTGATAATTTAACAAGAAAAAGAAGGCTATGTATGTATAGGATTCTCCTGGGGTGTGTAGCAATAAGAAGGGTAAAAATGAGGTTTGGGCTTCAGAGTGCACAGTGCATGTGGTAATGCTAGAGTGTCACATGCTGGCCCTATTCACAGAGGATTTGTTTGGATGTTCTTTTCCCAGAAGAGCTCTATGGTGACTTTGAAGACCTGGAAACAGGGGATGTACACAAGGGAAAACCAGGCCCAGATACTCAGGTATGACTTTGCCGTGGCTGGCTGTGAATTATGGTCCTTGATCTGTGGTCATTATGTTCTGAGAGAGGCCCATATTAAGAAATGCACATCTTGGGGCGCCTGGGTGGCTCAGTGGGTTAAGTGTCCGACTTCAGCTCAGGTCACAATCTCGCAGTCCGTGAGTTCGAGCCCCGCATCGGGCTCTGGGCTGATGGCTCAGAGCCTGGAGCCTGCTTCCGGTTCTGGGTCTCCCTCTCTCTCTGCCCCTCCCCCATTCATGCTCTGTCTCTCTCTGTCTCAAAAATAAATAAACGTTAAAAAAAATTTATCATTAAAAAGAAATGCACATCTTACTTACTATCTGTGTAGATTACAGAGTGGATGGATTCCTTCCTAAAAATATGGAGGTTGTGAATAGATCAAAGTTGTTAGTTATTCTTGATCTTTTGGGTGACACCTACTACCTCTTGTTATCATTATAATTCTTCAGTCATAGAAGTTTATCTCCCGAGTCACTGTCTCTCTCTCTACCATTCCTTTTGCCATCATTCTCTTCTTCTTAAATTTAAGTACCATTTAAAATAATTAAATCCCTATTCTCCCCAGTATTTCTTTAGAACAATTTCTGGGGAGCATCTGGGTGGGAATACTTGTTATTTTTATTTATATTTGGCATTCCAGCCAGATTAAGGAGTGACAGTTTATTGTGCTGCAGATGCCTAAATGCCTCTTGTAGCAGTACATGTTTTTTAGAGCCAAAGTCTGTGTTTTGTTTTGTTTTGTTTTTTTGTTTTGTTTTCATGATGATCACAAGCAAGATTTTTGCAGCTCGGATAAAACTTTAAAAATCTGGGGCGCCTGAAGGGCTCAGTTGGTTAAGCATCTGACTCTTGATTTCAGCCAAGGTCATGATCTCATGGTTCGTGCTGGCTATGTGCTGACTGTGGAGCCTGCTTGGGACCCACTCTCTCCCTCTGTCTCTGCCTCTCCTGCTTGTTCTCTCTCTCTCTCTCTCTCAAAAGAAATAAAATAAACATAAAAAAAAAGAACTTTAAAAATCTGCTTTAATGTTTAAAGAAAAGATCTCCACAAACTTTTACAACTGTTTCTCTTATGGAAATTTAAGATTGAAGATGTAGAAGAAGTTAAGGAAGAAATTGACCCCAATGCAGAGGAAAGTGCCAAGAAAAAGCATTTGGATAAAAAGAGAAAATTGAAGGAGATGTTTGATGCAGAATATGATGAAGGAGAAAGCACATATTTTGATGATCTTAAAGGAGAAATGCATAAACAAGCACAGGTAAGAAAACTTGGTTCTTGTCAGCTTCATTTCAAGGCTATAGTACAGTATTGTGAATATGTAATTTTGTTTAGGTCTCTACTCCCTGACCTGCTTCTGTGCCTCCTGTTTGGACTCTTGGGTCAAGCTGCAGATGAGTGTTTATTCATATGATCATCTGATAGTTTCTTCAGTCAGAAATGGACCAGAAAGATACCAGTGTCTATTTTGTACCAAGCATTGAGGTAGCAAAAATGGCTAAGATAGGCTGCAACTGTTGAGGATCTCATAGTGTAGTGATTTATTTATTTAAATACAAGCATTGCTGTAGCATTGTGATTACTGCTCCCTGGAACCATAATTAAATAATTTGAATGGGCAGGTGATTTTTGTACATACCAGTCTTATGCATGTACCAATGCTCTCCAGGGAAGCTAAATACTCACCTTGGGCAGAGTTCACAGGATATTTCAAGTGTCAGGTCAGATGTGGAGATAAAGGGAGCATGTGGAATGCTGAAAAGGAGATAATCTGGCCCTCCTACCTGCTATGCTAAACAGACTGAGCTGATGAACTCACTCTGAAGGACACACAAAGATGTGTGTGCAGGTGATGGCAAGTGTTTGAATTGCGCTTTGACAAGGGTGGGGGGTACCAAGAATGCCTTTAAGCTAGAATATACCCTAATACGTCTTATACAGGTTAAATAATGTGATTTGTAAAAATGTGGTCAGCAGGCTTTTCCCAACCTAGGCCTTCATCTATTCAAGTACCTCCTGGTTAGCCATTAATGTGTAGGTTCCAAGTCTGTACTAACCTTTGATAGAAGTAACTAAGTCATGTAAAGCTAGTTCTGAAGTCTTTGCTTCAATTCATTTATTACTTAAAATCACCTAGAATCTTGTAGGCCATTGTAAAGGACTTTGAATTTTTTATGCTGAGTGAAATGGGGATCAATGGGGGTTTTGAACAGAGGAGAGATATGTGTGACCTGCTTACCTTTGAAAGCATTGCTGTGGCAAGAGTTCAGTAAGATTAAGGTGACTCACACTGTGGGGTGGGGCGGTGTGTGGCATGGAGGAAAAAGAGTCAAATTCTGGGTATACTTTTGAAAGGTGGATTAAAGGTAGATTGAGTGTGGGGTGTGTGAGAGGAAACAAGGATGACTTACTGGAAGTCGAGTTGTCAGTAAGATAGGAAAGCCTCTAGTTGGTGAAGGTTTGTCCAGGAAGGTGAAGTTTAGAGCTGTTTGGCTTGAGATCTGTCGCAGACAAGTGGAGCATCAAGTAGTCAGTGAGGAGCTCTGGAAAGAGGTTGGGGCCAGGGACTCAGATGTACAGCCCTTAGCATCTAGATGCTACTTAAAGCCATAAAATGGATGGGATGACCTGAGGAGTGAGCATGGAGACAGGAGAGAGGACGGGCACTGACAGTGGCTGCTCCATTGTAAGAGGCCAGCTGGAGAGGAGGAAGCAGCAGTGGGATTGAGCAGCGCTCAGGAGATAGAAGACATCTAAGAGAACATGAGGTATGCTGGAAACTGCTGTGGAAAGAGGGATACATTATCTTAAATCCTGCTGATGTGTTAACTGTGATGAAGACAGGATTGACAACTGGGTTGGGAATGTGGAGGCCTTACATGATTTTGGTAAGCATTGTTATGGAGAGTGTGGGTTAAAGACCAGTTTGGGGAGGATTCAAAAGAATGGGAGCAGAGGCTGGAGGCCATGACTATAGAAAAATTTTGGGCCATTTTACTTCAGAGAGAAGCAGAGAAATGGGGCAATAGTTGGAGAAAGAGTCAAAAGAAGGTGTTAAGACGGGAGAAATAACAGGCAAGACCTGTTGGAATAAAAGTGAATGATAGCTAGTATTGCAAGTGAAGTTTGGCACTGAATAGAGGCACAGATAAATAAGCTATAACGGCTGCTCAGTAGAACTTTCTGTGATAATGGAAATGTATATCTGTGCTGTCTTGCATTGTAGCCACGAGCCACGTGTCGATACTGATCACTTGCAATGTGACTATTGTGACCGGGGGACTGAATTTAAAGTTTTTAATTTTAATTAATTTCAGTAATATAATAAGTTATAGATATAATAATAACAAGCTATAATAAAAGGCTGAATGGGGGTGCAAACCCTGGTAGAGGAGTTGACTGTGGAAGTTCTTTTAGACTACTTGGTTCCTGAGTGAATTAAGAAACAGCAGCTGAGAGTGAGAATGAGGGAGGAGATACTGGATATTCAAAGAAAGGAAAAGTGTGAAACAATTGTTTGCAGAGTAAGAAAAGAAAGAAGTTAAGAGTGTTCGCTGACCAGCATGAAGGGCTGCTTTCAGAGTTGTTTGCGTTTGCTGTGCTTGGAGTAGCAAAGAAGAAAACAAACCGTAAAGATAAGAGTGCATGTTATTTTTAATAAGGATAAAGCGTAAATGATTCTGTCCATGTTCCTCTATTGAGAAATTGCTTGTCTTAAAAATGTTAGCCTTACATTTATTAAGATAACAGCTATGTGTTTTTTTCATTGTCCCCCCCCCCCCCATATATAGCTTAATCGAGCAGAATTTGAAGATCAAGATGATGAAGCCAGAGTTCAGTATGAGGGTTTTCGACCTGGGATGTATGTTCGAATTGAGATAGAAAATGTCCCCTGTGAATTTGTGCTTAACTTCGACCCCCATTACCCAATGATTTTGGGTGGTTTGGGCAATAGTGAAGGCAATGTCGGATATGTACAGGTAGGTACCCTTTGCTGCATGCTTGACAATTGGGGTTCTTTGGATGTACTTCCACCAATAATCTTATTGAAATTGAAATCTCTTCTCCCCTCAGATGCGTCTGAAGAAACACCGTTGGTATAAGAAAATCCTCAAGTCCCGAGATCCAATCATTTTCTCTGTGGGGTGGAGGAGGTTTCAGACCATTCCACTCTATTACATCGAAGACCACAATGGGAGACAGAGGCTTCTAAAGTACACTCCACAACACATGCATTGTGGAGCAACTTTTTGGGGTAATACGCTACTAGAATAACCTGCTTGTCGATTGATTTAAACCGTTTACTCGTTATAATTTTGCTTTTCTCCATTAAATCTCAATTCATAAGATTTTTCTTTCTCTTTTTTTTGGATTGGAGTACACATTTAAAATAGAATCCAAAATTTGTGATTCACTGTATTTCTTTTTTTTTTCTATTTTCTTTAAGGTCCTATTACTCCACAGGGAACTGGGTTCTTGGCAGTACAGTCTGTTAGTGGCATAATGGTAAATATCTTGAATGTTTTATTTTCCAGATTATGTTTGAGGAATATATCTTAAATATGGAATATGTACATGAAACTTTAAGTTGCAGGTGACATGTTTTTAGTATTTATAGTAAGCTTCTCTTTGCTTTTAGTTTTCCTGTGTCTTTTTAAGTAAGGTGTGGGAATGGAGAAGGGAGAGGTAGAAGAATTATTATGGTACTGATAACATTTTATATTTGTATGCGTTTTTTGGACTTATTTTTCTAAAAATATTTAAGTGGTGCTCACCATGTACTAAGCATTGTACTCAGCTCTAGGGATATACCGGATGCCAGGTAGACATAAGACTACCCCTTGGTACTGCTTGTTTAGCAGAGTATGTTCACACAGTCTTCGTTTGATCAGTCAGAGTAGGTTTTATCGGCCCAGTTTGACATAAAAATTGAACAATGAGCAGATGGAATCTGCCCTGGTGGTCTAAAATTTAATTTCTTAAACATTGTAACCAGATTTTCATATTGCTTTCCATTCTGAATCAGTCATTGTTGTGAAATTACGTGATTATGAAATCACCCTCTGGAGGATATTCAAGACATCATCATTAGTTTGGCTTATTACATGTATTATAGTTTCACATTGTTTTTGCTAAAATAATTGCTTTGCATGTTCACATATTCTTTCTTGTTCTTAGTTGATTGTAAGTGAAATGCACTATGGTAATTTATTGCATCATAGAATTGTAGTTTTTCTCCTTGATGTTACTCCTGTATTCAAATTTTGGGGGTTCTTCCCAGCCTGATTTCCGGATAGCTGCCACAGGAGTTGTCCTTGATCTGGATAAATCCATAAAAATTGTGAAGAAATTAAAGCTAACTGGTTTTCCATATAAAATTTTCAAGAATACATCATTCATTAAGGTCTGTATATCTGTATATTCACGTTTATGAATGTATATTTTGTGAAAGAAGGAATGAAATACTTCTAAAATACAGTCTGATGCATTCAAAAGAGTATTGAAATCTTTTATAAACTTGGTCTTTGATATTGGTTTACTTCTTTATATTGGTTTCTGTTACTTAAGTATGCTCAGAAAAGTTTAAGATCAAGTTAACAGAGATATTTACTAATTGAGGCTATTCCTTATTCCATGTGAGACCGTGACAGAGCTAATAGTGAAAATATATAATCTCATTCACTGGGTTTTGTTTCCTGTCCTTTTGTTTTGTGTTAAGAAAAGGGGAAAATCATAGGTTTGTTAAATAGCTCAGTAGAAAAATAGACCAAGTATTTTGTAAAATACTTGTTGGCCAGGGGTACAGAGAAATGGACGCTCTGTTCTGCAGTGTAACGTGGGAGGGTGGTTTGAGTGGCATTTATTGAAAATTTTATTAGTAGGGTGTTTCCATTAAAAATACAGTGTTAAGATCATAAAATATTCTTTATATAAAGTAATAATATCACCAGCATTTATCCAACACTCTATTTCCTGAGCACGTGCACCTAAGTCCTAGGATATGAGCTGCAGTCCAGCCCTGTGAGATGACAGCAGAGGCTATCTAGGGCTGTTCAGTCTAGTACATATCTTTTTGATCTTTTCTTCTACAGAGATATCAGTGATGAGCATGCTAATGAACCTACAGTAGAATCTTAATATTGTTTTGGGGAAAATGAAATAGAGTTGTATTCCTTTTGACGTAGTAGTTCACTTGTAGTGGGGAAAATACATTTTGATTATTTTATCACCATTAAATGAGTTGTTTTTTTAACCAAGGATTTACTTATAAACTAGGAAGTAACATATCTGATTTTGTGTTATGTGGGTTTTTTTTTTTCCTTATACCTGTAGGGAATGTTTAATTCTGCTTTGGAAGTGGCCAAATTTGAAGGTGCTGTGATTCGAACTGTCAGTGGCATAAGGGGACAGATCAAGAAAGCACTTCGGGCTCCAGAAGGAGCTTTCCGGGCCAGCTTTGAGGACAAGTTGTTGATGAGTGGTAAATATAATCGTGGTGTAATCATAACAGCATGTTACCGTTCACTGTTGATTTCTAGCCAGTGTGGATTCAAGGCTGTAGTTTAGGTTTTAGAAAATGGGAATCAGCTCCAGCTCTCCCCAGTTGGAGCATCTTAGGCGGTGTACTAAGTCATGCTGTGTGTGGAGCCATGTGATTCAGACCCAGTAAGAGTTTTGTGATATTTAAAATTTTACTTGGTGAAGTCTCTCTTCAAATACCATGCAACTAACTAGAGAAGTTTGGGGTGAATGTTCATTTGTTTGACAGGATCGTTACGAATTTTCTTTTGAAAATGTTCAAGTAAATTACCTCTCTTTCCAGATATTGTCTTCATGAGGACTTGGTATCCCGTCTCCATTCCAGCCTTCTATAACCCAGTGACTTCTTTGTTGAAACCAGTTGGTGAGAAAGACACCTGGTCAGGAATGCGGACCACCGGTCAACTCCGGCTTGCCCATGGTGTCCGACTAAAGCCCAACAAGGATTCTTTGTATAAGGTATGGTCACACATGTGCTCTGTAGATGGGGGTCATCCAGATGCTTTGTACATAATGTTTTTGAATGTTTTGAATTTTCAAGTAGGAAATCTAATGTTAAATTTGAATGAACATGTTGTATATTCATAGAGTATTTTGGCAAGAATGCAGGAAAGTGGTAATAGTTTTCGTGGGTTGGAAAGGAGACAGACTTTTCACTGTATACTCTTTTGAACTGTTTTTTTCCTGCCATATACATGTATTACTTTTAAAAACACTAATGTGCTAATTGTTATTGAAGCAATGTGGGTGGGTTTTTTTTGAAAGTTTTAATAAACTTTGTAGTGAAGTGTTAACATGCATACAGAAAACTACACGGATCATAAGCATACAGCTCATGAATTTTAACACACCCAAAATTGCTGTCACCTAGATCAAGCAATAGAATTACCAGCACAACAAAAGCCTCCCTTATGACTGCTAGTCAATACCCCATCTCTACCTCAGAGATAGCCACTGTCTTGACTCCTGACAGGTAAATTATTTCTGCCTGTTTTTTGAGTTTTATAAAATACCGCATAAACTATTTTGCCTGTTTTCTTTCATTCGGCTTTATGAGACTCATTCGTGTTCTTTGTATAGCAGGCATTCATTTGTTACTGTCAAGTAGAATTGTATTATGTGACAATGTCCGTTTTATCCATTGATGGACATTATTTCCAGTTTTGGGCCATTATAAATGCTACCCTGAATACTTACGTGTGACTTGTTTGATATACATATGCACACATTTCTTTTACATAGACCCCCCACGTTAGGATTGCCAGGTATAGGGTATGCATGTGTTCAGCTTCACTGGATGATGCTTGTAGTATTCTGGAGCCATACCAGGTTAGATTCCCACCACCAATAGTTGGCGTCATCACTATTTTTTTTTATTTTAAGTTCTCAGTGCCTGTCAAAATCCCATTTCATTTGGATTTTGGTCTTGGAGAACTTTTATTATTTTCTTCACATGTTAATGCATTTGAAAATATTTATTTTAATGCTGGGTATTTAATTGTTTTGTAATAAGAGGGTAGTTCAGGATATCAGTCTGCCATTCTGCCAGAAACAGAAGTTTCCCAGTCATTGCTTTTTTAATGAAATAGTTAATAATACAGTTTTGAATTATGTTATGTGAATTTCTGTTAAAATGTATTACGGGATGTGGTACCTGTTGTCTAGCTTATGATGCTTAGTCTTTTTTTCAGAATGTGACTTTTCCAAGTTCCTTCATTCTAAGCATTTTAGGTTCCTAAATAGAGGAATATTGAGTATTATCATGGATGATGTCTTTCATAGTAAATTTAAAGACGTGGCAGAAATATTCTCTATATAGTTGATGTTGGCCTTGGTAAAGACCTAGGGCACGACTTTCAACTTATTAGTATTTTTGAGGCAGCTAAGAATTTTGATCATCTCAATTTAAGCAGAGAAATTAGACTCCTGTAAAAATTGAATGCAGAGGGTGTTTGGCCTTTGTGTCATTTTAATCTCCTTTTTCTCAGCTGGCTTTCCATTAGAAACAGAATAAAGTTAAACTTTTTTTTTTTTTTTTTTTTTTTCAATGTTTATTTATTTTTGGGACAGAGAGAGACAGAGCATGGACGGGGGAGGGGCAGAGAGAGAGGGAGACACAGAATCGGAAACAGGCTCCAGGCTCTGAGCCATCAGCCCAGAGCCCGACACGGGGCTCAAACCCATGGACCGCGAGATCGTGACCTGGCTGAAGTCGGACGCTTAACCGACTGCGCCACCCAGGCACCCCTAAAGTTAAACTTTTTAATGGCAGTCAAGGATGGGGACACTTCAGCTGCTGCTGATTGGAGGAAGAACTATGACCTTGAATTCACAGAGGTTGACTGTGAAGATGAACAGCTAGATTATTCTTCTTCAGATACAAGAAACTACCTCAGTGTCCCCAAAATAAGGTGTGGGTTTTCCATTAAAAGAAACTTTGGATCTGTTCATCTGCTCTGTTGAGATTCCCATAGTTCATACCATAGACATGGACACAGTTGTTTTTTTGGAAGAACTATAAATATATTCTATGTATTTCTCTGTTTTGCAACAGAGAAGTATACATTCATTGAGGCAATCCATATTTGATAGACAATTGAATCCTCATTTCTGATGATCAGCAGACTCTGGTGTTACTGATCATATGGAAAAATCAATTCACTGAGAAGATTTTAGGCAAGTTTTAAATGCATATAGAGCATCATTCAAATACATCACTGTCTTTATTTTTCTTTTCAGCCAATCATGAGGCAAAAGAAACATTTTAATTCACTGCACATTCCAAAAGCCTTGCAGAAGGCCCTGCCATTTAAGAACAAGCCCAAGACCCAAGCAAAGGCAGGCAAGATACCGAAGGACAGGCGGAGACCAGCCGTCATACGGGAACCTCATGAAAGGAAGGTACTGTCGATAATGGCTTCCTGCATCTTGCATTTAGATGTGAAAATAGCACTTTCAAGTAGCACATGTGGTGCTTCTACTGCATTCTCATTTTTCGTTGGGAAAGGGTAAGGGCCAGACTTATTCAAGGCACTAGCACCAAAATTTAGAGGAGAGGCCAGAGTCCATTTCCCTTTTGTTTAGTCATGCTGTGTCTTACACATTTTAATGGGGAAGTAATGGAAGCATCCAGCTGGCAAATCACTGTATTGTAGTTGTCCATAGTATCCAGAGTGATTAACAGGGGTGGTTTTGTGGTGAAAGCCGTTATTTAAGTATTTTGCTCTAGATACGCTCCTATTTCTGCTTCCATGCAAATTATGATGTCCTAGTTCAGGGTAAATTTTTCCTAGGTTAATGTTCATTTGGATCATGGATTGCTTCTCGTTTTGATACATCAGCTGAGGTGTTTAGGCCCCTGGAAACTTAGAAGGAAAGCATGCTGTAAGAGTATTCTGATGCTCATGTTTTGTCCTTGTCAGATCCTTGCACTGCTGGATGCTCTAAGTACGGTGCACAGTCAGAAGATGAAGAAGGCCAAGGAACAACGGCATTTGCACAATAAAGAACACTTCAAGGTGAAGCAGAAGGAGGAAGAAGAGAAACTGAAGCGACAGAAGGACCTCAGGAAGAAGCTCTTCCGAATTCAGGGTCAAAAAGAAAGGAGAAATCAGAAGTCCAGCCTGAAGGGGTCTGGGGAGCCATCAAAATGAGCTTTAAACAGATAGTCTTTGCATTTGCAGAGGTGGATGGTTTCAAATACTACAGTACCTGTAAATGACAGCAGGGCTCAAGACCCCTTTGTTGGATATGTTGCCCAGACTGTGCCTTTGAGAAGAGAAATGGAGACTCAGCTGATAGGACGCCCATTCATTCTCAGAGCCTAGGTTGTGTCAAGATTTAAAGCAATATTATTTATGGTTTTGTAGATTCCTTCACATTCCTCTTACCTTAGTTTTCATTTTTTGTGCTACAAAAATATTACTAAAATACTTAATTTTGGCTTAATAGTTTTCATCAGGGATGAATGCTTGATGATTGTGGATAAATTGCTGATTCTGCCATCCTCATGATGCGTCCTCCAAAGGGGAAAAAATATTAACTTGAAAACTCAGCTTTCAAATGTTAGAAAGGAGTGTATGGTTCAGTGCACAGCTGTTTCCCAGAGGCCATGTGATGGGTAATAGCGCAACAGGCTGACCTGACTGCACATAGAAGAATCCAGCTGCTTCTATTTATGTCACCATATATGGGGCTAGTTTTGATCTGTTAAAACAAATTAATAAAAAAATATTTTAAAATTTTCTCAGCTTTCATTTCTTACATGGTAAAAATTGATAGATACAACCCACTTGAAGAAAAACTCTTTGAAGTCCTTCAGTCATTTTTAAGAGTGTAATAAGGATCTGGAGATCCAAGCCCTAAACTACTCCCTTCTGAGGTGACCACCTGTGCTGCTCACTATGGTGTATCCAGAACCGAATGCTATTGGTGCCAGGCATCTTACAGGAGTACAATAAGTGCAGGGATGAATTAATTAAATTCCTGCTCTATCACTAAATGTGCTTCGATTTTTCCATAACTGCCAATACGCTGTGGCCTGGCAGCAAAGTATATAGGGGGACAGAAGGGGGGCTGCCGCCGAGCTTTCTGCCTCCTCCCTTTGCCTTGTGGAGCACACTTTACCTGCCCGAGACCCAAGGTGGCTTGCCAGTCTCAGGTGGGAGCACTTGAATGTGATAATGTGCCTTACAAACTAATTTCTGGCAAAGGTAACCATGTAATGATATCCTGGTAGGGAACTTGTTACCTAGGTGGAGCTATTTTACCATCATCTTAAATTTCTTTTCCTTTCGGTGGGCTTCTGACGGAAGAGAGAACTGAAGACTGGCCTGGTGCACAAGGCTGGCTCAAATCAAGGATACCCATCCCAGCCCACGAGACCTTCTGCCCTCCACTGAGGGTAGGCAGTGAGAACCCCACCCTGGAGGGCCATCCATGCCTGCTCTGGATGATGCCCTCTGCATCTGATAGAAATATGATGCTACCACGTTGACTAATGCAAGGGAAAAGGAAACAGGTGAAACGAACTTTAGTATTCTTATTTTTAATCCATTATATCTAACACGTTATCATAACATACAGCCTGTGTTTTTATATAATGAGATATTTGACATTTCTATTTTTTGTGGAGTCTTTGAAATTTCGTATGCACTTTACTTTTACAGTGCCTCTCAATTCAGATGCTAAATTTTGTGGAAATACTTGATCTGTATTTAGATTTCATTAAGTTTATAGTTTAAAGAACAAGATTCATACCCCCTCGTTGTTTTAAATATGACTACTGAACTTGGTACTGGTTTTTAAGTTGAAATTAATTAAAATTAAACAAAACAAAATGTCCAGTTCTCAGCAGCAGTCATGCATTTCAGTTGCTTGATGGACTGCATGGCCAGTGGCTACGTTGAGGACAGTGTGGCTCTACAGCGTAGAAGGTCAGGAAAGGCTTCCTTAAAGGAAGCAGGTTAACTTGGCAAAAGGTAGGACTGGGAAGGGGAAGAGTGTGTCAGCCAATAGAAATGTACGTCCAAAGGCCTTGGGCACAACGCAGCTCGATACCTGCAAGCCGCTGTGTTTGAAGCCAGGATGGACACAGGGTTGCAGGAAGCTGCAGGGGAAGGTAGAGAAGGAAATGGAGAGACAGGCAATGAAGCTGCATTAAGTTACTATCTTTATCCCAAGATACTGGAAAGCCCTTGGAGGATACTTAGTTGGGACAATATGGTCAGATTTGTATTTTTGAAAAATTCCCATTACTGCTGGGTAGAGACTAATTTGGAGGGAATCCAGGGGTAAGTCTTGGAAGTAGGCTGAGGCAGGAAGGTGGTACAGAGATGGAGAAGTGGTAGATGCTAGAGCTTTAGGATGTAACACGGGAGGTATGTTGGATCTGAGAGTTGTGGGGAGCAAGGGGTTTTCAGGAGACCCCCCTGATTCCTAGGTGTCTGGCTTACACTGAGGATTTTGCTGTCTGGGCTGCTGGGTAGTGAGGAACTTGGTTTTAGGAAATGGTACCTGTGGGACAGCCATATAGAGACGTCTGAAGAGGTAGTTAGGAATACTGTCTGAAGCTCAGGTTGACATCCTATCTGGGCTTAAAATGCATTGCTAAGAGACAGCAACACCTTCCTGGAAGTGGATGCAGTTACCTAGGGAGGAGTCAAAATTGAACACGGGTGGGTCTTAGTCCAGCATTCTTCCCATTAGGTCAATATTATCACATACCTCAAAATCACCAAGTCCAACCCGCATATGCAGAGCAGCCCAAGAAGCCCAAGGGATCCTGCTGCAGTTCACGTGACTAGAGCTGAGCACATCCAGCCAAGCACAGCTGTGCATAGAAGCCAGACATGTAAGTGACATCAACAAATAGGACAGCCTGTCTTTTCTGTGGGCAGACTTGACCATCCCAGGAGCTGAGGTGGAGGAAGGGTCTGGGTAGTGGACTCCAGTGTCCACACCACTCACTGTGATGTGACTCTGCACAAGTTCATGAGTATCTCTGAGTATCTTCAGGTTCCTTGTCCGCAAGATAGAGATAATAAACCAATCGTGCAGTCTGTGAGGATTTAATGAGATTACATTCGAAGTGACTGCTACAGAACAGATTTTCAAAGTTAGATTTCCTGTCTGGTCCTGTTTTAAAGAGGTGTGTAAGTCTCTGTATTTTAGTATGTATATAGATTCATGTCACCAGTACCACAACTAAGATCCCAATCAGTCCTCTCTCTCCCAAGCACTAACTCATGCAGTGTAGCCCTCCCAGCTCTCCTCCACCCCACCCTGCTACCTACTGACATATTTTTCCACACCATAACTTTGTTTTGAGAATGTCGTGTAAGTAGAAGCATGAGGTACGTAATCTCTTGTAATCGGTTACTTTTGCTGAGCATCGTACCTTTGAAATTCATCCCAATTCTTCTGTGTATTGTTGATGCTGTCCTTTTGATTATTGAATAGTATCCAACTGTACAGATGGGCCACAGCTGGTCATCCATTCACCAGTGGAAGGACAGTGTGGTTTTTCCCATTTTTTTTTTTTTACAATTATGAATATAGCTGCTATAAACATTTGTGTGGAGGTTTTTGTGTGAACATAAGATTTCATTACTGCAGCGTAAATACCTTGGAGTACGTCATATGGTCTAATGTAGCTGTCAGACTCTTCCAGAGTGGCTGTTCCATTTTTGCATTCACACCAGCAATTAAAGAGAGTTTTAGCACTCTGCCTGTTCATCATCACTTGGTATTGCCAGTGCTTTTTACATTAGCCATGCTACTGGGTACTTTCATATACAGTGACCTCTTTAGTGAACTTTAGGTTCAAGCCTTTGCCTGCTTTTTATTTGGATGTGTTTTTTTCTTAATGTTTTAATTTATTTTTAGAGCATGTGAGCCAGGGAAGGGCAGAAAGAAGGGGACAGAGGATCCAAAGCGGGCTCTGCACTGGCAGCAGTGAGCCTGATGCGGGGCTTGAACTCATGAACTGTGAGATCATGACCTGAGCCAAAGTCGGATGCTCAACCGACTGAGCCACGCAGGCACCCCTGGATTTTTTTTTAAATCTAATTATTTATTTTTTATAATTTACATCCAAGTTAGCACATGGTGCAACAATGATTTCAGGAGTAGATTCCTTAATGCCCCTTAACCATTTAGTCCATCCCCCCTCCCACAACCCCTCCAGCAACCCGTTGTTTGTTCCCTATATTTATGAGACTCTTCTGTTTTGTCCCCCTCCCTGTTTTTATATTATTTTTCTTCTCTTCCCTTATGTTCATCTGTTTTGTATCTTAAAGTCCTCATATGAGTGAAATCATGTGATAATTGTCTTTCTTCAATTGACAGATTTCACTTAGTATACCCTCCAGTTCCATCCATGTAGTTGCAAATGGGAAGATTTCATTCTTTTTGATTGCCAAGTAATATTCCATTGTATATATATACCACATCTTCGTTATCCATTCATCCATCAATGGACATTTGGGCTCTTTCCATACTTTGGCTATTGTCAATAGTGCTGCTATAAACATGGGGGTGCATGTGTCCCTTCAAAACAGCACACCTGTATCCCTTGGATAAATACCTAGCAGTACAATTGCTGGGTCATAGGGTAGTTCTATTTTAATTTTTTGAGGAACTTCCATACTGTTTTCCAGAGTGGCTGCACCAGTTTGCATTCCCACCAGCAGTGCAAAAGAGATCCTCTTTCTCTGCATCCTCACCAACACCTGTTGTTGCCTCAGTTGTTACTGTTAGCCATTCTGATTGGTGTGAGGTAGTAGCTCATTGTGGTTTTGATTCATATTTTGAGTGATGTTGAGCATTTTTTCATGTGTCGGTTGGCCATCTGGATGTCTTTGGAGAAGTGTCAATTCATGGCTTTTGCCCATTTCTTCACTGGATTATTTGTTTTTTGGGTATCAAGTTTGATAAGCTCTCTACAGATTTTGGATACTAACCCTTTATCTGATATGTCATTTGCAAATATCTTTTCCCATTCCATCAGTTGCCTTTTAGTTTTGCTGATTGTTTCCTTCACTGTGCAGAAGCTTTTTATTTTGATGAGGTCCTAATAGTTCATTTTTACTTTTGTTTCCCTTATCTCCAGAGACATGTTGAGTAAGAAGTTGCTGCAGGCAAGATCAAAGAGGTTTTTGCCTGCTTTCTCCTCAAGGATTTTGATGGCTTCCTGTCTTACATTGAGGTCTTTCATCCATTTTGAGTTTATTTTTGTGTATGGTGTAAGAACGTGGTCCAGGTTCATTTTTCTGCATGTTGCTGTCCAGTTTTCCCCAGCATCATTTGCTGAAGAGACTGTCTTTATTCCATTGGATATTCTTTCCTGCTTTATCAAATATTAGTTGGCCATACGTTTGTGGGTCCATTTCTGGGTTTTCTATTCTGTTCCATTGATCTGAGTGTCTGTTTTTGTGCCACTACCATACTGTCTTGATGATTACAGCTTTGTAATACGTCTTGAAGTCCAGGATTGTGATGCCTCCAGCTTTAGTTTTCTTTTTCAAGATTGCTTTGGCGATTTGGGGTCTTTTCTGGTTCCATACAAATTTTAGGATTGTTTGGTCTAGCTATGTGATGAATGCTGATGTTATTTTGTTAGGGATTGTGTTGAATATGTAGATTGCTTTGGGAAGTTTTGACATTTAACAATATTTGTTCTTCCTATCCAGGAGCATGGAGTATTTTTCCTTTTTTGTGTGTGTGTCTTCTTCAATTTCTTTCATAAGCTTTCTGTAGTTTTCAGTGTATAGATTTTTACCTCTTTGGTTAGACTTATTCCTAGGTATTTTATGGTTTTTGGTGCAATTGTAAATGGGATTGATTCCTTTATTTCTCTTTCTGTTGCTTCATTATTGGTGTGTAGGAATGCAACTGATTTCTGTGCATTGATTTTATATCCTGCAACTTTGTTGAATTCATGGATCAGTTCTAGCATTTTTTTTGGTGGAATATTTTGTGTTTTCCATATAGAGTATCATGTCATCTGCAAAGAGTGGAAGTTTGACCTCTCTTGGCCGATTTGTATGCCTTTTATTTCTTTGTGTTGCCTAATTGCTGAGGCTAAGACTTACAATACTATGTTGAATAACAGTGGTGAGAGTGAACATCCCTGTCTTGTTCCTGACCTTAGGGGGAAGGCTCTCAGTTTTTCCCCATTGAGGATGATATTAGCATTGGGTCTTACATATATGGCTTTTATGATCTTGAGGTATGATCCTTCTATCCTTACTTTATTGAGGGTTTTTATCAAGAAAGGATACTATATTTTGTCAAATGCTTTCTCTGCATCTATTGAGAGGATCATGTGGTTCTTGTTCTTTCTTTTATTGATGTGATGAATCACGTTGATTGCTTTGTGGATATTGAACCAGCCCTGTATCTGAGATATAAATCCCACTTGGTCGTGGTGAATAATTTTTTTAATGTATTGTTGGATTCGGTTGGCTAGTATCTTGTTGAGGATTTTTGCATCCATGTTCATCAAGGAAATTGGTCTATAGTTATCTTTGGTTTTGGGATCGAAAGTGGGAGTTTTCCTTCTGTTTCTATTTTCTGGAACAGCTTCAAGAGAATAGGTGTTAACTCTTCTTTAAATGTTTGGTAGAATTCTCCTGGAAAGTTATCTGGCCCTGGATCCTTGTTTTTGGGGAGATTTTTGATTATGAATTCAATTTCTTTACTGCTTATGGGTCTGTTCAAATTTTCTCTTTCTTTCTGTTTCAGTTTTGGTAGTTCATGTTTCTAGGAATTTGTCCATTTCTTCCAGATTGTCCATTTTATGGGCATATAATTGCTTGTAATATTCTCTTATTATTGTTTGTATTTCTGCTGTGTTGATTGTGATCTCTCCTCTTTCATTCTTGATTTTATTTATTTGGATCCTTTCCTTTTTCTTTTTGATTAAATTGGCTAGGGGTTTATCAATTTTGTTAATTCTTTCAATGAACCAGCTTCTGGTTTCGTAGATATGTTCGGTTTTGGTTTTGGTATTGATAGCATTGATTTCTGCTCTAATCTTTATTATTTCCTGTCTTCTGCTGGTTTTGGGTTTTATTTGCTGTTCTTTTTCCAGCTCTTAAAGGTATAAGATTAGGTTGTGTATCTGATACCTTTATTCCTTCTTCAGGAATACCTGGATTGGTATATACTTCCCTCTTATGACCACCTTTGCTGTCTCTCAGAGGTATTGGGCTGTGGTGTTATCATTTTCATTGGCTTCTGTGTACTTTTTAATTTCCTCTTTAACTTCTTGGTTGACCCATTCATTCTTTAGTAGGATGGTTTTTAATCTCCAAGTATTTGTTATCTTTCCACATTTTTTCTTGTGATCAATTTTGAGTTTCATAGCGTTGTGATATGAAAATATGTGTGGTGTGATCTCGATCTTTTTGTATTTGTTGAAGGCTGATTTGTGTCCCAGTATGTGATCTATTTTGGAGAACATTCCATGTGCACTGGAGAAGAATGTGTATTCTGCTGCTTTAGGATGAAATGTTCTGAATATATCTGTTAAGTCCATCCAGTCCAGTGTGTCATTCAAAGCTATTGTTTCCTTGTTGGTTTTCTGTTTAGATGATCTGTCCATTGCTGCAAGTGGGGTGTTGAAGTTCCCTACTATTATGGTATTATCAGTGAGTCTCTTTATGTTGTAATTAACTGATTTATATATTTGGGTGCTATCACATTTGGAGCATAAATGTTTACAACTGTTAGGTCTTCTTGGTGGATAGACCCCTTAATTATGATATAATGCCCTTCTTCATCTCTTGTTACAGTCTTTATTTTAAAGTCTAGTTTGTCTGATATAAGTATGGCTACTCTGGCTTTCTTTGGGTGACCATTAGCATGATAAATTGTTCTCCATCCCCTTACTTTCAATCTGAAGGTGTCTTTAGGTCTAAAGTGGGTCTCTTGTAAACAGCATATAGATGGATCTTGTTTTCTTATCCATTCTATTATCCTGTGTCTTTTGATTAGAGCGTTTAGTCCATTGATGTTTAAAGTGAATACTGAAATATATGAATTTATTGCCATTGTGTTGCCTGTAGAGTTGTAGTTTCTGGTGGTATTCTCTGGTTCTTTCTAGTCTTTGTTGTTTTTGGTCTTTTTTGTACTTTCCATCTTTTCTTCCCTTAGAGAGTCCCCCTTAAAATTTCTTGCAGCACTGGTTTAGTGGTCAGGAACTCCTTTAATTTTTGTTTGTCTGGGAAACGTTTTATCTCTCCTTCTATTTTGAATGACAGACTTCCTAGGTAAAGAATTAATTCTTGGCTCATATTTTTCCAATTCAGCACATTGAATATATCCTGCCACTCCTTTCTGGCCTGCCAAGTTTCTGTGAATAGGTCTGCTACAAACCTGATCTGTTTTCCCTTGTAGGTTAAGGACTTTTTTTACCCTTGCTGCTTTCATGATTCTTTCCTTGCCTGAGTATTTTGTGAATTTGATCTATGATATTCCTTGATCAGTTTTTGTTGAATCTAATGGGAGTCCTCTGTGCTTCCTGAATTTGATGTCTGTGTCTTTCCCCAGGTTAGGAAGTTTTCTGCTATGATTTGCTCATATAATCCTTCTACTCCTTTTTCTCTCTCTTCATCTTCTGAGACCCCTATGATTCTGTTGTTGTTCCTTTTTAATGAGTCACTGATTTCTCTAATTCTTAAATCGTGCTCTTTTGCCTTAGTCTCCCCCTTTTTTTTTCTAATTCATTGTTCTCCATAAGTTTGTCCTCTACATTGCTGATTTGCTGCTCTGCTTCATCCATCCTTGCTGCTGTGGCACCATTCGAGATAGCAGCTCAGTTATAGCATTTTTAATTTCATCCTGACTAGCTTTTATCTCCACAGAAAGGGATTCTAATCTGTTTTCAACCCCAGCTAGTATTCTTATTATCATGACTCTAAATTCTGATTCAGACACCTTGCCTGTATCTGTAATGATTAAGTCCCTGGCTGTCATTTCTTCCTGTTCTTTCTTTTGGGGTGAATTCCTGTTTCATCATTTTGAAGGAAGAAAAGGAATTAATAAGACAAAAAATTAAAATTAAAAAATTGAAAACAACACAAAAAAATCAAATAAAGGATGCTAGATCCTAGGTGTATTTTGGTCTGGTTGCTGAAAGGAGATTGATAGATTAGAGAATAAAGGGAAAGATAAGAAAAGCAAAAAAAAGAAGAATGTTTGAAAATTTGAAAAAAATGAATATAATGAAATAGGATAAAATGAAATGATGGAAGTAAAATAGAATTTGAAAAATTTACAACAAAGTAAAAATGTAGAAAAAAATTAAAAATATTTTCAATAAAAATGGAAAATAAAGATAAATTTTTTCTCTTTCTGTATTCAAGAATAAGAAAAGTGAAAAAAGAAATTGAATAGATGGACCAGCAAACAGACTTAAGCATGATTGAAATTACATTGGTTTCCCCTACAGGTCAAACTATGAAGCACTTTATAGTTCATAAACCAAGCAGGCGAAGAGACTTGTGGTGTTCCTGAAGAGCAAGGTTGGCCCAGTTGGACGGGGCTTAGTGTAACGGCTCCATTCGCCACTAGATGGCACTGCTTAGCTTACTGGGGTGTATTGTTGTGGCACATGTAGGTATGTATGCTGATGTGTAGGAGGGGTGAAAATGGCGTCACCCAGCTACCAGTCTCTAGTTTTGGAACTCTGTTCTCCCCAACCAGCAATCACACACCCTGCCCTTTTCTCTGGCTTCCTTCCACTCCTGGCTTTTACACCATCCGTGACCAAGCCATTAGGTTGCCCGGCAGCACCCGCTTCCTGAGTTTTATCTCAGATGTGGCTATATTTCCCAACCCCTCACTTCTGAGGGACTGCTGCTTTGACCCGTTCTGACCCTCTGGGGGAGGGTCTCACTGAGCAATGGCTGGGTGCTGGTCTTCCCCCAGGAATGTTCGTGAGACTGTGCTGCTGCCAGTGCCCAGAGACTGCGCCTGGGTGCCAGCCCACCCCAGAAAAAGTTCACGCGATTGTGTAACAGCAGTGTTTCAGGGATTATGGTAAATCACAACACACATCTGGCACCAGGCTTCTCCCTTAACGTCCTTGTCCTAGCACCAGTGAATGTGGTTGTTCTCCAGGGTACGCTGGGACCTTTGCTGTGGCAGCACAGCCTTTACCCAATGTCCTCCCCACAGGGGAACTACCTCTCCCCGTGTGGCCTGAGGACCGCTCGGACCTCACTGTCTGCTCCTGGGCATTCTCCCTTCCCACCAGAGCTCTGCCAGGTATCAAGCTGGAGAGTTTCAGACTCTGCACTCCCCCTGTTTATAGAATCTTAATGGAATTTAAACCCTCTCCTTTCTCCTGTCTCCCTTTTTTGTTTGGTCCCTGTGGCTGTTTCCACTTTTCTACTTTCTTTCCAGCTGCTTTTGGTGGGGGGGGGGGGGGGGGAGAAGGGTGCTTTTCCCGTACTCTCCCCGTCTCTGTCCTCTCTCCACAAGCAAAACAGCTCCTTGCCCTCTGTGGCTTTCTCCTCCAGTTCACCTTTCCTTGCCGCATACCTGCTGAGTTCTGTGGTTCAGGTTGTGCAGATTGTTGTGTTAATCCTCAAATCAGTTTTCTAGGTGTGCAGGGAGGTTTAGTGTTGATCTGGCTGTATTTCAGGGATGAGAGATGCAAAAAAAACTTTCATGCTGTTCTGCTATCTTGGCTTCTCTCCTGGATTGTTTGTTTTCTTAATGTTGATTTAGAGAGTTCTTTATACATTTTTGAATAAGTCCTTTGTCAGCTATGTGATTTGCAAACATTTTCTCTTGATCTACAGCTGTCTTTTCATTTTCTTAGCAGTGTCTTACAAAGTTTTTAACATTTATTAATTTTTTTTCTTTTATGGATTGTATATTTGTTATCATGACTAAAAACTCTTTTCCTAACCCTAGCTCATGAAGATTTTCTCCTGGTCTAAAAGTTTTATAGCTTTATGATTTTCATTTTGAGTAAACTTTTGGATAAGGTGTAAGATTTGGATTGGGGTGGCTTTTTTGTTTTCGTTTTTTAACTTAGAGACAACCAGTTTTTCTGGTACTACTTGTTGAATGACTATCCACTCTTCATTGAAATACCTTTGCATCCTTGTCAAAATCCAGGGTATATTGAGGGTATATTCCTGGGTTCTCTATTCTGTTCCACTGATCGATATGTCTAACCCTTTGCCACACAACTGATTATTTTAGCTTTATATTAAGTCTCAAAATGGTGTAGTGGGATTCCTCTATGTTCCTCTTTTTCAAAATTGTTGCAGCTATTCTAGGACCCTTCCCTTTTGGTGTAAATTTTAATAAGTTTGCCTCTATTTATAAAAAAAAAAAAAACCCTGCCATGACTTCAATTGCATTAAAATCTACAGATCAGTTTGGAGAGAATTGACAATTTTGCTCTGTTGAGTCCTCCAGTCTGTGATCGTGGCATCTCTCTCCATTTACTTAGGGATTCTTTGATTTCTTCTATTACCATTTTATAGTTTTCAGTCTACATATCCCATCCATGTTTTATTGGTTTTATGTCTAGTTTTATAATAATTTGGAGCCATTGCAGGTAATATTAATTCTTTAAATACTAGTTTTCATTTGGTCACTGCTAGTTTTTAGAAAAATGATTGATTTTTGTGTGTTGAACTTATATCCTTCAGCTTTACTAGCCCAATTTATTATTCTAGGTCTTTGGTAGTTATTTTTGGTTGATTCCTTGGGGTTTTATACTAGGGACAATTGTTATTGCTTTCCAACTGTATGCTTTTTTTTCTTGATATATTGTACTGACTAGGACTTCTCATATAGTGTGGAATTGGGAGTGGTAACTGTGGACATCCTTGCCTTGTTCCCAATTTTTTGTAGATCCCCTTTCTCAGTTTGAGGAAATTCCTTTCTGTGTCTAGTTAGCTGGGAATTTTTATCATGAATAGGTGTTGAATTTTTCCAAGTGATTTTTCTGTACCAACTTATATAATCATGTGGTTTTCATCTTTAGATTGTCATATGGTGGATTACATGGATTTATTTTTCAAATAGTGAACCAACATTGCATTCTTGAGATAAACTTCACTTGGCTATGGCATATTTTTCTTTTACTATGTTGTTATATTTGATATACTGATGTTTTGTTGAGTATTTTTGCACCTGTGTTTGTAAGGGATATGGATTTGTAGAGTTTTTGTGTCTTTATCTGATGATGAGTATCTATGAGTATCTATGAGAGTATCTATGAGAGTAATGCTGGCCTTATAAAATGAGTTGGGAAATGTTCTCTTCCTTTTTATTTTCTGGAAGTGATTAAGTGGAATTGGTGTTATTTCTTTAAATGTTTGATAGACTTTGGCAGTGAAACCACCTAGACCCAGAGATTTTTTAAAAATGTTTTTTAACAACAAATTTGGTATCTTTAATAGTTATAGGGCTATTCAGATTATTTCATCTTGAGTGAGTTTTGGTAGATTATGAAATGGAATTAATTTATTTAACCTAAGTTGCCCAATTTGTGGTCATAAAGTTATTTGTAGGATTCCCTTACCATCATTTTATTATCTTTGAGTTCTATAGTGATACCACCTCCTTTATTCTTGATATTGGTAATTTGAGTTTTCTCTACTTTTGTTGTTTGTCATTCTTTCTAGGGGGTTATTAATTTTATTGATTTTTTTTAAAGAATGAGCTTTTGGTTTTATTGATTTTCTCCATTCTTTTGCTATTTTCAATTTCACTGGTTTTTGCTCTTTATTATTTCTTTTCTTGTGTTTGCCTTGATTTTATTCTGCTCTTCTTCTGTAATGTCTTAAGTTTGAAGTTCAGATTAATGATCTGAGACCTTTCTTTGCTTCTAATATAAGCATTTTAATGCTGAACATGTCCCTGTAAGCACTGTTTAGCTACAAGTCCCAACCAGCCTTCTGTGAGTTCTGACAATTGTCAGTTCCATGTGCAAAGCTGTGGTGGTGTTATTTGGGTCAGTTTCCCATGTGCATTATGTAGTAGCCTGTACATTGTACAACGTAGCCTGGACATTGATCTCTTAGGTCCATTCTCAAAGTCAGTGATATGCTGTTTAGGGTCAGGTCTATGCATCCACAACTCAAGAGGGAGCACAGGAGCTCATAAACAGCTTCCTGCACTCATTGTCCTGAACTCCTTCCACTCCATGATTTCCCTAGTACTTTCCTATTTCCCAGGGCTCTCCTTTTTAGCTCTCCACTTCTAATGGCTAATGATGTTGACCATCCTTTCATGTCCATATTTGCTATCTATATATCCTCTTTGGTCAAATATCTGTTCATTTCTTTTGAACAGTTTCAATTTCATTTGTTTCATGTTGAGCTCTGAGGGTTCCTTATATTCTAGGCACAGGTTCTTAGGTACATGATTTACAAATATTTTATCTTAGTCTGTAATTTGTCTTTTTATCATCTTAACAGGATCTTTTGCAGAGCAACAAAAAATTAATTCTGATGTAGTCCAATTTATCAAATTTTCCTTTTATGGATTATACTTTTGGTGTCAAGTCTAAGAACGTTTACCTAGTCCCTTCCCTTCCTTTGCCTTTCCTCCCTTCCCTCCCTTTCCTCCCTTCCCCCACCTTCTTCCAGTGCCTTCATCTTAAATTCCCCAGCCTCCAGAACTGTGAGAAACTTCTGTTGTTCAAGCCACCCAGTTTATGGTGTTTTTGTCATGGCAGCCCAAATGGGCTAAGACAATGGGAAGTAAAAAGAAAACCCAGGAACTTATCCCTCAAGTCATTCCTCAAGTTTTGTGCTTCCAGCCAGTCTGCCTTCCTCTTCCATAGTCCTTTTATGATTGTCTGTTAGATTATTTCTAGCACAGTTAGTGATATTTACAGGGAAGGAGCAGAGACAGGCAAATCTACACCATCTTGTCATGGTACATCCAATCAAGTTTTTAGGCATTTGGGATATACTGCCACAAAATCTGCCCCTCAAAGGACGCAACGCTTCATATCCTACCAGCGCTGCCTTCGTGCGTCCATTTTCTTTAGCCATGAAAACATCTGATGTTAAGATTTTTGTTTATAAATTTGCTTCTGGCTCCCAATAAGGTGATTAAGATGGGTTGCTAGCTGTATCCTGTGAACCCAAACCTTGGAGATGTCACAAACAGGATACTTAATTGATAGAGCCTAGATCCTAAGCTAAAAACCCATGAGAAGTCTCAGGGGAGGCAGAGCATGAGAAGAGTAAACCCAGAGAGGAAAAGACCACAAACTGAACACCAGAGGGAGCAGATAAATAGGCAAGACAGGAAGAGCATTTACATGAGCATAATGAATATCCCCAGGAGGATATTGGAAACAGGAGGCTTGATGAGGCAGTTATGAAGAAGTACCAGCTGGGGATATTGGGTATGAACAATTTAAGGGCTGAAATGATGAACTTGATGGGAAGGTTAAAGAGTAGAAGAAAAAAAATGAATGAATCAAGTTGGCGCTCTTCTGGAAAAGATGAGGAAGGGGCCAAGGAGGTAGAGAGTTACAGAGAGAGGTGAGAAGTGTTCACTTTCATCTAATATGAGTGCCAGAAGGAGAGGAAGAGATCAATAGATAAAGAGGAATCACCTAAAAAATAACAGAATTTTCCCAATTCCTGCCAGTGGTAAATGTGTTCAATACTTTTAATTTTTGCCAGTCTGATAAGCACAAGAAATATTTCATTATTGTTTAAATTTGCATTTTTATTAGATAACCAGAAGGCTGCAGCATGTTTTCTAGTGTTTATTGGTCATTCTCATAATCTTCTGTGATTTGTGCATATCATTTGCTCATTTTTTGTTGTTGGGTTATTTTGCCGTATTAATTTTGTAAAAGCTCCTTATATATTTTGGATATAAATCCTATGATTGTTTATAAATCTTACAAATATTTTTTCCCTAATATGATACTTGTCTTTCGACAAGCCCCTGATGCTTTTCTTTATATAAAGGTTTCAAATGTCCATACAATCATATCTAATATATTCCTCTATGGCTTTGAGGTTTTGTGTTCTGTTTGGGTGAGCCATTCCTACCTCTTTAATTTAAAAAATGACCTTGCGGTCACCTGGGTGGCTCGGTTAAGCATCCAACTTTAGCTCAGGTCATGACCTCGCGGTTGGTTCAGGCCCCATCAGGCTCTCTGCTCTCAGCACAGAGCCCGTTTTGGGTCCTCTTCCCCCACCCCCTCCCTGCCCCTCTCCCACTCATGGGTGCTGCTCTCTCTCTCTCTCAAAAATAAATAAATAAACATTTAAAAAATATATTAAAAACATGACCTTCTATTTTAAATATTCTCCTATTGTGAAAGGTCTTTTCATGTTTCCTTTTAATTTTTATTCTTTAGCCTAAAAATAATTAGTAATTGTTAAAACTGTTACTTTTCTTTTCAAGTTAATATTACAAGTTATTAATTATTGGTTTCATTTACTTTTATGGATTGGTTTACATTTAATTTCATTAATTTTTTTGAAGTAATATATAAATATATGTAGTTTGTAAACATTCCCACAATATAGCAATAACGTAAACAGAACTAATCTCCTCTGTAATTCCCTCCCAAATCTCTCATCTCATTATCCTCCCCACAGCTGACCTTGCTGTTCTCATGTATATCTTCTAGATCTCCTTTAGACACATTTATATACTATTTTCCTTCATGCGGTCTCCAATTTTTTTAAAAAACATACACATAGAATTGTTTTGTTTGGAAACTTTCTATTTTTAGCCATTGTAAGCGTCTTGGGGGACATTTCTATATCATTGCATTGTGTACCTGTGTTTGCACATATGCGTGCATACATGTGTATGTGTGTGCTCAGGTGTGCAGGCGTGTGTGTGTGTGTGTGTGTGTGTGTGTGTGTGTATGTTCCTGTAGAAAGTTTGTTAATCTCATAGAAAGAACTGGGGAGCTTCCCATTTTTTCCTGTGCTTTGGTAATCTCCATAACGACAATCCCGTCTCTGGAGGCTGAAGGAGCCACTGTAATACCTTCATTACCTGCTTAGTTTGTTCTATGTTTCTTGTTATTTTCAGGTTTTCTGCCTCCTATTAAGCCAATTTTGGTGATTTATGCATTCCAAGAAAATCTTCCACTGCTTCCAGATAAAATCAACCAGAATGAGGCTGTGTCTACTATCTTCTTGTGGTTTAAAATATCTCCTTAATATATGGAGTCAATGTCACTTTTTAACCTAATGTTTTCAGATTTCTACCTTTTCCTTTTTTCTTTTGCTTGACTTACCAGAGAATTGCTTATTTTAATGATCTTTTCAAGGAACCAGTTTTGGATTTTATTTATCAAGTCTAGTTTTATTTTTTTTTTAATGTTTATTTTTGAGAGAGAGACAGAGCACGAGTGGAGGAGGGGCAGAGAGAGAGACACACACACAGAATAGGAAGCAGGCTCCAGGCTCTGAGCTGTCAGCAGAGCCCAATATGGGGCTCAAACTCATGAACCGGGAGATCATGAGCTGAAGTCTGATGCCCAACCAACTCAGCCACCCAGGCGCCCCTATATGGTTGTGTTTAAGGTAAATTACTTTATTTCTTGTTTCCTCCTTTTTTAGAAATCTTGTGTTATTTGCTTAGCTATATCTTTCTTTTAGTATTAGGGTGATGCATATGTACTTAAGGCTCTTCATTTTTCCCTGAATACTTCTTTGGAAATATCCCACAGGTTTTGATAAGTCATGCTCTTATAGTAGTCTGTGTCTAAAGTGGTTTTCATCTTAGTTTTCATTTTCTTTTTAATCCATCAGCCTTTTGCCTTCAGCTTTCTCCTCTGTCCCTTTCATCCTGTTTATTACAAATTCATTCGATGGTATAAATTTCTCAATAAATTCCAATTTCATTGAATGCCATAATTTGTATATGAACATTTTATTGTCATTGAGTTCCAAATGTTTTATAATTTCCATTGTGGAAATTAATTTTGTTTCCAAAATGTATTTTTGAGATTGTCTTCATATTGTTTCTAATTTTATTGAGCCTGGTGAGAGACTGTGGTTTGTGGAATGAGCTGAGGTTTCTTTGCTCATTCAGCACAGTGTCAATGTTTCCAAATACTCTACAGGAGCTTGATGAGAACACATATTCTCTGTTGGATAGAAGTTCATTTATTTCTGAAATACAAGTTAGAGATAGTCTCTTGTTTTCTAACAGCCTTATTTGTTTTAGATGCCCCAGATCTTTGGAGCTAGTGAATCTTTTAACTTTTTTTTTGTGTTTTGTTTTGTTTTGTTTTGTTAAATAGGCTCCATGCCTAATGGGGGGCTTGAACTCACAACCCTGGGATCAAGAGTCACATGCTCTGCTGGCTGAGCCAGCCAGGCGCCCTGGAGTTAATGAATCTTTTAACGTATCCATGGTGTTTCTGTTTGCGTAGGCTGAAGGGAGTGGAGAGACGCTAGAGATCTGTTTGTCCAGACCTGGAACACTTTCATTTGCTCTCGTTGTGCCTTGCCAGGTAAGCGCTCCCCTGTTTTGGAGAGCATAGTGAGTGCAGTTAGCCATTAGTTGCATAGCGAGGTACATTTGCCCTGGGTTGGAGGGGGTCCTGTCTCTGTTTGTTGTTACAGCAGAGATACCACCCCCTCCTCTGCTTCATGATAGATTTTGCTGGTCAGCTGCCTTCCACCTGGCCTGGGCTACTGGCCAGCCCACTGTGTGAAGATGGGCAGAGCAGGAGTGAAGAGGACAGCCTTCCACAAGCTGCCAAGACCCGCCCCCACCTTTGGGGCTGCTGCCGTTCTGACTGGAGGGTGCTCTGGGAGGTAGGCCCCACACCTGTTCCCTGGCAGTCTTCCCTCCTTCCGTGGTGGCTCTCCGGGCCACCTGTCTCTCTCGCACCAGATCTTGTCTGGCTCTCTCACCTCTCACTCTCTGCCCTTCCACACTGACACCCATCTTCCCTGTGGTTTACGGGCGCCGATTCTGCTTGGTGCTAAGAGCGTGGAGTCTTTGAAAGCGAGGATATTTGCACACCCATGTTCGCTAGCCAAAGGGTGGACACCGCCTAAGTGTCCAACAGTGGATCAATGGATGAATATAATGTGGTGTATCTAAATAATAGAATATTATCCAGCCTTTAAAAAAGGAAGGAAACTCTGACATACTACAACATGGATGAACCCTGAGGATATTGTGTTTAGTAAACTAAGCCAGACACAAGAGGACAAATAGTACATGAGTCCATTCACAGGAGATACCTAGAATAGGCAAATTCATAGAGATAAAAAGTAGAATGGTGTTTGCCAGGGCCTGTGGGGAGGGAGAACGGGGATCTGTAGTTTAATGGGCTTGGAGTTTCAGTTTGGGAAGATGAAGAAGTCCTGGAGATGGATGGTTGGGATGAATGCAGAACAGTGTGGATTTACTTAATAATACTACTGAATTGTACATTTGAAAATGCCTAGGGGCGCCTCGGTGGCTCAGTCGGTTAAGCATCTGACTTTGGCTCAGGTCATGATCTCATGGGTTTTGGGTTCGAGCCCTGCGTTGGGCTCCGTGCTGACAGCTCAGAGCCTGGAGCCTGTTTCAGATTCTGTGTCTCCCTCTCTCTCTGTCCCTCCCCCACTCTCACTCTGTCTCTCTCTGTCTCTTTCAAAAATAAACATTAAAATTTTTTTAAAAAAGAAAATGCCCAAAATGGAAAGTTTCATGTATATTTGACCACAATTTTTTTTTAAAGGGTATTGGAGCCAGTCTGCCTGTTTTAAATCCTGCCTTCGCCATTAAGTTCTATGGCCTTAAGCAGGTTACTAAATCTCCTTGTGCCTCATCTGTACAATGGGAGTACTAGATATATTAAAGCACGGCTCTGGGGGTTAACACTGGCAGAGCTGTGGGAGTGCGCCTGGCCCAGTGTTAGGTGATGGCTGCTCCTGCCTTTACTGGATGCATGTGTGGTGACTGGGGGAAAGGGAGATCGGTCTACCATCCTGTTAATTCCCAGCCTTCTTCCAGGAGGACTTTGCCATGCTTCTCCTCCCACCCAAGCCTCAGAACCCTTCTCCCTGCCCATTGTGCCCTACTTGTTTCGTGATCTCCAATAACATCTTGTTTTTCACACTCAGCCCTGGAGTCCCCTCTACCAGCCCTTGACTGCTGGGTCCTGGTTCCCATGGGCTCTGATAAGGTGTCCATCCTATCCTCATAACACTTTATTGGATCTGTTTGTTGAGACACCTGCTTTTCCCAGTGGATGCTAAGGTCCTGGAGGAGGTCCTTACTAGTCCCAGGGTACTGTTTTCTGGACCAGAAACTGACCACCAACGGCATGTTCCTTGCTGCCCTAACACCTGGCCATTGTGGACGGTCAGCAAATGTATTTTGGGGTCTTAGTTTCCCCATCTATACAGTCAACAAATGAGGTCACCATAGCTCTGTTACCGTGTGCTTTTATGATGGTAATAGGTGTCAAGTCAGGTGTAAGTCTAGGGGACCCTCCCAGGTGGGAGGGAGAGTGCAAGAGAGTGTGTGGTTTGTGTTCAGACAGGAGACAGCCTCAGCTCCTAGCAGTGCGGAAGACTCGTTTCTCTCATGATCCTAGGGGATAAAGGTGGAGGACCATCCCACCTGTCTGAGCGACCGTGGGGGTCTGGTGTCCTGGGGTAAGTGCACTGCTATGCTTGGGCTCACCTACCGTCGCTCATCACCGGGAGTTACATGCAGAGGCCAGGAGGGGGCGCCAACGACAAACAAATGCAGAGGGACAGCAGGTGGGCTCCAGGCTCCTCCTCCGCCTGACAGGGCAGGAGTGGTTAGCCCTGGTCTGTGTTCCAGGCCAATGGCTGACAATGACAATAATAATTATTACTCACTACAGTAATTGCTTATTTAGCATTTATACTCTCAGCCTGACTGCATAATGGGGATTCTTTCACTTTATTTCCCTAACATGGAATCCTGTATTTTGTAAATCTGTTATTTAAAAACACCCAGAGTAGAGCTAAAAGCAGTAGAGACCCGAGTCTCGCAACTTGGTAGTTAGTTGTGTGACTTTGGGCACATCTTTGAGCCTGAGGTTCTTCTACATAAAATAGATTTTTTTTTAGCATAACTGTGTGTGTTCACGCATGCGTGTGGGAATGTGTGCATGAATGCGTGCATGTGTTTGCACGTATGTGCCTGTGTGAGTGTGTGCACTTGCACATGTGTATTAAAGCCCCCGAGGATGGAGTTGAGGAGTGAAGGAGAGAGTCCCAGCAGGCAGCTGATACCAGGACTTTGGTGCCCAAGAGAGAAGCTGAGAGCCAGATGCATCCTGGGGGTCGTGTTTTAAGAGAGAGGCCCAGGGAGCTCCTTTACAGTACAGAGAAGGGAGTACTATGGGAAGGCCTAGGGCAGTCCTCTGCCTCAGGAGAGGCAGAGGGAGCATAAGGGCGAAGAAGGAGAGGGCGCTTGCACGAGTGGGACTCAGAGGCGTCAGAAACTCACAGACATCTTGGCACCTCGGTGGAGGCTGTTCCCTGGGAAGGAGGCTGTCACAGAGTTGTGCTCAGGGGATGGAACAGGGCTCCACACGGGGGCCCACAGCGGGGATGGACCAGCGATCGTATGACAATGGTGGTGCTGCTTCCAGGCCCCACTGAAACGGGAGAGAGATGAGCTATTCAACAAGTGTGCTTGGGACAACTAGTTAGTGCGTTGAAAAAACATAAAATCACTCCTCACACTACAAAATAAATTCTAGCTCTTTATATGTAAAAGAGAAAGAGAGGAAAACATAAAAGTCTTATGATCAAGTGTTTAACTTGAGAGAGATCCCAGGAAGCAGAGGTGAGGGAGTGGAGACAGGGAGGGGTGGATAAGTTGCTGACCGCAGGGCCTCTGGATGGGGGCCACACGGAACACACTGATGGGTGAGGTGGGGGGCTACTTTTGCCCCTGCCCCCCAGAAATTCCTGTGAGGTATGGGCGCCTTGCACATCTAGGCTCCCTGAGTCAGAGAGAGGAACACTGGTGACACAGAACATTTGAAATCACAGGGGCCCCGAGACTGTCCTGGGCACAAGCAGCACAAACAGGTTTGGGGAAGAGAGAAGCATCCCAACCCCTAAGCCCAAAGTCGAAGGACCGACATGAACTTGCTTAGACCCTTCCATGCTTTTTTCAGGCCTGCTCGTGTTTCCATAGCTGCAATCGTGGATAGGTGTGCTTCTAAGTAATCTTGGCTTACCTGCTTAATTTGAATGCTCGGATCTTTCTTCAGTGGTGGCACTTAGTCCTGATACTGCCATTGCTGGAGTCCCCCGGGACCGGCCATTCCGTTATCGTCAGCATTCTGTACTCACTACAGGCAGCCACTCTTGCTCTATGCTGTACTGCCGTTGCCATCCCAACCCTCTTCACCATCCTCCCCATTGCCCCCAGTGTGGGTGGGGAGCTATCCACATGCTGAGCCCAGTTTCAGGAGCTTTATAGGCGCTTCCTCTCAGCCCTCTTACTAGAAGTGGAAGCACGGCTCTCACCCCAGCTCACAGAGGCTGAGTAGCAGACCAACGGCTCACCATTTCCATCCTCCCCTCTCCCGTCTCCTCCGCCCCCTCCCCAGCCCTCTTCCTGTCCAATCCTAACAGGCACACACCAGAAGCCTGCTTGGGTCCACCCAGGGCTCGGGGGGCTCCGTTGGCCCCTCGGCCCCTGGGCTTCCCTGAGGTACAGGAGCTGACCGGCTCTCCTGGCTCTGGGGAGGCAGACTGCCACCATGTCTTATCTTCAGGGTTTCCACGGGGCCTGGCACATGGCCTGATTGCCAGTAAAGAGCCATGAATGCCCGTCCACTGGCTTTAGGCTCAGGGTGAAGTTCTAGAGAGATCTTGTTCTGTGAGCTTCACAGGGCACTCAGCCCCAGCACATGTGCACACCCACGCAGGCACACACACATGCACGCACACGTACACCACAACCTCTTGTCTCTGCTCCTTGAACTACAATCCCCCTGCCTGCTTGCCCATCCTTCAAGGCCACACTCAAAACCTATCCCAGCATCTCTGGTCCTCTTTCCTTTCCTCCTCTTGGAAGAAGCAATGCTCTCCTCAGTCACCAAGTATTCCTTGGGCACTCAGTGTATGTATGGGCTTCTTAGAGACTTGGCTCTGGGCCTGGATCTGCCCCTGGGCTGAGGGTCCCCAGACAGATCTCATGGCTTCAGTGTATGCCAAGTATTCACTGGGCACTCAGTGTATGCTCCTCAGTCACCAAGTATTCATTGGGCACTCAGCCCTTCTGTGCTGTGCCAGCCGCGGCTACTGAGTGCATTCTGTATGCCAAGCCTAGACTCCTCTGTGAGTCTGGGGTGAGGTCAACCTCATCAAACAGATGAGGAGACGGGCACAGAGAGGCCCTCTGGCAGAGCCGGCTTCACATTCAGGCTCCATAGCTGAGCCCTGTCTGAGAACTCAGGTGGGCATTCCGGGAGGTGTGAGGCTCGGAGGTGTGGGAGCAGACCGCAGGAAGCTGTGGGCATCAGCAGAGGAGTCCTGGAGTCCTGGGGCAGGAGCTGGCAAGAGGGAAGAGAAGAGGCATGAAGGGGGCTGGGGGCAGGACAAGGCTGGCCTAGGTGACAGAGGCTGTGCTGGACAGGACAGGGAAGCTAGGAGTCCTGCTGGGTGTGGAGGCCCACAGTGAGCTGCCCCTGTGTGCATCAGCAAGTCAACCGGGCTGCTCTGTGCCATGGTCTCTAGGTGTGTTCCTTCATCCCTGCATTGGAACTTTTGCTCAACAAACCTATGTTGAGAAACTCTCATATACACTTACTTTCCATGGTCCAGGACATAGGAATATATTTAGCTGCCCTGGAAGTTATTATAAACATATTCTTAGAAAAGAAACCAGGGGGCATCGTTGTAGGATGTTGGCCTTGAGTGTATCCCTTAGTCTTCTGTGGTTGGGTTAGTAGGAGTCGTGCCCTGAGAGTGCTGAAACTGCAAAGGGAGGGAACAGGCTTTGAGATCACCACCCATGCCCCAGCACTCACTCCGGTGGGAGTGATCTTGTCCTTTTCTAAACCTAGCAATGGCCACTACCATCTTCTGGGTGCTTTTTCTAGGCAGTCTCTGGGTCTAGTGCCTTACATATATTCTTGAACCTTAGAACAACCCTATGATTATTTCTTGGGCAAGGAAACTGAGCCCCAGGGAGGTCAAATAGACTCCCCAGGGTCTCTTAGCCAGTAGGTGAGCCAGCCCAAGGAGCTCTGACACTTATAACCACAGTCCCAAATCATATCATCTCTGTGCCCGAGTTTTCCGTGTTCCTCAACAGCAATTTTGACAAGCAGATACGATTGTCATATCTGCTCCCACCGAGGTGCAGACAGGCCGGAGGTGGGGAGGGGGAGTTGGAATGACAGCTGGCTTTCTCCTTCCTCTGATCCAGAGCTCATTTCCCTGAGCAAGGTGCCCATGCTCTGCTGTGAGAGGGCACCTCTCCCCACCCGCAGCATGCAGCTTTTCTAGGCAGCCCCGCTTACCTGTAAGACTAGGAGGGCGATGGCGTGGGGCCACTGGGTGGGGAACTGGGCCTTCAAGTGCCAGGCGCCTGCACATGAGAGGGCTGGGAAAGGCTGCCTCCCAGGGCTGGGTGACCGGCACTGCTCAGTGGCCCTGTGCCACCCGCCAGCCCCAGTGAGGTGGCCCATCCAACCTCCTTCCCTGGGTCCTGAGCATGGGACTTCCCTCATCTGCTGTGTCTGGCCCTTGTTGCCCCGATTCTGCCACGGGTGAGCAGCAGCCCTTCTGGAAGCCACGTTCTCCAGGGAGATTTGATTATGTCCTGGTGGTGCCACCTCGGTAATGCAATCAGGAAGTTTCCTCAAGACTTCAGCTGCTTTGCTGGCAGGCAGGCCTGGCTCCTGGGACGTCCACACTGCTCTTCTGCTCACAGCTTCTCTCCAGGCTAGAAGGGACTCAGAAACCCTCCACTGACCACAGCAGTGCCCACAGTGGAGGGGAGGGGTGTGTGGCAGGCTCACTGGAATGTCTTGCTGTCACATTCCTCCCTTCTTTGAGTGAGGTTCTTGGCTCTGATTTTATTCAGAATCATTGAGAACCTTCATCTGTTTAGAAAAAGTATTCATCAATGAGGAATCAGCACTTTGGAGAACGTTCCAGAAAACAGCCATTTTCTATTAAGGTTAGGCTCTTAATTGAAAATTTTTCGGGCAGAGGAAATTTGGGGAGAGGCCAGAAATTCTCTCCATTATGGTAATAAGCTGTAATCAGAACCAAGGAGTTGTATTAATTCTCGTGGGTTCTCTCCCCAGGATTGCCTAGAGTGTGTTATCAACAGACCCTGGGAGTCGGGGTGAGGGAACTAATGAGGTCAAATATTCCAGGAAATAGATACAGGCAGGGTAAGGGGTGCATCTTGTTCCTTGGTTGTCCTGCACCCCCTCCAGCCCACTCCAGGCCGCACCCAGGACTGATCTCAGAGGCAACTCAGTGTCAGTTTGAAAACATGGGGACAGGGCCTTCCAGGCAGAGTTTTGGCTGGGTGAGTGGGGGTGTTGGGGACGGTGCATGGTGGCCAGTGGTCAGGGTCTGGAACTGACTTGAGGGCCTGAGTTTCCCAAGTGAGGCAGGGACTATAGTTGAAGGTGAGGATGCTGCAGGAGACTGGTCCCTGTGGGGAGGGCAGGTTTCTCAGGTGGTGGTCAGAAGAACCACTCCCTCCTCTAAGTGCATCCGAGTAGCTAGGTGTGGCTCTTGAGGACACAGGAGGCCTCACCTGCTCCACGCGCCCCCTCCATGTGGGGTCAAGTGTAGTTCCTTCTGAATTAACCTGGCCTCTTCACTCCTATACCCTCTGGCCAGCACCCTGTGGTTTTTGTGAGTGGAGCTGTCAGCAAGGAGATGCCCAGCGATGTCAGTTGTCCCTGAGGGGCTTCTTAGAGACTGGGCTCTGGGCCTGGATCTGCCCCCTGGGCTGCGGGTCCCCAGACAGACCTCATGGCTTCAGCAGAATTCTCCATAAACCGACTATGCATAGTACCAGGGCCTTGGATGTGGGGGAGATAATGGCAAGGAGGGTAATGATGACACAGCCACACGGTCATTAATTTCCTCCCCATTCAAGGCCCACCTGCGACTTTCCTCCCTTTCCTATTTAATACTCCTGAGAGCTCCCCACCTGCAATTTGCAGTGGGATGCTTGCTCTTTCTGTGGGTCAGAGTAATCCAGGAAATTAGAAAAAAAATACCGTTAACATGTGTTGAGAGCTACTGTGTGCCAGGAGCTTCACATGCCCTCAAATCCCTAAAATAATCTTGCCGGTTATGC
The DNA here is from genome assembly GCF_018350175.1 of Felis catus. Taxonomy (NCBI): domain Eukaryota; kingdom Metazoa; phylum Chordata; class Mammalia; order Carnivora; family Felidae; genus Felis; species Felis catus. Next base: position 49,988,307 of record NC_058378.1, on the reverse strand, counting down.
TCCATTGCCCCCTGGCAACACAGGAGGAAATGGGGTTCCAGGAGGCTCGGTGACTGGCACAGGTGCCTTGTCCCAGATGACACAGCCTACTAGAAGTGAGGCTGGGGTTGGAAACAGGTCTTCCTGGGCCCCTGCCCTCCCTCTGCAGGGCTGAGCCAGGTCCTGTCAGCCCCTCTCCCTCCTGCTTGCATACCTGAGTCCTCTGGGCATCTTCAGGCCACATGGCAGCAAGGACTTCTGTGCCTCAGAAGGGACCAGGATCCCTGAGAGGCAGACGTCCACCCACCTTCTGGCCCAGGAGCCTGAGTGCCGTTTGCTGCTCTTGTCATTTCATTCCTCCCTTATATTCATGCTTCTCATGGAACAAAAAATAAAGCTGTGTCAGGAAACCAGGGGTGGTAGCCAAGATTGCCATCCATTTCTGACAGCATTCACTTTTAGATTCATTCAGAAAGTGACCTGTCTTGATTACCTTACAGAGTTCCCACAGAAATGTGTCAGCCAACCCGAACTTGACATAGCATTTTGATGAGGCTGGGGTGAGATCAAGTCACACAAAGAATGTTTCTGTATTAGCTGGGAAACCATTGGAAACCCTGAAATGTCTTCAGGACCTTTAAAAGAGCAAACACACAGTAATAGATCTCCTGGAATAGGGCTAGGAAAACACTGGTCTTTCCCTGCAAATGATTATGGCTTTTTGTCCTGGAAAATGAGAGTTTATATTAGATCCTATTTTCCTTTTCACCTTGGCTTACAGGAAGCTCAGTTTTATGCTCAACTCCAGCCCTACTTTCCTTGGTCTGGTTCTTTGGCACAGGCCCTGGTCCCTTTCCCCTCTTCATCCCGGGACCCTGTTGTTTAACTTTTGTGCATATTTCCCATTATTGCTGATTGTGTGACATCCTCTCTAGAGAGAGGTGGAGCATAAAGAGTGAGAAAGCAGTGTCCTGGAAAGGCTCTCTGCTGAGGATGGGTTTCACATGTGGGCTGGCAAGGGGGACATGGGACTGAGGCCTCAGGTGGCAGCTAGGAAGCAAGTGTCAAGGAACATGCACCTACGGTGACATCTCAGCATGTCATATTACACGGATGCTTGAGATAAACAGAAGTGTTGCAAGTTAGCATCAATGCACCTCACAAGTGCAGGAGGGAGAACCCATCTACAGCCCCGTGCCCCTTATTCAGTCTTCGCTGCTTTCGTATTTCTGGGATGTCTCGGCGTGCACCTGAGGCAGTGTTGAATGTGCCTGTGTTGTGCTTTGCTCGCTGACCTTGCACCGGAAAGGGAAGACTCAAGCTCTTTGTGCGCTCATGTCTCACCCTACCGCTTGTTGGGACTCACTTGGATTATCTCTATTGCTTCTCACTGATGAAGATGGTGCCATAGTGAGCCTGTGAATGCATGCAGCTTTTTCCTTCTCTTAAATCATTTCCATGGGGTCATCTCCCAAATGTGAAGTCACCGCACCAGAATGTGAGCATTTGAATGCAGGTAGTGTGGGGTGCCGGCCTGAAGGACCTGGCCAGTTCCCAGGCCACCGGCCCCACATCGCCTGTTCCCGTACCGCTAACTTGTCACTGTTGGGTTTGCCATGAAGACATTAATTTGCTACAGGACTGCACCTATCACTCCGTCTGACATTCTTTGGTTTCTCTGTGGTTGAACACTTTGCTCTACTTTTTGTTGTCTCTTTTGTTTGTTTTTGCTTTTTGTGTTTCCTCCTCATGAACTATCTGTTATACTCATGGCACCTTTATCAGTCAAGGACTTGGTGAGGGAATTGACCCTTGAGGGAATTTTTAAATGCAATGGTAGCTCTAAGATTGTCGTGTTTAATATAAATATCTTTCTAGCTTGTTTTCCTTCTTTTAGTTTGTTTGTTTGTTTGTTTGTTTGTTTTTTCTCAGAAGTTCAGATTGTTTCCTAGTCAAGTCATGGTCCTGATTTTGCTGGTGGAAGAGAACCGACTGGTTGTATTTCCTCACCCTGAGTTTGGACACCATCCCAAGAGGCTGCCAGGCCTGGCTGGGAGTGGGCTTTGGGGGCATAGCTTGTGCATTTGAGGCCTGTACCTGGACACTGCGTTGTGTTTTATTCTCACTTGGGCTCCAGAGGCCTGGGAGCTGGGACAAGTCCAACACCTGGACAAGGGTTACTGGCAGGATGCCAGCCTTGGATCTGATGGACCAAGATAGGCGAGCGCCCAACTTAGGCCTTGGAGGTGTCCACAACCTCTCTTTCCCTGGGCTGTGGGGGTCTCCAAGACCCACCCATACCTGAGAAGGGGGGTCCCCAAGGATGTGTTCCTCAGTGACCACATGCTACCCTCTACGCTGGTAAGCGCTTTGTGAGCCCCTAGGACCTGGTTCTAGGCTGCCCTGGGGTGTGATGGGAGCACTCACTCCGCCCCCTGCAGAGGGTTTTGTGCAGTCAGAGGTAGGGAAGGGGCTGTACCACAGGTGTTCAGCAAGACCCCTCCCAGCTCTTCCCATTCGGCAGACCCTCACATCCAGCATCTCCTCAGCTTCCTGCCCACCATGCTGTCCCCTTGGGGTGCCTTGGTCACTTGTCAGTCCCGCTGATAATGCACTCCAGAAGCTTTCCCTTGCTTCCTGCTGCAATCAGTTTCCAGACCTCTGCACAGCACTTCCTGGAGGGGCATCCCGAGGACTTCCCAGTAGAGGTGTCCCCACAGGCACAGGCTGGCTATTGCCTGGCCTCCAGAAAGGCACAGTAGGTGGTTGTCAGACTGAATGTGTTTGTTGGCTGGTCAGACCCCAGGCTCTGGCAGACAAGTGAGGATTCCCTCTGGGAACCCCGGGCCTCCTTCAGATGTGAATATGGAGTGTCAGGGTGCTTTAGTGGGGTGGGGTGGGGTGGGAGGGAAGCTGGGAGGTGCTCCTTTCCTGCCTCGTGGCAGAGCCTGGGCAAATCTCGGGAAGGCAGCCAGCCGTCCCCTTGTCTCCGGCCTCCTTTGTGTGTGAGTCACCATCTGGAAGTCGCCTTCATTTGTTTTAATTTAGCAGGACTCAGCTCAGCTTGGGAGCACTGCCACCGGCCTGTCCTTCCTTCCACTGTGTCTTCAGGCTCTGCGAGGAAAGGGGGTGGGGTGCAGAGTGCTTTGCAATAAAGCACTTTCTCCTCATCATCTTTAAAAAAATTTTTCTTAGCAAAAGCAACGGGAGAAATTTACTGGCCTGTCAGAAAAGCCATTGCTCATCAGACTGGAGAAAGGAAAAGCAGAGGTCATCAATTCATGGGCAGTGTCTCAGAAAGGGATTAAATCATTTAGCAACATGTCCTTAAGAAATCATTGAAGCCTCATACTGCCATTTGCTTTCCCTGGACCTTCCCATCAAATACATTTTCCAAATGCAAAGCAAGTCGGATGCTGATGGTCATGTTCCCAGTGGTTCGGGAGGCTGTGCCCGCACCTTTTCTGGTAGAAGACCTGGCCGGCCTGTGTGCGCGGGGCTGTTGGATGACACGCACATGTGTGCCTACGTGTGGCAACAAATAGGTATTTGTGTGATATAGTTATGTAAACACACAGCCATTGTCTAGCTGTGGTGGTTTTCAGCTTTCTTATGTTTGTGTCCTGTTGTGAATTGCCATAAGTTCATTCAGATAAATAGAGGTGGAAAGTGTATTTAAGCCCCCAGCCGCAGGCTGCAAGAAGGCTCACTGGAGTTCCCTGGTGTGTGTCACCTCCCCCACGCACAGGGCTCTGCGGTGCCTGGCACAGTCTCATCAGGTGACCGGGCTGGTGTGTCCCTTGAGAGTCAGTGGACCGGCGATTGGGAGCCTTGGCTTTGAAGCTGGCTGGACCTGGGTTCACACTGCAGTTTCCCACTAGCGAGTTGCGTGGCTTCTTCTCTCAAAGCTGTCCTATCTCAGGGCCACCTGAGCCTAGGACGTGCGGTGCATTTGAATTGATAGACGAAGGGTCCTTCTGGTTGTCAATGTGCCTGAGATTCCAGCAGCCTGTCTCACCAAGACACTCGACCAGGCGTGATGCATGAGTGTGGTTAACCAAGATATCATGATGGTTAATTTTATACGTCGACTTGAGTGGGCCACGGGGAACCCAGATTAAACATTATTTCTGGGTGTGTCTGTGAGGGTGCTTCCAGGAGAGATTAGCATTTGAATTGGTAGACTGAGTAAGGCAGATTGCCTTTCCTAGTGTGAGGGGGCCTTATACAGTCAAAGGCCTGACTAGAGCAAAACGTGGAGGGACATGTCTTCTCCTGCCCTTAGACTGGGGCTTACTCCATTGGCTCCCTGATTCTCAGGACTTTGGACTCCAAATAGAACCAGACCACTGACTCTCCTGATGACAGATTGTGGGACTCAGTCTCCGTAATTGCATGAACCAGTTCCTCATAATAAACCTCTTTTTCATTATTACACCGACTAATATAGATATGAAGGTGGTCAATATAGCCCAGCCAGTCATGGAAACAATCAAAACAAATAGATGAAATATCCCTGTTGGAATTAAATAGAAAGGCTTTCTAAGTACTAATCATTCACTTTTCATCTAACAAATACTCATTGAACAGGTGCCCTGTTGGGCCCTGGTCCAGGGTCGGAGGGGTGGACCAGCCACCTCTCTGTCCTCATAGGGCTTGGTACCTGTGGGATATGCCTGTCAATTGGTGGGTGAGTAGAGACACGCAGAGGGTGGGCCCTATGTGGACAATGGCAGGGCCCAATGGCAGGGCCCAATGTGGACAATAGCAGTGGGGGCTGTGGATGGACACTCCCCTGCACAGGGCACCGAGGCCAGAGCACTGTGGGCATGGCTCACCTCTCGGAGAGGGGGTCCCAGTGGGAAGGTGAGGGTAGCTCAGCAGTTCCATGGAACCATAGGGGATTAGAGAGCTGCCAGCTCCCAGCAACACCCACCTCTCACTGGGCCAGGCAGCCAGAGCTCAGCTTCAGAGTCTTACATCTTTCCATCTTACAGAAGACACTGAGGGCAGAAACCACCCAGGGAAGGGCAGGTGTGCACCGAGGCCCTGACAGGGCCTGGGACTCTGGCCTGGGGACTCTGAGGGCCTGGAGCAACCTGCTCAGCCTGCCATCCCTGCAGTGTCTTCCATGTTCCTCTCCACGTGATAATATCACACTCCACCCCCACCAACCTCAGAGGGCCCAGCCTGTGCTAGGTTCTGCTCCTTTACCTGGCTCCCCCACAGTGTTACCTGCGGTCTGCCTTGCCCCAGTGGGTGTTGGGAGTGTGAGCCACACTGAGGGCCAGGTGAGGGATCTTTGGTCTTGGCCAATGGGAAACAGAGACCCCTAGGGCAGCTGTAGTGCTTGGAGATGAGCCCAATGGCCACCTTGATTGGCATCACCTAGGGACTGGCCCACCCTTGGCCCATGATCAACCCCGGGAGGTTCATGGGACAGCTCTTGTTCCTCCTACAAAGCCCCCATGCCTCTTTCACTAGTTAAGTGGTGACCACTGGAGGTGGTCCTTGGGCTGTTGGAAATAGCGGTGGGTGGGCCTGTGGCAGGAACTGAAGGTCAGTGTCCTCTGGGATGGCTGGCGGCATTCTCATGTCAGAGGACAGTGGTGTCTGGAGTTGTGGGACCATGCTTCCTCTCTGCAGGGGACAAGGGGCCCTTTGTACTGACCACAGGCTCCATTCAGGACTGTCCTTGGCTGTGGCCAGGGCAAGAGGGAGAGGATGAGGCCCCTTAGATGCAAACCCTATGTCTAGTCCCCCTGTTCTACTTCCCACCAGACTACTTCCTGGAGCTCTGAGTCACTGCGCCCACTGACAAGGCAGGTGGCCCTGTCCTCTGTGTGTCCACCCATGCCCAGGGACTCAGGGCAGACCCTAAGACATTGGGGCTCCTCCCTCAGTCTTCACACCTCCTCAGGCCCTCAGGGGCAGCAGTCGTACTCCATAGCCCAGTCTAAGAGCCTCCTCCAGAGGCATCACCATTGTCCCTTTTCCCACATCGCCCTCTTCCTCTGTGTGTGTATGAATTGTGTGAACCCAGCACTGATCTTTACCCTGTTCTCTATGGTTCCTCTTCCCTCAAGAGAGACTGAGGGCTGAGGTCAGAGACATACCAGATCCATCTAAGTGCTGCTGCTGTTGCTGCTGCTGCTGCTTCTGCTGCTGCTGCTGCTGCTGCTTCTTCTTCTTCTTCTTCTTCTTCTTCTTCTTCTTCTTCTTCTTCTTCCTTCTGCTTCCTTCTTCCTTCTTCTTCCATTAGAGGGGGAGGAGCAGAGGGAGAGGAAGAGAGAGAGAACTTAAGCAAGCTCCACACTCAGCACACAGCCCAACATGGAGCTCGATCCCATGACCAGATCATAACCTGAGCTGAAATCAAGTGTTGGATGTTCAACTGACTAGGCCACTCAGGCGCCCCATCTAAGTGCCTCTTAAATAAGCTGTAAGTGAATACCTCCCTGTGCCCACAGGCCAGCTAGATGGGGATGCAGTTAACAATTGTGGTCCCTTCCCCAGGAGCCCAAACTTATGGAGATGAGTGCTGAGTTCTCAGGGATGCAGGAGCACACAGGAGCCTTGCCCCCATGGTGGGGTGGGCACCAACCTTCCCTGAGTGGGTCCTGGAGCAGGGAGAGCAGGCCTGGAAGGAAAGGGGGCAACAGCTAGCATGAGACCAGGGGACAGGGACATAGTGACCAGCTCACCTTTCTGGCCAGAACTTCCCCACCTTTATCACCAAAGCTTCCTACGGGCCACTAAAGTGTTCCATCCTGGCCCAACTGGGACTGCTGGTCTTCCAAGGAGGAAGTTGTGGGTGTAAGAGGAGAGTTGTGGGTGTAAGTTGTGGGTGTAAGAGGTGTAAGAAGTTGTGGGTGTGAGTCACCCTTGTCTCAAAGGGTGACAAACACACCCAGGAGCCTAGACTTGGCCCTTGTAGGTGGTGTGGAGCCACTGAGAGATTTGATCCAGGGGCCCACAGGGTCAGATTGCACTTCTGAAAGCTCTCGTGGCTGCACTCAAAGATAATGGGCAAGGGAAGTCAGGGGTAAGTCAGGAGGGTTCTGGTGATAGAAGATAGGGTTTTAAGCTGGGCTGCATTGGGGGAGGGGAGGCATGGGGGAGGCAAGACCAGGGACTCAGGACCCAATGGGTGTTGGGTGAGTCAAGGGCCCTGCCTAGAGTCATGGCCTGGGCTTAGGTGTCCAGGGCTGGGTAGATGGGATCCATTCTCCCAAGGGAGCTGAGCAGCTCTGTGTTGGATCCACAGATCAGGAAAGCCATGGAGGGACAACAAATGGAAGGGTGTCCTTCAGCTTTGCCAATTCGCTGCTTCATGAGGAGATCAGTATGAACCAGTGGAGACAGTGGATGTAGACATTGGTTTCCCCAGTGGATTCCTCAGGACACAAGGGTGATATGTGGGACATGGCACTGATCTCAGTTAAGTTTGGAAATGCTGAATTTACCTTGCTAGATAAGCCTCCTCTCTGCCTGACCACCCTGAGCTGGACCTCGGCACCACTCTGGGCTCACAAGAGTCAGGGAGTTAGTGGTAGTCAAGGGATGGGCAGAAAGAGCTGGCATGGGCTCTGCTAAGACGTTGGCCACAATAGGATGAGGAGGCCAAGGTTAGAGAAAAATGGGGGGTTGAGGGAGGGCCAGAGAGGGAGTAGCAGGCCAAAGGGGCACCGAGACCCATATTCCCATGAGGCCCAGCACCGTCCAAGAGGTAGGGAGACAGGCCAGATGATGGGAGCCAGCACGGTGCCCAGCCCCACACCTGCTCCTGGGCCTCACTGGGCTCTCCCTTCTCCTGATCCACCCACCCTCTTCTGTCTCCAATTTCTTCCCTGGCTTATTCTGTGCATTTTTCCCTAACATCTGGTGTGGAACAGAGAGCTCATTAATTTTCATTCTATCTTTTCCTTAACGTAGCACCTGAGGTTATAAATCTCCCTCCAGTGCCATTTTACCTGTATCCCATGAGAGTCAATATCTGTTGCTTCTATTATTGCTTGGCTTATGTCTTTTGTATTTTCCATTATCATTTTTCCTTTGGCCCATGAATTATTTTGGCTTCCAGATGTATCTGGATCTGGGTCCTGTCCTGTGATTGACTTCTAATATTATTGTGTCTTGATGAGAAAGCATGTTCTGTATATTATCTTTGGTATTTGTTGAAGCTTTCTTTGTGGCCAACTACACAGTCAATATTATTATAAACATTCCATCTGTGCTAAGAAAATGTGAATGTGTAACACATTGGTTGCAGAGTTCTGTATCTGCCCAGTATGTCAAACTTAAAAATTGTGCATTTCAGAGGCGCCTGGGTGGCTCAGTCATTTAAGTACCCAACTCTTGATTTCCATTCAGGTTACAATCTCACGATTCATGGGTTTGAACCCTTGTCTGGCTCTGTGCTGACCCCTGGGAGCCTGCTTGGGATTTTCTCTCTCCCTCTCTCTCTCTGTCCCTACTCTTCTCTCAAAATTAATAAATAAACTTTAAAATTTTTTTAAAAATCTAGCCAGGGAATCTGTTTTTTAGTGATATGTTCCAAATTACTTTTACTGTCTTATTTTCTATTTACCATATTTTTTTTAGCATTTTTTTTCCTTTGTCCCTAGTGGATTTTCTTATTCTCTTTCCCTTCCCTGCTGGTCTATTTCTATTGTGATTGCACTTCATTTTTTTGTGATTAGTGGCTTTCAGGCATACAAACTCAAGCACTCCTCAGTTCGTGGAGTGCTCCCCACCCCCTCCTCTGTCCTTCCTGGCCCCCTCCTCACCATCACCAGCGCACACCAGGCCCCCTTCAGTACTGGATGGTGTTGGCATTCATTCCCCTTTCACTCTTGTCTCTAACCCAGCTCCTCAGGTGCCCCAGCCCCTCTCACAGACATGTTTATTTACAACTACTGGGAGATTAAAAAAAATACAAAGTATCATATCAAGTGTATGAACTTTTGTGGTACACATTCTTGGTATTTGGCTGTGGGTCTCATCCTGATTCTTCCCTTTCTCATGGGCACCCGTGTGTCCACATCGCACCTCCTGTCTGCTCTACTGCCCTGCCCGCGTGTCCCTCGCCCCTGACCTGATGTTGGACTGGACTGAACCTCTCATGTGGCCTTGAGTGGTCTGAGGGCACTCTTGCCTCTCTGTAACCACTTTTTACCCCTGAATTCTAACTCTTCTGGGGTTGGTCTGTTTGACACTTGACAAATGCTTCCATGTAAAGTCTTACGTCTTTCATTCTTGGATCTTCTCTGTCAGCATTCCTTCAAATATTTTCTCCCCATTCACTCCTCTTTCTCTTTCCAGGACCTCTGCCTGGTATGGGATGGGGACACTTCTTTTTCTATTTTCCACACCTCTTAACTTTCCCCCTCTGTTTTACCCCCTTATCCCTCCTGATGCTTTCTGGAAGAGTCCCTCAGTGAGATCTTTCAATCCATTTGAACAAGTATATTTTTCTCATCCAACATCTCCAGTTGGTTCACCTTCATAGCTGCCTTTGAGCTTGTGTTCCCAATATGCTCCCTTAATGACTCTGAGCACTTCAGTTGCTTAAGTTCCTGCTCTGTCCGTCCCATTGGTCTCTCTCCTTTGGCATAGGTAGCTCCCTTTGGGGTCTGTCATAGGGTTCTGGTCTCTCATGCAGGCATGTATGTTTTAGGTCAGGCAGTGGGAGGCGGGGGTTAAAGAAAGTGGAACAAGATAGACTGCAGTTCTACCTACCAGCTGGGTGGGACCTCTGGACCTTTGCACAGGATCTTCTTTCTATCTGAGAGATGCCCCACTTCTCCTGACTTGGCTAATTCCTATCTAGGATTCACATCTCAGTTTGCAGTTTGGAAGCCTTCTCTCACACCTGCTCCCACCTCTGGTAGGACAGGTACCCCTTCTCTGCTGCCATGTATCCCGGTCTTCCTCCAGTTGTCACACTGGTCATGCTATACTGTGATTACACACACACACACACACACACACACACACACACACACACCCCTTTTGCTATAACAACATGGGAAGTAAACATGTGGAAGAATCCGTGCAATGCCAATGTACTGTTTACATAATAATGGTACAGTGAATACCTCTGTACTTGCATCCAGTTTAAGAATAGAATATTTCTGGTAGCTTGGAAAAGGCCCTCCCCTCCCAGAGGAAACCACTGTCTCTAGTTTGGTGATAAACATCTTTGCTCTTTTATTAGCATATATAATAAACTTTATATTATTGCAATTTAATTATATGTATTCTTTTGTGATGCTCACTCTCCATGAGTTTTTTTGGAATTTATCTCTGTTAATGCACTTAGCTATCTAGAATTCCTTCATTTTCACTGTTGTGAAATCATATCCCATCATGTCTACATACTACAGTTTATTTATTTAATGTATTGCTGAAGAGCATACAGATTGTTATCCCTTTTTTTCCCTATTGTTAACAGTGCTCCCATGAACCCTATGGGACACATGGGCAAGAATTTCTCCAGTGGCTGTGTGTATATATGTATTTGAAGGAAATATACATATATCTGTACAGTATATTTAGAGGAGAGAAAGTGCTGGGCCTCAGAGTATGCACAGTTCGCCTCTTCTAGGTAATGCCACACTGTGACTCAGTGCTGGGTACCAGCTCAGGCTCCACCATCAGTGGGTGAGAGTTCCTATTGCTCAACATTACCAACACTGTATTGCCAAACTCACAAACTTCTCTCCATCTGGAGGGTGTGAAATGGTATCTTAATGTGGTTTTAATTTGCATCTCTCTTACCAGTAACACGGTTAAGCATCTTTTCATATTTATTGTTCATTCAGGTTTTCTCTTATATGGCTTTGTAATGGCCTTCTCAAGTCTTTTGCGCATTTTCCTGTAGGGCGATTTTTCTTTTCTTACTGACTTTTGTGATGAAGATACTTATACCGGCTCATGGGAACCAAGGGTGCCCATCTCTTCCCATCTCTGCGCTTCGCTTCGTGACCTCATGTTGGTGGCTTGAAATTGGTCACACGGGAGTATTTACATCATGAAGTTCAGCAAATGCTACAAATCAGGACTTTCTTGGGTCTGGAGAAGCTGTTAAACACTTTTCAGCACACCACTGCTTATAGGAATTCTTTTTGTATCTAGGCTTTAGTCATTTGTTAATTATATCTGCTACAAATATCTTACCCCACATTGTGGCTTTTAAAAACATTTCCTTTGGGTAAATTTTGATTAACAGAAGTTCTTAATTTTAATGTGGTTTCATCTTTAATTTTTTCCTATATATGTACTATGTTTTGTGTCTTGTTTAAGAAATCTTTCCTATCTTGGGGCACCTGGGTGGCTCAGTCAATTAAGCATCCGACTTTGGATCTCATGGACCATGATCTCATGGTTTATGGTTTTGAGCCCCCACATCAGGTTCTGTGCTGACAGCTCAGAGCCTGGAGCCTGCTTCAGATTCTGTGTCTCTCTCTCACTCTGCTCCTCCCCAATTCGTGCTCTGTCTCTGTCTCTCTCTCTCAAAAATAAACATTAAAAAAAAAAAAGAAATCTTTCCTATCCTGAGGATATTAAGAGATCCTCTCATATTTTCTTCTGAAAATATGAAAGTTTTGGAATTTTGTCTTTTACATGTGAGTCTTCAATATACCTGAATTTGTGTGGGTTGTGGGATAGTGAGTCCAATTTTTTTTTGAAAGCTGAGATTGCATATTTCTTCACAGACATAGGAGAAGGCAGTGTAATGATAACTGTGCCGAATTGGGTGAGATAAGGCAAATAATCCAATAACTAGATTAGAATCGACCATAGTGAGAAGGTAACCATACATTTTATGATTTTATGTGTGTCATTTGGATGAATTGTCCCAATACACATACCTACATGATGCCCAGTTGTGGTAGATTAACTGCAGAAACATGCCCTATTGTTCATGCATACCTATAGCCATTCACTTTGGAAGAGCCTCCCAATTGATGCTGGGCTTGGTGCCATGACTTGCTTTGGCCAACAGGGCAGTAGCAGAGGCTTAGAAAAGCACATGTTCATTTTTGTTCTTTTCTTGTATTTCTGCCACCACCTTGAGAACAAACCTGGCTTCGCCTGCGTGAAGGACATAATTGACATGTGGTGGAGAGCCAAGTCATTCCAGCGGAAGCCATCCTAGACCAAACAGTTCCCAGCCAACCCATTGGCAGATCAGCCACAGTCATCCAAGTCCAGCCCAGAGTGCAGAACTGCCCTACCAACCTGTGGACTCATGAGAAATAATCAGTGGTTACTCTTTTAAGCCACTAAGATTGGGGGTAGCTTGTTACACAGCAGTATATAACTGATATGTTAGTTATTGGAGAGTAGTCCAGATCCTTAAGGTTTTCAATGGCATAGCCTTATTTATTTAGGCTGTAATATTTTTTGAATACCTTCTATGCATGATTCCTTAGGGATGCTCCTATAAAGTTTTGGTCAAATTTTACCCTGTGTTATAGTTATGTTTTTGTCATCTCCTCCAGGATTAATATTTCGTCTCCTCCAAGGTGCCAAAGTACTCTGTGATTTAAACATGCTAAGAGCTTAGCAGCACTTTGGAAGAACCAAAATGTAATAGTAATGGTTAATGAAAATATCTTCTAAAATTTGGAAGCCATTTTAAGCTATTAATGTACTACTGAGCAAAGCTTTGGCATTCTTTCTTTGGCTCTGAAATATTTTGTTTTATCATCTGTTCTTTTATTCCAAATTTATTCTTTGACATAAAAATTATTAATAAGGGAGTCTCATTCAGTCTGGCTATCTAATAGTAGTTGAAGAAAGATGGTGCCAGTTTCTGCATTCCATATGGGTCCTCTTGTCCTGTTTTCTATTCTGGTAAAATCAATTACCTGCTCTCTTCCTTTTTCTCTGTACTGCCCACCTACTTGGCGTAGTTCCTCTCTAGAAAGGGCCATGTAGAAGATCCTGGTGGGACTAGAACCCAGTGTTTAAAAATCTTTCCAAAATGAAGGAGGACTCACTCTCTGGATGTGAACTTACCTAAATTCTTTTAAATAGTATAGAATGGAAGTTTTAGATTACTAAGAGACAGAAATGATTAAAAGATTCTTGTTTCCCCTCTAATTAATAATAAGTATAATAATTACCATTTATATCTGCTGACCGTATGCCAGGCACTCTTGTAAGCATTGTGGATATGCTGACTCATGTTAATTTTCAAAACAATCCTAGAAGACAGCTACTACTATTATGCCCATTCTACAGATGAGGGGACTGGGCCAGCTTAAACAGCTAACAAACTTCACTAAGATCACAAAGCTTGTGAGTGTAATAGGGATTCAGTAACCCAGTCCCAGAGTCTGCAGTCTTAACCAAGACAGTAGTAAGCTATGTTTAGATATCACCTTCACTGTTTAGTCCTGTGTTAAGTGTGAGAGCTAGCTTCAAACATCCAAGCAGCCTGCAATCCCTGAGCTGGCTTGACTCACTGGTTTTAGGATTAACACAGAGAAATTTATTCTCCACTCACATTCCATCTCTGTATACCCCTCACCTAGAGTCACCAGCTAACATTTTGTCCTACTCCTTTCCTTTTTTTTTAATTTTTAAAATTTATTTAGAGAGAGAGAGAGTGCACATGAGTGAGGGAGGGGCAGAGAGAGAGAGAGAGAGAGAGAGAGAGAGAGAGAGAGAAAGAGAATCCCAAGCAGGCTCTGCACTGTCAGTGAAGGCCTATGTGAGACTCGAACTCACGAACCATGAGATCATGACTTGAGCTGAAACCAAGAGTTGGATGCTTAATCAACTGAGCCACCCAGGCACCCCTGTCCTATTTATTTCCTCCCCCCCTCTCTTTTTGCTGTACCATTTGAGAATAAGTTGCAGATATCACAATCATTCCTATTTCAACGTCTCTCCTAAAACAAGAATATTCTTAAATATTCTTAAAACAAGAATATTCTTTTATTGTTTCATAAAACCATAATATAATTATCTAATTTAACATGGATTTTTTTATTTTTGAAGAGTACCGGCCAGTTGTTTTGTAGACTGTGTTTTATTTGAGTTTAATGTTCCTTTGTGATTAGATACAGGTTATGCATTTCCTGCAGGAATATTCCAGGAATGATGTTATATCTTTCTTAAGGCATTCATCATGATGCTGGTTTATCCTGTTACTAGTGATATATTAATATCACTTAAGTCAATATCAAGGTAGTGTCTGCCAGATTTTTCTATTGTAGTAAAGGAATTTTTCCCCTTTAAAATTAATAAGTAATCTGCATAAATAATCTATTCATCATTAACTTACGTCTATTGGTTTTAACATCCATTGATATTTCTTGCCTGAATCAATAATTACAATGATGGTTACAAAATGGTGGTTTTTAACTCTGCATCATTCCCTGTAAAGAGCTATATTCATTCATTCATTCATTTTATTACTTACACTAACACTATGATACCATGTATTCCTTTTTTATTTGCTGTTTTATAATTCATTGCTGTCATTATTTGTTTTCATGCTGAGATCATCTCAGATTTGGCCAGACCTCAGATTTGGGGACCTCTTCAATCTGGATATTGTGTCCTTTGTCATGCCCTTATCAGTTTTCCAGCACTTCCTTCTAACATAGCACAATGTTTCTTTTTTTTTTAATTATTTTTAATGTTTATTTATTTTTGAGACAGAGACAGAGTGCGAGTGGGGGAGGGGCAGAGAGAGAGGGAGACACAGAATCTGAAACAGGCTCCAGGCTCTGAGCTGTCAGCACAGAGCCCAACGCGGGGCTCGAACCCAAGAACTGCGAGATCATGACCTGAGCCCAAGTCAGACGCTTAACCGACTGAGCCACCCAGGCGCCCCCATAACACAATGTTTCTAGCACAGCACGACATTCTATACTCATAAGGTACTTTTTCTATTCCAGTTTTGGATTTAGCCATTTTGTCAAGAAATCTTGATTCAATTGAGTGGGGGAATAGCATTTAGAAACCGAGATCCAGGCTCTAGTTATACTCATTGGTCTTGGAATATCATGCTTCAAGATCCTTTATACAAACAGGGGTAGGAAATACATGGGTTTCTTTCTTTCTTTCTTTCTTTCTTTCTTTCTTTCTTTCTTTCTTTCTTTCTTTCTTTCTTTCTTTCTTTCAGATAGGAGTCTATCTGAATACCTTTATTCAAATCCAATGTCACAGGATTCTTCTTGCCTCATCCCATATTTTTATTTCATTCTCTCCCAAAAAGTAATATACTTACTCATTTGCTCAATCCTATAATACATATAAAAACAGTTTCAGAGTTTCTTCTCTAAAGAAACTTTAAAATTTATTTGCAAATAATCTCCTATTTAAAATTTCTTCTACTTTAGTGATTTTTCTTACCTTGTTATTTCTTTATTTATATCATCCTTCCTCCTGTTTTTTAAAAAGATTTTAGCAACATAATTAGAATTTCAATTTATTAATTAGTCCTACTATTTTTCTGTTTTCAGTCTCAATACTCAATAATTTTTGCTTTTTATTTTATTATTTTAATCTTTATGTTTGGTGACTTCGTTGTTCATTTTTAGCTTGATGAGTTACAGTTTATTCACTCCTTTTAATTCTTTCAGGTTATGAATTTTTCTTCCACAATGCTTTAAGGAAAAGCTTTCTATTATCTTTATTTTTTAGGCATTCTATTTTATTTGATTTTATTTTTCCTTTCATCTAAGAGTAGCTTAATGGAAAGTTTTTAAATTGTCAGAGTGAAAGGCTTTTTAAAAATATACTATTAATTTCTAACTTTTATAGCAAATTGATAAGAAATATTGGTTTTCACCTTATAGTGATGCTTTCCTTATGAAAAAGCATGTGATCAATTGTTGTGAATGTTCGATATGCACTTCAGACGGTCTATTCTCCATTACCAAAGTGTAATAGTCATATATCCATATTTGCCTTATCAATTATGTTGCTTAGATATTCTTCATTCCTAGTCATTTTTTGTCCACTTGATCTCTTTTGTATGTTAAAGTCTCCTACTGTTGGTATTTTTCTATTTCTCCTTAAAAAAATTATCATTTTGATGAACATAAATTAATCAACCTTTGCCTATGGTTTGTGATTTGAGATTTTGTTTAAGAAGTCCTTTCCCAAACAAATCAAAACCACAATGAGATACCACCTCACACCTGTCAGAATGGCTAACATTAACAACTCAGGCAACGACAGATGTTGGTGAGGATGCAGAGAAAGAGGATCTCTTTTGCACAGCTGGTGGGAATGCAAACTGGTGTAGCCACTCTGGAAAACAGTATGGACGTTCCTCAAAAAATTAAAAATAGAACTACCCTACGACCCAGCATTTGCACTACTAGGTATTTATCCAAGGGATACAGGTGCGCTGTTACAAAGGGACACGTGCACCCCCATGTTTATAGCAGCACTATTGACAATAGCCAAAGCATGGAAAGAGCCCAAATGTCCATCAACTGAAGAATGGATTAAGAAGATGTGGTATAGGGGCACCTGGTGGCTCAGTTGGTTGTGTCCAACTTTGGCGCAGGTCATGATCTTGCACTTCATGGGTTCAAGCCCTGCATCAGGCTCTGTGATGACAGCTCAGAGCCTGGAGCCTGTTTCAGATTTTGTGTCTCCCTCTCTCTCTGCTCCTCCCCCACTAGCACTCTGTCTCTCAAAAATGAATAAACATTAAAAAAAATAATTAAAAAAAGATGTGGTATAGATATACATTTACATATATATGCATATATATACATATATATACAAATATATATACATATATATATACATATATATATATACACACACACACACACACAATGGAGTATTACTTGGCAATCAAAAAGAATGAAATCTTTTCATTTGCAACAACATGGATGGAACTAGAGGTATTATGCTAAGCAAAATTAGTCAGAGAAAGACAAATATCATATGACTTCACTCATATGTGGAATTTAAAATACAAAACAGATGAACATAAGGGAAGGGAAGCAAAAATAATATACACACAAAGAGGGGGACAAAACATAAGAGACTCTTAAATATAGAGAACAAACTGAAGTTTACTGGAGGGGTTGCAGGTGGGGGAATGGGCTAAATGGGCAAGAGGCATTAAGGAGGACACTTGTGATGAACACTGGGTGTTACATGTAGGGGATGAATCACTGGATTCTACTGCTGAACTCATTATTGCACTATATGCTAACTAACTTGGATGTAAATTAAAAAAAAAAGAAGAAGAAGAAGAAGTTCTTTCCCATTGAGGCGCCTGGGTGGCTCAGTCAGTTAAATGTCCAATTTCAGCTCAGGTCATGGTCTCATGGTTCGTGAGTTTGAGCCCTGCATCAGGCTCTGTACTGACAAGTGTGGAGCCTGGAGCCAGCTTCGGATTCTGTGTCTCCCTCTCTCTCTGCCTCTCCTCCACTTGCACTCTGTCTCTCTCTCTCTCTCTCAAAAATAAACATTAAAAATTTTTTTAAAAAAAGAAGTCCTTTCCCATCATTAGGTCATAAACATAACCCTTTATGTTTTATTTTGTTGACTTCAGAGTTTAACATTTTACAATTTGTCTATTATCCATCTGGATTTCATCTTTGTAGATTGTGTTAAGCAGTAATTCAATTTTATCATTTCAATTTGATCATTTCCATAACAGTTTTCCCAACACCCTCTGCTAAACTGAAATTGTTTATTTAAATTTCTATATATATATAGGCATACCTCTGAGATTTCTATTCTGTTCCCTTGGCCTATTTGTCTGCTCCTGCATCAGTATTACAGTATATATCTTTGTAGTGTTGCTTACTATCTACTTAGTAAAACAAGTTACATTTTATTGCTCTTTTAAAAACTTATCTTGGGGCGCCTGGGTGGCTCAGTTGGTTAAGAGTCTGACTTTGGCCCAGGTCATGATCTCACAGTTCATGAGTTTGAGCCCCGCATCGGGCTCTGTGCTGACAGCTCAGAGCCTGGAACCTGCTTCGGATTCTGTGTCTCCCTCTCCCTCTCTGCCCCTCCCCAGCTCATGCTCGCACTCTGTCTCTGTCAAAAATAAATAAACTTTAAAAAATTAAAAATAAAATTAAATAAAAACTTATCTTATTCATATCCCTTTACTCTTTCATATAAATTTTACATTGTTTATCCAAGTTTCTAAAAAAAAAAATGTAACTACATTTATTGGGACTGTATTGAATTTGTACCTTGGCAGAGAAGTGACATTTTGAAAATTAATATTGTCTCAGCCAAGAGCTTGAAGTATCCTTCCATTTTTCGGATCATCTTGTCTTTTGATAGAGTTGTTAAGAAATTCTCCTCTCTCTTTCTCTCTATATATATGACAGAATATATATATATATATATATATATATATATATATATATATATATCTTAATTTCTAGTCATATACTTCTTACTTCTTTTTATTTCCTTATAGTCTAAAACAGGAACTTTATCCTTTTCTTATTACTGATATTAAAGAGATGGGGTGCCTGGGTGGCTCAGTCAGTTGAGTGACCAACTCTTGATTTTGGCTCAGGTCATGATCTCAGGGTCATGGGACTGAGCCCCGCATCCGGTTCTGCACTGAGCTTGGAGCCTGCTTAAGATTCTTTCTCGCTCTCTCTCCCTCTGCCCCTCTCCCCCACTCACATTCTCTCTCTCTCTAAAATATAAATAAATAAATAAATAAATAAATAAATAAATAAATAAATAAATGATATTAAAGAGAATGCATGAAGTTTGATGTTTGCTGCAGGATTTTATTTTATTTTATTTTATTATTATTATTTTTTTTAAATTTTTATTTTCAACATTTATTTATTTTTGGGACAGAGAGAGACAGAGCATGAACGGGGGAGGGGCAGAGAGAGAGGGAGACACAGAATCGGAAACAGGTTCCAGGCTCTGAGCCATCAGCCCAGAGCCTGACGCGGGGCTCGAACTCACGGACCGCGAGATTGTGACCTGGCTGAAGTCGGACGCTTAACCGACTGCGCCACCCAGGTGCCCCAACTGCAGGATTTTAATATGTAATCTTTATCAAGTTAATGAAATTCCATTATACTTGTAGGTTAAACAGTGGTGTTTTTTTTTTTTTTAATTTATAAGTGTTGAACTTTATCAAATGCTTTTCTGCATCAATCTAAAAAATCCCATCATATTTCTCTTTCAGTTTATTAAATATTAAGTTATGTTGGAAGATTTTACTATGTTAAACCATCCTTGCATTCTTGCAAAGGACTTTATAGGTTATGCTGCTTATTTTTTTATAATATATTACCAGATTTGACTATTTAATTTAGGTTCATAATAAAATATCTTTTTTCAAAAATGTCTTTATAATTAACTTTTTTAGGGTTGTTCTTAACTAGTTTTGGCATCAAAATCATGTTTACCTCACGGAATTAACCAGGGAACTTTATGTCTTTGGATATGTTTTAGAACAACTTGTATAACTTGAACATGTGTATATGATTTGAAAATTTTATAGTTTTTACCTTTGAAACCATTTTGGCCCAGATTTATTTGTTTTTTGAGGTGGGGATGGGGGTAGAAGGGAGAGTTTTGACTACCAATTCAATTTTGTTAATGTTTTCTGGTTTATTATTCATATTCTCGTGAAACTTTGGTTTTCTATTTTTTATGGAATTTTATTAATTTCACTTACAGTTTCAGATTTTTTCCACATATAATCAAGTACTCCTTTATTGTTTTAAAAATATCAGGGTGTCTGGTTGGCATAGTTGGTTGAAATCTGACTCTTGATCTCAGCTCAGGTCATGATCTCAGGGTCACAGGATCGAACCCCACATCAGGCTCTGCACAGAGCATGGAGCCTGTTTGGGATCCTCTCTCTCTCCCTCTCCCCCTCTCCTCAGTTTGCATGCTCTCTCTCTCTCTCTCTCTCTCTCTCTCTCTCTTTCTCAAATAAAAATATATATATTCACAGTTCTCAAGTGAAAGTAAGAGTTAAGTGGAAGAAGTAAGAAGTTATCACCTCTTTTTGTTCTCTATTTTCTCTCATGTTTTGCTTTAATACTTATCTTTTTTTCTTGATGAGTATTATTTTTTATAATAATTCCATTTTTGCTTTTGTTAATTGTCATTGTTTTATTTGATCGATCTCTGTCCTAAGAGTTACAATTTTATTCTGTCCTGTTCAGTTTTGTTTTTTGGTTTTTTTATGTTGTTGTTGTTTTTTTTTTTTTTTTTTGGCTTTACTTTGTTGCTCTTTTTCCAGTTTCTTAAATTGAGCACTTAGCTTATATGTTCTTAATCTTATGTTTAAAAAAATGCATTTTAAATCATAGTTTTCCCTCTGAAAAATGCTGTTTTTAATAAATTGTGTTTTCATTATCATTTAGTTTTAAGTATTTCCCTAATTTCCTTCTTAAACCAGGGTCTCTTTGGTAATATATTATTTACTTCCCAAATATGTGGGATTAAGGAAAATTCTCTTTTATGTTGCTTACAGTTGCACTGTATCATGTTTAGGAAACACGTTCTGTGTGAAATTCATCCTTCAGACTTTATGGAGGCTTTATGTCTTTGTGCCTGGTCAGTTTTTGTACATGTCCCACGTGTGCTCCACGTCAATGTGTATCATCTGTTTCTTGGGTTTAGGTAGAGTTCTCCATATGTCTATTTAGTACGGTGTTCAGATCTTGATATCTGCTTATTTTATTTTGTCTGCTTGATTTATCAGTGTCCAAAATGGTATGTTAACATATCCTAGCATAATTATTGATTCGTGCATTTATCTGTAATTTTGTCCATTGTTGCTTTATATATTTTGATGCTATAATGGTGGGGACACATCTTCATGATTGTAATATGTACATTTAATTTTTTCCTTTAAGTAGTTTATAACATCTGTATTTTTTCCCTAGTATTTTATCCTAAATTCTGTCTTGTGAGATACTATATTTCATTGTTTCTAAGTCAGGTATCTTTCCACATTTTAACATCTCTAAATTGAGTTGCTTCTTACACTTGCTGTCAGAGAGGCAGCAGATGTGACCTAGTTGTCATTGTCAGTGCTTATATGAACATAATGATAGCTGTTCTTTTCGTCATTACTTCAAATGAATTACGTGCTTTGTCGGCACTATATGTGTTTAGTTTAATTGCTGTTTAAAATGTTTTCAAAAGCTTATGTTATGATTTGGCACTGAAATGAAAAGTATTAATATGAAAGTTTAATAATATAATACAGAAAGACATGGAAATAGAGCAAAGAGCATACATTTGCTATTAAGAAAACAATGATTTGCTGTTGGAGAAATGACTGCAATTCTAGATTTTCATGCAAAGCAATAATCAATGCTTTATGAAACCAAGAACTGAAGTTACCCCCAAATCGATGGAGGTATATCACTTTTGTTTCTAAGATTCATGCAGAAGGAATGCCTGTCACACCAAGTGCTCCAACCAGAGGGAAGACAGTTTTTCCACATCCCCCTGGAATGGATGAAAGAAAATTAAAAACAGCAGGAAGCTGTTATGCCTATTGGTATGTCATGAGAACTATAGTCAAGGTGTCCAATGGAACCGTATAATATAATTATATGTGATTATTATATATAATCATATAACATTGTCTTTTGTGGCTAGCTTCTTTTGCCTATCGTAATGTTTTCAAGGTCAGTCATGTTATACCGTGTATCCATACTTCATTTTTTATTGGCAAATGATATTCCATTGAACAGCCATACCACATTTTGTGTATCCATTTACTAGTTGATAGACATTTAGGTCATTTCCCCTTTTTGGCTACTATGAATAATGCTACTATGAACCTTCACGTACAAGTTTTTGTGTAGACATATGTTTTTAATTCTCTCAGGTACTTAGAGGTTCTGGAACCAATTCTAATGTGTATATGTGTGTGTTTGGGAGGGGTGGTTTCCCATATCACCAAGCAATTTTTGGACTCCAGATAAGTATCTTAAAATTCAATTCAATTCTCACGCTATCTACCCAGAGATAGCATCACATTCTGTAAGTTAAGCACTCAGTCCTGCCTGCAACACTGCCCCCTCCTCCACCCCACTTCAGCTGCCAATCACCAGTCCAGGTTGTCACCTGGGCTTTGGACCGATTGGCTATAGATTGAAGGTTCCAGTGACCCCTCCTTGTGTTCAATTAATTTTCTGGAGTGGCTCACAGAGCTCAGAGAAACATTTTATTTACTGAATCACCAGTTTCTTAAAAAAGGCTATAACTTGGGAAATATATTTAAAATATATTTAAATTAAATTCACCAGGTAAATCTTTATGATTCTTTAAATTTTCTGTCTCTGGTTATTTCTCCCTTATTATTTATTCTTATGGTATTTTTTAAAATTTTCTTTAAGTGACTAAACACATTTACTTAAAAAAGAATTATGCAATAAAACTAACTTTTTTATCCTTTTGGCATATAAGTCTATGAACTGTAACAGATAGATAGATTGATCAATCTGTGTAAACACTACCATAATCAGGATACAGAATATTCTATGATCTTAAAGAACAAAACTCTCATGCTATTTGTACTCTCCCCCTATTCCCAGCCCCTGTCAATCACTGATCTGTTCTCTATCACTACGATTTTATCTTTTAAAAAATTACAGTTAAAATAATCATACAGTATATAACCTTTTGAGACCATCTACTTTTACTAATCACAATGCCATTGAGATTCATCCAATTTGTTCCAAGTACAATATTCTTTTCCATGTTATCGCTCAGTAATATCCTATTTTATGGATGTACCACATTCACCCATTGGGGAACATTTGTGATATTTTTGGTACCTGCTAAGGTACCTGTATACAGGTGTTGGGGTGAACTTAAGTTTTATTTTTTCTAGGATAAATTCCCAAAAGTAGGGTTGCTGAGTCATATAGTAAGTATACATGTAGCTTTTTTTAAAAATTGAAGTACAGTTGACATGCAATGTTACATTCATCTCAGGTGTACATCCTAGCGATTTCTCAAGTCTGTAAGTTATGCTATGCTCACCACAAGTGTAGCTACCATCTATCACCATACAACACTATTACAATACCATGGACTGTATTCCCTATGCTGCGCCCTTTAATACAGTGACTTATCCATTCCATAACCGGAAGCCTGTGACTACCACTCCCCTTCACTCCTCTTTGCCCATCCTTCCCTGTTGGGCAATGATCAGTTTGTCCTTTATTTATGGGTCTGTTTCTGCTTTTTGTTTGTTTATCCGCTTGTTTTTGTTTCTTAGATTCCACATATAAGTGAAATCATGTGGTATTTGTCTTTGTCTGACTTATTTATTTAGTATAATACTCTAGGTATAACTTTTTAAGAAAATGCTAAACCATGTTCTAGGTTGCTATACCATTTTGCATTCACATCTGAACTACAACCAAACACTTCTAAGCACTGTTTTCCAAGGTGATACCATGAGACATGTCTAAACACTGCATGAGAAGATGAGCATAGAGTCTCCTCTGTGAAGCCCTGTGTTTAGAAGTGTGTGGTTCTTATAGTTCATTCTCCTGTGAGACATGTTTTAAAAATATCCTTAAGAGAACTAAGTATATGAGTGCATGGTTTTCTTTATTTACATTTGCCCGGTACATTTGTCCATCTTTTGGTGCTTCTCTTGTATTCTGTGTTGATTTGGGTTTCATTTTGTGATTTATTCTGAAAACCTTTTCTAAAAACAGATGGGAGGACTCATTTGCAATTATCTGTAGGCCAGATATATTAAGTTGGAGCTCCATCTCAAATCCTTTTTCTCTTTCAAATTCTTTTTAGCTCTTTAAGTGTGTGTCATTTTGGTTGCCTGTCTCGTTTCTAACTTCCATGTCCCTTTATAGTATGTTTTATTCATGTCTATACTTTCTTTTATTCACTTTAGTATTCTCACATCTTGTATTTCTGCTTTGTGATCTTCCTTCATGTATGTTGTTGCTTTATAAAGTTTTGTTTTGTTTTTTTTAATTCATAGAAAGATGTTTTGTTATTGACAATTTTATGGCAACATTTTTTAGATGAGTATTCTTTCCTGTTAAGTTTTGCTGATCTTACTCACTTTTCCCCATTTTTGTCTTTGTATTGACGGCATGCCAGCAGTTTTTTACCTCATGTCTTGAATTGGATTTTTCATTGACAATTTCTGGGAACTGCCAGTCTCACTCTTTGGATGTTTTTATACTGTTTCCTCCTTTGTTCTTGTACATTGCCTCCTGCTCATACTCCCTCCCTTCTACACCTTGTGTGGGTCTGGTTATAAGTCTATCACTCCTGGTATGTCCCTTACCCGTAGGAAAGGAGATTTTGTTATTGTCTCCTGAGATCTGCTGGAAATGACTCTTCTCCAGTTTCAGCTTCCCCTGCATCATCCCATGTGGTTTCTGAGTAAAAGTCAGTTTATTTTAATTGTCCTTACACAGATTTTGAGTCTATAGATTACCGTGCCCTCCTTTTGCTGAAGGTGGAGTCTACACCTTTTTTTCCATTATCCTGCAAATTTTGTAGTCTGTCTGGGAGGGGACAGGAGAAATTACTATCGCACACCACTCCCATGTTTGTTCCCCAACTCTCAACACCCTACTCTGTAATGATTTGGTTAAGGCACTTGTGGTCTGTGAGACCACAACCATCATTTCTAAACTAGGTTCACAGTCACCCACAATGGCTTGTCTCCAGTCACCCATCTTTTTTTTTAGATTAAAAAAAAATGTTTATTTATTTTTGAGAGGGACGAAGTACAAGCAGGGGAGGGCAGAGAGAGAGGGAGACACAGAATCTGAAGTAGCCTCCAGGCTCTGAGCTGTCAGCCCAGAACCTGACACAGGGCTCAAAGCCATGAACCACGAGATCATGACCTGAACTGAAGTTGGACGGTTAACCGACTGAGCCACCCAGGCGCCCCATCCAACCACCCATCTTATATGTCCAGGCATCATTTTGTGTAGTCTCAACTATGTTGTCATTCCTAACAACAGATAGAAGAGTTGGCTCTGCATATTCAGATTATATTCATATTCATACATATTTTTTTTGTTGTGTTAATTCATCCACCATTAACATTTCCTTTCCTTTACCTTGACATTATACAGGCCTGCCTGGTATAGAAACATTCCACAGAGGGTTTCCAAGTAGCTAATGCAAGGGTGTGGCTGCCCTTTCTAGGATCATCTATTTTCTGGAGAGTGGCCCTTCTTCCCAGTCATTTTTACAAGCTCATCCACTTCAACAGAGCACATTCTTTAGCACTCTCCATACCTTCAGATCTTACCAGAGCCATTTGCTTAAGTGCCATCATCAGCATATGACATGTTGTTCTAAATTTGTCAAGCAC
The DNA here is from genome assembly GCF_018350175.1 of Felis catus. Taxonomy (NCBI): domain Eukaryota; kingdom Metazoa; phylum Chordata; class Mammalia; order Carnivora; family Felidae; genus Felis; species Felis catus. The sequence continues at coordinate 49,962,995 of NC_058378.1, read as the reverse complement.
CTTCACAAGGTTGTCTCCCCTGAAGGTTTATTGTTTTAGAATATCACCACTGTTATGGACTGCATAACATTCGTGTCCTCCAAAATTCATATAGTGAAACCCTAACCCCAATAGGATGGTATTAGGATGTGGGGGTCTTTAGGAGGTAATCAGGTGATGAGGCTGGAGCCTGCATTATAAGAAGAGGAAATGAGTTAGCCCTCTTTTTCCCTGTCATGTGAGGATACAAATGAGAAGTCAGCTGTCTATAAACCAGGAAGAAGTCCCTCACCAGAATCTGACCATGATAGCATCCTGATCTTGGACATCCAGCCTCCAAAACCATAAGAAGTAAATGTCTGTAGTTTAAGCCACCCAGTCTGTGGTAATTTGTTATAGCAGCCCAAACTGACTGATAGATGCCAGTGGGTGATCGCCCCTGCTTGGAGCCAGTGGACCCTGGTGAGGTTTTCAGGGTCCCACCCCCTTCTACACTGTCCATGTCCCCCCCTTGGTGGTCAGGCTCTCAATCTGCTCCTATCCCCTGATGAGGACCAGGATGTTGCTAGCTGGAGGCCCAGAGCATGTTTGACTGTGGTGGGGGAATAGGTGCAAGGGCTCTGACACCCACAGAGCCAGTCTCTGGGGCTGCCTGATCACCACCCCCTCCCCAGCCACCTACCTCTGAGTGGGCCAAGTGCTCTGGCTCTCTAATTTCTAATAGAAACCTCAAGAGCAAATACGCATAATTCCTGACAAGTTCCTGTTCTCCTCCCTCATGACAATTTATGTACAATTTATCTTCTGGGAAGGAACACCCAGCCCCTGGCACAGCTTCCTTAAGATTCCTAATTTGTCATCCATTCCAAGAGAAAGGAAAAATAATTCATTACAGAGTGAGTACTGAGAGTGAGGTGAGATGAGGAATCTCAACCCTGGAAAGGGTGATTTGGCTGAGGGGCCCCATATTGCCCTGGATGTGTGGCTCCTGGCTGCCGACTCTGTTCTCTACACCCTGTTCTCTACCTGACACTAGCCCTGTTTTATGGCCCTCTGGACTTCCCATGTCCTGACCCCCCTACTGCCTGTAGTCAGAGGGCTCTTACAATGCATCCCATGGGGGGGTTTTGCTCCATTTTTATATGGCTTGGCCTGCTGCAGCTTTTAACTCTGTTTTTTTATTACAAATGTAATACATGCTGGTTACAGGAAAATGCAACTAATACATAAGTATGTTAAGTGAAATACACAATTTTCTTTTCTCATTGCCTTCCTCCAACCCTGATTTCCATTTTCAGGGGTGACCACTATTGACACCCTGGTGGATATTCATCCAGATTATTTTCTGTGCACCTGCAAAAATACACACACACCTATATATCTGTGTTAGATACTGTTGGTGCTGCCTAGATTTTCTTCCTCTGGCCAGTGTACCATCCAGGCTGCTATTGGTTCAGAGTTACACCCTCTTTTGGAGAGCCACCCTCAGCAGAAATGATCTGCCTCATCGAGCAATGTCTGGAAATTCTTGCCCATCCCATGGGGTAACTCCCAACCAATGACTGAATAATACAGGTACAAAAGCCTGACCTCCTTGCTACGAGGTGGGCAGCTCTGTGGTGCCATTCATGTGCCAGAGCTCCTGGTGGGATCAAGTGAGGCTGGACCCACAATCTTGCCTGGCTTCTTACCTGGCCCTTCCCTGTTTCCCTCACCCCTTATGGGTTCCACCTGAGAGCACTCAACAACCCGCTTGCACATGAATGTACATGTACAATGAATAGTACATAGGTATAGATGCATATATACACATAGGCATTTTCAGAAAGGAGCCCGTGCTTATCTGAAGCATTTGGTGATTTACTTTTTTCACTTTGCAGTGTACCATAGATACCTCTGAATATAAGTCTATTTTATTTTTTATGGCAGCAGAGATCTCACTGGAATGGATTTCCCATAATTTAAGTAATCAATAGTCCTGCTAATGAAATTGAGTTTGTTCTTCATTCAATGAGTGGTACAAAGTGCTACTGCATGCCAGGTGCTGCCTTAAGCACTGGGGTTGCCTCCAATTTTTCTCTCTTACAAAAAATATTAATTTTTTATGCATATTCAAGCATGTGCGTAAAAGTGGCTTTGAAGGACAAGTTCTTGGAGGTGGATTTGTGGATCAAGGGGAAACTGCATTTACAGGGTTAATGGTGAGCTCTGATGATACCTCTTCGCTAGGTATCTATTTTCCTCTTTCTAACCTCCTCTGCAACCCATCCACCTGCTCACTGAATGCCTAGAAACCCTCAGGCAGCCAGGACTTTCTGTTCAGCCCTCCTTGCTTTCGGGCTCTTCTTTCCCTGGGCTGCATCCACCCGCCCTTCCTGCAACACCAGGCATTTGGATACCAAGGGCTCCTAGATCAGCTTTCTCCCAGGTCCCATTTTACATAGGAGGTAATTGGGACTCAGAGAGGGTAAGTGGCTATACTGGTCAGAATTCTCCAGAAAAACAGAACCAGTGAGAGATATATAGATATATATAAGAAGAGATTTATTATAGGAATTGATTTATGCAGCTTTGGAGGCAGAGGAGTCCCACGATCTGTCGCCTACAAGCTGGGGAACCAGGAAGGCTGGTGGTATAATTCAGTCTGAACCTGAGCTCCTGAGAAGGAGGGGGCTGGTAGTGCAAGTTCCAATGTGAGTCTGAAAGCCTGAGAACCAGGAGCACTGATGTCCAAGGGCAGGAGAAGATGGATGTCTCAGTTCAAGCAGAGAGTGAATTCACCCTTCCTCCACCTTTTGGTGGATTGGATGATGGGACGGGCAATCTGCTTTATTCAGTTCACCAATGCAAATGCTAGTCTCTTCTGGAAACACCCTCACAGGAATACCCAAAGTAATGTTTTACCAGCTATCTGGCATCCCTTAGCCCAGTCAAGTGGACACAAAAAATTAACCATCATAGTGACCCACTTTTCTGGACGCCCTTGTCTAGGTTTCTACCAAGCATCTCCACTGGGCTCTCCCAGAGACACTTCAAATTCACCAGGTCCCAAATCATTTTGGGACATGTCCCATCGTCTTAGAAGTAAGTTTCTCAAGATCAAAGAGAATTTGGAGAAAACTGGGGAGAACAGACCATTTTTACTGGGTCTTAGTTCTTCTCTGAACGGTGACTACATTGAGTTGTGCCCCTCCAGTGCCTGCTGCAATACCTCATTGCACAGGAGGTAGTAGATAAATGTGAAATAAATGAGGGACTGAGAATCCATGCTCTTTCACTAGGAAAATGTATGGCTTTCCTGATGTAGCAAAAATTGAGACAGAAACCCGAGGCTGTCCTTTGATTTTCTTTCTCTGAATAATTGTTTTAAGTGAGAGTGACTGGTACACTGCTGGGGTCTGTGTTTGTTGGTAAACCTTTTCGGAGGGCAGTTTGGTAATCTCTGTGGAAAGTCCCCAAATTATGCATGCCTTTAATTTTACCTATCGAAATTCTAAAGAAAGAGTTTAGGATGTATGATAAGGTTTAGTCACAAGACTTATCTTTGTGAGGGCTATTTAATATGGAAGACAAGTTGAAAAGAACCCATGTGTCCCACAATAGGAGAGTGGCTAAATTCTGGAACTTGCATACATTGGAATTCTGTGTAGCCATCACAATTTATTACTGAAGTATATTTTTTATATTGAAAGAGAGTCATAATAAGTTATTAAACTGAGTCCCGTTGCAAAATAGTATGTACCCTATGGGAAAGTTTTAAAACAAAAATGTATATACGGGCATATTTGAAAATATCTGGCAGGGCCTTGCTACTCAAAGTGTAGTCCCTGGACCATTAGCCTCCATACCAGCGAGGTCCTGGTGCCCTGCAGCACAGCATCCACTCAAATGCAATGTCTGTGTATGGGACCATGAGGCATTTCTGTCTGTCCTGTTTGCTTATTTATTGGTGACAAGTGTATATCATCGGCATAATGAAGAAAGAAGAGGGATGGATGTTCTCTCAAAGCGCACTGGTGGGCTTCACTGTCATCGAAACTTTCTGGGCTCTTTCCCATCTGAAAGGGTGGCAGGCCGGCCAGGTCACTGCAGTCTGGGTTCCTGTTGAGCACCCTCATTTTAAGCCTCAGCCCTTCTTGGGTGCATTTCACTCTCCCAGGCTGGCTCTTGGCTTAAGAAGTGGCATTTTCAGAGCCACTGCTTTTTTCTAAGGGGCTCTGCTGCTTCCAGGGCAGGGCATGAGGTGGAAGGCACTCAGCACCCACAGTTCGGGCACAGCCAAGGCCTTCTGGCCAGCCTTCCTACCCCACTGCATGGTCTTCCCATTAAGATTCAGGCTAGCTTGGTGGATTAGGTCATCTCTTTTCCAGTAAGCGAGTTGGCTACTTATGCATTCTCCTGTGGCACCACCGCCAGACACATTTCTCAATCCTCTTCCGCTGGTCGGACAAGGCCAGGAACAGGCCGAGTCCACCTTCCTTATGTCAATCTGTCAGGCTGTGGCAGGTGGCTCCTTTGGAAGGCCACCGCCCTTGTCCCTGGCTGTCCAGGAGACCGTCTGCCTCCAACTCCAGTGACGTCAGGCAAATGCTCCACCTGCAGAGGAGAACAGCTGCTTCTCTGGAGTGTGACTCTTCCGGTCGGAATCCCAAGACACATAATGAGAGCATGACAATAGTTGGCGCCTCTCGGCGTGCATTTACATGGGGCGGCAATGTTCTCCAAAGCCTCTGAAACAAGGAAGAATTTCATCCCCCTGGCATAGGGATAGACCGAGCCCTCCTGTTTCTTCTACTTGAGCAAGGAGGGACCTGGGTTCCTGTCCAGCTGGAGTTCTAACAGCTGGTGACCAGAGAGTGGAGTTGCCAGCGCAAATATTTGATTACAGCCTACAGTTTCCCATAATCAGAGTGACCATTGTTTTTCAGACCCTAAAAAAATGCTGAGACCTGTTACCTGGTCTCACTTACTTTATTTCTTCCTTACTGAGCACTGATCTCCCTTCAGGTTTTGGACCAACTTATGTGGGTGGGTTTTGGGGAGGCAGAGAGACTCAAGATACCTAAGATGGGTTTGTACTTCAATGCGTCTATCACATGGACGGGAGGGTCACCTTGGCTGGATGGCACCTGAGATCAGCCCTTCTCACATCTTTGCCCACAAATCTCCTAAGGATCCTGAGGGAAATGCAGATCCTGACCCAGGAGCTGGGCTGGGCTGGGCCAAGCTCATGGTGCGAATGATGTGGCTTCTCCAAGGACACATGCTGGGGACCAAGGCCTGAGAGGACATTTGGGCTCATAAGCTCATTTTCAGAAAAGTCCACCCAGGAAAGGGGAAGCTCCATGCACACAGTTGTGATTGGAGGAGGCTGGGTGGGGTTAAAGCTTCTCCCTGCCCTCTCTTCCTCCATCTTTGTCATCCTGTCACCTCTCATGTCCAGCACCCTGCAGTTGGCAAATGCTCCTATGTGGCCCATGCCAGCCTAAGGGATTGTAGGGGATTTGCCCCCCTTGGCACTAGCACGTCTGGTCCTTTCTGCTGACTCTAGGGACCTGGTCCTGCACCAGGGTCCTCAGGGCAGGACCATCATCCCGCTGACTTCACCAGAGTGGAGTACGTGTGGAGCCAGCATCATCAGAAAGACATGGGGAGGGGTGTACTATACTGTTCTAGCACTTTCCTGTACGTTCCCCCCAAAATGTCTAACAAAACCAGAGGACATCAGGATTCCTTGCTGACTCCTCCTCTCTCCTCTCTGGGCTCTTTTATTATCTTTTGTTTCCTTCTCATCCCCATTTCTCACCACCCCTGAGGACTCTGTGCTGGCCTTCAGGGTCCCAGGTCTCTGCTGACCCTTGTACAGACTCATTAGTTCCTTAGATGATGGCTCAACTCAGGGCTGAACTTTGTACTTGATTAAGTACATGGATCTAATGAGCCCCCAGACGTAACACGGCAACATTCATTACCCTGATAAATATGACCCCTTACAGTGTGCACATGACAACGCCATAATCCCAGAGCTCCTGTGAAAGGAACTCCCAGACATGTGTTCTTCCTGGCCTCTTGGGGCTCTTCCCAGAGGCAAGACAGAAGAGGGGGGAGCAGTGATTTCAACATTTATTGATCGATTGATAGAAATATCATTAGACCAGCCTTGTGCGGGGTCAGGATGAGGTGGGGTTGGAAGGGATAAAGAGTCATATCAGACTTGGAACTCTTCCTGAAGGATTACTCTTTCGGGGAGAGGGAGAGTGCCTGGCTGAAGGCAAGAAGGGGTAATAAAGAAGCAGTGCCCATCTGGAGTGAGTCACCCTGACTGTGAGATCAAGAAGGGTTTCAGGGAGAAGACAGCTTCTGAGATTTCAGTGATGAGTTAGAATTGGGGGGATGCAAGAAGAGATGGGAGAGAGCACCAGAGAAGGGCTGGAACAAAGGTTTGGAGACCTCCCACTCACACTGTGTTTAGAGAGTGCATGGACGTCAGGCGGTGGGCCTGTGTGCCCGGTGTGGTGGAAGATGAACCCAGGCTGAGAGTTCAGGGCCAGGCAAGGCAAGGGACCTGTGTCTTGAAGGCAAGGCAGGAACCATGGAGGTCATAGGGCAAAAAGCACTGGTGCAAGGAGGCACTCAAGTGTTGAAGGAAGAAATGATCAGATGTGTACTTTAGTTAGCTTTTTTCAAAATGCATTGGATGAAAAAGGACCCCATGATCAAACAGATATAGGAAACACCGCATGACTCCAAACTAAATGTGTTTATTTGCTGTGGGAGGCTCTCACTGTCTTCTCACCAACACAGTGAATCTATGTTAGACGTTGAGAAGAAAAGTTGGCAGTGAGCAGAGGGGTAGGGGGGAGCGCAGCCTTTTCCATTTACATGGGACTTTGTGGGTCACTGATCCATAGAATACACTCCTGGGAACTGCCTCTCCCAGGGAGTACCCCTTCCAGGCTGTTGGAGGGTGGCCTGAGAGGGCCTGGACCAAAGGTGGGAAGACTGAGAAGGGAGTGTGTGGTCATCGGAGGAGGAGACCAGAGCCTGCTCAGGACAGTGGTGCTGGGGATGCTGGGGAGATGAATGGTCACTGGGCACGGCAGAATCCTCCCTGGGGTGACTCCTAGTCACTGTGTGCTTCCTGCCCCTTGGTGGGATGGGGCACCTTGGAATAAGATCACAGGACCAAGGAGACCTGGAGGCTGTGAGCTGGGGTGGGAGTCCTGGAGCACCAGCCCTGAAAACCCTGGCGGGGACCCCATATCCATCCCTGCTGTTTCCTTTCTTTCTGGTCATGGTCTCTCCTCTCCCAGAAGAAGGCAGAAGGCTGTGCTCAAAGAAGAAAGGCTCCACACCCACTTCATACTAATCTTGACTGCGTCTCTCCAAAGGGATAAAAGGCCTCCTGTCTAGGCCCTGCTTTCGTCCTCTGATGCCCTGTCCTCCTCTCTGACCCCAGGCTTACTGGGTCCCAAGCTGCTCATCTTCCCCTGTCACTGCTTCTCAGAGGCAGGCAGGATTTCAGTGGTTCTAACCCCCTCCGGTCTGCCAATCTCCACCACCACACGCTGAAGAACAGGGTTAGCGAGGTGGGGGGTGGGGGGTGGGGCGGAGGCGGGGCCCGCGAGGAGCTGGGGGAGGGGTTAGAGGAGGGGCAGGGGAGTGTCCCCAGGGCGTCTGCGAGGAAAGCCAGCGCTCCAGGCCTTCTGGGTCGTCTGGTAACCGCTCAACCTAGCCTCCTGGTTGAACGCTCCGCCCTGGTCCCTGCGCTGGCCCGGCAGACGTTCCTGCCCACAACGTGTCCCGCACAGTTGCCATCCGTGTCCCCTTGCAGCCTTAGTCACAGTCCGCGTTAACCGCTGCCCCGTGGACCGGTCTCCACCCAGCCGAGCAGCCCCACGCCCGTTCGGCCCGCGTGTCTCGTGTGCACACGGGGGTTTGCGCTCACAACCACGCACCGGGGCCCGGCCGCCCCTGCGTCCGTCCCTGCGGGCCCTGTGCGGTGGCCTGGTCTCTCTCTGCAAGGGGCACGGAGGTGACCAATCAGGCTCCTGAGGCAAAAGGGAGGCCAAGGTGTTGTCTCTGGGGGGGGGGGGGGGGGGGGGTTGGAAACTCGGGAAGACCGTGGCTGCGAGGGGAGCTGGGGAAGTGGGTCCGAGGGTGCGCGCTGCCGTCGGGGGTGGGGTGGGGAGCGCGGGTGTGGAGGCAGGCCACCAGCCCCATCCCTCGCCTGGGCCCCCGCGGGTTCCAGGGGACACGGAAGGACACGCTGCATCCTCAGAGCAACAGGATGGCCAGCGGCCCCCTCCCCGTGCCTGCCCCTACTCTGTGCTTTATTCTGAGGCAGACGGAGCTGACAGAGCAAGTGAGCCGGGTGTGGACTTTTGCTTTGGAGCCTCTTCCCCCACCCCCATGCACAGGGTGGTGTAGAGGGGAGAGGCTGGAGGCAGGAGAGGCGGGGAATGGCCTGAGGGTAGAAAGGAGGCACCTGAGCGACAGAAGGCAGGTGTGGGCTGACCTCGAGCCCAAATATGACAGGGGGTGGGGTGGGGTCTTCCCTCTGTAAGAAACGAAAGTGCCCCCAAGCCTTTCTGCTGAAAGGGAACACCTGTGGAGAGTTGATGCCCTTGACCTGCAGCGTCCTTGTGGACCCACATGCGAGGGCCCAGGCACACCGCCCCCCAACACACACACTCAGAGACGGCCCAGCTGTGCACAGACCCTTCCTGAGCACAGAGCTGGGGTCACAACCTCAGACAGCTGCACAAGGTTTTGTCCTCCCGCCCAGGCCCCTCAGTAATCAGCAGGAGTGTTCCTGGCACAGCCCCTACTGTTGACGCCATCCCTAACCCCCATCCCCAATGAGTTATTTGAACTTGTGACGCCCTCCATCTGCAGGGCCAGCCCAGTGATGTCACCAGCTGATGTCACCACTGTAGAGGAACAGAGGCACACTACAGTTTCCCCACCTTCCTGCACCTGGCCAAATGCCCAGGTATGTGCTCCACCCCACCCCCCACTGCTGCTGGAGGGCGGTGGCTGTTTGGCAGCCCTGAGGTGGCTGACGTTGCCCAGGTCGGGGCTGCAGGTGGAAGGTCTGAGCCAGATGTCAGAAAGGGCACACACTTGCTGCTGGGGGCCACTGGGAGGCCAGGGATGGAGCCCGCCCCCTCCTCTTCCTCCTCCTCCTCCCACCCTGTGGATGGCTCCAAGGAGCCGGGCAGGCCGCATGCCATCCACACACATCTGTCCCAATGCAGTCTCCCTGGCCTCTGGCTCCTGCTTAACTCAGACATCGGGAGGCACCAGCAGGAAGCAGAGAGTGACCGGGGAGCATTTCTTCTCCCTATTTTTCCACCTCCAGTTTCCCATGGTTGGTGGGACTGTCTACTAAACCCCTGGCTTCTGTCAAGCCCCATCTCCGGGTGACAGCTACCCCGCCTTTGTCCCTTCACACCTCAAGAGGTCACTGGTCATTCCTCTTTTGGTCTCCTTAGCCCCTTCCCCACCTTTATAAATAGACAATCAGACGCTCCCCCATTGGACTGTGCTGTCCTGACTGGTGCCACTGGCTGGATGCTGCTTGTTCGTACGTGGCTCTTACTGGATTCATTCCATTTCCCGAAGTGTTGACTGAGTGCCTACTGGGTACACTAGGCCTGTGTAGGTGCTTACCATCGGCTGAACCAAAATTAGGGGAGAGATATGTAGAGAATTGGGAGCCTGAGGCCCCAGTACCCTCAGCGGGCTCCCCAACATCTCAATGCGTGTCCCAGAAGAGGAAAAATGGTAACTGTTGACGATCTTGTGACATGGCCTCTAAACGAGCTGTATCAACTGAGAACATACGTAAGTCACAGTCCACATTACATTTCATAACAGTCCAGTGCTATCATTTTTCATTAGAAGTTCTTTTTTTTATTCTTTAACATTTATTTATATTTCAGAGACAGAGAAAGACAGAGGACAAGTCGGGGAGGGGCAGGGAGAGAGGAAGACACAGAATCCAAAGCAGGCTCCAGGCTCTGAGCTGTCATGACAGAGCCCAATGTGGGGCTTCAACTCACAGACTGCAAAATCATGACCTGAGCCGAAGTCAGATGCTTAACTGACTGAGCCACCCAGGCACCCCTCATTTTTTATTTTTTATCAAGACAGTCAAATAAAACTATCCCTGAAGAGGTTCGATTGTCCTCCCACCATTTTTGTCATGCTCTCCTTCTGCACACAGGACAGGAGATGCATGTCCCATGTGCAACACATACACACACATACTCAGGCACACAAAACGTTCTATATTTCTGCGGGTACAAATGTATGTACAAAAACACACCAAAAGGTCTAGAAGCATCCACATCAAACCTATACCTGTGCCCCCTCTGAGGTTGTGGATGGTGGCAAAAGGGGCATTTAACTTTATCTAGAAGGTCTGAAGTTTTCACAAAAAACTGCATTAATGTATTCCTTGAGTAATTACAATGCAGTAACTTGAAAGAAAATCTAATGAGGACAAGATGCTCTTCAGAGATAAGATCCTATAACATTGAAAATATAGAGAATGCTCGGGAATTGTTGTAAAGCCAAATAAATCATTAGATAAGTAACTAGGTAGGTAGAGAGAGAGAGAGATGATAGATAGATGATACATAGATAGATGATTGATAGATAGATATCTTGATCCCCTCTTATCCAATCAGGTCTGCTCACTGTTCATTGAGCTTATGGTCTAAAGAGAGGAAGATGGACATCAGCCTTCTATTGATGGTGTGTCCCAGGAGGGGGGCCTCTGCAAGCCCAGTCAGGATAATGCAGGGGAGGCTTCCAGGAGTTACTCTAAGCAGAAACCAAAAGGCGAGTAAAGTGTAGGTAGTGGCAGGGATGGGAAGGGGAGAGGCGGCCTCGGTAGAGGGAGAAGCACAAGAAATCCCGGTGGATGGAGAGACCCAGTGCTTTCCCCACCTTCCCGTCCTGGAGGAAGGGGCCCAGTCCCTGACCGCCGTGAGCCACCACGGTTGAAAGGGTGCAGGCTGCATCTGGGCCCTGGGCCTCACGTCACCACCTGCTAGCTCACTCCACCTCTCTGTGTCTGAAAGAAGGATCTAGACCAGATGATTTACGGGAACCTCTTGTTCCTCTCTGGAAGGGGCTTGAGGCTTCTCAGGTTGTTTACCAGGCCCAGAATGTGTCCCTCTTGGGGCCATCCTGTCCCATCTGCACAGGCCTGTGTCTTCTTCTCAACACCCTGTGGCGGTTCAGCCCAGTTTCAGCCCCCTCAGCCTGCTCGTGAAAGACATCAGGAGCTCAAGGAGCATCTGTCAGGTGGATGGAAATGTCCAGTCTTGGATGATGGACTTGGCTCTTGATTGAGGCCTCCACTGAAGGAAAGCTGGGCCTCTCGGGGGATCTTCCTTCTTCCTTCTCCAGGGATCCTGTAATCACAGCTGGTGAGAAACCTATTTTTCCTAATTAGCGCTTTAATACCTCATGCAAGCCATTAACAGGCTGGTGCAGTGGATACACATCTTTAGATGTAATTAGTAATGTCGTTAGCCTAATCCATAATCAATACGCAGGTAATTACTTCCTTGGGTTTTTATTTAGTCCTTGGGGTCTTGGTGCCATGAGGAATATCCATCTGCAGACGTGCTAATGGGTGTGTGTGTTGGCCACTGACAGCCCAGCTCACCCAAAGACCCCTCAGGGGCACGGCTCAGCTGAAAGGACGCTGATGGCCAGATAGTAAGCTCTGGTCCTTGTGCCCAGTGAGGACTCTTTGGAGGCTGTGGCTGCAATGCCTCCTGGGTCCCTAAAGGACTCGGGCCCTTGCTCTGGGACTACACAGTCTACTTCAGAAACAAGGTCAAAGGATGGTCCCGGGGCCTGGGAGATCTCAGACCATGGGCAGTGCCCCCTGCATTGCCACCCTTCCAGAAGCATCTGCGGAGAAGCAAGATGCCGAGACATCTTTAGTCTTCCCCATTCCTCCTCCATGTGCTTCCACAGCTCTCCCTGTCAAAGTCCAGCACACCCATGGCCTGCCTCCTCAGCTTGCTAGGAACCGGGGCTGAGCCCAGAGAGTTTTCCTCCCTCTCTGAGGCTGGTGGCAGCAATGGTGGCTCAAGGTCAGACCAGAGCGACAGGAGAGGAGCCTGTCGAAGGCAATCCTTATGAATGGGCTCTCATCTGACTGTAATTGGAACTAATAGTGAGGCTCCGCTTCCAGGAACTTCCCCAGCAGACGAATCCAGGCCGCAGAGGTCTGGGCTGGAATGCTCCGAATGCCGGCCATAAATCTCTCCCCAAAATGACGATGCACAAGCTAATTGCTCTGGAGGCACACAATATGTCACTCTGCATCCTCCCAGCCTCTCTCCACTTGCTGGGAACGGGGCCAGGGAGAGGTGGACGGGAGTTGGCAAAGTCACCATGAAGGAAAACATTTTAATTCATTTAATTATGAGCCTCTCAGAAAACGGAGCTCTGTTTCTTCTTGAGCTGGTCAAAGGAAATGAGAAGTGACACTTTCCCACCCCCACTCTCCCTTGGCTGAGGAAGCTCTGAGTTGGAAGTGTTGGGTGTGGACAGCACCAGGCTGCGTACATCCAGGAGCAGAGCCCTGGGGGGGCCGGTAGTCCTGCTGGAGCAGGTCTGTGTCCCCTGCCGCTGACCAGCGCTGCCCCCCCGCCCCCACACACAGAGTCAGCATCATTCCTTCTCTTTCCCTCCATAATGCACACGGCTCCATGTTGGATGTACCCTTTGGTAGTGTGCTAACCTTCTGTACACTTTCTTCCTTTTCTAAGGGTATGTATCCTCCCCCAGGATGAGTCTCCCCAACCAGCCTGCTCCATTTTAACGAGCAATTGTTGGCCCAGGAGGCTCCTTCAGGACGCTGCTGACCATGGCTCTGCCCAGGCCATGGACTCTGGGCATACTTAGCCAGGTCAGGGGGTGAGGCATGTACCAGAAGGGCTGTGGGAACTTTATACCTCACTTTACAGGGCAGTCAGTGTAGGCCAGCAAGGGCAAGACATGTGGCCCGCCTGTGCAGGAGCCAGTAGAGGAGCCAGGTCTTGGTCCCACCCTGCACTTCCAGGGCTGGGACCACCTGTTCCAGGCAGGGAGTTGGGGGTTAGGGGCAGGACTAATGTGTGTGTGAAGGACCACAGCTGGTTTTCCCTAGGAGGGGTGAGAGAGAGCCCTGCCCTCTGGTCAAGGCTGCAACAAGGAGGGAAAATGGACTCTTAGCGGCTTCCTTAGTTCCTCTGCCTCAGTGGGTCTCCTGCTGACAGGCCTGGCCTCTGCCCATGTGCTGCTGCTCCCCCAGCACAGAGACCCTGGCCGGTCTGGCCTGCACCACGCGGGCCTGCAGACAGCACCCAACAGTGTCCGAGAGGCTGGAGCCAGCCAGCCCTGAGCACACATACATCTATTTGTTGCTTACTGAGCCTGAGCTGAAACAAGACAAGCCTGTCCCATGGGACCCCAAAGAGGAGACTGAAAATAAACATATAAACAAATACACATCAGAAAAATTTAGAGTGAGATGCGCGCTACGAAGAAAATGAAACAGCACCCATGAAGCAGCAGGGCAAAAGCTAGCTTGCTCTTGGTTTTCGGTATGAATACAGATCTTGAAAGCAGGGCACTGTGAAAAACAAAAATGTTAAAAAGAGAAGAAAAAAAGGGAAAAAATGAAATAGTATAATGGGAACAAGAGTGACAGGGGCTGGCAAGGTGGGGGCATCATAAAAAATGTAGGCCTCTCTGTTGAGGCAGTGACAAGGAGAAGCCAACTGTGCAAACAGCTGTCTAGGGTGAGGGAAGAGCAGAGCAAAGGCCCTGTGGCAGAAATGGGTATGGAGTGTTCAGGCAAGAAGAAGACGGGAGCACACAGAGTCAAGTGAGCCAGGTAAACAGGAAGACCAGAGAAGTAGGTGGCTGGCCCCAAGAGCATATGGCCTAGGTTCCATTCTAAGTGCAGGACACTAGGGTTCAGAGCAAGAGTTGACCTGGTTGGTCCTTTTAGAAGACCAATAAAGTCTTAGGGGCCCTGGATACCAGCCTGAGGAGGTAAGATTTTATCCTGGAGGAGACATGAGGCCAAAATGGCTTTTGAGCAGGGAACTAGCAGATCGTTCCTGCTCATCTTTGGCCCCTTGCGCTGCCCAAGCACAGACCCCCTGCCGGCAGCTGTGGGAACCAGCCCCTCCTCGGGGAGCTCACCGAGCTGTGCAGGTGCTGGGTGTTGCTGTCAACACAGCTCCACTCCTCCCAGCTGGGAGGTCTGGGACAGGGTTTCCCATCTCCAATTCTCCGTTTCCTTCTCTGCAAAAGAGAGAGAAAATTTTAGATGATAATCAGTGACTCCAACCAAACACCACAAAAGATTGTGGTCCCACTGCCCCCCTTGTCATCAAAGGCTGAATAGCGTAGACTTCCACTGTCACCAGGCTGTAATGAGGTGCCCCAGCTCCCTGTAGGGGTAATGTGAGAGAGGACCAAGTAGAGAGCCATGACACTCATTTCCACGGGGCAGGAATGAGCCCCCTCCATCCCATGGTGTCAATAGGGGCCACACAGGAAGATTCAGATTCAAACTCTCATAGGTCAAAGACAAAATGTCAAAAGAAGTAAAACTGAATGAAATAAAAATGTAATGTATTAAGATTAGTAAGAAACAGCTAAAGTATGACCAAGAGGAAAATGTATAACACTGAATGTACACATTAGAAAAGAGGAACCAGGGGTGCCTGGCTGGCTTGGTTGGTAGAATCTATAACTCTTGACCTCAGGGTCATGAGTTCAAGCCCCACACTGGGCATGGTGCCTACGTAAAAAAATAGAATAAAATAAAATTGGAGTTTAAAAAGAAAGAAAAGAGGAACCATGTTAAATCAGTAATCTACACTTCTTCCTCAAGAACTTAGAAAAAGAAGAACAAAATAAACCCAAAGCAAGTAGAAAGAAGGGAATAATGAAAATAAGAGCAGAAATCACTGACATTGAAAACAGAAAGACTATAGAGAAAATCAGTGAAACAAAAAGTTGATTCTTCGAAAAGGTCAATAAAAATCACCAATATCACGAATAAAACAGGGTATCACTACAGACCCCGAGAACACCAAAGGATATTAGGGAACACTGTGGGAAACTCTACACACAGAAATCTGACAACTTATAGAAAATGGTTAAGTTCTTCAAAAACCACAAACTACTACAACTCACTGAATATGAAATAGATCATTTGAATAGCCCTATAACTGTTAAGGAAATTGAAGTGATAATTTAAAACCTCCCAAAAGGGAAATTTACAGGCCCAGATGGTATCACTGGAGAGTGGTATCAATGTTTAAAGAAGAATTACCTCCAATTTTGTACAATATCTTCCAGGAAATACAACAGGAGCAAACTCCTTTCAATATAATTGCTAGTATTACCCTGATACAAAACCAGACTAAGATAGTACAAAAAAGAGGGAACACTGTAGGCCAAAATTCCTCATGAGTACAGATGCAAAAATCAGGAACAAAATATTGGCAAACACAATTTAGTAATATATAAAAACAATTATACACGATGACCAAGTAGAGTTTATTCCAGAAATACAAAAGCTGTTTCACTATGTGAAAGTCATTTTAATCCACCCTATTAACAGGCTGAAAAAAGAAAAATCACATGATTCTATCAATTGAGGCAGAAAAAGCATTTGACAAAATGTAATACCCTTGGGAGAAAGAGGATATGAGGAATGACTGCCTAATGGGTATAGAGTTCCTTTCAGTGTGAAAAAAATGTTCTGGAAATAGATAGTAGTGATGATTGGGCAAGGTAGTGAATGTCCCATATGTCACTGTAGAATGCTTAAAATGATAAATTTTAAGCTGTGTATGTTTTATGACATTAATTTTTTAAAAAAATTCAATACCCATTCATGACAAAGTTTTTAGAAAAATAACAGAGGGGAACTTCCTCAGCTTGCTAAGAGTATCTACAAAAAACAGACAGTTATCATAATACCTAATAGTGAAAAACTGGACGCTTTCCTCCTAAGATCAAGAAAAAAGCAAGGATACCCACTCTTGCCACTTCTACTCAACATTGTGCTGAAAGTTCTAGACAGTGCAATAAGGCAAGAAAAAGAAATAAAAGGCATTCAGCCTAGAAAGGAAGAAATAAAATTGTCTCTGTTCACAGATGACATGATTGTAAGAAATAATAAAAATTATAGAAATTATAAGAAATAATAAAAAAAAACCCTCTTAGAACTAATAAGTGAACTTTAGCAAGGTCATATGATACAAGATAAACATACAAAATCCAATGTATTTCTATATACCAGCACAAACACGGAGACACTGAAATTAAATTAAAACTAGACCTACCACATGATCCAATAAACCCACTTTTGTGTTTATATCCAAAAGAAATGAAGTCAATATCTTCACAGTGATATCTACACTTCCATGTTCATTGCAGCATTACTCACAATAGCTCTGTATGGAAACAACCTAAGTATTGTAAATAAAGAAAATGTGGTATACATATATACAGTTATTTAGCCATAAAACAGAAGAAAAGCCTGTCATTTGTGACAACATGGATGAGCCTGGAGGACATTATGCTAAGTGAAATAAGCCAGACAGAGAATGACAAATACTGTATGATCTCACTCATATATGAATTTTTTTAAAAGTCAAATCCAGCGAAGCAGATAGTAGAACACTAGGTGCCAGAGGTTGGGGCTGGGGTTGGAGGAAGAAGTGCAGAGATGTTGGTTAAAGGCCCCAAACTTTCAGTTATATCAGGAATAAGTGCCGGGGATCTAACGTAAAGCATAGTGCCTATAGTTAATGATACTGTGCTATATACTCTAAATTTGCTTACTGAGAGTACATTTTAAGCTTCCCCACCAAACACATGCAAAAAGGCAATTAGGTGAGGTGATAGATGTGCTGATTAATTGTGGAATCATTTCACAGTGATCTTCATGTCGTATGCTTTAAGTACATACACTTTTATTTGTTAATTAGATCTCAATAAAGCTGGAAAAGTTACCTTGCTATTTAAAATCGCTCAAATAAATGAACTGCCGAGGTGTAAGTCAAACAAAAACACATACAGGACCTGTGTGCTGAACACTACCAAACACTGATGAAAGAAATAACAGAAGATCTACGTGATGGAGGTACATACTGTACTCATGGATTGGAAGACTGAGCATGGTGAAGACTCTTCTGAAATTGATTTTCAGGTTTAACACAATTCCTATCAAAATCCCGGCAATTTTTTTTTTGTAGATATAGACAAAATCATTCTAAAATCAATATGGAAATGCAAAAGAACTAGAATAGTTAACACACTTTTGAAAAGGAGACTAGAGTGAGAAGAATCAGTGTACGTGAGTTTAAGACATTATGCAACTACGGTCATCAAGACTTGTGTAGTATTGGCAGAGGGTCAGTTACAGAGATGACTGGGGCAGAATATAGAAGCCAGAAATAAACCCACACAAATTGGCCCAACTGATTTTTGGAAAAGGTGCAAAAGTAATTCAGTGGGAGAAAGATCACTTTTTCAACAAATCACTTTTTCTACTGGATCAATGTCAATTGATTGTGCTGGAGAAATCATATGCAACCCTCCCTCCCCCCCGCCAAAACAAAAAACAAAAAACAAAAAACCCCACAACCAAAACTTAACCTCACACCTAATAAAAAATTAATGTAAAAAGGATAATTGACTTAAATGTAAAACTTAACACTATAAAGCTTTGGGGAAAAAAGATAAAAATTTCAGGATCGAGGACTAGGCAAAATATTCTCAGATTTAACACCAAAAGCATAATTGATTTTAAAAAAACGGTTAAAGTGGACTTCATCAAAATGAACAAGTTTAGCTCTGCAAAATGTCTTATTCAGAGGAGGAAAAGACAAGCTACGGTCTGGGGAAATATATTTGCAAGCCACATACCTGCCAAAAGAATAGCCTAAAACATACGAAGAATTTTCAAAATGCAACAGTGAAAGAAATAACCCAATTAGAAAACGGGCAAAGGGCATGAAGAGACATCTCACCAAAGAGACGACAGATAACTACATGAAAAAGATGTTCGACATCATTGGCCACCAGGGAAATGTAAGTTAAAACCACTAAACACCAATCAGAAAGGCTAAAATAAGAAAGTAGTGACAACACCAAATGCTGGCAAGGGTCCAGAGAAACTGGATCACTCATACATTGCAGGTGAGAATGTCAAATGGTAAAGCCACTCTAGGAAATGTTTTGGCAGTTTTTTTTTCTTTTTTTTTTTAAATTTATTTTTGAGACAGAGAGAGACAGAGCATGAACGGGGGAGGGGCAGACAGAGAGGGAGACACAGAATCGGAAGCAAGCTCCAGGCTCTGAGCCATCAGCCCAGAGCCCGACGCGGGGCTCGAACTCACGGACCGCGAGATCATGACCTGAGCTGAAGTCGGACTGAGCCACCCAGGCGCCCCGGCAGTTTTTTTTTTTAAAAACTAAACATGCAACTACCATATGATCCAGTGACTACATTTCTGGGCATTTATATCTGAGAAATGAAAGTTGATGTTTACACAAAAATCTGTTCAAGAAAGTACATAGCAATCTTGTTTGGGGTTTTTTGGTAGTAGCTGAAAACTGGGGACACCCCAATATCCTTCAATAAGTGAATGGTTAAACAAACAACGCCACTACCGTGGAATATTACTCAGCAATAAAAAGTAACAAACTGTTGATATAACCATCAACCTGGATGAATCTCTGAAGAATTATGCTGCGTGAAAAAAGCCCAAGCTAGAGGTTACATACGTTATGATTTCATTGTATAACATTCTTGAAATGACAAAATGGTAGAAATGGAAAAGAGTTTCATGTTTTCCAGGGGTTAAGGATGGGGTAAGATGAGGGGTCAGGAAACTCCTCTCCTTGGGGAGCTAGGAGGGAAGTGTGTGTCAACAAGTTTCAACATGAGGGATCCTAGTGGTGATGGAAATGTTCTGTTTCTACTGGATCAATGTCAATTGATTGTGACATTGTAGTATAGTTTTCACAAGATGTTGTCATTGGAGGACACGAGGTAAAAATACACAAAATCTATCAGTAGTATTTATTAGCACTGCATGTGAATCTGTATTTCAAAATAAAAAGTGTAATTTAATTTTCAAAAGTACTAAAACAGTTGCCTAGATTTAACAAAATTAAACAAACCTGTGGATTTAATGACATCTTATAAAACATCAAATCAAGGCTATCTTTCATTAGTTATTTTAAAAATTTAATCCAAGTGATATGTAAGCATTGTCTAAAACATTTAAACATATTACAAAGTTTATAAAGAAACATGGCGGCCCCATGCCCTAATCCCCCCTGCTCCCAGAAGCATCCTGTTTAAGCCTTTTGGGTCTTCCTTCTGCAATTTACCTTTATGATTCCAAGTAAAGTGCCTACACTACTGTTTCTTGATTTTTGCATTTTAGATGTTGCCTAAGTGATGGACTTCTTTCCAAGGAGACTGAGAGTTTCGTCTCTACTTCCTTTTAATGGAGTTAGCTCATGATACCCACTTAAATTCATGCTTTCTTTTTAACACATGGCTAAGTAAATGTCTTTCACAGCTGAACCCGATCTTTTTCAAGTTCATTCATCCAGTCATATGGTGAGTGTTTATTGGCACCTACTGTGTTCCAGACACTGCTCTAGGCGCTGGGGACACAGCGCTGAACAAAATAAATGGAACCCCTTACATTCTTGAGGGTCAGGGAGCCGAATAAGAAACAAATGCATTCATATTTTTCTGGTGTTAAATGCCACTGAAGAGCAGCAGATGGGGTGCAAAATGCTCTTCAGCAATAACCTAACCGCCAGATATTATATAACAGACGAGTTACCAAGAATTCACTACATCGGTTATAAAAAGAACGTGTCAATACAACAGATACTTAATTGCGCGTTTACTATTATTCTAAGTGCTGTATTAGAATCTGAGTTTAGTCCTTGTCCCAAGGAAGTCCACAGTATAAAAGTAATTCTCTGTGTCGGGTATTTCTTTGAGCGCTAAGTATTTTCAAGCATGTTGTGACTTTCACGTGTGAGTCAAGAGGCAGTGCTGACCTACCAGCACCACCTTTTGGGGATAATTTGGCCTTTGTGATGCTTCTTTTTATTCATTTTCACTGTCATTTTTCCAAAATCATGCAATGTCTCTTGTTAGGGTTTTTAGTGGAGCTTGGATTAAAATGTTTCTTTGATATCATAGCAGACATATATATATTCTTTTCCAACTCACATTGTAGTTTCCCTTAAATACCAAGAATCATGAATAAAATAAACTTGGAGTTTATTTAAAACAGGTGTGACAAGGTTTAGGAAGAAGGGAGAGAAATCAATTCTAACATAAAGGCACATAGGAAGCATCTCGAATTTAAAAAAAAAAAAAGGCAATGAGAGGCAGCTGGGTGGCTCAGTCAGTTAAGCGTCTGACTCTTGATTTCAGCTCAGGCCACGATTTCATGGTTTGTGGATTGACCCCTGTGTGTGGACCCTGCTTGGGATTCTCTTCTCTCTGCCCATCCCCCACTCTCTCAAAATAAAGTGAGTGAGTGCTCTCTCTCAAAATAAATAAGTAAACAATAAAAAAATTCTTACTGTGCCTCATTTATAAATTAAACTTTATCGTAGGCGTGTATGCTTCGGGAAGAACTTAGTGTGTACATAAAGTTCAGTACTATTGGCCATTTCAGGCATCTGCTAGGGGTCTCGGGTAAGGGGGGGTGGAGACTACTACACAAACTCGACCTTGACTGGTACATCAGGGATATTTCTTTTAGCCAGGTGGCCTATTTATGTATTTCATGTAACTGTGTCTCCACTTCCCCCGGAAGAGTTTATCCAGTGAGCTTGTTCCAGAGAAACTGAGGCAGTGGAAGTCAGAACCACAGGACCAGCAGCATCGTAGCGAGTCCAACAGTCGGTTGCAGATCCGATTACCTTCCTGTACAGTGACCTGAGACGTGTGAACCATGACATTCTTTCCAGGCCAGGGCAAGGCAAAAGGTGGACAAAAGAATCATAAAAAAGTTTCATGGTGGAAGAATTAGGAAAAGGATGGTCAGAGAAGAAAGGAGGAAGGGAAAGAAATGTTCTTGACCTGACGTCTTGGGAGGAGGCAGCCTACTTGGATTTCTGCTACTCCTTTTCCTGGTCAGTTCGATTTTGAGGTCTTTAGTGTTTGTACGTTTTGTTTAATGTCATGTGCCTGTATGTTAAAGATGTGACAGTGCCTATGTATTGGGATATAGCATAGTTTGATCTCAAAGTTAAGCTGCTTTCTACCATTAAAAAGAGGAACAGACCTAATGCTCAAGTACTGGACTTTTAAAAAATAGTTACCTTGATCAAGTGTTGAAGACCCAAAGTTTCCCTGGTAGCAGCCCTTCTCAAAGGGTCCAGGAAACAGGACTATTAAGGGTTGCCAACCCTCAGATCCATGCAGTGTGTGTGTGTGTGTGTGTGTGTGTGTGTGTAACAGATGGTGAAAATATCCTATAGGCGCTAAAAAGGGAACAGTGTTTTGCACCTTGTCAGCCTTTAACCAAACATAAGGACACAGAATTTAAAACTGGAAGTAGAATTTAATATCTGTGTAGTTATTTCCTTTAAGAAATATTAAAAGCTGAGATACAGAAACAAATCGGTGCCAGGAATGAAGTAATGGTTCGGATAAAGGGCTGCTGACTCTAGACTTAACCATCCCAGCGACTTTTGAACCCTGCACGAGTCTCTCTGCAGAGCCTTACTGGCCACTAACAGGACGGGCTACGGGAGAGCTTCTCTCCCCGCAGAGCTGTGTGAGGAGGGCGCACTTAGAGGCCTGGCAGGTGCAGGCGAGCCCTGTGGGTTTCTAGAAGAGGAGCTCATCGGGGCAGGAGAAACACCTGTGCAAAGGCCCCGTGTGCGAGTAAGCTTGGTGTGTCCTCAGGCCAACGTGTTGGAGCCGTGGGAGCGAGAGGGACACTGGAGCTGACAGCAGACAGCCAGTGGGCAGCCAGCTTGCACCCCCTCGTGTCCCCGGGGTCCCTTCTTCCTGGGAAGCTGGCCACGCTTCCCGCTTATCGACGCCCCATCCCGCCCCTTGTCGGCAGCTAAGGTCCAGCGTCTTCTACTCTGTGGAGTCAGGTACCCCGCATTTTCTTGGCTTCCGTCTTCCAAAACTCTGTGCCCCCTCTCCCCTGCTCCCAGTTGCTCTCCCCTGCTGCATACTTCCCAGGGGGACACGCTCCAGCCCGAGGAGCCGTGGGGGCGGCAAAGACCCGGGAGCCCACGTGGAGGGCTGAGGCAGAGGCACAGACTTCTCGGGGGAGATGGGCTCGAGCTGAATTTGAACAAGTAGGGAGGAGGTGAGGATGCTGCCTTCTTTAACAGCTGGGCTGTGTCGTCCTTGTCACGCTCCGGTTTCCCGGCCCAGGCTATTTTGGGTCAAGCTGTAGGGACCCGCTGCGGCAGCGTCGTGGGTGGTGAGTGGCAGGCTCGCCCACCTCTTCCAGCTGGCCGGGAACGAGGCCAGGCTGGTCCCTGCTCGCGCTGGGCGAGGGGTCACCACCCTCTGGAGGAGAGCAGGGAGAAGCCCTTGTAGCCGGGGTAGCGGCCGTGGCAGGGAATCAGTTCCCGGTTAACACAGGCTTCTGAGGTGCTCGGTCTGGGGAGGGGACAGGTATCCAAGCAGACGCCTGCCGGGCCCGATGCACTGTGCACAGACTCACGCGGGCCACCCCTGTGGCCCTGGGGTGGGCTGGGGCCTGGGGAAAGGCTTCACTACAAGCAACAGCTGACCAGGTCCTAAAGGCTAAAGAGTTTGTCAGGCTGGGTGGTTTTGCGTAAAGGGCAAAAGGCAAGGAATGAGGCTCTGGGACCACTGGGGAGGTGGGAGCCTTACTGGCCAGCGCTGCGGGCATGTGGCGGAGCCAGGAACCAGGGCGCCTCCCATGATGGGCACACGTGCTTTTCTTATTTGCATGCAACCTTAAGGCGACCTGGGAGGTGGCCTTCTGCCCCACCGAATGTGTCTCCGGCCAGTTCCACCCTCTCCGTCTCAGCAGTCACTACCCCTGATGACCGAATGAAGCACTCTTCACATGGATCTTCTGAAAAGTCAAAATGCAGCCCCCGACACTTGGGTGCAGGGAGCAAAAGAGAAAGACAGAAATGATACTAATACCAACTCCAGTCTCCCGCCCCTGCCCCATGGCAGAAACTCCACAGAGTCCCAGGGCAAAAGCCAGATGGCATTAACAGCCGAGGGACAGGAGCCGGCACCTTCGTCCTGCCCCTGCCCCGGCCTGGGCTGCTCTCAGAGACCCGTGGGGGGTGACAGCTGCACTGGTTGGAAGACTGACCCTTGCCGTGGTCACTGGGACAGAACCTGCTGCTGTCCCTCAGAGCAGGGATGTGTCTGCCAGCGGCTGGGCTCCTCCTGGAATTCAGCAGAGGACGGGCTCTGTCACCGAGCAACTGCACTTGAACAAGTGGGCTGGGCCTGTTGATCGTGGTGAGGCATGTTTCGATTCGTGGGTCATTTTGTTCCAAAGCGTGTCTCCTCAAAACTCAGAATCGCCACATGGTCCTGTTTACTTAAGAAAACAAAACAGGGGGAAAGAATATCTGTAGGGAGAAGGTCCCTTCCTCAGGCTGAAACCTGCTTTACCATTTTACCATCCCCAGCTTTGCCCTGCACCTGCCATGCCGGCTGAGCCAGTGCATGTGGGTGAACACACGGGTTCCCTCCCCTAATGCCCAGACGGCCCTGCCAGGGAGCCTCCCTTGCCCTTCTGTCACAGGGAAGGGAAGAGGAGGCACAGGGGAGATTCAGGTCTCTAAACCCAGTGGAAAGAAAAGGAAGTGTTGAGAAGGGCCCCCGCTGCTACAGCCCTGGGTCTGGTTCACCTTCTACAGCAGCCCACTTCTGTTGGTGTTATGAAGGTCTGGTGGGCGTCTGAATATAAGGATTTCTCTGCTCTGAGTGAAGCATCCCAAAGCTCTCTCTCCTCACTGCCTCTCCCCGGAGGGCCCCATGGGGGTCAGTACTGGAGGGCAGCCCGGTTGATTTTATTTTATTTCATTTTATTTTATTTTATTTTGTTTTGTTTTGTTTTGTTTTGTTTTATTTTATTTTATTTTATTTTGTTTTATTTTTTGTTTTATTTTTTGTTTTATTTTATTTTATTATTTTTAGTGAAGATTTTTTCCTTTTTTTATTTTTTATTTTTTATTTTTTTCAATATATGAAATTTATTGTCACATTGGTTTCCATACAACACCCAGTGCTCACCCAAAAGGTGCCTTCCTCAATACCCATCACCCACCCTCCCCTCCCTCCCACTCCCCATCAACCCTCAGTTTGTTCTCAGTTTTTAAGAGTCTCTTATGCTTTGGCTCTCTCCCACTCTAACCTCTTTTTTTTTTTCCTTCCCCTCCCCCATGGATTTCTGTTAAGTTTCTCAGGATCCACATAAGACTGAAAACATATGGTATCTGCCTTTCTCTGTATGGCTTATTTCACTTAGCATCACACTCTCCAGTTCCATCCACATTGCTACAAAGGGCCATATTTCGTTCTTTCTCATTGCCATGTAGTACTCCATTGTGTATATAAACCACAATTTCTTTATCCATTCATCAGTTGATGGACATTTAGGCTCTTTCCATAATTTGGCTATTGTTAAGAGTGCTGCTATAAACATTGGGGTACAAGTGCCCTATGCATCAGCACTCCTGTATCCCTTGGGCAAATTCCTAGCAGTGCTATTGCTGGGTCATAGAGTAGATCTATTTTTAATTTTTTGAGAAACCTCCACACTGTTTTCCAGAGTGGCTGCACCAATTTGCATTCCCACCAACAGTGCAAGAGGGTTCCCGTTTCTCCACATCCTCTCCAGCATCTATAGTCTCCTGATTTGTTCATTTTGGCCACTCTGACTGGCATGAGGTGATATCTGAGTGTGGTTTTGATTTGTATTTCCCTGATGAGGAGCGACGTTGAGCATCTTTTCATGTGCCTGTTGGCCATCCGGATGTCTTCTTTAGAGAAGTGTCTATTCATGTTTTCTGCCCATTTATTCACTGGGTTATTTGTTTTTCGGGTGTGGAGTTTGGTGAGCTCTTTATAGATTTTTGGATACTAGCCCTTTGTCCGATATGTTATTTGCAAATATCTTTTCCCATTCCGTTGGTTGCCTTTTAGTTTTGTTGGCTGTTTCCTTTGCTGTGCAGAAGCTTTTTTATCTTCATAAGGTCCCAGTAGTTCATTTTTGCTTTTAATTCCCTTGCCTTTGCAGCCCGGTTGATTTTAGACGTGCAAAAGGATCCTGGGGAGAATCCTGGGGTGAAGAGCCTGCTCCCTGCATTCTAGGGTGCAGACGTGAGCTTCCTCCCAGCCACACGTTCACTCAGCAGGGCCGAATGGCAATGGCTGGGAGCTGCCCTGACCCCTAGGGCCTTGGCGTGAATTAGGAAGAGGAGGCAGCCCTAACCTGAGTTGGGGTACACAGGGCCCAGTGGGAGCACAGCCCTGTTCTCCCAGCAGGTGCCCCCACTCGGGGTATGGCCCAGACAGCTGTGCGCAGCACCCCTGCACCAGGGGATCCGCGGGCTCACCGAGCAAGCTGGCTCCTAGGTCTGTGACTTCTGCAGAGCCCAGGCTTGGCTGAGTGTCTCACGTCCCAGAAGAAGGGCAGTCTGTCCACCCTGACTATATAGCTTCCTCTTGTGGGAGCTGCAGCTCTGGGCCATGGTGAGGGTGCTTGCTTTCCCTGCAGGAGTCAGGGCCCGGCAGGTCTGAAAGAGGGTGATGTAAGGGCTTCAGGCTCAGTGTGGTCTCTGCCCTTGGTGGCTGTGGCCTTCCTGCAGGTGTCCCAGTCCGTGGAGTAGCGTTGTGTGCCCTTCACGGGCTCGCCCACGCACTCTCAGCCCTGCTGATTAATTGCATAATTAGCCAGAAGCTACATGTTGCCACTCAGGGGGAATTTGGTCTAAAAATATTTTCTTATGAGAAACACAACAGAACCTAAAAATATCCCCGCTGCAGTTGCCCAGGGAGGCCTCCTACTTGGGCCACCCCAAGCTGTGACTCAGTTTCTTGGAGAGTCTGGGCTCCAGAGGCTGCAGCTGGCCAGGCCCTACTTCCTTCAGGGGTGGGTGAGCTGGGATCGTCCATCCTGTCCCGGCATTGCCAGGTCTCGCAGATGCCTGCTTCCCACCTCGGCCTAGAGGCTGTCCAAGCGGCTCCTGTTTGCAGACAGAACTTGCAGAAGCCAAACTTCAAGGAGACCCAGGCTCCGTGATGTGGGATCCGGGAAAGGGCTTCCTCGCCCTGTCCAAGCCATCAGGGAAGGCCCACAAAGGGCTAAAGCTGGACTGGTGTAACTTTGCAGGCCAGGTGGAGGGGACAGTTGCAGTAAAGTTCACAGGTAGAAGTCCCTGCTGACCTGTGCAGGGACCTGGGAAGGAGGGAGGAGTGAGCATAGGGGGAGCACTTCTGCAGCTGAAGCCCCTGCTTGCCTGGCTCTATGCCCACATGGGACTTGGCCAACTGGCTGCATGTCTGGTGGCCAGTGGGACAGGCAGGAGTAGGGACACTTTGAACACGTGTGTTTTCCGGGCTTCGGTGCATAAACGCCCACAACCCCACTCTGGCATATGCATCTCCCAGGGAGGGTGTATCAAGGGAGGTTGGGATTCACTCTCTTGCCCTTCTCTTCTTCACTTACGGTCTCCTTAAATTTGGGCCACCACTTTCCGCTGCGGGGCCATGTGCAGGGCCCCACTCGCCAGTCCTGTCCAGGGCCCGTGTGCCCTCCAGCTAATCCCAGGTGGATGGCTAACCCTCTGTGCCCCCAATCCTTCCTCTGGCTGAGTGGAGCATATGAATACACATCTGGGCCCTCCTCTCTGGTACCATGCCCTTTCTGACCACACAGAGAGGTGGGGGCCAGCCAAAGTGGGCACTGCCCTCTCCCTGGTGAGCTTACGAGTGCTCTGGGGACCCCTGGAAGCAGAGCAGGTAGGGGGTCTCTGTAGCCCACCCAATGCTGAGTCTCTCTCAAGCCCAAGTTGGGGACAGAGATGGGTGTGGAGTGTAGCCCGCCAAGGAACATGTAGCTCAGAGCTCACACCCAGCTGAGCTTGACTATGGGCACTGGTCTTGGTCAATATGTGAACTTTGACACATTATTGACAGTCATTGAGCCTCATCTTCTCCATCTGTGAAAAGAGTGATATTGCCCACTGCTTAGGGTGTGTGAAGATAAAACTGACAGTTGGTAAGATGTGTAAAATGCCTGGTGATTGATAGGTCTTGAAACATGGTGCTATATAGTCATTACCTGAGTAAATCGTCTCTCCAGAGATGCCCATGGAGCTTCAGCTGCAAACGTTTACAAAGATGTAAGTATAAGAGCTCAAACTGTTAAAATCTCAGCAAACATGGGTGTGATTTTTCACATTCTCGAATCCAGCAATGGTTTATTAGATATGACATGAGGCAAGAACCAGAGGGAGAGGTCACACATGGAAGTTTTGGATGGGGGATGGTTGAGTTCATTATCTTGATTGTGGTGATGGTTTCATGGGTGCATACATCTGTCAAAACATCAAACTGTACACTTTAAATATACACAGTTTATTGGATGTCAATTTTATCTCAAGAAAGCCTTTCTTTTTAAAAGGTATCTGAGCATCCAGATGTTTGTATCAAGTCGGACAGGTGACTCTATTTGGAGGAGAGTTCTTCAATGAGCCAGTTTACTCTTACAGTCTCATATTCTTGACTCCAGCCCCATTAGAGGAACTTACTGAGAAAGAGACTCACTGCTGATAGCAGTGACCATAGATGCAAGGAAAAGGAACAGAAAACCTTTAAAAGCTGTCTTGACACATAACTCAATGGAGCAGAATAGAAAACCCAGAAATAAACCCACAACACTATGGTCACTTAATTTTTGACAAAGCAGGAAAGACTATCCAATGGGAAAAGGACCATCTCTTCAACAAATGATGCTGGGAAAACTGGACAGTAATATGCAAAAGAATGAAACTGGGCCCCTTTCTTACACCGTACACAAAAATAAATTCAGAATGGATTAAAGACTAAATGTAACACCTGGGACCTTGGCCATAACAGCTTTTTCTAGATATGTCTCCCAAGGCAAGAGAAACAAAAGCGAAAATAAATATTGAGACTACATCAAAATAAAAAGCTTACGTGCAGCAAAGGAAACAATAAAACTAGAAGGCAACTATGGAAAGGGAGAAAATATTTGCAAATGACATATCCGATAAAAGGTTAGTATCCAAGGTCTATAAAGAACTGAAACAACATCCACGGGCACCTGGGTGGCTCAGTCGGTTATGCATCTGACTTCGGCTCAGGTCATGATCTCACAGTTCGTGAGTTTGAGCCCCATGATGGGCTCTGTGCTGACAGCTCAGAGCCTGGAGCCTGCTTCGGATTCTGTGTCTCCATCTCTCTCTGCCCCTTTCCTGCTCATTCTCTCTCTCTCTCTCTCTCTCTCTCTCTCTCTCTCTCTCTCTCTCTCTCAAAAACCAACCAACCAACAAACAAACAAACAAACAAAACCCTCAACATCCAAAAGACCAAATAATCCAGGGAAGAGATGGGCAGAAGACATGAACAGACATTTCTCCAAAGAAGACATCCAGATGACCAATAGACACATGAAAAGATGCTCATCATCACTTACCGTCAGGAAAATACAAATCAAAACTATGATGAGACATCACCTCACACTTGTCAGAATTCAACAACACAAGAAACAACAGGTGTTAGGATGTGGGGAAAAAGGTACACTCAGGCACTGTTGGTGGGAATGCATACTGGGGCAGCCACTGTGGAAAACAGTATGGAGGTTTCTCAAAAAGTTAAAAATAGAACTACCCTACAATCCAGCAGTCGCACTACTGGGTATTTATCCAAAGAATTAAAAAAAAAAAACTAACTCCAAGGAATATATGCCCCTCTATGTTTATAGCAGCATTATTTACAATAGCCAAGATATGGAAGCAGCCCAAGTATCCCTCAGTTGATGAATGGATAAAGAAGATGTGAGATATATATATATATATATATATATATATATATATATATATATATATATATACATACATATATATATATATAGTGTGTATATTATATATATATATATATATATATATGGTGTGTGTGTGTATGATGGAATATCATACAGCCATGAAAATAATGAAATCTTGCCATTTGCAATGACATGGATGGAGCTAGAGAACATAATGTTAAGTGAAATTAGAGAAAGACAAATACTGTATGATTTCCCTCTTATGTTGGAATCTAAGAAAGAAAACAAAGAGAAAGAGAGAGAGAGACAAATCAAGAAACAGACACTTGACTATGATGAACAAACTGATGGATGCCAGAGGGGCGGTGAGGGGTGGGGCATGGATGAAGTAGGTGATGGGATTAAGAAATGCACTTTTGTCATGATGAGCACCTGTAATCTGTGATGTATAGAACTGTTGAATCCCTATATTGTACATGT
Organism: Felis catus; assembly: GCF_018350175.1. NCBI lineage: Eukaryota > Metazoa > Chordata > Mammalia > Carnivora > Felidae > Felis > Felis catus. Next base: position 49,933,410 of record NC_058378.1, on the reverse strand, counting down.
GAAACTAATATAATACTGTAAAGTAACTTAAATTTAAATAAAAATCAAAAAAAAAGAAAAATAAATAAAAGCTGTATTGAGAAGAAAGTCATGGGGTGCCATATGGTACAGGGGGACCAGTTTGATAGGCCTGGCAGTTATCCTTATTATTCTATGCGATGAGAGACCAGCACTGTGGCTTCCAGTACCTAAAACAGATGTGCATTCTAGGAAGGAGACTCTTTAAGAAATTGAAATAAATGTCTTAAAAAATCTATTAAATAGAGAACTATATCTGCAACATCAAGAATGATCATTTTTAAAATCACTGAATGTATTATAAATGTACATTATCTTCTTTTAGTTGGTAGTTTATAGTTTTACTCTCCTAATGATACCTTTGAATGAACAAAGGTTCTCAATCTTCCTGTGATCGAATTTCTCAATATTTGCCTCTCTGGTTTATGATTTTTATTTCCTGTTTAAGAAATCCTTCCCAGCTTGAATTCATGAAGACAATCGTACATATTCTCTTCTAACAGTCTTCTATTTCTTTCATATGTAGGATAACTTTTTGTAATGGTGTGAAATAGGGATATAATTTTACTTTTTTCCATATGTATTTGCAATTTTCTAAGGACCATTGGGCCATTCTAAGGACCATTTCTAGCCCATTTTGCACTGATCAGCCATACTAGCTCAAGTATATGCAGGTGTCCATATTATATGGTTTATTTCTGGGTTCTCAATTCTATTCCTTGATTCGTGTTTGTGTTTAGTTATTTTTGACCACGAACATTTAATTTTCTTAGTGTGTTAGTTTGTTTGGGCTTCTGTAACAAAAATACCATAGACCGGGTGGCTTATTTATTTATTTCTCAAAATTTATTTCTCAAAATTCTGCAGGTGGGAAATCCAAGATGAAGCACTGGAACATTCAGTGTCTGGTGAGTGCCTACTTCCTAGTTCATAGATGGCAATCTTTTCACTGTAACCTCACATGATGGTAGGAGAAAGGGAGCTTGCTGGGGTCTCTTTTATAAGGGCACTAATCTCATTTATGAGGTCTCCACCCTTATGACCTAATTACCTCCCAAAGCCCCACTTCCAAATACTATCACTTTAGGGATTCAGTTTTAATGTATGAATTTGGGGGGAGGGGGATGCAAACATTCAGTCTATGGCACTTGGAATATATGATTTGTGGGTTCTTCAGGGAGAATTTGCTTTGTACCTATGGACACCACCACTATGCATACTGAAAATTGAGTTACCGGCTCAAAGTTTCAGACCCCTAAGATCTTGTGGATTAAGACTGAAAACCTACAAGAAAGCCACTGGCTTATGTTTATAGATTCTCCGCAGGGTTGGTTGGTTGGTTGGTTGGTTGGTTGGTTGGTTGGTTTTTGGTTTTGGTTTTGGTGTTTTTTTTTTTGCCTGTCTCCTCTCAGCACTGATGATCAAGGTACCTGATATTGTTATTCCCTTGAGAGAAGGAAGGTTTATTTCTAGTTTACCCTTCCTCTGAGAATGTAGCTGATTAGGGTCCAACTTTGTGGGGATATTCTATAGGAAGCTGAGCCAGTCATGGGTTTTGACTTCTGTCCACTACTCACCAAGAAGTCGTGAAACTCAAAGTTCAAGTTTACTTTGTTTGGCAAATTCCCTCAGGCCAAATGCTGGCTTGCCTGTCTGACTTTTTGTATTGTCTGAATGTTATGACTTGAGAAGTTCTTGCTTTTTGGCTAATTCTTTAACATATTCTAGATTATTTTTATATTTCGTCCACATTTTTAGTGGAAGAGCGGATCTAGGTACTTAGCCAATAATATTATCAAAAAAGTGTGCAGAATGATCCGATTTTTAAGTTTCTAAATTATAATTTGAAAATTATGCAGTGCGTTTTGTCTTCTAAGATTCTGAAATAAGTGTAAGATCTGTTTTATCCACAAAGGGGCCTGACATCCCTTCCTTTCTTCCTACTCCCACCCACCCTATCCAACTCCACCCATAACATGTGCTTGTAGCTTGTGCAGGGCCAGGGAGTCCTGGAGCCCTCTGTGTCCTAGATCGCACTTCTGACCTTCTTTGGGTCATGGGCCCCTTTAAGAATCCATGAAAGCCAGGCAAGGACATAGAGACCACAACACAGCAGCAGACAGTTTTTGTTGGCTACAACTTCAGGAGGCTTGTGGATCCTGTGCAGTGGAATCCCCTGATTCTGGGATAAAGACTGCCTCCACCCCCCTGTCCTGCATCCGTGGGATGGCTATTGGCAGGGCAAGGGGGCAGCAGGGGCTCAGCTGTGGGTGAACCAGCTGTGTCTGTCTTTGTCACATGCCAAGGCCATGATTAAGGGCTGCTAATGCAGAGTCAGAGGTGGCCCGGCCCTGGCCCCCAGCTCCTCCGGGGCTCCTCTCAGAGGAGGAGCCAGAGCCTCAACAGAGATTCTGGCCAAGGAGTGAGGTCTCCGGCGGACATCTGGACCTATGAGCCATGCAGAGCATTGTCCTTGGCAGCAGCAAGATGGTCGGGTCAGAGCCTGGGCCCTTCCCAGCTCACATAAGCTTTGGTTGGGAGGGAGCTTCTCAGGCCAGGACCTTTCTTGTCCATGTCGCAGCCGTGCCTGGCACCAAGCACCTTGCTAGAGGCCTCTGTCCAGCTGTCAGAACGGGAAACTCCTTCCTGTCCCGGGCAGCCTTTTTGGACTTGATGAGATCAGATGGTGGGAGGGAGGCTTTCATTTCTGGGGCTCCAGGACAGACAACTGGGAGCAAAAGAAAACACTTTGGGTGGACTGAGTGCCCACAGGGCCCAGAGGAGCAGATGGGCTCAGGTGAAGGGAAAGGCCTTGCAGAGCCAGTCCAGGAACGGCCAGGACAGCCTCCACCCCGCCCAGTCCGTGCCGTGCCTCACTCACTGGGAAAACAGCCACCCCTGACCACCTGCCCACCGGCCCCTCCTGCAGAAGATACTCCAAAAAGCAATTGTTAGAATTTTCTCAGGGCTAATAGCGGTTGCTGGCTGTCTCCAAAGCACACTCAGCTGTCCTTGGGGCTCAGCCAGCCCCCCACACAGGAGGGACGAGGCCCCCGGAGGCAAAGGCTCAAGCCACACAGTGCAGGCCTTCTGTCCCGGGGCCTCCTAAGCTTCTTTTTAGAAGATCTTTCTGTTGATGCAGTATTAGCTTTGCGATGTTTATAAAGATCATCCTGATGGTATATTAAAACCCACATATTGTTTTTCCAACGTAGCCTCACTCAGAGGTGGTCCGGGCTCCAAGGGTGATGCTGCCTGGTGTCTCGGAGCCGACCCTGTCTCAGCCTCCTGACCATCATTCCCCTCTCCGAGGAAGATGAAACAGTCTCAGAGGGCCCTACACAAGTCCTGCCCTGTTCTAGTTGCCACACGTGTGACCTTGGGCAAGACACTGGCCCTCTCTGGGCCTCTGTTTACTCCTCTGTAATGAGAGGAAACAATTCCTGCCTCTCTCAGCGTGTGTGATGGTTTAGCAGAGTGCCTGATGTTTATGCCATATCATCGTTGTTTCTAGGATGTCCCCAGACAGTGAGGTCTGAGGCCTCCCACAGACTGCCCCCTCCCCGACTCCCAGCAGGCCCATCCCATGTCCACACTCTTGGGCTCCCGGTCTCCACAGGCTTCTCCGCTGGGGGTTCCTGCTTCAGGGACCAGTGCTCCCATCCTGGGGCACGAAGAACTGGGAAGAGAGTTCTCCAGGGCCCCCATCTGCCACACGCTACCGGAGCCCCTGCCCAGGCCTTACTGTGGCCACACATCCTACCTCAGCCAACGGGAGCTGGGGGAGAGCAGGCCAGTTCTCTGTGCCTCGAGCCCAGTATGTTGACGTCATTTACTGATCAACACTGGATCAGCCTGGGCTCCTAGAAGCAGAGCCTGCTCTGTGCTAGTGTGGGGAGCCCAGCTGCTCCCCGCCAGCTCCAGTGAGTATCCTCTGGACCCCAGCCGTGTCTCCCGTAGCCCTGGACTTCTGTCCGGTGTGGTGCTTGTTCACAGACATGGACCCCGCTTGGGCTCTGTGTCGCCCTGATAGCGCCAGTCTAATGCACACAATCCCTCCTCCAGCTGGGCCCCTTCCCCTCCCTTGTCTCTGCCAAGACCCCTTCGCCCTCCCCTCCCTCCTCCTCAAGCTGGGCTTCCCATGCCTCAGGGCTTCTGCATCTTTCCCCCTGGGGCAGGCTGGGCCTGAGGCAGGGGTGGGGAGAAGTGGGGTGAGGGGCTGCAGCTACAGCTGTTATGTCAGGATGGGGACCAGGAGTCCCCGTGAAGGAGGTCTGCCAGGCAGGAGGCAGTTCCTACCGTGCTCTGGGCAGATGCGTCATCCTCAAGCCGAGGTTTCCCGGGGACAGCAGCCGCGGCCAGGTGGCCAGCTGTGCTGGCTCTCAGGCTCGGAGACGGAGGGAGCGCTGACGTAATGGGGCTCTGGCCTCCGCCCAGAGGCCCCCCATGGTGAGGTGCCTGCTGTGGCACGTGCTGTCACATGGTGGGGGGAGGTGGAGGGGAGGGGGGATGCTCACCCCAGAATCACAGGGAGGAAAGAGCTCTTCTCTCTCTGGGCACCCTTCCTGGCCATCCCTGGCCTGAGGTCCCAGGACCTGCCTTGGTCTTCTCTGCACGAAACAGCAGTGATCCCCACAGAGAACTTTTCTGAGTGCTCACGGTTGCCAGGGCTCATCCCACGTGCCATCAATACCCAGACTCTACTCCTCCCATTGCACCCAGTCAGAGGGGCCAGTGGAATGAAGGCTGGTTCACAGCCCTCCTCTTCCCCACTGGGGCTCCCCCTTCAGGGTAAAAGTCAGACTTCCGTGTGGCCTGGGAGGCCTGGCAAGGCTACCTGCTGCCACCCAACCCCACACCAAGGTGTGGCTCCCCAGGGATACCAGGCCCAGAGGACAGCACCACCTGCAGAGGCCCATGAGCATCAGGGGCTGGGAGGCCCAGCACCCGCTGTGCCCACCTCCCAGGAGCCCCTTTTAGCAAGCGGCTGGGGCAGCCCAGGGAAAGGAGCGAAGGACAAGGGAGAGGCACAGGGGCATCTGTGCGGATGGGGCTGTGCGGATGGGGCGGTGGAGGCCTCTCCACCCATACCAGCCTTTGGCACATGGCAGACACCAGCCTGTCTGTCCACCCGATCTCCAGCACACAAAGGAGCAAGACAGGTTGAGGGTCGGCGAGGAGAGCTGACCAAAGCTGGGGAAACTGTTGGGAGCCATGGGGCCTAGAGGGCTCAGCTGGCCCAGTCGGGAGCAGGGCCTCACAAGCTGGGGCGGTCGTTCAACCAGAAGGACAGAGGGCCTCAGGACACCTTTGGGTGGGATGGTCAGGTTTCAGTAACACGTTAGCCACAGTGGTGATTGAGGCTCTCAGAGTTTGCTCATCAGAAAATGGGGATGATATATTCGTCATAACGGATTTCTGGGAAGACAAAATCTTCTGGTCTCAGAGCGTGGTTCCTGCACAGAGCAGATCTTCAGCAAACCTTCCTGCCCCAGCAACTGATTTTTTTTTTTTTTTTGGTTAACTCACAAATAGCTTTATTTTATGTGAGTATAAAATAATTACATTTTAATTGGAGCGAATTTGGAAAGTACAAAAAACTGTAGTGAAAACAATGTATTTAAAAACGTTGGCTCAGGGCACCTGGGTGGTTCGGTTGGTTGAGCGTCCGACTCTTGGGTCATGGTCCCAGGGTTGTGGGATCGGGCCCCGCGTCTGGCTCTGCATTGACTGTGGGGACTGCTCAAGATTCTCTCTCTCCCCCCTGCCCCTCCCCCCTGATTGTGCTCTTTCTCTGCCTCTAGAATTAAAAAGAAAAGATTAAAAGAACCAAAACAAACAAAAACAACCTCGCCCCTTCCACCACTCCTGACTGCCACGTTAGGTCCCTCCAGACTTTTCTGATATGAACTTCTTTTTTTATAAAGTGTTTATGTGTTTCGAACACATTCTCTTTCACTTATGGTAGTAACTCAAGCATATCTTTGTGTTACTAAAGATTTTTTAAAATATGATTTTAACATATGTGGATATACTATAATTCCCCATTAGTATACATTTAAATTTGTTTCTAATTTTTGCCATTATAAGTTGAACTACTTGTGAACAAATCCATACATAAATCTTTGGGTGAGTTTCTGATTATGTCCTCAAGATAAATTTCTAGAAGAGGAACTTTTGTGTCAAAGGATATGACCAGTTTTAAGATTACCCTCTAGAATATTTATGCCCAAATCCACTCTCACCCAGAAGTATGCCCTACATTCTCCGACATGGAATGTTCAATTATTTTTTTTAAATACTGCATTTGCCTTTCTTAGACGTGGGATCTTATACTTTATTGTTTTAATTTGCATTCCTTGCGAGTAAAGCAAATATTGACTCTCAATGCGTAATTCACAAGTATGAAGCAAAAGCTCATCTTTTTCTCTTTTAAAATCCACTTGATTTCATTTCAAGCTTGGAACTTCCGTGTGGGGCTGCTCTGGGGTCCCGGGGTCTCTCATGGAGACTTTCCAGACTCAGTGACTAGTTGGCACTGGTTATCACTGGGACACCCGAGGTCCTAGTATACGCACAGACCCTTCAGGTTTGCAGTCTTTTTTTTTTTTTTTTTAATTTAAATTTAAGTTAGTTAACATATAGTGGTGTCATGGCTTCAGGAGTAGAACCCAGGAATTCATTTCTTAAATAGGACACCCAGCGCTCATCCCAAAAAGTGCCCTCCTTAATGCCTGCCACCCATTTACCCCATCCCCCACTCCCCTTGCCTCCAGCAACCCTCAGTTTGTTTTCTGCATTAAAAATTTTTTAATGTTTATTTGTTTTTGACAGAGAGAGAGAGAGAGAGACAGGGCATGAGCAGGGGAGGGGCAGAGACAGAGGGAGACACAGAATCCGAAGCAGGCTCCAGGCTCTGAGCTGTCAGCCCAGAGTCCGACGCGGGGCTCGAACCCATGAGCTGTGAGATCATGACCTGAGCCGAAGTCAGACGCTCAACCGACTGAGCCACCCAAGCACCCCTGTTCTCTATATTTAAGAATCTCTTATGGTTTGCTTCCGTCTCTGTTTTTTTTTATCTTATTTTTCCTTCCCTTCCCCTATGTTCATCCGTTGTGTTTCCTAAATTCCACATATGAGTGAAATCATATGGTATTTTTCTTTCTCTGCCTGACTTACTTCGCTTAGCAAGGAAGAAGTCAAACTTTCACTCTTCGCAGATGACCTGATACTCTACATGGAAAACCCAAAAGACTCCACCAAAAAACTGCTAGCGCTGATACATGAATTCAGCAAAGTCGCAGGATATAAAATCAATGTTCAGAAATCCATTGCATTTCTATACACCAATAACGAAGCAGCAGAGAGAGAAATCAAGGAACTGATCTCATTTACAATTGCACCAAAAACCATTAGATACCTAGGGATAAACCTAACCAAAGAGGTGCAAGATCCGTACTCCGGAAACTGCAGGTTTGCAGACTCTGCTTCTCCTCTCCTTGGCTCTAAAGTCCTCCTCCGCAGCCACAGGGCCCCCTCCTCCGAGCAGGAGCAGGGGTCTGGATTGCTCTGCTGGTGAGGCGACCGGACCCCAGCCGGCACCCCTCCCAGGTTCTGCGGAACCCTTGCTTCCTTTCTGCAAGGAGACAAGCTCTCTGCGTCTGCTCCTCTCAGGACACCCAGTGTTATCCAGTCAGGGTTTTGGTTTTTTGTTTTTTTTTTTTTTTTAATTTTTTTTTCAACGTTTTATTTATTTTTGGGACAGAGAGAGACAGAGCATGAACGGGGGAGGGGCAGAGAGAGAGGGAGACACAGAATCGGAAACAGGCTCCAGGCTCTGAGCCATCAGCCCAGAGCCCGACGCGGGGCTCGAACTCACGGACCGCGAGATCGTGACCTGGCTGAAGTCGGACGCTTAACCGACTGCGCCACCCAGGCGCCCCCCAGTCGGGGTTTTAAGCTCTTTGGGCACTGGCTGTCCTCTGGGCGCTATGCAATTCCAGAGAAGCCATACACCAAGTAGCAACTCCAAAATCACCCTGCGACTCTGGCCAGGATCTCCTGGTTCTCCACGTTTCCCGGGGCTGCCTTGCCTGTCTCCTCTACAACATGACTGCTTCTGTTCCCCACTCACGTTCATCGTCTCCTTATTGAATTAAAAGAGCTCTTTATACAGTAAGGACAGCAAGGACAGCAATCCTCTGGTTATCATACATGTGACAACATTTCCCCTGAGGGCGGCATCATTTGCCTTTGAACTTGGCTCAGGAGCCTTGTGTGTTCATTTTGTTTTGCTCTCCAATTCTGATGTGAGTTGAATCCCTCATGTTTTAAATGGTTTTCACTGGGCTTTTATGGTTGGAAAGGCCTTCCCCACCCTCACCATTTAGCTGTCTATGGTTTCTGTGTTAATCTTATAATTTAAATTGGTCCGCAGTGCCTTGTGGGGTATTAGGGGGTCATCCTCCTCTGACACCAGGAGCCACATAGCTGATTCCTTCCCCCTGCATAAAGTCTTCTGAAATAGTTTCCTTCTTCCTCCCGGGCCTGGCAAGCATTCCCGCTGCACAACAGAATTTGTCCTAAACAAAGGGATCGTGTCACCTAGGGCATAACAGAAACGTTAGGTGACGGCTCCCATAGCAACCAGGGCTCAGGCCCTCGTCTCCTGGCTCTCAGCGGCCAGGGTCCCCTAGGACAGGGAGCCTGTCTCCGCTCCTGTTCTGCTTCTCACTAGCGTCCTCACCAGAGCCGCGTGTGAAGCGGGGCGGGGTGAGGGGGGATGAGCAAGGAGCCGATGCAGGACAGAGGCCGAGGGCAGAAGCTGGGGGTCTTTGAATGGTTGTGGAGGCCCGCGCTTGTGATGGGGAGCGGATGCCATCCTTCTTAAGATGTCATCTGAGGGCCCTAAAGTAAATTAGGAGGCACTTTTAGTCACGGTAATTAAAGGGGAGACAATTACCCAGACAAGGAGCCCTTAACCCCGCGGAGTCCGTCAAAGACACGCGGCTGTGCCCCAGGGTCCCGCCAGTGCGGTCATCTCCCCCACCGCTGGCCTGCCCTCCAGCCCTTGGTAACTGCTTCCCAGAGTGCTCCCCATGGGGGCCCAGCCTCTCAGCTGAAGCGGGGGAGGGGGTGGGGCTGGGCCCCCAAACCCTCTGTGTGGAGCAGCTATTTGCTGACCCCAAAGCACCAGCTTGGGGCTCAGATGCAAAGAGGGGGCGGCTATCTTGTGTCTGGCATCTGAACAGAACGAAGAGATCCATCAAGTGCAATTAGGTGAACAGCTCCTTCCTGCTCTGTTCAGCTGACTAATTCAATAGGAGCCAAACCAGAGGCCTGGGCCCGGAGAGGCCCTCCCAAATCGAATGAAGGCCATGCTTCTGCGGCCCCAGCACGCCAGCATTAACATGTCAGCTTCCGCTCAGCCCCAGACTCGCCCCGGAGTCAGGCCGGGGCCACCCCCACCGCCAGGGGTACTAGGGCCAAGCCGCCACCAGCCGGACCTCCACCCCACAGGCACCCTTCTGCCAGGCATGGGGCTCAGGGCTGCGTGTCTGGGAGGGGAGGGGCTTGTAATGCCACAGACAGGGCACCGGCTGTGCCACAGCCCCCCCACACGCCTGTCCACAGCTGAGGTCCTCGTTAGAATGGCCTGGTCTGAGCAGTGTTGCCCCAGGTCAGGTGGAGGGGCAGGAGGAACTCGATCATGGGCGATTTCAACCGCACCCCTGCCCAGCAAAAGCCCCCCACAGATGATTTCTGTGCCCCCCTGGGTGTAGGTTCCAGCCAGTTCTGATGGAGGGAAGGCATGGGAGAGAGGACCAGTGGCTTTCCTCCTGGGGCTCAAGCCCAGAGCTGTGTCCCAGAACCCCCGTGTCCCTCAAACCCCAGCCTGGATGTAGTGGGCTCACATGTTAGACCCAGTGAGGCCTGGCATCTCAGGACTTGTGGGGATTTCAGAGAACACCAATCCAGTCCCACCCATGCCACCGCGGGATGCCGTTAAGAGCAAGGCCCCACCACAGGGCACCAAAAGCGCTGAGTCCAGCTCGGGGGTAGGAGACCTGGAGACAAGAGACATTTATGACTTTTAAGGATACGGCACTGCAATGCATTTTAACCTCTTAATGTGGGCTTTAGAAACCATTTGAATCAGTGTTTTCTCTATATCTCATTCAATCCCACTGAATTTCAGGGGCACCTTCTGGAGAGAAAGGTGTAGCATGCCCCTCACCAGAGGGCAGGCTGGTGCAAGGCAGAGCCATTCTTCCCTCACACAGCCCAGTCGAGGTCCAGCGTGCCCCCGACACCTGTCCCAGCATGCCCCCAACCCCGCGGGAACTAGGGCTCTCTGCTCCGAGCACACCTATTCCATCTCTGGACCAGCATGACTGGCCAGAAGCTCCTGAAATGATTTACTATTCATAGACTTTTAGGATAAATAGGTCCATACCTTCAGCACCCTCTGTTGAAGTAATTGGAGTTTTTATTGTTTTGTTTTGCTTTGTTTGTGTGTTTTCATTATTGTTGCTATATTGGTTTGGTTTTTAATAAAAGTAAGACCTGCACATGATGAATTTCAAATAAAAGTGAATTGGTGAAATAGGTGAAATTAAGAGTAAAAGCCAACCCTCCCCACAGTCCCTCCCAGAGTCACTGCTGTTAACCACTTACTGTATTTACTTTCAGGGAAAAGGTTTATGCATCAGATTATAGGCGTTTTTTGAGAGAGAGAGAAAGAGAGAGAGCCCGAGTGGGGGAGGGGCAGAGAGAGAGAAAGAATCTTAAGCAGGCTCTATGCCCAGCATGGAACCCAACGTTGGCTCCACACTGGGCTCGATCTCACAACCATTAGATCGTGACCTGAACCAAAATCAAGAGTGAGACACTTAACAGACTGCCCCCGCTCCAGGTGCCCCAGATTATATGCTCTCCTGAACCGGGTTACAAATGGAACTTCCTTTTGAAGGTTCCATAGTGGATTGACCACCCCTCCCCCCTTCTGGATCCACGTCCTATGACTTGCCAGCTTCCCAGTGATGGACATTGAGGCTGTTCCCAGCCGTTGGCCCCTGCCGACAGCACAACAGGATATTTTACTCATACAAATTTTACCTGGCAAATTCTGCAAGTGTATTCTTAGGATAAATTCATGGTAGTACAACCCAAAATAATCCGCCTGCTCCCAAGAGTACATGCAAATAAATTTGTAAAGAAAACTTGCCAAATTGCATTTGATATGGGCTGTACCAATATGCCTATGTTTCAACGGTGCAGACTATCAATGCTCTCAAATGAAAAGAGCATCTCATCTATTTTGCATTTATCTGAGTGAAGTTGAGTGCTTTTTAATATTTTGGCCCCTTTTTCTATTAGATTGTCTTTTTTCTTTTTGGTGTATGAGAGCTCCTGGTAAGCTTAGGAAATTGGACCCCTCGGTTGTCATATGTGTTGCAAATATTTTCCCTCGTCTGTTGACTTTACCAAACCAATGTTTTAAAATTTTTCTCTGAAAAAATGTATCAATAATTTTATTTTATTTTATTTTATTTAACGTTTATTTATTTTTGAGACAGAGAGAGACAGAACATCAATGGGGGAGGGTCAGAGAGAGGGAGACACAGAATCCGAAACAGACTCCAGGCTCCAAGCTGTCAGCACAGAGCCCGATGCAGGGCTCGAACTCACGGACTGCGAGATCGTGACCTGAACCGAAGTCGGCCGCTCAACCGACTGAACCACCCAGGCGCCCCTGTATCAATAATTTTAAAATCAATTTTTAATGCTTTGTTTTTGAACGAGAGAGAATGAGTAGGGGAGGGACAGAGAGAGAAGGAGACAGAGGATCCAAAGTGGGTTCTGTGCTGTCAGCAGAAAGCCCAATGTGGGGTTTGAAGTCACAAACTGTGAGATCATGACCTGAGCAGAAGTCGAATCCTTAAGTGACTGTACCACCCAGGTGCCCCAAAATCAATTTTGTTCGGTGATGCTTAGAGAGGCCTTAATTACTTTTTAAAAAAAAATCTACCTTTACTTCCAGTAATCTTATGGTTTTAGGTTTTATGCTTTTATGGCTTTAGGTTTTATGGTAATCTTATGTTTTTAGGTTTTATGCTTTTATGGCTTTAGGTTTTATGGTTTTAGGTTTTATGTTGGAAATTGAGTTAGAGTAAAATAACTTTATTCTATCTAAAATATGGCTTAATTTCTTCCAAATGGCGAATATGTGGTCACATCATTATTTATTGAGGGGTCCCTCGTTGCCCTTGTTGCCTAATGTGACCCTATCTCCTACTGAATTTCCATACATTTTGGCATAAGTTTGGACTCTGCCCTGTAAACCCGTAACGCAGGATCCATCTCTCCTAATGACTAATTGCAGAGTGGATGTTACCCTACTTGTACAATCCTTTTCCTGTCTTTCCACGGCAGTTCGGTTTTCTTCATGCAGGTCCTATGTATTTGTGGTTACGACCCTTTCTGGATGGCTTTTGCTTTTATGAACTACTTTGCATATGGGATGTTTTATTCCATTATATCTTTGTTTAGTTGCCGTTTAGGTGTTGGAAAGCCCCCGCTATGTGTGTATTATTTTTGTTAGTAGCAACTCTACAGAATTCTCGTACTTTCAGCTGTTTGGTTTTGGCTTGTTCAGCAGTCAGTCCTCGATCAGCATTAAGGATCACTGTAGCCCCCTCCCTTTTCCTGTGTCCCTCTTGATTGGCTACTTCCGGAACAGTATCACACGCCAGTGGGTGTCCTGGCCTCACTCTTCGGCATTGGTTGCCATAGAGCTCTGATTCTGTTGCTTTGTGGGTTGGTGCGTGTCTGCGTGGATTCCCCATCTATTCCCTGTCTTATGAAGAGTGATGGCGGTTGAATTGTGTCAAATGCCTTTGTAGTATTTACTAAAGCTTATGTTTTCTCAGGGGCTAACATTGGGCATCGATATATACCTCGACAATCATTCTTTTTGTGTAGGCATTCAACTTTGCATAGCAATTTTGTGAAGCGGGTCCTCTTAAATTTCTTTTGCCTTTGCAGTTGTTCTCTTGTTCATTTCTACTTTCCTTTCTCATCCCACTGCCAACCACGTTTCCTCCTTGTCTTCTGTGTTGGGAAGCCACGGTCTCTGGCCCGGCTGGCCTCTGACCCCAGGAGGAGGGCTGCTCGGTGTGTGCTCTGCTCCTGCCTGGGCTGGTCAGACCCCACCCCTGCACGGTCCAGGCCAGTGAGCTGTTTTCTGGTTGGTCCCTGGGAGCAGGGCTGTGAGAACCGAGCCAGGGCTGGAGATGCTGCTGCCAGGGGCTGCTGAGGAACATCCCACTGTCCGTTTGGGGTCTGTCTGGTTTCATTTTATTTTATTAACTCTCTATTATGGATGATCCCAAACATACATAAAAGTAGACAGCATTGTATTGTGACCCCCACCGCACCATCATCCTGCCCCCCAGCCATCAACCCACGGCCCTTCCTGCTCAACCCCACATCCCGGCTACTCCCCCTTTTATTATTTTGAAGCAAAACCGGATATCGCATCATTTCAGCCATAAACCCTTCACCATGTATCTTGAAAAAATAGACACGTGTAAAACGTCACCACAATACTGGTATCACATCTGCAAAATTAACCATAACTCCTTATTTTCATTAACTAGCCGATCAGCGTTCAACTTGCACTTGTCCCTTTTTACGGTGTATTTGAACTGGATCCAAGTAAGGCCCACTTGTCCAATCTATCATTGTTGCCCCTGCTCCATATTTTTTTCTTTCATAATAGTCATTGAAGAAACGTCTGCCTGTGGGGTCCCTCCATCTGCATTTGGCTGGTTGCGGCCCTACGGTGGTATATGACGTGTGCCTCTGTCCTGTGTATTTCCTGCAAATGGACAGTTTGATCCAGAGGCCGCAGGAATTTTGAGCCTGTGATAGTGTGTGCTTCTAATATAGGGGCTGACAAGCTTTCCCTTGAGGGGTGGACAGTAAGTGTGTTCAGCTTTGCAGGCTGTACGGGTCTTTGCTGCAGTTGCTCAAGCAAAAACAACAGACAACATGCAAACAAATAGACATGGCCATGTCCCAGTGAAACTTAAGTTATAAAAACTGCCAGTCCGTGGAAGAAGCCCACGGGCTGTAATTTCCCTGTCCTTGAGCATCAGTCACAACAGTAGAAAAGTCTCCTTGACTCTGCCTGATGCAGCCCTATGCCTACTGGAATGGCATCCAGTAGGAGGGCACGGGGGCCAGCCTGTCTTCCCCTGCACAGAGGGGGCATGGGGTCCCCACGGTGCTTCTGATTTCTCACCTCTGATTTCTCACCTTCTTCACCAGAAGGACTCCAGGAAAAGAAAAATCTTCTCTCTCTGGACACATTCCAAGAGCAAAGCTAAAGCCTGGGAAAAGGGCTGTCTTGAGCAAGTTGACAGTGGTGACGGGGACAAGAGACTGATTCCCTGGCCTTGTCCCCTGTGCTCTGAGGTGGACTGGGGGTGGGCTGGTTGGGGACTCTCTTGGCCCCACCTCCAGCTCCAACATAGTCACTATGCAGGTCTAGCCTTCCCACGGCCATCACAGGTGTGGCCGGGGCAGCCCTTCTGGGTGTCCCAGTACGCAATGAGCCCACCTCTCCCTCCTCTGCAACCTGGATCCTTATTGTCATCGTGGACCGTGGGAAGGTTGGGCTGCTCGGGGAAGGCCATGGAGAGTCCTAGAGAAGTCACTTTGGGTGAGTTGTCCCCGACAGGCCCCAGGGTGTTCCAGGGTGGGTCTGCCTGGGTGCTGAGGTTGCTGGGAACAATCAGGGTCCAGGGGGACCTGCAGTAGGTAGGAACCTGGCAGTGGTCTTTCCCTGAGGTGGAAGCCTATTCCAGAGGTGATGCGAAAAAGGCCAGTTCACACACTGGTCCACTCCCTGCACCGCTGTGCCCTCTAGGACCCCAAGATGAGCGAGGCAGAGCTGGTTCCTTGGGAGCCCTGATTCTTTTTGCTGGCAGACAAGGCTGTGGCCTAGATCCAAGTGAGCAGCTCAGAGACCAGTGGGGCCCCCAAGGGTCTCACTCAGTTGGTGCCAGAAAATGGCACCCAGGCAACCTATCTCGGGCAGCTCAGTGCACAGGTAGAGGCTTTGAACTTTGTAGAGCCCCGTGCTCCCTCACAAGAACACGCCAGGCCAAGCAGAAGGAACACGGGGCTTAGGGTCTCACATGAACCCCCGGGGTGATGCCGCACATCTTAGACCTGACTCTGCAAGCCCCAGTTTCTTCACCCGCGAACTGGAAAGGGTCTGTCTTGGCCCCAAAGTCATCATGAGTGTGAGTAAGGTGGGCGTGTGTGTGGCTGACATTTCCTCGGGTGCTCACCTGCTCGCCTTTCCAGGATGCCCCAGGGAATGACAGGCACTCGTCAGCTGAGCCTCATGCCACCCAGCCTTCAGCACGGGAGGAACGTGCTTCTCCAGAGAGAAAGAACCCACCCCAAGGTGAGGGCTGGCGCCAGGGTGGGCCTCTTCCCTTCTGTCGGGGGCCTGGACTGACACGGCATCAGTCTTTCTTTGACTCCGCTGTCGCTGCTTGGGCCTAACTCCAGCCACAGGGAGTGTGTGAGGAGAGAACAGAGCCGGCCATGTCGCAATTTCACAGCGTATCTGCAGGCCCAAGGTCGGGGCTGGACCCCTAGTGTGCCCAAAGTGAGGAGGTAGCCCTGTGCGGCTTGGGCCTGGCGGGTCCTCCAGGGGCAGCTGAGTGGGCAGCCGCGGGGCCTGGGCCACAAGCTGCCACATCAGGGCCTGTTTGACTGAAATCTAGATGGTGAGGCTAAAGCCTCCAGTGCTCCAGAAGCTCAGCCCACACCCTCTTTCTGGCAGTACCTGCAGGTCTGGGTGGGCCTTTGGCCTTTGCCTTTTAGGTGAGAACTTGCCATGGTCCAGCGATAGCCCTGGGGTGCTCACTTACCTGGGGTGTGCTGGGCCAGGTGCTGTGCAGGGATCACCTCAGCCAACCCTCCCCCAAACCTAAAAGAGTCATTGTTCTGGTTATCCTCACTTGTAAACGGGAGACAGAGGCTCAGGGAGGTCTCCCGGGGTAAGCATAAGCTGGGGCTCCCTTACAGAGAACCCCAGGGCCAAGTCTCTGACCTACACCCGAGTGCCTGCCCCTGCTCGGAATCCTGACCACTTCAAACATGGTTCTTCTGTTGAGCAGACTCAATCCAACCTGAATCAGAATGATTTTGAATGAGAGGAACCTCTTATGAGTTAACTCACCACTTCACAATAAACCCTTAAAGTGGACCCCTTCGGCCCGCTCTCCCCCCAACCCCGAGGAAGGAGGGCCCAGGGGCACCTTTCTGACTCACCAGGAGAATCAGGAAGCCTGTGCTTCCTTTATCAGAAAGCTGCCACGTTTCCCAGTAGCAAGGACTGGACATCATCAAATTCAGTTCTGTTGAGTTCTTTTCAGAACATATTTAATTTGTGCCCAATGAAAAATATCCTTGAATAGGGTGCTGTGCCACGTGGAACTGCTCTTGGACACTACCAGGTGTTTTATGGGGTCAGGGCAGCAGCCCCAGAGAGCCCACCTCTCACCTCTGGAGCACCCACCGCCTCACTAAGGGAGGAGTCAGCACACCTGGGCACGTCCAGAGCCCAGAGGAGCAGGGCTTTGCTGGCTCCAGGACTCACCTAGGAAGCTTCAGCCTGGCCGTTGGTCTCACAAGCAGCATCTGGAAGAATATGACCAGGGTGGGAAATGGGTGATGCTGAGGACAGTGGGATCGCATTAGCCTGGGGAAAGGACAGAAGCCATTGAGAGGGAACGGCCCCATAACAGCTGTTGGCCGTCCCTCCCAGCATCCCCAGTCTCTCCCGTGGGCCTAGAAGCTGCCATTAGTGGTCCGGGGTCATCAGATCCTGGTCTGGTAGACAGCAGGCACCAGCGACCCCCTTAGCGGGCACAGCTGGACACATAGCCCCTGCCAGTCTGGTGGAGAATAAAGGGGTCATCGAGTGAGAAAAAACAAGACCCCCCTAATGAAGTCGTGCCAGCTCCACCCAGCAGTTGGGAAAGCCTCCTTGGTGAAGTGATGTCTACAAGGGTGAAGGGTGGGGTGGGGGCGATGGGGCAGGGCACTTTACCCCTGAATATTTCAGCCTGTATCACACAAAAGTGAGGACATTTCTTTATATAACCATAATTCCATTGTGCTACCTAAGAAAACTAAGAATCATTCCAAAATATCACAGAATCTCCACTCCATATTCAGATTTCCCAAATCAACCCAAGAATCTATTCTATGGCCTTTTAAACAGTCCAAATTGGGGTGCCTGGGTGGCTCAGTCAGTTGAGTGTCTGACTTTGACTCAGGTCATGATCTCACAACATGGGTTCAACCCCTGTGTGGGGCTCTGTACTGACAGTTCAGAGCCTGGAGCCTGCTTGAGATTCTGTGTCTCCCTCTCTGCTCCTCCCCTGTTCATGCTGTGTATCTGTCTCTGTCTCTCTCTCTCTCTCTCTCTGTCTCTCAAAAATAAATAAAACATTAAAAAAATTTTTTTTTCAGTTCAAATCAATCTGGGACCATGCTGTCATTTGGTTATGCCTCTATGGTCTTTTTTTAAAAAAATGTTTTTAATGTTTATTTATTTTAGAGAGAGAGAGAGAGAGAGAGAGAGAGACAGATATGAGTGGGGGAGAGACAGGAAGAGAGGGAGACACAGAATCTGAAGTAGGCTCCAGGCTCTGAGCTGTCAGCACAGAGCCCGATGCAGGGCTCAAACTCACAGAGTGCGAGATCATCACCTGAGCCGAAGTCAAAAGCTTAACCGACTGAGCCACCCAGGCGCCCCTCCATGGTCTTTTGAGTTGAGAATAGCCCTTTCCATGAAGAATCCAGCCTGATCATTTCATGGAAGACCTGTGTCCAGGATCTACCTCATCATGTCATCAGACTTGTTCCTCTGTCCCCTATATTTCCTGTAACTAGGAGTTAGCCCTGGTTAGGGCTACTTCCTAGCCCATTTAGGGGGGACTGTCTCATGGCCAGGCGCTTCCTTGGTGGTGGCCAGAAGGCTCTCAGTGAGGTTGTCCACCATCAGTTTGACTTCATGGTGAGATGCCAACTTCCAGGTCTCCCCAGTGTGAGGGTTCAGTTGCCTTGAAGGGAAGTTTTTTGTCTTCCTCTCTTGGACTGACAGAGCTGGGGCCCACCAGGAACTTCCAACTTGGGATCCTGGCATTCCTGACAGGGCCAAGAATCAGGGCCTCCACTGATGACCACCCAAGGACACCCTGCCAAGGGACAGGTGGAGGCTGAAATCCAGCCATATGCTGCTCTCCAAGTTGGCAACTGGCTCAAGGCTGGCTTGGTCCAAGTAGACCCAGATCAGGATGGAACGTCCTGTCCACTGTGGACCATGCCATTGTCTCTGACACCCCTGCTTTTCCCTTGGGGTTAGGAGAGTCATGTCCCAAATCCCCTGCTCCCCCAATTCACAGTGGAGGGAGGTAGCCTCACAGTGGCTCTGTCTTCACATTCCATCATCTCTGACTTCCAAAACCCATGGCCTTCCCATTGGCCTCCCTCAGGACTTTCCAGAAACCCTGTCCAGGTTTCTGGAAAGGCCAGGACGCTGGGGCTAAGCACCCCTCCCTGACCGAGCAAAAGAGAGGAACGGGTAAACACAGAGGAGTCGGTCCCCTCATCCTTGCTGGACTCTGAGTGCCTGGGGGTGAGGGAGGCAGCCTGGGTGGAAGGGGTAGGTCCCAGGCACAGCAGCTGGGCAGCCTACAGTGGCAGCTGGACCTCCCCCAGGACTCAGGGGCCTGTGTGGGAAGAGGAGGGCCAGCTTCTCCAGGCAAGAGTGCCAGCCTCACCCTTCAAACTGCCCTGGGCTGACCCTGAGCCATTTGAAAGGGCCCCTGAGATTTCCTGACTAGCGCATGCCCTGGAGCTGAGTGCAGCCCAGACTAATCAAGCAGACCATCAGTCACTCACAGGAGCCTTGATTGCCCCTGCCTCCTCCAGTCTTCCCACCTCTGCAGACAGCCCCCACCTCTGCAGAGCCCCAGGCACCCCACATTTCCTTTCTGAGGCCCTGCGCCTATGAGAGCCTCCAACACCCGCACCCACACCAGCTCAGAGCCACTTGGGGGAAGACAGGTATGGGGCTTGGAGGGAGAGGGATTGTTCTGAGGGCAGAGGGCAAAGGGAGGCATAGGTGAGGAGGGACCCTGCCCTGTGGTAGGGGTCGCAGGCTTCTCCCAGGCCCACTCTGGGCCCAGAGACACCTGCATGATCTACTTCCTCATGCCGGGAACCCCAGGAGGGGACTGGGACTGTCAGAGCCAGCAAGTGACAAACTGGCCAGACCTAGATCCTTCTGAAGTCCAGAGAAGAGACAACCAAGTCAGGATCGGGGCAGACTCACCCAGGGCAGTGGCGAGGGCTGGGACTCCACCTCATTTTATAGATTTACACATGCAGACACTGAGGCAGGGGGCCTAGCTGAGGCCCTGGAGCAGGATTTGAAGCCAGGACATCCCTATCCCAACCTGCAGTGCCGGTTTGCAGGGCTCATCCATCCCCAGGGACACCCACAGTGCCACCAGCAGCCACGTCAGTGCCCAGGGTCCAGCAAGAGCACGGTGGGGGCACTGACCAGGCCGAGGCCGGCAACTGCCTGAGAGGGAGCTCAGGGCTGTGGGATGCATGTTTCCTGGGCAGAGGTTTTCTGGTCGTTTCAAAGCAGTCCAAAGATCTGGGCATCCAGGACAGGGAACACAACACCTTCCGTGAGCATAATGAGGCCATTTTTACCAGGCTGCGAATATGGATGGGGTCGCAGATTGGACCTATTGATTAACATTCACTTCGGGGACACATCATGAACAGATGAGAAATTCCCGACGGCTCGATGCTCGGGGTCCCCATTCCCCTATATATCAAGGGGAAGGAGATGGATTCCCCCACCGCCCCCCTGCCTACAGCCTCCACATCGACAGCCCCCGCGGAGGGTGACTGATGGGGGCCCTGACTATTGCTGTTGCTGCTTCCTGAGCCAGCCCGTAGAGCACAGGGAGGATTGCAGGCTGGATGAGGGGTTAATGCAGTGCCCCTTATCTCCAACTCCGCCGGGAGAGGATGCTTTTTTGTAACGCAGCCGCCAGCTCTCCCTTCTGCTGGCGGATGAGACTGATACAGGGCTGGTCCCTGAGAAGCAAAGAGTGGGGGCGGGGGGGGGAGGGCTCTGAAGGGAAGCAACCGGTGACTGCATGTCCCTACCAAGGGGCAGAGGCTGAGCCACGGGGCAGGGGCTGCCTTTCCATCTGGTGGGAGGGCCAGGCAGAATGGGGCCAGCATGTGAGGGTCGAAACTGGGAGTCTGAGTGCCCTCCCTAGTCAAACCCCCACTCGACCTTACCGCGCTGGACTCCTGGGCAGGTTATCTATCCTCTCTGAGCTCTGGCTCCCTGACCCATGAAGCGAGGGGGATGATGATGGTGTCTTCCGGGGATGGCTGAGGAGGAAATTCACTCACCGGGGAAAGTATTTGGTGGGGAGCTGGCAGCAGGGTGGCATTTCACGGAAGCTCTTGTTATTAGGGAGCTTGAGGAAAGGCCAGGGGAATTTGGCTTTCCTCCTGAGAAGACCCCAAGAAGGCAAGTGCCGGAGCCTGGGGGCAGCCCCTCTCTGATTCAGATCCTCTGGCGGGAACTTCCTCTTCCTGTGACCCCTGGAGTCAGAGCCCTTGAACAGACTCCAGGCAGGGCTGGAGGCCACAGCTGGACATCACCCTGTACCCTGAGACCTTTATCTTGTGGCGCAACACACTCCCCAGTGGGACGGGGGGCTCTGCTTCACATTTTGGGGGGACAGGAATGCAAAGCCTAGTTCCATTCCCCTTTTCCCAAGCCTGGAATAGCACGTGGCAGTGCTCATCCAGCAAGCTGTGTAGCTGCTTGCAGACGCTGGGCAAGTGTTCATTCTCATTAAATTTCTAACATGCCGCTTCACATAGAATCTCACCTGTTACATGGAGCTTTGTGGTTGACCAGGCGCTTGATCGTCCCTAACTCTCCTCTGCTTATGTTATATCCCTGGGAAGAAGGCAGAAGTCAGGGTAGAGACAGGCGGAATGATTGCTACTATTGTACAGAACTGGAGGGACTTAGCAAGCATCCACCTGGCCTGAGAACTGGGTGGGGAGGGGCAGTTCCACCAGGGTCAGAGACCAAGTCTTGGGAGGGGGCACCCAGGTCCTCAGAACAGGGTTCCTTCCTTCCTTCCTTATCGATCATGTCAGTCTCTAAAAACACTAGAAATAACTTTCAGCCTTATTAATGTTCTTGTTACTTTTTAAATTTTACACGAATGTTTGCTTTTTGGCACTTAAAAAAAATTTTTTTTAACGTTGAGTTATTTTTGAGACGGAGAGAGACATAACACGAGTGGGGGAGAAACAGAGAGAGGGGGTTGGACACAGAATCCGAAGCAGGCTCCAGGCTCTGAGCTGTCATCCCAGAGTCCGACCTGGGGCTCAAACTCACAGACTGCGAGATCACGACCTGAGCCTGAGTTGGACGCTCAACTGACTGAGTCACCCAGGGGCCCCAAGCACTTCCTTACCCACTCTTCCTGTTTAATTTAAAAATTTTAAAATTTTGTTGCTGTCAATTAATGTGTTCAAGGCTATATATTTTCCTCCAAATCCTGCTTTAGCTACATTCCACAAGTTTTGATATATAGTACTTTCTTGCCCTATAATGCCGAAAGATTGAAATTTCATCTTGACTTCAGTCATTTAGGAGTACATTTATAAATTTCCAAGCATGCTTTTAGAGAGTACTTCTTAATTGTTCATTTCCAATTTATTGCATTGTGGTCAGAGTGCAGGCTATATGCTATCATTCTTTGAACTTTCCTGAGACTTCCTTTCCTTTTACTTACCATTTTTTTGTCTCCTTGAGCTATACATTTCTGATTTTAAAAGTGTCCTAAGGCTTCCAAGGGGCTGGAGAACGTGTCAGTTTTATGCAAATTCTACTGAATGTGCAAGATTGTGTTATTAAGTGCACACAGTTTGTGGTCGGTGAATCTTATTGGTAGACCTAACTGGAGTGTCCTTTATGCTCATTAATGTTTTCTGCCTCACATCGGTAGGTCTGCTATTACTATTCTTGTGTCAGCTTTTTTCACATATTGGTCTAGGATTTTCTGGATCTACCTTTTATTCCTTTCCTTTCCTCTATGGTCTGGTTTTAGGTTCATCTGTGATATCTGTTTCATTCATAAGGAACCAAGATCTGCTTTGTTATAGAGACCTTAACTGGTCCTATAGGACCTTAGGAACAATCCTTAGGAACAAAGAGCCTAGAAATATCAGTGTGGTGTTTGTGCTATACTTGCACACCCACACCTCACACACACACATTCTCACACTCACACATGTACTTTATTTTATATTATATTTTATTTTGTTTTTTTTCTTTTATTTCATTTTATTTCTTTATTTCATTTTATTTCTTTATTTTATTGTATTTTATTTTATTTTATTTTATTTTATTTTATTTTATTTTATTTTATTTGAAAGAGAGAGGGGGCAGAGATGAATGGAGCCGGGGAGGGGCAGAGGGAGAGAGAGAAAATCTTGAGCAGGCTCCACACTCAGTGAGAAGCCCAAGCCAGGGCTCGATCCCACAACCCTGGGATCATGACCTCAACTGAAATTAAGAGTCGGATGCTTAACTGACTGAGCTACCCAGGTGCCTCTATACTCTTATATACATGTGCGCATGTGCACACGATACACTCACATACACACCTACATGTATACTGATACCCACATACACACACCCTCACACACACTTGAAGCAGGTGTGATGAACAGGAAATTTCAGTTTAAAAAAGCTAAACGTTCCTACATGGGTATTATACACCCTGGAGAAGATGAAGGAGATGACTGTCATTAGCATGGCTCATTACACACAGAAGGAGGCTTGGTGAGAGGGCTGGGTTCTAGTCTCTTTGTGTGACCCTTGCTGACTGGGTGAGGCCCTTTTCTGGCGCCTTTGTTTTCCCTTCCCTAGATTTAGAGGCTCATCTGAGGGCATTTCCTGCTGAGCAGTTTCTAGCCACCCTGAAGGGGCCTGCTGGGAGGGGAAGTGCTCCCTGGGGGCTTTTGTTAAGAGGACATTAATGGGGAGGAGGGGTGGGAGGGGCCTTTGGAACAAGTGGCCAGTGGGATCTGCGGTCCCCTTATCAGTCCACCGCATGCCACGGAAACAGGGACACACGCTTCTGCCTCCAGGTGTCAGACCAGGCAATTTAATTAAACAGAAATTGAGCAGTCAGCAACCTTGACATCATCGGTCCTGGAAACTGAATTGTAACCATAACTCTAGCATCTCTTTACCTCCTTCAGGAGTTCTAAAATTTTTCTTACAGGTATATCCTTTCAGTGCTCTGGGCTTTATTTTGTTACCTTGGCAGAGGCTGGCCCTCGCAGGTTAGATGCACCTGCTTGTTTGCTGCCCCACTCTGGCCTTACTGTGTTCCCACCAGTAATTAAGCCATTTAAGAGATGTGGGAGCTTCAATAGCAGTAATTCAATCTCCCATGTTTACTGATCTCTGCCATTAGTAGAGTTGAAAGCAAAATGTTTTAATTAAAAAGATTGGCAATAAGTTGGTGTAAAGCCATAATTTGCGCAGGGCCCCTTCTAGAAAATGACTTTGCCCTGTCTTGGTTGCTATGACAACTAATGGACCTGATTGTTCTAGTGAGAAGCAGCCGGTCTGGCCGGAAGGGAGTGAAAGAGGGGCTTCTGCAGGGGACAGAACCAAGAGGTGAAAAGGCCAGACCTCTTGGTAGGCACAGGGGGGTCTTTCAACTCAGAAATTCCGTCTTGCATTTTTGCTGCCATCCTCTTTGGCTTGGAGAGTCTGTGCCCCCGTTGTGGGACCCACCAGAGTCTATAGGTGCCGTGGCTAATGCCGGTGCTGGCCGGTGCTGGCCAGTGCTGTCTGCGCTTGGCTGTCCAGCCTGGAGCAGAGAATGGGAACAGCAGCAGCTTACCTTGGAGCAAAGCCGGGGAGCCTCCCTGACTCTGAGTTGTGCAGATATGTCGAGGGGCAATGGCAGCTTTGGGTAAACTCACTCTGAGCTGCACCCTCCCACACCCCTTCCCCAACCCAGAGGTGGCAACAGCCAGGTAAGGGGTGCTGGCACTGGTACCTGGCCTCAATATGCTGAATAGTGGCCGGGACACCCAGAGAGCTAGGGTGCTGACCTGGAAAGAGCAGACTGGCCTGAGGGCAGATTTCACTCAGTGTCTAACCATGAGGGCAGGTCCTCCTGGAAGAGGTAAGCCCCTTGTGGAGCAAAGGAGAGGCATCATGGAAAGGAACCAGGAGGTTCTGATTCTTAATTCCTCATCTGCAAGCTGGGAATAAAAGTGTCTTTCTCTCAGTCCCTCTAAGGATCTACAGGGACCCCATGTCTAGCCCGATGTGTTCTATTCTACAGCTTTGCGGGTGGGTATGTTGGTGGGGAGGGGCCAGGGGCCATCTGCCACTCAGACTCTAACTCTGCACTGAGGATCACTGGGCAAAGTGGGGGGACTCTGAAAGGGCAGAACATAAACTTCAGAACATCTGGGCTTGAACACCAGGAGAGGGGCCCGTGTTCTGTCCAACCAGGAGAAGGTGAGGTTTTGGGGGGAATGAACTAGAGAATGTAAAACAGGGTACAGTCATGGGCCCTCACACAACAGTACTTGTAGGCTTTACCCTGGTTCTATGGCTTCCAACCCGAGGACTGGTCCTCTGTGCCCTGAGTCACAGCTCAGACTTCGAAATGGGGGATAATACCACATTTTCACACTGTGCCACACCTCTCCCCACCCTGCCAGGGCAGGGAGCTCTACTCTGGCAGCTCCAGGCCAGGTGACACTCTCCAAGGAGCAGCCCTGACAAGGGCGATTGAGGTAGTGACCCCACGCACACAGAGGATGACTGGTGGGCAGAGGGTGGGCTGTTTCTGGATGGCGAGCTCAGGTGTGGGGCCCCACACATGAAAACAAGTAGCTCTCAGTCCGGAAGCTAACGAGAGGTGACCATCCCAGCATCCTCCACCGTGAGGAGAACAACCTCATTCCCAGACCAGTCCCTAGATCAGATGCCAGGAACTGCTCTGTCCCCACTCTGTGTTGCCCACCACAGATATTCAAGAACATTCACCTCCACTGCCTTCCAAGAGCTATCTCAGAGGGGGCGGGGGAGGGGGTGGACTGGTAGAAGGCAGAGCTTTCTGGAGCTGGGGGAATGGGGGGGCCAGGAGGCCAGGGTCCTCAAGCCCTGGCGCCTGAGGGCTTGTCTGACCAAGCTGAGAGCGCTCCTTATCAGCAGCCAGGAGGGCAATCGATCATGTGGCGTGGTACTGGTGTGGAAGGACAATAAAACCGATATTAACTGCGATCCAAATCTGGCATGCTTGGGACTCTCAGCCCCACAGACTAGAGTGCACTGAATGATGGATCCAGATGCAAGGGAAGGCAAGCCCGCTTCTGAACAGGAATGAGATAAGAAAATGCCCTGGTTTATTTAATTTAATGGATCGAGCATTCAGAGCGTCTATTATTTGCTAAGTGCTATGGGGGGGGGGGGGGTACAGAGACATATGAGATACAGTCCAGGATTTTCTGTCTGACAGGCAGGTGCAGGGCCCTGCCCTGGTGGGGATTTAGAAGGGGCATGGTGACAAATATCCTGGGGATCGCTGGGGACCAGACTCAAGACAGGGAGTGGAAAGGCAGCATGTGAGATGGGGAGAGCTGTGTGTAGCTGCGTAGAGGAAGCACCAGTCCTAGCCCAGCCCAGACGGAGTTGATGACCTGGAGCTTGGGGCAGACAGGCCTTCCGCCAGGAGACAGCTCCTTCAGCACCAAACTGCGCCCTCCTCTCCCTCACTCGCAGAGGTAGAGCACCCCGAATCCGTCCCTCTCCTGTGGTGTCATTCAGCTCCTCCGTGTCCTTTGCCACACTTCGGACTGAGGCGGGGAAGCACATCTCTAAGCTTCCCCCACTCAGCTCGGAGGGGCGGGCGATTCAGACCCAAGCCCAGTGCCCCTACTCTCTCTGGCCCCGCCTCCCTGGGCCCCGCCTCTCCCTGGCACAGCCTCTTTCTGGACCCGCCTCTCTTCCTGGCCCCGCCTCTCCCCCTGGGACCCTCCTCTTCCTGGCCCCGCCTCTTCTGGACCCCGCCTCTCCTGAACTCCTGTCTCGCTCGCCAGCTACTTCCACACTGTGTCCCCCTGACGCCTACAGCATCTGGTACCCAGGGGGCCAGAAGTGAACCAGGATCCACCCCAGGTCTCCCTGCCTGAACTGAAAACCCCGGTGAGTCCCCTCACCACCGTTCCCTCACCCCCCACATCCAAGCTAAGGACGCCCATCTCCAGACTACCAGAACACACTTTCACCTGGACCTCTCCCTCACCTGGCCCCTCTCCCGCCTAGACTCCGCCCCTTAATCACCTCAGCTGCCAATCACACTGGCCCAACCAGCCTGAGCTGCCCCTTTCCACGGCATCGGAATCTTTTTAAGCGCGCTGTTGGGTCCTGTAGTTCTGGCCTTATTTCCTAGGGGCTGCTACTGCAGCCAGGCCAAGCCCGCCCTCCTCACCCCATGTATGGCCGTCTCCTGGCCCCTTGTCACCCTCCAATTTCATCTCCTCTCCTGCCTCAGCACCCACCGATGCTCCGGCCACTTCTGCCCTTGTCAACCTCACCACAGGTGTCCACTTGCTGGGTCTTTGCTCAGCTGTGCCTTCTGTTTGGTACCCTTTATCCCAATATCCCCGTGGGTTGCTTCCTTCCCTCCACGCCAGCACCCCTCAGGGGCTTTCCCTCCTGCCCAGCCAGAGCCCCCGCCCTGAGCCCTCTCTCCACTTACAGGGTTGACCCAAGGATTAAATGAGGGATGCATCTAAGTCTTTAGGACAACGTTGGGTGTGACTTTTATTGATGTCATTGACATTGAGCTGCTGAATCTGTTTGGGATGATGCGGTCGAGGAGGTTAGGGAGGGCAGGGAGGGCGGATGGCACAGAGCCGCCTGGCCACCATAGACTTGGCTCTACTCAGAGCAGGCTGTGTCTTTTGTCTTTTTTTTAAGTAGGCTTCACACCCAGTGCAGAGCCCGATGCGGAACTTGAACTCACGACCCTGAGAAAAAGACCTGAGCTGAGATCAAGAGTTTGATGTTTGACGCCTGGGTGGCTCAGTCGGTTAAGCTGAAGTCCGACTTCAGCTCAGGTCATGGTCTCACGGTTCGTGGGCTCGAGCCCCGCACTGGGGTCTGTGCTGACAACTCAGAGCCTGGAGCCTGTTTCAAATTCTGTGTCTCCTTCTCTCCCTCTGTCCCTCCCCTGTTCGTGCTCTGTCTCTCTCTAAAAATAAACATACATTAGGGAAAAAAAAAAAAAACACTTTGCTTAAAAAAAATAAAAAAGAAATGGACGCTTAACCAACTGAGCCACCCAGGTACCCCACAGAAAGTGGACTGTCTTAAACAGAGTCCTTCTTTCTGGTGTTTCTCATGCCTGCCTGCCATTTCCTCCCTTACTCAGCAGTGTCCTTGCCCTTGCCTGCCCCACCTCTGTTGGCCAGGGCTCCAGTTTCCTTGGTTTGGGGCTGGGGGAGTGACTGGGGTGGCACAGTCCAATGGTCCCCACTTACCTATGTGCCACATGGACCCCAGTGCCAGACTCATTCCGAAGAGCCAGGTCCCTGATTTGATTTGGCTCTGGGCTCCTGGCACCTCTCGCCCATATCCCGGGGCCTGAGGATAATTGTAGAAAGTAATTCTATTTGAGGAACAATCGCTCCAGCAATATGACGGTGCACTCAAAGCTAATGGATCCAGCGCCCTTGCATACTAAGGACGAGTTTCAGCTGAACACAGGGTGTTCCTCAAGAAAGGTCTCATTACCCATCAAAGCTCTGCTCTCACCGAGCTCTCAGCAGGCAGGCAAAGAACGTGAGCATTGAGGGGAGGTGAAGGCTCAGAGATGACATGTGCACTCGGCTCCTTCTGGGGGACCAGGAGGGACTGGGGCATTGGGTCAGCTTGCAGGAAGCACGGGCCCTGGACAGATGCTCTGCATACCTAACTTCAGCCTCCCCTTGGAGGATTGTCGTTGCTAGCCCAATTTACAGGTGAGTAAATTGAGGATGGGAAAAATAAAGGAATATGTCTGAGTCTTCACAGCTGGTAAGTAGGGAGGCTGGGATCTCTCCAGAACATTGCTCACATCTTCCCCGACCCCTGCTTTCCTTTTGTTGACTCAGTTTCCCACTTCTGCCTAGCTTGTGGCACTGCCTCCTCACTGTTCTCCCTGACTTTGGTCTCCCCTCCAGTCTATCCCACACCTACCAGTTTGACTCATGAAATACAAAAATGATGCTGTCACACCCCCCCCCCATTAAAATTCTTCACTGCATTTCAAGAGATGCCGGGGCTCTTTGATGCAATCTTTGCTGGCATCCCTGTGCTTAGCCCCCGCCTATACCCCAGGCCCACCCCCACCAGCCCTCTTCTGGCATGCTGTCATGAGCCCAGCCACTGTGCGTCCTGTGTGGTGTCCTTTCAGACCCAGACACTGCTTGCCTCCCAGCCTTGCTCTCTGCTGCTCTGTCAGGCTGGAAAGCCTTCCCCATGTCCTGCCCAGGTAATATCCTCTCATCCTTTGGGAAGGATTCTGCTGGGCATGTCTTTCCCTGGGCCTGTGAATGGCACTTGTCACTCTCCCAGAAGCTCTTGCTTTGATGGTGCTTCTCATCTGCACTGGGAGCTTCTCCAAGCCAGGAGAGAGTGGGGTACAGTACTCAGAGGGCAGCTCCCGGCAGCCCGTGAGCTCATGCCCAGCACTGTGCCGACTCAGCCTGTTCAGGCTTCTCCATCACTCACTCAACACATATGGATTGAGGGTCCACCTTGTGTCAGGCCTGGCTCTGGGCACCGGCCACAGCTGTGACAAAACAAACATGAACCCCGCCCAAAGGGCTGCAGGATTCACTGAGGATAGACATCATTGAGGTACCAGGTGTGGGGTGAGGGGGTGGGGTATCAGAGCCAAGTCCCTGGCTGGGGGAGGCCTGGTGGATTAGAGATGAGTGGCAGGTCAGTGGCAGGAGCTTGAGGGAGAGCGGAGTGAGGTCACAGAAGTTGCCATGGGGAAGGATGGGTAGCCACTGCAAGGTCCTGACTTATGCCCACCACTGTGGCTTCTGGGAAAAAGATAGACTGTCGGGCAGACGGGCACAGAAGAACAGGTATAGGCTGGTGCAGGGACTGAGTAAGAGATAATAGGGGCTTGGACAGGGTGGGCTGGGAGGTCAGATTCCAGGTTTATGTGAAAGGTGCAGGCCATGGGATCTGCTAGAAGGTGGGATGTGGGGGATGAGAGAAGGAGGCACCCAAGGAGAGAGCGGGACTTAAAACCTAAGAAACCAGAAGGATGGAGGTGGCATCAGCTGGGATCAGGGGAAGGAGGGATGCTTGCTGGGGAGGGAGATCAGGACAGGTGACTTTTGAATACCCACTGGACATCCAAGGGAAATGTCTATGATTGGACATGAACCTACCATGGTGGTCCTATCCCTGGCCCCCTCACAGGATCAAGGCAGTGATAGCAAGTGGCACATGCCCCCCCTCCCCCCGGAGTCTGTCCTAGAGGTCTTGGCAAACTGTGATGGGTCCTAGGCACCGTATACACACGCCATTCACACAGGGGTGCCTAGTGCACGTATTGTCCCCGAGGGCTGGCCCCTGCTTCAGGAGACGTTCCCTGGGAGCCAGCACACTGGCCTATATAGAGCAAGGGTCATGTCTGTGCCTTTGATGGTAATAGGGGGAGGGCAGCCTGGAGGCTCAGGAGAGCTGCTGCATGCCTTCCCTGGAATCAGTCCCCCGAGGGGTGAACTCCCTGCCTGTCACTGCTATTGAAGGATGACTTTTCTTCTCTCCACAAGCCGGCAAATTAATTCATGCCATCTATTTTCCCGACTCGGATCAAAGGTTGTCAAATTCCTTTACCCACTTAATGATCTGTAATATACCTTTCCATTTCCTGACCAGGCTATTAGATGAAATAGAATTCATAATAGCCTCCCAACAGCATCTGTGCACCTGTGTACATATGCAGGGTCAGACAGGAGACCCTAGGAGCCTCCTCATTGAGGATACCACTTTTATTAAGAGATTCTGCAAACCTTATGGTACTCTCGGTGCCAGATTCTGTGGGTCATGTGAAGCTGAAAATATGGCCTATGTGCCACTACTTCCCCTGACATGGCCATGGCAGACATTATTAATCAATTGTAAGCACTCTTCACCATTGAATTCAGACAAGGCTTCCCTATACAGCCATCAACAGATGATATCAGTCCCAGCCTGGACTAGGAAAGTGCTCAACCACCCAGACAAGAGAAGCTTTTACCACACTGCCTCAGTTCTTCCTTCCCTTCCCTTCCCTTCCCTTCCCTTCCCTTCCCTTCCCTTCCCTTCCCTTCCCTTCCCTTCCCTTCCCTTCCCTTCCTTCCTACCTACATTCCTTTCTTCCTTTTCCTTCCTTTCCTTTTTCTTTCCTTTCTTTTCTTTCTTTCCTTCTTCCTTCCTTCCTCCTTTCCTTTCCTTTCCTTTCCTTTCCTTTCCTTTCCTTTCCTTTCCTTTCCTTTCCTTTCCTTTCCTTTCCTTATTTCTTCCTTCCCTTCCCTTCTCTTCCCTTCCCTTCCCTTCTCTCTCTCTCTTTCTCTCTCTCTCCCCCTCCCTCTCTTCCTTCTTTCCTTCCTTCTTTCCTTCCTTCCTTCCTTCCTTCCTTCCTTCCTTCCTTCCTTCCTTAAAAAAAAAAAGTGCATTGTGGCTCCTAAGCATGGATAAAATTAGGTGACCAGGATCCTCCAGCTGAACCTCCAAGCTATTCAAGTACACCCAGCTTAGAAGCCTATTCCAGGGCCTGGAAAGAGTAGCCCCAAGCCTCCTTACCTCCAACTTCACAGGGCTGTTGTGTAGACCACCCAAGCACGCAGGCATGCCAACACCTTGCCAGACAATGCTGGGATTGGCAGTCAGCAGTGATCAGGCGATCCTTAGAAGACACACACTGAGCTATCAGCCTCACCCTGCTGGCTTTGTGACATTGAAGAGTGAACATCAAGTCCAACCATCAAAGCCCATGGCCACCTCACCTGGCCTTCTTTCCCTGCAAGGTGGGCTTGCTTTCTGGCCTGAATGTGACACCTGCTTGGGACACAGATTCCTGGTGTCTCCCTGGTTGTTTACCTTGAGAACAGTGTCTGTGCTGGCCTCTTGTCAACCTTGGCCTCTTTGAGCCTGTCCATTCCCTCCCTCCTCTCCTGGAAGGCCTCTTCCCTGCTCTGACTCACCAGGAAGGGCCTCCTCCTCCAGCTCTTCTGAGCTCAGCCCATACCAAGAGCAGAGGAGGCCAGGACAGGGTCCCTGAGAGTGGGATGAAGACAGATGCCTCTAGAAAAAGCCAAGAACTCACTGTCAGCTTAGCTCCAGGAGAAGTCTTCAAGAAGGAGAGAGGAAGATAGAAGGAGGATCAGCCTTGAGGGTCATCCTGAACTGGTTGCCTTGGAGGCCATACGACTTGCCATATGTCCCTTTGTCACCCAGCCTCTCCCAGACCCTCACGATTTTCATCAATCACAGCGTGGTCTTCCTGGACCTTCAACCATGCTCTGGAGCAGTGAGGCCCACTTCCCTCACCCCTGCCTCGACCTGAGCCTTTTAAGCAAATCAGCAATGTAATTATTGATCTGTAAGAGAAAAGGAATTAATACGGCCGCCCACATCCTTTGTACATAAGAGTATTTAACAATGAACTCTGCTTAAACTTCATAAAAGCCTCTTCAGCAAATCAGCACACAAGTATTGATCTGGAAGCCCGCCTGTGAATCCCAGCTGTCTGCCTCTCCCACTGAAGGACCATTAGTTTGTCTTGCCGGACTCTCCTTTTTACGTTTATGACCTGGCACTTTCTCCTGGGACGGTTTCCTCTGTTTCTCAGCAAGGGCTTGGCTCCCCGATTTTGCTGACCCTCCCTTTTCCTGGAGTCCAAGGTATCGACTCCAGAGCACGCCAGGCGGGTACTCTCAGGCTCACATTCTGCAGGCTCATGTTGGGCCCAGAACCCCAAGGACCAGCCTGCCTGGGGGACCCCTTTGTAACACAACTGGAGTTCTTAATGTTCACCCACGTGTTCACCTCCCAACGAGGCCAGGCATTCCCATCTCCACTTTGCAGAGGAGAAAACCAAGACCCAAGGTGTACTGACCCTCCTAGAGTCACACAGACAGTAAGGGCCAGGCACCAAATTCAAACCAATGGCCTGAGCAACTTTCTTCCTGGAAGTGTAAGCCAGGGACTGGCATTGCCCACAGTAGAGCAAATTGGGACAACTGTCCAGGATACCATGGGCTCTAAGGCCAGATGCATCCCTGAAGGGGACTCTTTCAGGCACCAGGTGAGGCCAAGGAGTGCAGCAAGGCTCAGCCATAGCACCCACTAGACTTGCCTCCCACAGGATGACTTTGACCCTTGACACCTTCCTGTCCACTCTTGACCCAGGCTATCAGCCCACTCATGTGCCTGTGAAATGGGGGCCCTGTCCTGTATAACAGGAGTGGCAGGGGCTAGTGGTGGGAGGGTCATTCCTACCTTGCAAAGCAGTGCTCTTGGCTCATGCCGGCTGCATGGGGCCCTCGGCTGCCCAGTCCCTGGAGCAGGGCAGCCTGGGTCCCGTGGCCTCACATCTACCTTCCCAACTATGGCTTTGGAGCCTGGGTGTAGAATCAGGGTCTGTGGGTCTGGTCTGGCTCAGGCCTAATCTCAGGGGCCCCAGAACCCCTTCTCCTCTGGCTACAATAACTGCCTCTGTGAAATGGGCTTTGGTCTTGGTCTCTAGGAGCCCGCTAGCTCCAGCACCCTGCACAGCAGCAGAGCAGGGGTGGGAGAGCCCCCAAACCACAGACCCCAAGTCCCTTAGAAATGCTGGGCGCATATATATAGGTGCCCAACCCTGACATGCCAGGAACTGGCTGTGGCCGTGCCCACCTCAGCCCATCCTCTGTGAGCTACCAGCCTGCTCCTTGTCTCTCTCAGTTTGGCCTGGGCCTCAGTGCTTCTCTCCCGTCTGGTCCCTCACACTCTTCTCTCTGTCTTTCTTCAGTCTTTGCCTTGTCTTCTTCCTATTTCCCTGTTTCTGTTTTCTTCTCCGCCAGTCCCTGTTTTCCTTTCTCTCAGTCTCTGCTTCCTTTCTGACATTCGGTTTGTCTGTCTAACCCGTCCCCACAACAACGCATGTGCAGAATTCCCTGGACCTGGATTGGTGATGGTCATGGCCAAGTCTTGGGAAGGCCCTGGGCTCTGGGATGCCACGTACCTGGAACGGGGGTGGGCCAGCCTGTGTGGGCGCCTGTGTTTCAGGGGCTCAGAGAAGGCATCTCCCGAGAGCCCGTCGAGGCTGGGCCTCACTCCTCCTGGGGGGTTGTGGGGCTAGCTGGGGGCCCATAGCATGCTTCACTGTACCTGGCGGGGTTCTCACTGGACACAGCTTCCCTCATGTATGCTAGAATGGCACCTCTCCTGCCCCGCAGGCCTCACTGGTCCCATTGCCTTTCACGGTACTTTGTAGGCCTACATAGTCAGGGGGTTGGGGATGGCTCTGCTCAAGAAGATTCTGGGGAAACCAGAGGACCCAGTGGGTGCCGTGTTTCACAACATCCCTCCCCACCCCTTTCCACTCCTGGCTCTTACTGGCAGGGAGAGGCTCGGAGGGTTGACCAGGATCCTGCCTCTGGATGGGCCGTCCAGGAGCTGAGGGGCACTGCCTCCTCGCCGCCAGCCCAGACCTGGCTGGGTAAGGTGCTGTCCTCAAGCTCAGACAGCTTTGTAGAGTGCAGGTCCCCAAAGGCATATGCCTTGGTGAGAGAACATTTAAGGACCGTTGGTGCCCTGGGAAGGAGGGGCTCCACTGGACCATGGGCTGGGCACTCAGGCTTTAGTAACCTGCACCCATAAGGTCAAACCAGGCTGAGCCAAGAAGGGGCAGGCTGAATGCCAGGCTCTGTTCAGGGTCTGCAGCTATGGAGAGGGGGTGTTACGCCTTGGAGGGCCCTGCCAGCTCAGGGTCTGTGTCCTCAAGCTTCATCAGGATCTTCCTTAATTGCAGGCTGCATCAGGAGGGTGTTCAGGCCTCAGCACAAAGGGGTAGAGTGGGGTCAGGTCCTCAGAATTTTTAAGAAGTTGAGGTGGGGCAGCTGAAGGGTCCTGCTGGTGGGGGCAGTCCTGAGGTTAATGCTCCCAAATCGGTGACCCCCAGAGATGCGGCGCAGGAAGCATTTTAAGGAGCCTCAGTACAGCTTGTTCACTTTTGGCTCCTAAAGGTTGTAACTGTTGCAAGGGCAGGGACAGTTCCCAGAGGGATTCTAGAAAATGAAAGACCCCACTCTCCCGGAGCTGACCACACCCATACTGGGTCAGGACATACCGGGGCCTACCGAGCTCCCTCTGGGGCACCCCCCTCAAGAGGGCCCTGGAGCTATGCCATTCCTCTGCAGAGATCCCCACCCGGGTAGGAGCCTTCCCTCCCTGCCAACCACAGCCCAGCTCTCCTGCCCCCTTGCCTGCCCCCCCCCCCCACAAGGTATAGGAGACTTAGAGACCCAGTCAACACCAGCTGTGGGCTGTCAGAAGGGTAACCCGCCCTCCCCCCTCCCCCTCTGCTTCCTGCTGCCCTGAGATCAAAGGGTGTCTCCTGGGTGGCAGTTACTGTCATCAGCCTTAATGGAAGCTCTCCCTATTAGTAGAGGGGCTGGAAGGAGAGGCAGCCAGGCGGGAGGTGGGAACATCAGATCTGGGCTCCAGAGTTGGGGGGAGAGTACAGGAAGGTTCCTTTCCACCCCAGGTCTAGCACGGGATTTGGTAGGGCTTGTGCTGTGGTCCTGTACGTGGGCCTGCCCCTCCCTGGGCCCCTCCAGGATGCTTTAGAGCCCTCCTATGTGGAGGTGACATGGGGTGACAGAGTAGGGGGTTGACACCTGGGCCCCAAATATGTCCTGCTTCTCCTTTGCATAACCCTCAATTGGGTGGCCATGCCCCACAGTGTCCCTCATGAGTGTTCGAGAATGGGTATAACTGAGAGCCCAGGCCTGGGCCTACATCCTCTCTGACCTGTGGCCTGTGGCCCTTAACCACTCTCCCTTATGTGATGGGTACAACTCCAGGCCTGTGAAGCTAGAGAGACACTGTACCTGCCCAAGTCCCTCACAGCCCTGTAAGATACACAAGCACATGGGATGACGAGTCTCCCAGGGTGTGGAGCCCAGACCAGGTAGCAGAGAGATGGCTGGCTCATGACTCAGGGGTCCCCAGCCTGGCCTGACCCAGCTGGCTATGTGGCTTGAGCAGGCCACCCTCCCTGGGAGTCAGTCTCCTTGCCAGGACATGAGGGTCTTGGCATGACCCCATCCTCTGGACACTGTGGTGGCCCGGTGGGGCCCTGAGCCTTTGCCCTTGGTTCCCTCCCCCTGGGCCAGAAGGTTCATGTCTGTCAGCTCCTAGCACTTTGCTGCCCCAAGCCAGATCCCCTTCATAATTCAGTTTAATGCAATATGGCAACACTTTTATCGACACTGCTCCTATCAGGAGACTGGTGAGAGTGATGCCTACCTATACCTTCCTCACGTTGCTGGGCTGGCATTCCATTTTCACAGACCCCTGGGGCACGCCCAATGATAGGATGTTGACAGAAGCCTGGGTGGTTATCCCAGTGGGCCTCCTTTCATTTCCTGAGAATGGGGTTGGGGGAGGGCAGCCGCCAGTCTCTGGGTTCCCAGAGTCCAGAAAGCCCGAGCCCTACACTGGCCTGGCTAGCAGCTCCGGTGCAGGGGCAGGTGTGGGAGCTGTGCCCTGGCACCGAGGGCCAGGCTGGGCTGAGAGGCGGGGCGCCAGAAGGCCTGTGCATGGTGGTGAGGCTGCTACTCTTCAGAACTTTGCTGTGGGGTAGAGACCATGGGCTCCAGTCAGCCCCTTGTGCAGGACCCCACATCTCTGCCACACAGGGCAGGTACTGGAGCCTCAGACCTCCTTCCTGCATCCCCCTCACACCGTTGCCTCTTCTGGGCCACAAGGTGAACCCCAATGTGATTTGGGGGTCCAATATCACTTCCTCTGAAATACCAGCTCAGAAATACCGGCTGGAGAGCTTAACTCCCAAACTGAACACCCCTGGGAGGACCAAAGATTTTTAACAACCCCATGTCACCTCTGGGCAGGGTTAGGCCCAGAGGGGCTCCCCATGGGTGGGTAGATGCATGCACGTCCATGAGAAAAAGGAACCCCGTTCAATGGCCCCATGGCCTCCCGTGTTAGCCAGCCCAGACCTGGCTTGTAGGGAAACATCTGCTAGTGGAGGGTTGGGTGTCCCCATGGGGTCCATACTGCAGCACCGCAGACCTCTCTCTGGCCTACATGGGATGTGTACCTAGAGATGTCCATGTCCATCCAGCCTGGGAGTGGCTCCAGAGAGATGTACAGACAGCAGGCCTGAGGGGCTTGAGCTGGCCAGGGACCCCCAGAACTGCCCATGTCTTCCCACCAGGGAGTAAGCACCCTGCCTTGTCTCTCTTGAAACAGGTCTAGGAACAAGGCAGTCGTAACTGTGGGAAATGTTGATCGGAAGCATGATAGAGCCTGCATTGCTCTGCAGGCCACCTGGAGAGTTCTGGACAGAACAAACCCTACAGGCCAATGTACCTGTGACAGCTACCCTCCCACACCAGGTAAGATCAGCCCGGTGTGCCATCCACTCATGAGGACAGTCTGTCACACGTGCCATCTGAGCTCTCTCAAGGTGGAGGTGAGGTTCAATGGCTAAAAGAATGACTGATGGAGGCAGCCACGTGGAGGCTGGAGGGGTGGTAGAGAGGGGTGGGTGCAGTCCTGGGCAAGAGCAGGTCAGGGGAGGCAGGTCAGAAGAGGTCATGGCGGGCTGTGACCACCACTCCCGGAGAATGGAGCTCGGAGCCAGTCCCACATTCATCTGTCTCTGCACTGCCAGC
This sequence comes from Felis catus, assembly GCF_018350175.1. Classification (NCBI taxonomy): domain Eukaryota; kingdom Metazoa; phylum Chordata; class Mammalia; order Carnivora; family Felidae; genus Felis; species Felis catus. The sequence goes on along the minus strand of NC_058378.1, from coordinate 49,896,249 downwards.
TGGGAGTGGCTGTGCTCTGCTTCACCGATAGTGTGGCTCAGGTGGCCTCAGACAAGGCCACGCCCGTGAGCTGTGGCCCAGGATGGAGGGAAGATGTTCCTCCCCGCACAAAGCGTTCAGGGAAGCAGCTCGGCCTCAGCCCAGCTGGGCCCATCTGAGGTGCAATCGACCTGCCCAGCTGAGCTAATGGGACCCTCTGGGCATCGGGTTCAGGGGCGGGGTTGCCTGTAAGCAAGAATCGCGGGTGCTTCATCAGCAGGCTGCCTCATGCAATATGTAACAGCACATTAACCTGCACTCCAGGATGGAGCCAGCACGGCAGAATCTGCTGGTACTTGGAGGAAGAGGCACAAGAATGGGCCTGGATGGTTCCATAGCATGCGAGGCTGGGGACGGGAGGTCTGGACCCAGTGGCAGAACCTGCACGCCCTGTCCTTTCGGCACCCCCTTTGCTTCCGTCTGTGGAGCTTCCGCTCACACCAGCGTTACTCCCACCTTCCCCGTGGAGCGCGTTGGTAATCACTTGCAGATCCCCCTCCCACTGTGACTCCAGGAAGCCACACCAAGCTACCTGAGTGGACAACAAGGTCGAAGCTATTCTGACACTTCGAGCTCTGACGCCCCATAATTCTAGGGGGTCCCTGATAGTCACTGCACCTACCTCTGCTACCTGCACATTCACGATGTCTGCACTAACACCTTCTCAGCTCCTGGGGAAACCAGAACCAGGAAAGTCTATATTTAAGACACAGAGCAGGCAATATGATCCTATTTTATATGCCAGGAGACTGAGGCCCAGAGAGACCCTGACATTGTGCCAATCTGCCCAGATACCCATGGTGGGAATCCAGACTTGGAGGCGGCTTCCTGACCTGCTTTCAGATTTCCCATATAGGTTCCCAGCCTCCCTTTCCTCAGGCCTGTAGGTGGTACCTCCACTGCTCATGCCCTTAGTGATGCAGATGTCTCTGCCAACAGCTGTTGCTCTTCAGGCCTGGGCACCCCCTGCCTTCTGCCTCATGGGCCATCTTATGCCAGAGTCTGAGACATGGAAAGACACATCACTCTGGAGGCCACCAGACTAGGAGTCAGGGGAAAGAATAAGTGTTCCGGCTCTGCTGTTTGCCAACTAGGGGAAGTTAGGGAGCCATTTTGCCCCTTGGAGCCTCAGTTACATTGTCTGTAAATGGCTCTGATAGTGTGGTGTTGCACCTGCTGTGTGAATTCACTGAAGTGTATATTTTAGATGTCCAGGGTCCTGGCAATGGGTAGAGTCAACACCTAGAGAACTCACATCCCCTCCTCTTCAAAGCTACTTTGTGAACCAGGAGGAGGACTCAAGTATTCAAAGGAAGACTCTTCGCCATCAGCTCAGGAGGCGGCAGGAGGTAGATCCAAGTTCAGATCCCAATTCTGCCCCCAGGTGCTGCATTGCAGTTATCAGTTGGGTTTCCTGCTGTAGACCTGTGCTTCCTGATCTGTATAAAGGGCACAGCAGGCTCCATTTCAGCAATGCTATGTCTTGGAGATCCTGGAAATCCTCTACACACACATACACACACACACACAGACACACACACAAACAGACATGCCTTAGAAATACTGGGAAAAATATAACAAGCAACATTTAAATACATGGCTGAGCTTTTGAGAAAGTGAGGGACATTTCCAGGGACATATATGAAGAGAGAGAGCCCCATTCCCTTACCTGATAGTGCACTGATCAAGAGGGAGGCAGGGGGGTGGCTTGGGGAAGGACTGAGGCTTGAATATACTCACAAAAAGACTGCACTGTGTGATGTTAGCATCCAGCTACATGAACCTTTCTTGAAGGGCTGTCATGAAATAAAACAACAACCATCCAGTTAAAACATCACAAAACTATAAAACTATATCACTCAATAGCTGCATACTTTATTATCATCAAAGAAACAAATGTTCCTCAGTTTGGCAAATTTTGTAAATTGGTCATCTGACAAGTTCTGTCTTCATCAAATTGATTTTTTGAGAAATTGACTTTTGGCAAATTGGTTTTCAGTAAATTGGCACTTTGGTGAACATGTCAGCCTGCTTCTAGTTTTAAAGGTCCTCAGAAGAGAGGGGTCAAGGGCTTGGGCCCATGAGAGGCAGAGAGTAGGAATTGAGACCTAGAGAGTAGGCAAATTCCAGGAAGTGATGACTCCAATGCTAAATTCCACCAAATATTTAGAGAGGAATTAACATTAGTTCTTCTCAGACTCTTCAAAAACACAGAAGAGGAGATATGCATGCTAACTCTTTCTGTGAGGCTAACATTACCCTAATACCAAAGCCAGATAAAGACATCATGAGAAAAGAAATTACAGGCCAATATTCTCTATGAATATAGATATAAAACTCCTCAATAAGGGGCACCTGGGTGGCTCAGTCAGTTAAGCATCTGACTTCGGCTCAGGTTCCTCACTCATGCTCTGTCTCTCTGTTTCTCAAAAATAAATAAACATTAAAAAAAATCCTCAATAAAACATCAGTCAACCAATTTGAGCAGCATATTAAAAGGATTATATACCATGACAAGTGAGATTTATGCCAGGAATGCAAAGATAGCTCAATATAATAAATCAATCAACATAATAAAGCCTATTAGTAGAATGAAGGGGGAAATACCCAACATGGTCATCTCAATTAACACAGAAAAGGCATTTGACAAAATTCATTACTCTTTATCAATAGAAACACTCAGAAAACTAGGAATAGAAAGGAGCTTCTTCAACATGATAAAGGGCATTTATGAAAAACCCACAGGTAATATAGCCAATGGTGAAAGACTGGAAGCTTTCCTCCTAAAATTAGGAATCAGACAAGGATGCCCACTTTTACCACTGCCATTCAGCACTGTACTGGAGGTTCTAGCCAGAGTTATTAGGCAAGAAAAAGAAACAAGGTCATCCAAATTGGAAGGGAAGAAGTAAAACTATCTCTATTTACAGATGGCATGATCTTATGTGTAGAAAATCCAAAGGGATCCAAAGAAAAGTACTAAAACTGACACATGAGTTCAGCAAGGTTGCAGGATACAAGATCAACAGACAGAAATCAGTTATATTTGTATATTCTTGCAATGAACAATTGGAAAATGAGATTAAGAAAACATTCAATTTATAATAGCATCAAAAAGGATAAATTATTTAAGAATAAATTTAACAAAGGATATACAAGACTTGTTCCCTGAAAACTCTAAAACATTGTTGAAAAAATTAAAGACCTAAATAAGTGAAAAAATACCTCATGTTCTTGGGCAGGAAGACTTAATATTGTTAAGATGTCAATACTACCCAAACACTACCCAGATGCAACACAACCCTATTAAAATTCCAAAAGGCTTTTTTGCAGAAATGGAAGAGCAGATACCCAAACTCAGATGGAATTTCAAGAGGCCCTGAATAGCCAAAGCAATGTTGAAAAAGAAAAAAATGTCGAAGACTCACACTTACAGCAAAACTCATTGCAAAGCTATAACAATCAAAACAGTATGGAGCTAGTATCAGGATAGACATACAAACAAATGGAATAAAATTAAGAGTACAGTCTATGGTCAACTGATTTTTAGCAGAGGTGCTAAGCCCATTCAATGGGGAAAGAATAGTCTCTTCGACAAATGTGCTGGGACAACTGGATATATATGTGCAAAAGAATGAAACTGGACCCTTACCTCACACTATATGCAAAAAATTAACTCAAAATGAATCAACAACCTAAATATAAGAGCTTAAACCATGAGACTAGAGGAAAGTATATAGGTAAATCTTCATTACCTTAGGTATGGCAATGGATTCTTAGTTATGGCATCAAAAACCTGAGCACCACCACCAATAACAAAAACAGATAACTCTGACTTTATCAAATTTAAATGTTTTGTGCATCAAAGGACATTAGCAGGAAAGTGAAAAGACAGCCTACAGAATGGGAGAAAATATTTGCAAATCATATATCTGATAAGAGTTTAATGTCCAGAATATACAAAGAACGTCTAAAACTCAACAACAAAAAGACAAAACAACCAATGTAAAAATGAGCAAAGGACTTGAACAGATAGTTCTCTGAAGAAGATATACAGATGCCAATAAGCACATGAAAAGATGCCCAGCACCAGTAATCATTAGGGAAGTGAAAGAAAAACTTCAGTTAGTTACCACCTCACACCTACTAGGATAGCTATAATTAAAAGCAAATAAACAAAAAATGGAAAGTAACTGTTGGCAAGGGTATGGAGAAATTGGAATCTGCTTACATTGCCTGTGGGAATGTAAAATGGTACAACGTCTGGGGAAGAATTACCATATGACCCAGCAATTCCATTCCTAGATATATACTCAAAAGAATAGAAAACGGACTCAAATACGTATATGTCAATGTTCATAGCAGCATTATTTGCAAGAATCAAAAGTGGAAACAACCCACATGTTTATGAACAGATGAATGGATAAATAAAATGTGGTGAGTACACACAATGGAATAGTATTCACCCTTACAAAGGAATGAAGTTCTGGTACATGCTATTACATGGATTAACCTTGAAAATATTATGCGAAGTGAAATAAGCCAGACATACAAGGGCCAATATGGTATGATTCCATTATATGAGATATCTAAAATAGGCAAATTTATGGAGAGAAAGAAGATTAGAGTTTATTGAAAGTTGGAGGTGGGGCATGGAGAGTTATTGCTTAGTTGCCATAGAGTTTCTGTTTGGGATGATGAAAAAGTTTTGGAAATAAATAGTGGTGAGGTTTGCACAACATTGTGAGTGTATTTAATGCCATGAAACTGTACACTTAAAAGTGGCTAAAATTTTTAAGCCATTAAACTTAAATATATTCGATATATTCTATTACAATAAAATATCCTATTACAATAAAAAATGTTAAGGGAACAATGGTGAGCAAACAAGTTGGTAAATCTGTGGGGAGATCCAATAAAGCATTGACAGTTCAAAGAAAAACAATAATGATTAATTTGTGGCCGTGCAAACACGACAAGGCTGATATATTAAGAACAAAATCCAGCGCATATTTAAGGAGTGGGGCAGAGAGGTTGACTGTGTCCAGAACAACTCTGCATGTTCTAGTACACGGGTTAAAACTTTCAGGGCAATTTATTAAGGTAAAAGAAAATATGACTTCTGCATTCGTTTCCTGTGGCGGCTATTACAAGTTACCACAGATGTGGTGAATTACAACAACGGAAATGTTATTGGTCCAGAGGCCAGAAGACAGAAACCAAGGTGTCAAGAAGGCAGGGCCATGCTCCCTCCGAAGGCTTTAGGGGAGAATCCTTCCCTGCTTCCCTCAGCTTCTGGTAGCTGCGAGAGCTTGTGCCTCGGCACTGCAATGTCTGCCTCTGTCTTCACAAAGTTTTTTCTTCGGCAAGTCTTTGTCAAAATCCCCTCTGCCTCTCTGACATAAGGGTACATGTGATTGCATTTAAGACCCACCAGGATAACCCAGGATAAGCTCCTCCTCTCGAGACTGTTAATTTAATCCCATCTTTGGGGGAACCAGTTGTCAGCCTACCACAACTTCCAAATATCAGGAAGAGGAAAAGGAAATACAGAAAACTCAGTCTCTCAAGGAGATGTTAGGAGAGCAGAGGGAAAATAGAGGTCTAGAAAAATTCAGGACAAAAATTAAGTGATGGAAATAAATTCTCATAGATCAATGAAAACAACAACCACAAGTGTACTGAACAGCGACTGTCAGATTGGACCCAGAAGCAAAATTCAGCCACATGTTGCTTACGAACTTCACACTGGAGCACAGGAGGCGAGAAGACGGGGGAACCCTGCCACATAAATACCAATTGTGGCCGTGTTCATCTGCAGACAGCATGGACTTGAAGACACCAAGTGTCAGTGGAGACAAAGAGGGCCATTTCTAGAGAGTGAACCAAAGGGAGAAAGTGTAGCCTGCTCGAATGCATTGAACCCTCACTCCTGTGAGGCCAAATACGTCACAGCATGTGACCCAGGTTTATGAAGAAAAAGGCATTTTCCTGAAGGTTGTGGGGTTGTGTTCAAGATCATCCCAATCCAGCTTGGCTCCTGGAGAACAGCTGGTCCCTGTCTTGGGTGGAGCCGCCTCAACAGCCTAGGGGCAACCCAGTGATTAAGCGTGCCTTAACTCTCCAAGCCAGGAATTGCCCAGATCACCTTCGGGGAGACTGTGGGTGGAGGGGGAAACGAACCCAAGTAATTGAATGTATGGTTTGAATGAAGGCTGTCATTGCTGAGGATGACACTAGGTAAGAAACAGAGTTGATTTACAGCCAGTGGTGACAGAGCTACCGTGAGGCTTACACATGGCAGAAATGGAGAAAGAAGGGCTGACTCCTGGGGTCCCCTGTGGGGCAGTGACCAGAGCAGAGCCTGGCTGGTCTTGGTGTCGGGGGCCCAGTGGGATTCCGCCCCTTTCCCTCAAGGGCCTCATCTGAGGGACGGGGGTGGGTGTGCTGAACCCTGAAGCCTGGAGAGCGTGAATTCTGTGTGAGGTGGGGCCTCACTGTGAGCGGCCCAAGGCCAGGACTTTCCCTGCCAGGGATGCTCCTTCCTGATCCCAGAAGCCTCTATCTCTTCATCCTTGGCCTGCAGAGACCCTGTCTCCAGAATGAGCAGAAATCGGGATCTACCCTTGAGGACCTCATAGGCTATCCTGTGGGCTGGAAGGCTTATCAAGGGCTTTTAAGACTATAACCTCTCTCCAAGCTTACTAGCACCTTCCCTGCACCACCCCCTTCCTTCACACACACACACACACACACACACACACACACACACACACAAACATCATGACTTTGGACTGAGTTCCACAAATCTCAGCATGTATTTCAATATTATAAGAGCCTGTATTGATTTTTGGAAGAAGCCACTTTTAAACTGCATGTGAAGACCATTCTGTCTGGAATCTTATGCCAAGTCTAGGGGTCTCCATGTGAGGGCCATCTCACCAGGGCATGGGGAGTTTTGCCCCTTTCAAGGTCATCCAGCATCCTTCTGCCTTTCCTGGACATGCCTTCCCCAAGGCCAGCCCCTTGTGGGTTCCTGGAGAGATGTGGTCCTCTCTTGGGAGGAGAAGGTCTTCCTCATCACCCTTAAAGCCCCCCACTCTGCCTCAACACCATACTGCATGCACATCCAAGATTGCTCCAGGGACCCTGGGCTAGCAGGCCACTCAGCTTCAGAAAGAGCTACCAGTCAGCAGGAGCAGGGGAAGCGGCACAACCCCCCAGCAGGAGACAGGTGGCAGGGTGGTCTGGGACTGGGAGCCAGATAGCCTGGGTTCAGATCCCAGCAATGCTTCTGACTGGCAGCAGGCCCTCTCTGAGCCCCAGTGCCCTAGTCTGTACACTACATGGGTCACTGGCTATGGGCAGTACACCCATGTACAGAAGAAGATGAAGGAGGCTCAGAGTGTGAAGGGCATGCCCAGGGGACACACTGCTAAGTGGTGTCATCCGCATCCAGGCCACACAGCCAAAGCTTGTCCCAGACCAGGTGTGTGAATGGAAGCTGGGACACACTTGGGACTCCTGGGCCTGGAGTCTCAGAGCCTGTGATAGTTAATTTTATGTGTCACCTTGACTAGGTGCCCGGATAATTGGTCAAACAGTATTCTGAGTGGTTCTATAGGGGAGTTTTTGGATGACATTAACATTTGAATCTGTAGACTGAGGAAAGCAGATTTTCTTCCCTAATGTGGGTGAGCCTCATCCAATCAGTTGAAGGCCTGCATACAACAAAAGCCTGACACTACGAGGAGCAGAGGGGAACTCCTCCTGCCCGACTGTAGGACCCGGGACATTGGTCTTTTCTGTCCTTCAGACTCAAACTGAAATACTGAGTTGGCCTTCAGACTAGAACTTACACCATCAGCTTTCCTGAATCTCCAGCTTACCAACTGTGGACCTTGGGACTTCTCAGCCTCCATAATCATGTGAGCCAATCTCTTAGTCAGAGAGAGAGAGAGGCAGAGAGAGATGAGGCAGAGAGAGAGAGAGAGAGAGAGAGAGAGAGAGAGAGAGAGAGAGAGAATATCCTATTGATTCTGTTTCTCTGGAGAACCCTGACTAATATAAAACCCATAGATGAAGTGTGGCCCTGGGGTCACTGTGCCCAGAAAGGATCCACTCCTCCTATGCTTCCAGGCAGGGCTCCTCCTGGAGAGCAGGACCACACTGATGCCTCAGCCAGAGCTTCTACAGTCTGTAAGGTCAGCAGCCATGGGCTTAGGAAACCCACCCGGAGGTCTGTGCTGCTATGAGGAGAGGCAACATGGGCTGTGAAATTCAGTGGGTTGAGGTGTATGCCTGACTCAGAAACTCAACCAGCTATGGCCTGGGGCACGCTACCTACCCCCTGTAAGCCCCAGTTCCCTCCCTGTGAAATAATGATTTAAAAGCACTTGCCTTGGGGTGGCGCCTGGGTGGCTCAGTCAGTTGAGCACTTGGCCCTTGATTTCAGCTCAGGTCATGATCTCACAGTTCATGAGTTCGAGTCCTATGACGGGCTCTGGACTGACAGTGCAGAACCTGCTTGGGATTCTGTCTCTCTGCCCCTCCCCCTTCCCTCTCTCTGTCTCTTTCAAAATAGATACATAAACTTAGAATAAAAAAAGATTCTCTCCCTCTCTGCCCCTCTTTCCTGCTTGTACACTCTGTCTCTAAAATAAAATAAAATAAAATAAAATAAAATAAAATAAAATAATAAAGTAAAAATAAAAGCAGTAAAATCCTTGCAGGATTTTAAATGCCCAGCCCAGTGCTTGGCACGTAGTTGACACTGGATAAATATTAATTGGTGGCAGAAAAACTAGAGAGCAGACAACTGACCACCACAAAAAGGTTGTGCCCCGTAGCTGAAGAGCCCAGCTCCCAGAGCTGCATGCTCAGAGGCCCCTGGCCTAGAAGACCTGCCAATGTCCACTAAATGTCTCTCATAGACACTCCAGAGGGCTCGCCCAGCAACAGTGCTCAGTGCTCAACCCTCCTTAGACTGACCTCCAGGCCGCCTGGCCCAGTGTGGACATTCTCCATGGCCAGCCCAGTTTATAGCTCCAGGCTGAAGTGGAGACGTGGTGTTGAGGGTGGCAGCAGGGCCGAGGGTCCAGAGCCAGCCTGTCCCTCCTGGGCCACTGAGCTGTCATCTTGCTGATGCTCTGTATTCAGAGCATCACGTCCCTTTGGGTCGGACAGCTGTGGTCTACAGGGTGCAGACAAGCAAGAGGGCCTCTGGCTAGGCTGCCGAGCCATGGCCCTTTGTGCCCCCCCTCCATGTCTTGTGCACAGCCAGACCATTACCTCCTTTCAGAAAGAGCCTTTCGAAGAGGGAGGGCTTTAGAAGGAGGAGTTTCCCAGCAGAGATTTCACATCAGCCCCTTGTGTAGGATTTGGATCATTGATTTTATTGATAAACAGAGAACACCGCTTGACAAAAAACAAGGGAGGGCTATTATAAATACATGAAGATGGAACGGAGCCTGTTTTCTGAAGGCAGCAGGGCTGTCAGACTTGTGCTGAGATGCCCCTTGCTTCCTTCTGCCTGGGCCTGGGCTCCATGCGAGGAGAGGCGGTGACACAGCGCCACAGTGGATCTAATGACTTCCTCTGGTGGCCTCACCTTCCTCCCTATGAGGGTCTCCAGGTCTGCTGCTGGGGTTCTGCCCTTGGGAAGCTTCTTCTCTGTGTAGGCAGCACCTGACATGGGCTAAGGCATATTTTTAGTGCTAGAATGCAGGGAGGGGGAATGCCCTTAGGGAGTGTGTTCTGCAGGGTCCTGGTAGGAGAGGACATGCGGCAGAGGGGGCCTTTGGCCATGGGCCAGACTGGTCCCAGAAGGGCCAGGTGGGGGTGGACACGCAGGGAAGGGACTGCCCAGCAAGAGCCGGGCCTTGCCAGAGACGCATGGCCATGCACCCCAAAGACAGGAAAGCACTGGGGCAGGATACCCATTCTCCACTTTGGGATCGTGCCCACCTCCCAGGGCCCCATGAGGGCTAGAAGACATAATGGTGCTATCCAGCCCAGGATGTGAGAGGACCCCCTGGCTTTCTATATTTTCCATACTATGAGATGGTGTCACTGCTGGGAGGAGAAAACTTTTCAGACTGACACTCAGCCTGGCCCCAGTAGGGAGGTGACATTCCACCTCAGGCTCTGTGTGAGGATGGGTGGGGGTGAGGGGTGGGGGTAAGGGGTGGGGTGGCAAGTTTCAGGCCTGGTTGTCATCCTGAGTAAAATTAACAAAATAAGCAATGAAATAGGGAACGTTATTACTAACCTTACAGAAATACAAGGGTTCAAAAGGAATAATATGAATAATTATATGTCAACAAATCATATGCCTAGATGACATAAACACATTCCTGTAGAGACAAAGACTACTGAAATGGAGTCAAGAATAAATAGAATGTCTGAGTAGACTTCTAACAAATAAGTTGATTATTATCCCAATTATTACCCACAAAGAAAAGCCAAGGCCCAGAGAACTTCACTGGTGAATTATACCAAAATTTTTTTTCCACATGAAAAGATGCTCAATGTCATTCATCATCATGGAAATACAAATCAAAACCACACTGAAATACCACCTCACACCAGTCAGAATGGCTAAAATGAACAACTCAGGAAACTAAAGATGCTGGTGAGGATATGGAGAAACGGGAACCCTCTTGCACTGTCGGTGGGAATGCAAACTTGTGCAGCCGCTCTGGTATACGAAATATTTTAAAATGAATTACCACCAATCGTTCACATACTCTTACAAAAAATAGAATAGGAGGGAAAACTTCCCATCTCCTTCCATGAGACCATTCCATGATTGCAAGACTTGATGAAGATACCACAATAAAAGAACACTATAATAGACCAATATCCCTTATAAATATAGACACAAATATACTAACAAATCAAATCCAGCAACATATAAAGAAAAGGATTATATACATGAGCAAGTGAGATTTATCCAGGAATGTAAGGTTGGTGTAACACTGAAAAGTGAAGCAATCTAAAACACCATATTAAATAGAATAAAGGGGGAAAATCCACATGATTATCTCAATAGATATAGAACAAGCATTTGATAAAATACAACACATTTTCATGTGACAAACAACCAGTAGACTAGCAATAGGAGAGAACTTCTTCAAGTTTCTGAAGGGCATTCATGAAAAGCCCACGTCATACTTAATGGTAAAAGACTTGTGTTTTCCCACTAAGGAACAAAACAAGGATGTTTGCTTTCACTACTTCTATTTGATATTGTACTGGAGGTTTGAGCCAAGACAATTAGATGAGAAAAAAAAATCCATATAGATTGGAAAGGCAGAAGTACAATGATTTCTATTTATAGGTAATATAATCTATAAAAAAACCTTAAGGAATCCATAAGAAAGCTATTATAACTGATACATGAGTTCAGCAAGTTTTCAGGATAGAAAATCAGTAGACAAAAATCCTTTGTATTTCTATATACTTGCAACGAACAATTTGAAAATGAAGTTAAGAAAAATTCCATTTACAATAGCATTGGAAAGAATAAAATAGGAAAAATTTTAATAAAATATGTGTAAAACTTGTTCACTGAAAACTACAAAACATTGCTTCAAGGCATTAAAAAGGATCTAAATAAATGGAAAGGCATCCCATGTTCATGGATTGGTAGACTCAATATTGCTAAGATGGCAATATTCCTCAAATTAATCTACAGATTTGATGCAATTCCTAACAAAATCCCAAATTTTGTTTTTGTTTTGCTTTTGCTTTTTTGCAGAATTAATCTTAAAATTTATACAGCAATTCAAGGAACCCAGAATAGAAAAAAAACAAAAACACAAAACTTTAGAAAAAAAAGAATAAAATTGGAAGACTCACAACTTCCTGATTCCAAAACTTACTATAAAACCCCAATAATCAAGAGAGTGTGGTACTGGCTAATGACAGACATATAAACCAATGGAATGAAATTGAGAGGCCAGAAGTAAGCACATATGTTTATAGTCAATTGATTTTCTACAAGGGTGCCAGGACCATTCAATGAAGAAAGAGTAATCTTTTCAACAAATATTAAAAACATGTATAACTGTGTATCTACATACAAAAGAATGAACCTAGATCTCTACCTCACACCACGTACAAATTTAACTCAAATGGATTATAGACCTAAATGTAAGGGCTAAAACTATAAACCTCGGGAAAAAGCCCACAGGAGTAAATGTTCATTACCTTGAATTAGGCAATGTTTTTTTAGATATGACATCTAAAGCCAAGTGACAAAAAAAAAAATAGATGAATAGAATTTCCTCAAAATTATAATCTTTGGGGCTTCAAAAGACACTATCAAGAAAGTGAAAAGAGAAGGATGGAATAAATGTTGTAAATCATATATCAGATAAGGGACAGGAATCTGGACTATATAAAGAAATCTGACAGTAATAAAAAGACAAACCTAATTATTAAATAGGCAAAGGATCTGAATAGACATTTCTCCAAAGAATCCATACAAATGAATAATAAACACATGAAAGGATGCTTGACATCATTAATCATCAGGGAAATAAGTCAAAACCATGCTAAGATACATCTTCATACCTGCCATGATGGCTAGAATCAAAAAGTCAAATAACAACAAATGTTAACAAAAATGTGGAAAGATCACAACCCTCATACAATGGTTCAGCTGCTTTGGGAAGCATTCTGGCAGTACCTCAAAAAGTTAATACACCTACTGTAGGACCCAGCAATTCCACTCCTTAGTATCTACCCAAAAGAACTGAAATACATTCCACACAAAAAGGTACAGAGATGTTCACTGGCTGTATATTATTCATAGTAACCCCAAAGTGGAAACTACCCCAGTGTCCTTCAACTGATAAATGGATAAACAAATCTGGTGTATCCATACAATGGAATATTATTTGGCCATAAAAAAGAATGAAGTACTCGAGTGCCTGGGTGGTTCAGTCGGTGAAGCATCCAACTTCAGCTTAGATCATGATCTCATGGCTTGTGAGTTCAGGCCCCGCATCAAGCTCTGTGCTGACAGCTTGGAGCCTGGAGCTTGCTTCAGATTCTGTGTCTCCCTCTCTCTCTGCCCCTCCTCTCTCTCTCTCTCTCTCTCTCTCTCTCTCTCTCTCTCAAAACTAAATAAACATTAAAAAAAAATTTTAAAAGAATAAAGTACTGACACATGCTACAATATATATGGCTCTCGAAAACATGCTAAGTAAAAAAAAAAAAAAAAAAAAAAAAAAAAAAAAGCCAATCACAAAAGACCACATACTGTATGTTTCCTTTAACATGAATGTCCAGATAGACAATCTTTAGAGACAGAAAGTAGATTAGTGCTTGGCAGGGGCTGGGGACTGGGGAAGGAATGGGGTGTGCTGATACTTTGGTTTGGTACTTAATTTGGGGGTGATCAAAATGTTCTGAAATTAGATAGTGTTGGTGGTTGTACAACTCTGTAAATATACTAAAAACCACTTAAGTCCATACACCCTTCAGAGGGTGAATTCTATGGTATGTGAATTATAGCTCAATAAAGACATTATTTTAAATTGCCATGTGTTTCAACAACTTTTAAAAATTTCTCTGTGCTTTAAAAAAAATTTTTGTTCTTGGAATCGGTCTAGAGCCCAGTGGAAGTTGCTAGCCTCTGACTCATTGTTTCTCTCTTTCCCCTTGCTTGTTTAGGCCAGGTCACTGGTGACTTTCCCAAAAAACCTCTTCAAAAAATCTGGGAGTCTGGAGATCCCCAAGCTGGGCCTCTCGTTCTGCAGCCTTGGCAAGCCTCGCCATGTCCTTGAGTAATGCCTGTCCCTGAGAACCATCACCCCCAAGGTCCACTGGGCCAACCTGAACAGCAGGGGGCAAAGGAGTTAAGGGTCTGGCCCTGCCCTGGCTCTGCCTCTTAACCCCAAGTGCCTACTTGTCCTGTGAGCTATGCGCCCATACTGCCTACCTCCCAGCTCCAACACATGCAGTCCCTGGGCTTGTCACACCACAGACGTCCTGGACTCCCAGGACTCATTTTTTAAGGCATCTGAGTATCCACACTTCTCAGGAATCATTCTCAAAAATCCCCATTTCTCCCTAATGAATGCTCCTGGCATCTACTGGTGGTCCTGAAATGGGCCAAGTCACTGAAAGAACCATTTGTCAACTCTGTCCTGACAACATCACTGGGGCTGCAGGTAAGTGGATGCCAGACTCCGGGGTCTGGGGTCTGGCCCAGCTCTGCTGAGGACTCCAGAGGGGACCTTCTCTGTGTATATCAGAAGGTATCTGAGTTTCAGTTCCCACAAAGGGAGATGCCGAGACAAGGATTTGCTTCAAGGCATCTTATCTGGCAGGTGTTTGGGGGAGGCACAGTGAGTGAGGCAACAGAGGAGGACGGCTTGGGATCCCAGAGAGCACTCGGGAACCGCAGAAAGTCTGGCTCCAGAGCCCGAAGACATGACATGGCTGTGCCCCTGTCTCTTGGCCAGTTAAACTCACGTGAAGATCTGAGATATAACGGTGAAAAGCTCTGACGCAGAGTCAGTGCTCTGGAAACAGCAGTTGCTATGATAATAGTTATGAGAACCCCTGTGAGGATTAAATAACACACTGAGATAGCCCAGTCCTGCATCGTCTCACAGGACGGCTGATTTCTCTTCATTCGCACGTCCCTAACCAATCTGCCCAGCCCCACCTTGCTGATCTCCCAGAGGAGGTCGTGTGTGTGTGTGTGTGTGTGTGTGTGTGTGTGATTGGTGCCTCCCCCCACACTCCAGCCTGCCCGGGACCGCTGCAGAGGACCTGAAGCAAGTGCACAAGGGAGGCAGCCGTGTTCCACTTGGCCCCAGAGCTAATGGAACCGCTTCCATCACCACCGGCCTAGGCTTTAATCATCCACGCTTTCAAGTGGAAGGCAGAGCTCCCCAGACACCAGATAGGCCATCATCTTCCAACTGGGGGTGCAGAACAGGGCTGATGAGGAGAGACGCTGGACCTTCTCTGCAGGCAGACCCCACGAGGGGCCAAGATCACCTCTAGGCTGGGGGTGGGGCATGATGGTGAACAACAAACAGAGGCAATGAAATCAATCACTCCCCCTAACCTCAGTTCCCACAGATCCAGGTGGGGAGGGAGTGTCCCCCACCTCCAGATGGCTCTGGGGCATAAGGCTGGCAAGGCAGAAAGCCAGCCCTGAACTGGGACTGCCTACTCCATGGTTCTCCAAATACGTCTTGGCCTCAGAGCCTCGTTCAAGTGAAACGTTACATGGAGACCCAATGCATAAAACTCTCTGCTTGACATCAGCCTAGGGGCTGCTCCCTTTCTGCCCTGCGCCCCCACTCCCAGGCTGCCCCTAAGAGAACACTGAATAGCACACTTGAGTGGCCCCCTGTCACCCTGCCCTACCTCCCTACAGTGACCATGATCTGGTGGACGGCCACCGTCTCCCCAGACCACACCGGCCCTTCTCACGGCCTCCTCTCCCACCATTCCCTTCTCCCCCACATCCTCCCACCTGCCCTTTCCACCTGCCGTGGCCCTCCCAACCCCATGCAGAATGAGGCAAGGGAAACATGCAGTTAAAGGTTGTGAAGCTTCTTCCTTTCTCTGTCTTCCTTTTTTTCTCTGTGTTTTCATTTGATGTTTAATGTCCTTCTAGGTAAAGAAAAACTAAAATGTTTAATTGTTGGTATGAACTTTACCATTCATCTTTCTATTGTCCTATGCCAGTTTTAAATGCAAGCATAAGAGTATTTAATTCATACGCAGAATCAGTAAAACTTCTGTAACTTGCAGGTGCATTTTAATGGCGTGAACATGTCATACAACAAACTGTTTCACTTTCACTCCTTTGCCACCACGGCACATTCTACCAACACTCTCCACCTCAGCGTACCGGTGAGACAGGAAGGAAAGTCACTTGCTTTTCCTCTCCTGTGTCACCAGGGCCCAACGATGCTGGTTCTAACAAAAAGCAGGGCCTCTGCGGCTGAGCACCACCCCCCCAACCCACACACACACCTCATCCGCTGTCCACAGGACGAGCTCTTTGTCCTCCCTGAATCCCAGCCCCACACAGTCCACCAGCACCCTGTGCTCCTGAGATTTCTGAAGACCTATGCAAACAGGGCTCTGCCCATATCCACGTATCTCCCCGATCACCCATGCTCCCTCAGCCCAGGACAGCACTTAGAGGACACAAGTTCAAAGATAAAATTATTAAGACTTTCGGGTTTGCTACAGCTGAGCATTGAACCCAGCACAGGCTCTTGAGCGCGGGACCCTGTACCGCTGTGAGCGCGCCCGCTGCCCGCTTGCTTTCTCCCTTGGCTGACTGATTCTAATTCCACATCGCTGGGACCTTATGGGGTAGGGGCCCTCCCAGTGACCCAGGGCCTCCTCTCTCAGGGGCTCCTCCTGCCACCCAGGCTGCTGTTTATAGGTGTGGCTCTCCCACTAGACCACAAGCTCCCAGGGGCAAGGCTGTGTTGGTCCGGTTGGCCACTGGCCCCAGTCCAGAGTCTGACACAGTCACTATTTGTTAAACAAACATATAACGAACAAATAACAATTTGTTAAACGAACATGTCAACCACTCACTGAGTATTAGTTGGGCACCTAAGATGGGCCAGGCGCCTCCAGGGTCAGGGAAACTCTCTCCCAGCCCTCCCCTGCTGCCCTGGGGCTCCTGTGGTGGGGAGGGGCAGCCTGTCCCCAGAAGGAGGCCTCCCTGACTTGGAGCTGACATGCTTGTCCCACATTATCGATTTTCAATTGACCTCCACTTTCCACTTTACAGTTCAGAGCCTCTGCGGCCTGAAACCTCTCTGAACAAACCTTCACACCCTGGGAAGACCAGCTGGGCACCCGGGTCGGGTCAGGTCAGGTCAGGTCGCAGGGTACCCTCGCCTCCCCTGGGGAGTCCTCAGGCCTTCAGCCATCAACACCCAGACCATGACTTCTTTCCTTTTTTTACGCTTTTATTTTGAAAATCTCAAATCTACAGAGAAGTTGCGAGAGTACAATGAATCCGCGTGTGCCCTTAAATTCAACGATCGTTAACAAGGTGAGGACACCCTCTTGCAGGAATACCACACAATTATCGAGGCCAGGAAATTGAACAGTGATGCAGCTCTGCTTTCTAATATCCAGTCCGTATTCAAACTTTACCCATTGTCCTGACATAGAGATCCTGCATTTCATTTGTTTATCAGGTCTCTTCATTAAGGACCTTTTCAGAGAGAGGAGGGAATCACAGCCCTGCCATCCCGCCAGGCCCCTTTGTCTGTTCTCATCCGCATGCTTCCCATGCATGTGCAAATATGTACACACACGTGTGCGTGCACGCACAGGCACACACACTGACACACACACACACACACACACACACACACACACACACTGGTCCAGGGTGGGGTCTTGAGGTCTGCACACAGGCCCTGTGTCTGCCACCTTCTCACACATGTGACCCCTTCAGGCAGCTAATTCCCCTCTCATGTCGGCATTACAGTCCTTATGGTAGATGTGCTGTGCTTTGTTTATAGATTTTTCCAGAGAAGGAGGGCTATCCCTGCCTTCCTTGACATCATAAGGGCTACTGAGTCTGAGTCAAGGGATCCTCTGAGGGGCCTCCCTCTGGGTCAGGGCCCAGTCATCCCTGCCATGGGTATTCTCCTCCATGCCAGCCTTGTTCAGGGCCAGCTAGCCTGTGGTACAGGAGTCGACCCTGCCTCCAGAGACATCGGCAGAGCTGAAGGAGTGAGTCTGGGGCATGTAGCCATAACCCTGACTTAGCAGGAGGCGTGGGGAGCTGCCGGCACAGAGCAGTAGGTTCCACCCCTGGGTGAGGCATTTGAACCCAATGATTCTGTGAGTCTCAGCTCCACAAGACCTTGGGCAGGTTCCCCGGCCTCTGGAAGCCTCAACTGTCCCCCTCTAGAAAATGGAAAGAATAATATCTATTATAGGAAGATTAACCCATGCTCAAATAAACCTTTCCTATCATTCTGGAAATGTATTAGGTGCTCAGTAAAACTTGGCAACCACCATTACCATCACCCCTTCCTTCCCTTCTGAGAGCACAGAACCCGGACTGGGCATGCTGTCTACAGGGCACTCAGGCATTTTGTCCGTCTGTACTGCTTTCTCCTTTGTGCCAGACGAGGCCAGGAGTCAACTCCTGTACCAGCAGAAGGGTTTCTTGTGAGGTTCCCAGGCCCTGCGAGCACTACACCTTCCTCTGCAGATCCCCCTACTGTCCATGAGCACCCACACGTGAAAGGACCAGAAGAGGGCCGGAGCCCCAGACCCATGTGCTCAGTAGCCCCAGGGCACAGAGCCCAGCCCGGCAAACAGCAGCATGAAGCCCAGGTCCCCTACTCTTGGCAACCAGAGTGGACGCCACCTTCCTTGGCGGTGGAAAGGACAGGGAAGGTGCCTGTTAGGGGCATGGTCCAACCCAGTCACACTGCCCAGTGCAAGTCTCAAGCCCTACGGGCTGCACGCAGCCCCTGCGGCGATAGTAAGGTGCACCAGTCCACTCACAATGATGTGCTCAAGGTGACCTGTTGGGTCAACTGGCGAAGCCAGGCCTCTGTGCCTCCAGAGATCTCAGACGTGCACACTTGGCCCCGACACCAAGCCCAGACCCCATCACTCTGACCTCTGGGGTGGCCCTTCTGTGCTGCCTTCTCTGTGTGACAAGCCTGTGCCCCACCCAGGGTCAGGCACATCACTGACACTGGGGGACTCTGGGGCCATCTTGCTTCGCTCTTCCCAGGCCTTTCTTGGTCACAACGCAGACAGTTACCAGGTTACTTCCAAGCCTACACAAGACTAGAACTGTGGCTCCTCGCTCAGATTTTGCAAACAGTCGGCATTTACTGACAGTGGACCTGCCGATGTTCAGCTGCCCTGTTTTTCCTGCCTGCCTACTTTTTCTTTGTAGTGCAACCTTGTTTTCCCAAAGATGATGAAGACTGTTGCTAACATATTTGTATTGATCAGATTTACTTCTCACGACTTCGTTTTGAGAGAGCAGGCGTGTGGATGAGATGCCGTCTGAGATCAGAGAGCCTGCTTCTTGCGGGGGCAACCAGGCAAGCAGACATCCTGGGGAACGTGGACTTTGAGCGGACCCTCTGGCTCAGGGACAGGCATCCTGGGAAGGGTGACCTGTACGAGCACCGGTGTGAAGGTGGGAATGAGCACAGGTGATCCGAGAAATGGTTGCGGGGGCCCAGCGGGAGCCAATGCTGGACAGATGGATGGAGTCAGTCCCAGCCGGGCCTCAGCCACTACAGGGCCTCCCCGCCCAGCCCCGTGCTGGGGTCACAAGGCGTGAACATGATACTGTGGCAAAAGCTCTCTGCACACCGTCGCTCGGTGGTGATTGTGTTACTGTCCTTTCAGGCCCTCCCCGGCAGACGCAGTGGTTCGGAGCCTCCCTCCCTGGGGTCCACTGTGAGCGGACACCATGACCAGCTTCTTGGGGTGGGGGTGGGGGATGCAGGCCCCAGAACGACAACCCCATCTCAATTACCACTGCACTCTGACATGCAAACACGGACAGGCTCCAGCAGGAAAAATCAGACCCGACCACAGAGAGCGCGGCATGGTGCTGGGTCCCTGGAACTGATTTCTCTTCATACACAGTATGCACGTTAGAGGCCGAGAGTGAAGCTGCTGCCTGCCGCTGTCGCAGCACACACACACCTCTACCCCTGGCCCCGAGACCTGAGCAGGCCCACTGGGGGCCAAGGTCAAGTGGAGCCTCTGGGTGCCCATGCCACGGGCTGTGAAGAGAGACCGGAGCTGGCGGGCAAGGGGAGCAGCAGGCGACGTCCTAGAACACGCACAGGGCTCGAATTTCTCATCCAGGGGCGCCCCTCACAGCCCTGGCCTGGACCCTGCCCCTCCTGACCCTAGGGCAACTCTTTCCCTCCCCCAACCCCCTCCCCCAAAGCAGCAGAGAGGAAGAAGGGAGGCTCTCAACCCTGGGAGGAGGGGCCCGCTGGGGACGCAACTGACAGCTCTCACTCGTTCTTAAAACCACTCAGATATGAGGTCATCTTATTGTCTGTGTGACAGAGACAAAACCAAAAATATGTCGAAATAATAGCACCCCCCGATTTTTCCCCTCTTCCTGCCTGTACTGGGCCCTTTCTTTGCTCCTGGGTCCTGACTGGGCTGAAAGGAACACGGATTTCCCTTGTGAGGTCTCCTGGTGTTTGCTCCCACAGAGGGTGGTTGGTTGTGAGGGGTAAAGCAGACGATTACAGAAAGCAGCCGGTGCCTGCCGGCGAAGTCTAAGCATAGCTCTGGTGTAAACCTACCTCCTCATCCAGCCAAAACGGGAAGGGGGCGTGGAGGGTTGCACGCAGCTCCGAGCTGGCCTGGGTTCTAGAGTCAGACGCGGGTGGGCGCAGACAGGGGTGACCTCTGGGTGGGGCTGGAGCCACCAGATCCCTGAGCGGCTTCCTGGTTGAGGGCGGAGCTGGAGACCCCAGGGGCCGCCCAGAGGCCAGAGCTGGACCCGAAGTGAGGGCCGGCATGGCCTGAGCACGCAGGGACCAGGACTGTGACCCAAGGTGCCCGTGGGAGCCGCCCTCCAAGGGCGGTGGGGAGGCGTTGTGGGCTCAGGGCCAGTCATGGGCTGAGCAGGTTGGTGACTGTGAACCTCTGAGATTGGGTCCTGCCAGAGGCTTGCCCTGTTCTGGGAGTGGCATCAGCTGCTACCTTCTGCAGCACGACTTTTTTAAAAAAAAAATTATTTATTTTTGACACACAGAGAGGGAGAGAGAACAGGGGAGGGGAGGGGCAGAGAGAGGGGGGGACAGAGGATTCAAACTCACAAACGGTGAGATCATGACCTGAGCCAAAGTCGGATGCTCAACTGACTTGAGCCTCCCAGGCACCCCTCCGCAGGTCTTTTTGAGGCCTATGGGGTTTTTTCCCCTAGTTAATTCCTTTGGTTTTCTTTTTTGGGTTTTTTTTTTCCTGCTTAAAGTTTACCATAGAAAAGTACAGAAAATAACAGACACCAGTGTCAGAATTTATAAATGTTGAGACCTGCTCGTGTTTTGTTCCGAAGCTTTCAATTCGTAGAACAGAAAAACATTGCAGATGACCCTCCCTTCTGACTCAGGGTACTCTCCCTCCCCACCTGGCAAATGCTGGCACGGCCTCGGGGGCCTCTCTGCAGTCCGCATGTTCGTATTTGTGAGGCATCTAGACTCACACATGCACGCACGTGCAGGAACATGCAGAAACATGTACACGTGCACGTATGTGGAAACCGCTATCTATTTTTGAGCTTATCCACATTGATGCATACAGATCCGATTCGTTCATTTGAACTTCTCCATGAGGATTGTAGCTCACAAATATCTCACACTTTGTTTACCCACTTCCCCCACGATTTAAGTTATGTCCGATTGTGTGCCATCACAAGCGATACCATAATGAGCATTCTTTTTCAGCCTCCCAGTGGTACCCAAGGGTATGTGCCCAGGGTGGGATTTCAGCATCTTTCCGAAATGCATTGTTTCAAATTCACACGTTTTTGCTCTCCACTCCTCCAAGTGGTTGGATTCATTTACACCCCTGCCCGTGGGCGTGAAATTTCCCACTGCTCATCATTTTATCTACCCTTGGGATTATCAGACACAATTTTTGCCTCAGCTGATGGATATATACAGTGATATTTCATTTGTATTAATTTGTATTTTCTCGATAATGAGTTGAGTCTCTGATTCCATATTTTCATCGGCCATTCACGGTCCCTCTTCGGTGGATTGTTCATTTTTTGATTTTGCCCACATTTCCTATAGGTTGTTTGTATTTTTCCTTATTGGTCTTTGCGTGGCTGATCCTGCGTGTGGTGTGTGTACGGCAAACAGCTTCGCCCTGTTGGTTGCTTTTCTTCTCAAACTGTTTTTGAACACCACAGCGACTGCATAGCTCCCGACTGTACATCAACACGAGTTTTTCAAAGTCCATGGCACCCCCTAGGTCAGAGTCTTGCTGGGCCCTGAAGCCCCCTCACGCCCATCCGATCACTGTCCACCATCTGATCCATTAATGAGTGGATTCGGCTAATACCTTTCCTAGCACTGTAAACCCTTACTCACCAGAGGGACGTCCTCCCGGTCATGGGGTAATTATCCCCTTCATGCACCATGGCTTCTATTTCCTAATGATTTCGTTGAGGTTTTCGTATCTGTCTTCAGAAAGGAGAGTGCTCGGTGGTCAGGGGTTCTTCATTTCTTGCTGCCCATCAAGTTAAAGCATTCATGATGGACTGGCTCTGTAATCACTGGTTTCCAAATATGAGTTGATTATTAATCTTGGAAGCTGTGTTAGGGATAACAGAAAGCAGCAAAGGAACGAGGTTCAAGAGAGGGCTTTTCAGTGGTCCCCGAGGCTACAGCTGGGCATCAGGAGAGCCACGATGGGCCTCACTGGTCACCTGGGCTCTCTTCTGGCAGGGCATAGATTCCCCTCCACTCATAAAACCCTTAGCACCTCTGCCCAGTGCTGCCCGAGGGGATCTCCAGGACCATTGGCTTTAGGGGGTATCAGTTAGTCAGGGTTTTCTAGAGCAACAAAACCAAAAGGATCTAAAAAGGATATATATTATATACAAAGGAAAATGTTTATTATAAGGAATTGGCTCATGCAAATTTAGAGGCTGAGAAATCCCACCACCCGCCCTCTGCCGGCTGGAGACCCCGGGGCTGCTGGTATGATCCCGTCTCCTCCAAAGGCCTGAGAGCCAGGAGCCCCAAGAGCAAGACAAGACGTGAGATCTCAGCTCAAGCAGTAAGGCAGGCAGGCAGAGGGGCTAATTCCTGCTCCCTCCATGTTTTGTTCCATTCGGGCCCTGACAGATTGCCCCCCACACACATACTCACGCTGGGGAGGGCAATCTCCTAAAGCCCACCAGTTCAGACACTAACCTCATCCGGGAACACCCTCACAGACACACTCGGAGATGGTGTTTCATCTAGACACCTCCTAGCCTAGTTAGTTTGACACATAAAATCAACCATCACACCCACCAAAAAGTCTCGGGGGCCCCAGGCGTTTGGGACACGCTGGGTTCTATTGAGCTACACAGGCTTTTACTCTCGTGTGTGGGGCTTCTGAGAACTTCTCTTATGAGTCTCCCAGAGCGGGACAGGCAATGACACTCCTAGACCTCTTGAGGCACAGGCCTTTGCTTTCCATGGGGCACGCTGGAGGATGGTCTGGACTGGCCCGGACACCTTCTCCGCACTCATCCCTCTCCAGTATCTGTGTTCTGCCTGTGCTGGCTCAGCCTCTCTGTGCAGGAGCTCTGGAGCTCTGAGCTGGGGTGGGAGCACCAATACCTGCCCAGCATGCAGCCGTGTTGGGTGAGGTGGGTGTCAGAGACTCGTGCCCTGTCTGCAGTCCAGGCCTGTCCTGAAGGAATCCCACGAAGCAGAGGGCATATCCAGGTAACACTCAGGTTGGTAGCTGGGTTGTCTCATGCTCTGGAGGATGTGGCCAGGTCATAGGAAACACGGGGTTCAGGTTATAGCATTTTCCAGCTCCCATCCCCTGAGACAACATGTGTACCTAGAAAGCTAGAACAATCCATGCCATGCCTCTGGGAAAGGCAGCTGGGAAAGACACCAGGGGATGTAGGAAAAAGCACCACCCAATTCAGAACAGAAGAGAGCTCTTAGGCAGCCCCATGCCAGCACTTGATTTCATAGAAGGGAAAACCAAGGAAAAGAGTGCAAGGCTTGTCCACAGTTGCACAGAGAGGGCTTGGGGGACCGCCTGCCAGGTGAGGACTGTGGAGCCCCAGGCTGGGTTTCTGGTCAGCCGCACATAGGGAATAAACTGTGCCAACATCTTATTACACGGAAGGTGTTCAGCTCAGCCCAGAGCCAGCAGAGTTAGAACAAGGACATGGAGGGCAAAATAATAACATGAACTGGCTTGTTTTTTTATCATTTTTATCACTTTGATCCTTTCCCATAACACTGCAGCTTGGACCTCGGGTGGCCCCAGGAGCAGGCAGACGTCCCGGGGCAGACGATGCTCCCGGGAGATATCCGAAGCCTGGGGGGTGCAGGGGGCTGCCCTGACCCAAGGGCGCCCACTCCAGGTGCTAGAGAGCCTTTCCTTCCAGCCGCCCTTGTTTTTAATCCTTCATGCCAGGCCGGCTGCTGAGGGTACAGTGGGAACACCTGGAGAGCGTGTGGGTCCTGAGCTCCCTTGGGTGGCGGCAGGGGATGTGGGGCCTACCCAGAGGATACCAAGGGGTTGGCGTGTGATAGTAGCTGCCCCCACGGGCATCCCTAGAGACCCCCCCACGCCCACCCCAGGCTGGATGCAGGGCTCAGTGCACCCTCTCCCTGCAGGTGGGCAGCTTTCCGGGCTTCCTGCTCCTCTTCAGCCCGCAGAAAACCCACAGGATTCCTGAGGGCTGGTGCGCTCCATCTTCCCAGGCTGGAAAATCTCAGAAGACTCCAGGAAAAAAGCAGATCCCTTGGATCTGCTCAGAGCCAACAGTCGAGGCCAGAACAGAGCTCAGATTTCAGCCATGATAGTACCTATTTCTCTAACTCCTGGCACCGGCTTGGGCTTCTCAGGCCCACGTCATATCACGGGACGCTCACAGCTGCTTCCTGAGGTAGTTGGGGAAGACAAGTTCACCTCCTAGTTCACCAGCTTGCCTGAGGTCCCTCCACTGAATGGCTGGATTCCAAGGGCCCCCCTTTGAGCCCCCCCTCCCCCAACCACCACCCAAATCCACTCCGCTCCGGCTACTGGCTGCTCAGCAGCAACACTTTCTAGCACTTTCTCTGGGCAGACACGGCCCTCAGCACTTGACAAGCATTTCAATCCTCACAGTGAGCCTGAGAACGAGGTAGAGTTGTTCTCCCCATTTGCCGGGTGAGTATACTAAGACCCTAGAGAGGTTGAGCCATCATCGTTAGAGTTGGGCACCAGAAGTGGGACCTTTGAGCTTCCACAGTGCTTAGGCTGTCCATGATGCTGTCTCTTTAAAACAGAGTAAACTGTGCCGCTTCTCTGCACCAGACCCCTCAGTCCCCGAGGAACAGCTGCATACACGCACGCGCGCACGTGCACACGCACACACACACAGGCACACGCGCACCTGCAGGGGAGCCCCGCCCCGAGCCCGCCCACAGCCGTGGGCTCCCCAGGCCTCGGGAGCTAATTACATCACAGGAAATCTCAGTGTGAGCCTCACATCATCGGAGATGTCCCCAGCGGATGGTTCGAGACAGAACACATGTGGCAGAGCCCTTGGCCAGGCCCAGCTGCAGCAGATGTCCTCCGCAGCTGGAGGGCAGCCAGGCCCCAGGCCACGTGCAGCTCGTCCAGGGCAGGCCCGCGGCCGGGGGTCTGCAGAGCAGTCGGAACACAGGCCTTCAAGCTTCTCCACTCCCCGGGCTCCGGCCTGCTGCACAAGGCTTCACACTTTGAGGCAGAGTTTCCTGCCTGCTCCACGGGGTCACCGTGACCCTTAGCGAACTGAGCCCCCGCGTGCGCCCAGCACGGAGGCACAGGGAACAGTGTTCAGGACAACAGGAAACATGATCTCCACCGTCGAGGAGCTGACAGCCTGCTGAGGGGGAGGACAGAGTCGACTAAGCCAGGACCACTCAGCGCATGTGCCAGACAGGTGAGTCTCCGCCTTTCTTGGGGGAGAAGCAGCAGCGACCAAGTCAATGAAGAAGATGCTACCCGACTGTGACAAGCAGGCTAGGTGCAGAGGACAGGTAGGGCAAACAGGACGGGAGTGCTCAGGGAGTGCCCCCTCTGGAGAAGGGTTGAGCTGAGCAGAAAAGTCAAGTGGGAAGAAAGGGGACCTGGCAGCCAGAAAAGTGCAGGGGCCCCAGGTGGCAAAGGGCTAGAAGGATGAGCCAGCAGTGTGGTCCCAAGGAAGGAAGCAGCCGAAGAAGGAGCAGGGGATCTGGAGGCCATGAAGCGCCCTGGGGGCCATCACGAGGAAAACGGGATTCTACTAGCAACAGGAAGCCACTGGGGGGGGGGGGGGGCGGTGAGCAAAAGCGTAGCAGGATCTGTCATTTTGGAAAGCTAGCTCGGGCTAATGTGTGCGTGAATAGGGGAGGGGTACTACGGGGCCCTCAGGGGAACAGGGAGGCCGGTGAGAGGCTTCTCCTCCAGTCCAGCATTGGGATGGTGGTGACCAAGATGAGGGTGGCGGTGAGGGTGGAGAGGAGGGAGGGCTGGCCTCCAGGTGGCAGGAGCCAACATGAGCTGCTGGGCTGGCCTGGGAGGGGAGCGCTGAGGCAGAAGTGGGCAGTGCCATCCAGGCAAGAATGGGGAGGAAGCGGCTTAGGGCATGGAGTCAAGAGTGGAGAAAGAAAGGAGAGGAGGTTCAGGGATAGGATCAGAATCAGAGGACCTCAGAAAGTTCATTGGAAAAGGATTCTCTGGTTTTCGATCTCCCGCAGTGAGACGAGAGGCCAGAATTGGCCCCCAGCCTCCCATCCACTATAACCCATCTCTCTAGAACCCCAAAGCACCTCCTAAGTTACCATGGGGTCCACGGAACACACTTTGAGAATGCTGGAGGCGGCCAGCTGTATTGGTTTGGGATTCACCTAACTGTAACCTGTATCCAGAGAGGGAAAGGGAGTGGCCCAGAACACACAGTGAGTTCGAGGTGGGGCAAAGGCAATCCTAGGACAACAGAGACCAGCCCAGGGCTCCTCATTTATCCTCCAGAGTTGACTCCCACTGCTGAGGCCTCCCTCACCTTATACCTCACCTCAAGTCTCTCCTTCCCTCCCGGTAGTCCCTGGCTTTGTCACCAGCTCCAGCGGCTTCTCCTCCCTGCTCCTGGGTGTATTAGGTCAGAGATATGGAAGTCTGCGGGCAATGGGGGCGGGGGGGGGGGCAGCCCTAGAAGCATGTATCGGTAGGTACGGGAGAGGCCTATGCCTTAGGAGACTCCAAACAAGTGGCCTCTGGTTCCTGGATGAGGCCCTCTGACCTGTTCACCTCCCCGCACTGAAAGCCCTCTCAGCATCTCAGCCAGGAGCCCCTGAGGGCAACTTCCCCAAGTTCAAGGCAGGCAGGGTTAATGCCAGGCTTTGCCACCCCCACAGAACTCCAGGAGGTGCCGAGCTAGCGGGCTCCTTGCAGCTGGCTGTCACGTCCAGGAGGCTCACACCGAACTGGGATCCCAGCAGGAATCCCTACGTGAGCCTTTTTGAGCCCAGTGCGGGTCTGGCCTGGAGATCGTACCACCCGAGGAATTCTCAAAAGTTGAAGAGAGGGCTCTGCCTTCTTCCCCCTGGTCCTGCACCTGCCCCTGCTATGACATCACTAACGTCTACTCCTGGTCTCCTGAGCAGCCCGCATCTGCTTGTCTGACCAGCCTCAGCCACCGAGGGGTTGAGGGCCCCAGTTCCTGCCACCTACTGTCATCTGCTCGTGTGCATGGAGGGGAGAGGCCCAGCAGCCCCTCACTCTGGGCTTCACTAGAACTGGGGCAGAGGCAGAAGTGGGGCACCTCCTGCTGGCCCCCCACTTCTTCCCCTGGGCCCAGGCATGGAGGTGCCTCTCAGGATGGAGACCACACTGTGGGAGCTGGCAGTGCAGGAACAGCCAGATCTCAGGTGCCTGACCCTCCCTTCTCCCTCCAGCCCACCCTACAGCTAGGGGTGCGTTGGCTTGCTGATCGGGAGATCTGTGAGGGCACTGGCACTGTCCCAGGAGACACCTCAGGCCCATCTCTGGCCACCCCGAGCTGTAAGCGCACCCTGAAGGGGAAGTTGGGGCCCAGAAACAAAAGCTCTATCCAATCAGGGCTTATCTCCTAGATTCTGGGATCCTTGCCAGGACCTCATGGGTCCCATTGCCTGGTCAGGAGCCAAATGGGGCCTCAGTCCCTCATCCACAGGGCCTCTGGAAGCCCAGGTGATGCAAAGTCTGCTGACCCCCACTTAGATGTGTCTTTTCTCCTCTGCTCTAGGTCCTGGTTCTACTCCTGGGTGTACCCAGAACCTCCACATCTCTCTCCTCACAGATCCAGGACCTGCCGGGTTGTGTTGGAAGCTTCCACCATGGTATGTGCCTTCCCACTCTAGCCTTTGGCCATCCTATCACAGCCGCGTCCCAGACCTTACCCAGGGGCCTGAGAGACACAGGCAAGAGACTTTTAACTCCCTGTGCTGAGAGAGACTCATATTGCCCCCTCCTCCTCTCACTGGCCTCTTTCCCCATCCCAGAGATTTCGAAGGTTCTACTGCTTCTGTATGAAAAGAGAGCCCAAGAAGGGACAGGCGAGCAGGCACTGGCCTGTGAGATCCTCATTCTCCTGCCTCAGCTAAGAAACGCTCCACCCACCAATCCCTCTCCCTCCTCCTGTGTCCCCTTCCTTCTCTACCTTTCCTGGGAGGATGCTGCAAGTGTCGGGCCTGGCCCCCAGGCAGGCTCTCAGCAGCTGGGAACTCCCATTGTGTATGACAAAAACTTTGAGTGCCCACCGAGGGGATTCCCGGCAGGAGGGATCAGCCCCGCCTCTGGCAAGTGGAATCTGGGCTGGGGGCCCACAGCATCCATGCCCCACCCCACCTGCCCAGCCAGGTCTGGCGGTGGCCCACTGGGCAGCTCCATCCTGGGAAGAAGGTGGCTGTGCTCTCCTGATCCACAAAGGCGTGTAGCCCTTTGGAGGTGATTGAGGATGGCGATGACTAATTGTGTCAGCAGTTGGTCTCAACTCGAGCCTTGTCCCGATTAAAATGGAAATGCTTCCTGTGATTTGCGGGCAGGAGCTGGAGTGGAGGGAGTGGGGACGTTTACGCAGATTTGCAGGGATCCTGCCCGAAATGGATCCGCGGAGTAAAAGCGATTTATCTCGGCGAGTCAGGGCCTGCAGCGTGATTTAATTAAGGCCAGATCAGCCATAGTCTTTGGCTCTCCCGTGCCCGGCATCGCTGGGTGGCGGTGCTGAGCGGGCCCTCCTTCCCTCTCCTCCAGGACCAGGGAGGTCAGAACACACTCCTGGACTGTGAGGTTGCTCCCTCAGCTTGCCAGGCCCATGTTTAGGACCTTGTGCCTGGACCGTATCCCAGGCGCAGTGGGGAAGAGCAGGATGCCTACAGTGTGGCCCTGGGGAGGGTCAAACACATACAGTCACCTCTCTAGGGCTTCCCACATGGGCACTCATCACGCCTCACAGCACAGCCAGGTCAGCAGCTGCACGGAGGGTTTGTGAAGTCACACGGCCAGTAAATGACAGAGTTGGGACCCACACCCCAGTCAGTGTGACCTGCGACACCGTGATCCAGGGCTGAGGACGCAAGACTCAGAGTGTAGTCACCTTCTCAGGAATGCCTGGGTGAGGACTGAGGGAGAAGAATATTCTTTGGGCCTCAGGTGGGCCTGGCTGTGGATGCTTCGTCTCTGAGATAGGTCCTAACTGGTAATGATGATTGTTAGTAATGGCATCCGCCAGTTGCCGTCCCACTCCTGGCAGATGCACACACAAAGACACGAAGGAGAGGAAAGGACACACCAAAGCCCGGGAGAGACGAAGGCAGGGCACAGTCGATGGAGCCGGTCAGGAGACCCGCGTGGGTCAGCAGGCATCTGCTCCGTGAACTGTAGTCCCGCCCGTGACAAAGGTAGTGGTCTCGCGTGGCCCTCCAGCCATCCCGCCTCTCAGAGCGCAGCGCAGGACCAAGCAGAGCCTGGAGCATCCCCACGCCTGCCAGGGGGGCTGCTGCCACCCCTCCTTCTCAGCGAAGGAGAGGGGAGAGGCCGGCACCCCTGGGCCTTGCCCGCCTTTGGTGTGCAGACCCAGCCACTCTGGGGCGCCGGGGGGCCAGAGGCAGAGGGCATAAGCTCTGTGCAAACATCCTGCCTTCTCCCCAGGATATTGTCTTTAATAAAAGACCATGGAAATGTCAGCTAGTCTAAACAAATAGCCAAGTTTTATGGAGGATGAGCAGCCTGCCTACAAGCGCCTCCAGGGCCTGCTTTTCAAGGTGGCCTTGGAAAACTGTGTGCCAGCAAGGAAGTGTGGAATCTTGCCTGTCGGGGTGAGCATTTAGGATCGTGACAACTGAGCCCAGAAAGGCAGGGCTTGCAAGGTCCCTGGGGAGGAAGGGGCAGGTAGACCCTGGGCCTGGTGTGGGGTGACTGGCCTTTAGGGGCTAGGTTCCCATCAGACGGGGGGGGGTCCCTCTTCAGGACCCTCAAGCAGGGCCAACCGAGGCCCTGGGGGCAACGGGGTCGGGGGTAGCTCTGACCACAGACACCTCTTGGGCCTGGCGTCCGTCCCTCCCTCCTGTCCCCTCCTGTGCAGGGGTCTACTTCCTGGACCCTCATGTTCCATCTTATTCATTATGCGCACGTCTGTGTTAGGGAAGGCACACCGAAGGCGGGGGAGAAGGACACCCGGAATAAAGAGGGAACTTACAACCAGCTCCTGACAAACTGGGGACTGGGCCCGGCTGGGAGCTGCAGAAGCAGCTGCTGGCTCAGCCCCCGGCAACAATCAGGATGCTGAGTCCACCCAGGGTTTGCGGTGTCCCCGGGGTCCTGCTGCAAACAGCAGGCTGTGAGCGCCCACACTCCATGAAGAGCAGCTCCACTCATGCGCAGAGCAGGCGTGCAGGCTGATGTCACAGACGAGAAAGGCTTCCAGGGTGCTGGGCCCTGTGTGGGTTCACATGGCCCCCACGGATTGTGGCCACTTGCAGGGAGAGGCACCGAGTCAGCTCTGGCTCAGGAGAGTGAGGCCCTGAGAGTGAGCCTCAGAGGGCTAGCGGGTCACTTTTAGGGCAGCAGTGAAGGTGATCCGCATGGCCTTGGGGCCTCATTGCGGGCACCCCACCCCGCCCCGTCACTGATGAGGACGGTCAAGCCCACCCCAGGCAAGGCCACCGAGGCTGTGTGGGTGGATGAAGAGCCAGCACCGAAGCCAGTGGCGAGCTCCCCAGCCAAGGCAGGGCCTCTGGGGTGGCCATACGGGGAAAGGGGCACAGGCTTTACAGTCCTGTGGGCCAGGCTCGAACCTCAGCTCTGCCCCTGAGGGGCCAGCAGGGAGACCTTGGGCAGTAAGTCAGGGAGCCACCCAGCTTCCCCATTTCCTCATCTGTGAAGGTGGGGAATGACTTCCACCTCACGTGCTGTGAGGAGGAGAGTGGGATGATGAGCTGGGTGCCAGGCACAGAGGAGAGCGCTCCGGAGGAACATCCCCCTCCTCGGGATCCCTCTGAAGCCGATGCCAAGGCAGGCCCTTCTCGCTGCGGAGGACTCCAGCCTCGGGCCTCTGGGAGAGGGGTCCAACGTGGCAGATGGTCTTTTCCCCAGAAGCCCACAAAAATAACTCTGGTCCCTCATGTTCTCCTGAAACCTGCCACTCCTCCCCCAGGAAGGGGGTCTGTTTCCTCTCCTGTTGAACTCTGGGTGAGGTGGAGATTTGGCGGGGAGCGGGCCTTTGTGGCTGGCTGGCTGAATAGAATTTTGCAGAAATGACACCAATTGAAATCAGAGACTAGGTCAGACAAGGCAATTTGTTTTCTACCCAGTTCTCTCTCTCTCTCTCTCTCTCTCTCTCTCTCTGTCTGGAGTTTCACCCTTGGTGTCCGCCATGTTTGGGAAAGCCCATGACTCCCAAGGGGCCGCACGGAGGCAGTCAGCCTGCTAGCCCCAGTGCAGGTCCCAGCAGCAGCATCCACGGCCAGACCTGGGAGCCACAAGTCTTCAGATGACTCTAGCTGTGCCAGCTGACTTCAGTAGGACAGAGACAAACTGTCCCCACCAAGCTCTGGCCAATGTGCCGTTTTGTGAACTGAATCAACATTGTCATCGAAGCCGCTAATCTGCGGGGTGATTGGGTATGTACCAAGAAATAACTCAGCATTCTGGGGCTGGGCCTTTTCTCCTGAACTCACGGAATTGGGGCCTGAGCATGGGAGGCTGAGTGCCAGTGTCCCCCACTCTGCCTCTCGTCAGATGAACCTGGAAGACCCTGGTCCGTGAGGCCTGTCTCAGGAGACAAGGCCCCAGCAAGCATTCTGTCCCTCCTAGCGCGAGGCCCCGGCACAAGGCTCTACTTGCAGTCTGGGTGACTTGTGCAAGAGAACCTTGTGCAAGGCAGGACTGTCATTTTTCACATGAGAAAACTGAGGCTCCAGGATCGGCGGAATCCCTTGTCTAACGCGTCCCCATTTGACCTTGAAGAGGCACACCGGGGAATGATTTAAGAGCCTCTGCTCTAGATCACCCCCATGCCAGCCATGGCCCCACATTGCTGGGGCAAAGCAGCAGCTCTCAGCCACAGGCGCCCCCATCAATCAATATTTTTAATTACTTACATGATTGACTAATAAAATTCTCCACTGACTAATTGATTTTTTGATTAAGCGAGAGCCTCTGTTTTTATTAAAAGGCTACTTAGATGAGTTTTTTTTCCCCCCACTAAAATGGGAGGTTGTATGTCTTTTGGTCATTTTGGAAGAAGAAAAATGGGAGGGGGCAAGACCAAGGGAGACCTGGAGGCCAAGAGTACAGGCCCAAACCGAGAGGCCCTGTGATAAATTAATCGACAACCGTGCTCACCATCTGCCCGGCCAGACACCCAGAGTCTCCAGCAGTGGGCTAAATGCTGACCAGAGGGACCCTCAGACTCGGGCAGCCAGCTCTGGAAACACACTTTACCCGAGACAGGCTCAGCCAGAACTGCTTCCAGTGTTTTTTAAAGTGAACTGGAAACTTCCCTTTGTATTTTAATAGAAGTATTGGTTTTTATTTTTATTTCTTTAAAAAATTTTTTTTAATGTTTATTTATTTTTGAGAAAGAGAGAGAGCATCAGAGCATGGGCAGGGGAGGGGCAGAGAGAGAGGGAGACACAGAATGCGAAGTAGGCTCCAGGCTCTGAGCTGTCAACACAGAGCCGGGTGCAGAGCTTGAACCCACGAGCCATGAGATCACGACCTGAGCTGGAATCAGATGCTTCACCGACTGAGCCGCCCAGGTGCCCCGAAAGTATCGGTTTTTAAATGATAGAAGTAACTCATTCTTCCTGCACAATTTGGAAAAGACAGACAAATCTAACAAAACAACAAAGCAATAAGAGAAGTCTCTCAGCCTTGGGCTGTGGCCTGAGAGGGCAGCTGATGGGGGCACTATAGTGTGCTTTCCCAGGGGTCCAAGGCCCCAGAGAACTGTCACCATAGAAACCACTAATGTCCCTGGGCTCAGAGAAATCTGCTCAGGGCTACCACACTGGTGGGCCTCTGTTTTATTTTTTGCTTTATCACACCTTTAAAACTGTGATGTGGTTTTTTTTTTTTTTTAATGTTTATTTATTTTTGAGAGAGAGAGAGAGAGAGCGAGAGAGAGCAGGGGAGGGGCAGAGAGAGAGGGAGACAGACTATCCGAAGCAGGCTTCGCACTGTCAGCAGTGAGCCTGATGTGGGGCTCAAACTCACAGACTGTGAGATCATGACCTGAGCCACAGTCAGACGCTCAACCAACCGAGCCACCCAGGCACCCCAAAACTGTGTTTTTAAATGGCTCCAGAGGAGCCTGTCCTGCTGAGGAGCCATTGTCTTATGAACACTTGTCATTGACTGGGGAAGACAAAGACAGGTCATGGTTAGAGTGAGGAAAGGTGGTTGTTTGGTGAAGAAGGGACAGGGAGTAGAGGGCAGGCCTGGGCTTTAGGGAAGGGCACCCACCATGGCCGTGAGATGGCCCGGTCCTCAGGTTCCTCCCTTGGAGCTCAGTGCTTCTGCAGGGGTTCTCCGGGGCCTGGCCGGTCCCAGGTCTCAGTGGGTAGGCACTTCTAATGGGAAGGGAGCTACATTAGTTCAGCTCTGGGCCCCAGGCTCACCTCTGCCCGTCACATCCATAGTTACTGCCATGCTGCTCGCCCTGATCCCACTCTGACCTCATCTTTTATTAACTGCTACATTTCCAGCAAACAGAACAGTAGGCAGCACATGGGGGCTCAGTGACGATGTGACAAGTGAATGCTGAATAAACCCACCTTACCCTTGAACACTCCTTCTGAGCCAACCCTGGAGCTGTGAGATGATGACCTAGGCCCCTGCCCCCTTAGGAAGGTCATGGCAGATGTGCAGAATGATGGGTGATGGCGCCCCCTCTGCCTCATGCCAGCCCTGTGCACAGAGACCACTGTAATGTCCTCATGGGCAGAGGTGGGGCCTACCACCCAGAGGTCTTGTCCACCTAACCAGTGACCAGGTGGCCTGCCCTCAGCTGGATGTGATGCCTCTAGACCCAGGCAGGGCCCAGAGACTTTCCCAAGCCAACCACCATGTCTGTGGGACCCAGAATGTCTCTGGAATAAATAAAATAAAATTCACTGGGTTTTTTTCTCATACGAAAATAACATCTGCTCAAAGAAAAAAACCAGAAAGAGGTCACTTGTCCTCCTCCCCTAAGTGCTAATGACATGGGAAGGAAAAGTGGGGACATTTCAGGGATGCAAAGGCAGAGAAGAGTGCCAGCCACTCCTCTCTGGATCTTAGAATGTCCAGGGGACACATTCACATCCAGGTGCACTGTGACCTCCGCATGGCTGGCTCCCCTCAGTGCAGTGAGTCACTCCCTCCTGGAAGTGCTTCCCTCCCTGGCCAGGGCCAGAGAAGCTGGAGCAGGTGGCCACAGTGGGATCCTAGCCCATGCAGGAGGCCCTCGAATCTCACCTCACCTGCCACCCACCCCGAGTGCCTGGTCCCCTGGCTGGCTCCACACTCTCATCCCGATGGGTGGACTTTGGAATGTCCCAGGATGCTCAGTTCTTGGTCCTCTTCTCTGTCACACTCCTTCCTCAGTGATGTCATCCGAGCTGTGGTCTCAGTGCATCTGTGTGCTGATGCCACCCACGAAGATCACTCTGACTCTCTCAAAGACACCTCAAGGGTAACTTGAGCCAGCTCCTGACTCATCCCAAACACACCAGTCCCCCCAGATCTCCTCCCCATTGTAGCAGGTGGCAGCCTCATCCTTCCAGGTGCTCAATTCAAAGCCCCGGAAGCTAAGCGACTATGACTCTGCCATCGTCCCCCAGCCTCCCTCAGCAAACCCTCTGAACCCACCCAGGGGCCTCAGCCATGCCAGTCTGCATAAACCACTGTAATTGCTCCTAACTGGTCCTGCACCCACTTGGTGCCTGGCCAATGACTGTTAACACAGTGATCCTGAGAAAGCAGAGGCTGCTCTTTATCTCCTGGCTCACTAGCCTCCGTGCTTCTCACCCTCTATCCTCTAAAGGAAACCCATCATGTTCGCCATGGCCTTCAATGCCCACAGAACCTGGTCCTTACCTCCTTGCCAAACATGTCTCCCAAACCCTCTTCCTTCTCCCTGTGCTCCAGGCACAGTGACTTCCTGGGGCTCCTGGAGCCCATCAAGCATGTTGCTTCAGACCCCCTAGTAGGGCCCAAGACAAGGACTTGGGGCAAGTTGTTGATTTGGAAGGGGGCACCAAGAGGCAGAATTGAGAGAGAAGGAAAAAGCCAGTTGAGGGGTATGTCATCAGTGGTGGCTGGGGGCTGCTGGGACCCCCTGAGAAGCTTCCAGAATCATCCACCTGGAGGATATGCAGCTGGGGCATTGTCCATGCTCCTGCCCCACTGCATAAAGGCTGCTACAGCTTTACTTGCCCACATTATGAGTCTTCCGTAGGAAGACCCCAAGGCAGAAAAGGGAGAGACTCAGGGCATGGCTTGAGGGGGACCCCATACTGGGGGGTGGGTCTGAGCACACAGAAGTGTCTCCCATAGCTGTGAATGAAGACAGGCAAGCCAAGGGCTGTACTGGGGACACCTGAAATCTTTGCCATCTGAGTGCTGTCTTAGGGTCTGGCCCAGAATGTCCCTACTCCCTGGTGTCATGCTGCTCACTCCTATCAGATCCCTGCTTGAAGTCACCCTAGAGCCGTCCCTGAGCCCCGATTGATGGGGAAGCCCTGTTGCCGCCACTCCCCATCCTCCTGATTCTGCACTAATTGGGATATGAGAGCAGCTCTCATCACCTCCTCACATAGTTTATATTTATCAGTTTAATAACCAGCCTCACTCACCAGAACACACACTCCCCAGAGCAAGAACCGCTCTACTCTGTTTTGTTTACCATCCCCAATGCCTAGAGCGGATCTACACACAAGAGACACTCCATACATCCCTTTTGATAGACAAGTGAATGAGTTTCAGCAAAATGAAAAATGGATCCAGAGGAAAGATGTAGAATAAGGGAAACAGCAGTGGTCACATTTGAATAATTTGTAGGCATTTGTCATGGAGAAAAATTCAAACATACAAAGTAAACAGAAGAGTACAATGAACTCCTGTGTGCCGTCACCCAGTTTCAACAGCCATCAGATACCTTTTAGCATTCTTGTATCATCTATAACTCCATCAACTCCACACTCCACTCAATAACTATCTTATAGGTAAAATTTGCATACATTTTAGAAATAAACAAAGAGAACGCAAATGAGAAAAGCAACAGTTACTTATTCTGAACTTGCTATAGCAAAGGAGTCAACCATGGTCACCTGCATATTGGCAAAGACTCAAAGGCAGTGGAAAAAAAGAAAAGGCTTCAGGTACACCCTGCTTGGAGGCTGTGGGCCTTGGGAAAGTTGCAGGCAGGCTAACAATAAGCTGAGCATCCTTTGTGATTGGTTAGGGGGAGCACATTTAGCTTCCTCTTGTTGGTCCTAAGTTGTAAGTGGGAACCAAAATTAGGGAAGGTGTCAGTTATTAAAGCCTTGCTATTTTGGGCCGGTTGTCATCAAGGTTACTGTTTAGCTTCTTGGATTGTCACTAGAGATAGCAATCTGGCTTCCTGCAAGACTGACTTCTAGCAGATTGGCTTTCTGGGCTGGTTATTGCAGATACGGGGTTGGTGTCCTGGGCAGGTTGTGGGTCAGAGTTCTATTTTTAAAATACTTTTTAATGTTTATTTATTTTTGAGAGAGAGAGAGAGTGCACGCACGCACATGCATGAGTTGGGGAGGGGAAAGAGCAAGAGGGAGGGAGACAGAGAATCTGAAGCAGGCTCTGCACTATCAGTGCAAAGCTCAGCATGGGGCTTGAACCCACGAGCCGTGAGATCATGACCTGAGCCAAAATCAAGTCAGATGCTCAACTGACTGAGCTACCAAGTGCCCCCAGAGTTCTACTTTTATATACAGTCTGACCATTGTCTATTTGTACATTCAGTTCCTCAATTGAAATATACAAATATTAGCGGTATCATTTTGATAAATGGGTATACCTATGTCACACATACTCTTGACAGGATATAAAACAAGGTTTAAGTTGTTTTTAATTGCTAAAAACTGTGAAACTTAGATGTTCAATTAATTCTGTGTAAATGAAAGGAGGTGAATGAAGGGGTAAATGAATGAATGAAATTTAAATCCTAGATCTTTGCAATATGGGAGGTTGCAAAAGGGAGAAGAGGACAGTAGATGTACACTATGATCCTTATTTCTTTTTTTTTTTATTAGTTTGTTTTTGTTTTTGTGTGGGTGTTTGTTTTTTTTTAAGAGAGAGAGAGAGAGAGAGAGAGAACAAACAGAGGAGGGGCAGAGGGAGAGGGAGAGACAGAATCTGAAGCCGGGTCCATGATCTGTGCAGAGCCCGATGCAGGACTCAATCTCACAACTGGGAGATCATGACCTGAGCTAAAATCAAGAGTTGGATACTTAACTGACTGAACCACCCAGACACCCCTATAATCCTTATTTCTTGATAGAGGAAATACAGTGGTGATTAAACTTAGACTTGATGGAAAAACGTAAATTTAAATATTTGTATAAAAATTTAAGAGTAACTACAAGAAAAATAAAAATAGAATGGATAGCTTTCACTAAACACTAAAACAAAGATAACTTAATTCTATCATTTCTTTGAATAGTTTTTGAGGTTTTACTATGTCCTGGGCACTGTTCTAGGTGTTGAAGGTACAACAACGAACAAACAGATAAAATTTCCCGCCCTCCTGGAGCTTACGTCCTTATGAGAAAAATGAAAATAATCAAAATAGATAAGTCGGTCTATAGCATATTAGCCAATGATAAATGCTATGGGAATAAAACAGAAAAGGGGATGAGGAAGTGCCACAGGTGGCTTGCAGTTTCAAACAGAGTGGTCAGGAGACTGGGCAAAAACATATTCCAAATATATACTGTTTACAAGACACACACGTACACAATACATTACACAAAAGATTTAAAATACAACAATAGAAAAAAGTGTACCAGACAAATGCTACGAAAAAGGTAGATATGCCCATGTGAATTTTAGACAGAATAAAAATCGAGATGAAAAGCATTAAAAGGGACTCAGAGTGGTAATTCATATTTGTGAAAATTACAGTCTATCAGAAAAGTGTAATAGTCATAAATGTGTATGTACATAATAACTTAGCTTCACAGTCAACTTCCTTGAGTGAAAGATGTAGGGAAATTGAAATTCACAATCATAGTGGGAAATTTTAGGACATATTTTTTCAGAAGTCAGCACATAAGAGACACCAAAGAGAAACGAATACAAAAATTTTGAATTACTATAAACTTAACCATGAATATGAAAAAATTTTACCAAAAAACAAAAATTCACTTTTGCTTCAACCACAAGTATCACATATTAATTCTCAAAACATTTCCATTGAATTCCAAAATCAATATTCCTAAGACTACTATTTGTAGCAATGAAATAAAAGTTGAAATTTAATAATGAGGGAATTAAGCTCCAAAGTCTATCAACTTCAAAATGTTTTTAAAAACTTTCTAGGTAACTCTTGAATTATGTTCTGATAGATACAGTTACAAAACAATGTCATTTATATTTAAACTGCCTCTAAACAATGCCTCATATGTTTTATGAGTATATATGCATGTACTAAATGAGCAGACAAAAATCTGACAATGTGCCATTATTCCTCCCACTAAGCACAAGTCAAAACTCTGGATATTAAATATGAAACAAATATAAGAAGACTCAAAAAAAATGAGTGAGGAAGGCAGGCTAGCTAGGGACCTCAGGACCCAAGGAAGGACAATGGTGGTTTCCCTGGATTTTCTTTTTGCCTCATATAACCCAGACTTGAAGCTGAAGAGTCAGCAACCCAGAAAGCCCAAAGAGCATAGACCAAAAAAGCTCCAACAAAACTGGCTTAGTCTACACCAAGGACAGGAAAGGCATAGCCTACTAAGACAGAAAACTTTAGACAAGGGGCGCCTGGGTGGCTTAGTCGGTTGGGCATCCGACATCAGCTTGGGTCATGATCTCGAGGTCCTTGGGTTCGAGCCCCATGTCAGGCTCTGTGCTGACAGCTTGGAGCCTGGAGCCTGGAGCCTGCTTCAGATTCTGTGTCTCCCTCTCTGTCTGCCCCTTCCCCACTCATACTCTGTCTCTCACTCTCAAAAATAAACAAACATTGGGGAAATTTTTTTTTTTTTAAAGAAAGAGAAAACTTTAGACAATCACTATTCTACTCCAACCAATCATCACAGAAAAAAAAAAAAAAAAAAAAAAACTGACCCTAACTACACCCATACCAGCAAAGGCCTAGACCTCCACCAGTCTCAGAGAAGGCCAAGTGTGCTTCTGGGAACTTCCATTCCAACTAGCTGTGTCAGTGAGGACCACATAGAAGCCAGAATCCCCACCCCCACCCAGCACTAATGAGGATCGCCCATCCTCACTTCAGGTGTCAACAGAGGCTGAGTGAGGAACCTGAGCTTCTAATTCTACCTGGTTAGTGGAGGAGCTTCCCCACTTTCCTTGCTAGAGCAGTGACTGGAAGACCCAGCTAAAACAGAGTGTTTAAATAAGATCCAGAGACTCACAGCATAATATGAAAATGTCCCAGTTTCTACAGGGAATTACTAGTCACACCAAGAACCAAGGACACTAAATGAAAACAGTCATTCAACAGATGCTGACAGCTAGATGACAGTGATGTTAGAATGATCTGGCAAGGATTTTAAAGTAGCCATCATAAAAATGACTCAACAAGCAATTATGAATATGCCTGAAACAACTGGAAGAACAGAAAGTCTCAACAAAGAAATAGAAGATATAATGAAGAACCAAAATAAAATTTTAGAACAGAAAAATACAATAAGTGAAATAAGTAGATAGGCTTAACAAAGTGAAGAGGACAGAAGAAAGAATCAGTGAACTGGAAGGTAAAACAGAAGTTACCCAACCTGAACAACAGAGAGAAAATAGAACAGAGCTTCAGGGACCAGAAAGACAGTAACAAAAGATCTAACCTTCATGTCATTCAAATCCCAAAAGGAAAGGAGAAAGAGGGTAGGCTGAAAAAGTACTAAAAAAAAAAAAAAAAGGGGGGGGCTAAAAACTTACCAAATTTGGCAAAAGAGATAAACCTGCAGATTTAAGAAGGTGATTAATCCCAAACAGAATAAAAACAGAAACCCATGTCCTGACACACGATAATTAAACTTGTGAGATACAGAGACACAGAA
Source organism: Felis catus (assembly GCF_018350175.1). Taxonomy (NCBI): domain Eukaryota; kingdom Metazoa; phylum Chordata; class Mammalia; order Carnivora; family Felidae; genus Felis; species Felis catus. The sequence continues at coordinate 49,855,693 of NC_058378.1, read as the reverse complement.
AAAAATCTTGAAAACAGTTAGAGAAATGATCCCTTCAAATGACAGTGCATTTTTCATCAGAACCATAGAAGTGAGCATGAAGTGAGCATAGTATTTTTCAGATGCTAAAAGAAAAGAGCTGCCAACCCAGAATCCCCCTGTGAAAATGTCATTTTCACTTTTATCCTCAATCTCAGATGAAGGAAAACTAAGTGAATTCATCACCAGGAGAACTACCCTGAAAGAATGACTAAGGAAATTTTTCTAAACAGAAAATAAGCAATTAAAAGAAGGAAACTTGGAACATCAGGAAAGAATAAAGAATGTGGCAAGCAAAAATATGGGTAAACACAACAGATTTTCTTTCTCATCTTGAGTTTTCTTTTTTTTTTTAATGTTTATTTCTAAGAGATGGGGGGGTGTGGGGGGAGAGAGAGAGGGAGACACAGAGTCCTAATCAGGCTCCAGGCTTTGAGCTCCGAGCTGTCAGCATGTAGCCCAATGCGGGGCTTGAACTCACAAACTGAGAGATCATGGCCTGAACCATGAGAACATGATCTTAGCCAAAGTCAGATACTTAACCAAATGAGCTACCCAGGCGCCATTCTCATCTTGAGTTTTCTAAATGATGTTTAATAGTTGAAGCAAAAAAAAAATTGGCATGCAGACCTAGTTCTAAATGTATGAGGAGGAAATATTAAAGGCAATTATGTTATATATGAGAGAGGGTAAAGGATGTAAACAAAGGCATATTTCTATTCCTCATTCCAACTGGTAGAACAGTGGTGCCAGGAGAGTATGATAACTTATGTATGTGTAATGTAATATCTAGAGCAACCACCAAAAAAGCTATACAAAGACAAATACTCAAAAACACTAGACATACATCAAAAGGGAATTCTAAAAAATGTTCAAGTAACCTAAGGAAGTCCGGAAAAACAAAACAAAAAATTTAAAGTGGAACACAAAAAATAAAATGGAAGACTTAAGCCCTAACATGTCAATAATTACATTAAATGTAAATAGTAAGGATATACTAACTAAATGACAGAGACTGGCAGAGTGGATTTTAAAATATGACCCAACTCTATGTAGTTTGCAAGAAATTCCCTCAAATATAATGATATAAACAGTATGAAAATAAAAGAATAGAAAAAGGCATACCATGAAAGAATTAATCAAAAGGAAGCAGTAATGGTTATATTAATATCAACTAAAGTATTCTTCGGAGCCAAGAAAATTAGCAAAGGCAGAGAGAGACATTATGGAATAATAGAGTCAATCCACCAGGAAGACATAGCAACACTAAATGTATACACACAAAACAACAGAGCTAACAAAATATGTGAGGCAAAATCTAAAAAACTGGAAGGAAAGGGGTGCCTGGGTGGCTAAGTCGGTTGAGCATCCGACTTTGGCTCAGGTCATGATCTCACAGTCTGTGAGTTCGGGCCCCGCGTCAGGCTCTGTGCTGACAGCTCAGAGCCTGGAGCCTGCTTCAGATTCTGTGTCCCCCCCTCTCTCTGCCCCTCCCCTGCTCATGCCCTGTCTCTCTCTCTCTCTGTCAAAAATAAATAAACATTCAAAAAAAATTTTTTAACTGGAAGGAAAAATAGACAAATCTATATTTATAGTCAGAGACTTCAACAATTCTCTTTCAACAAGTCAGAGAACTACAAGACAGAACTGGCAAGGATATAAAACCCAACACCATCAACCAACAAGATCATATCAGCATTTATAGAACACTTCAACCAACAACAGCAGAATTCACATTTTTTTTCAAGTTCCTGTGGAAAATATACCAAATTCATCATATCCTAGACCATAAAACAAATCTCAACAAATTATAAGAATTGAAATCATACAGTACTTTCTATGACCACAATGGAATGAAATTAGAAATCAATAACAAAAAGACAACAGAAAAATCTTGAAAAATTAGAAAACCAAACAACTCCGTTCTAACTCATCCATAGGCTAAGGAGGAAGTCTCAAGGCAAATAAAAAAAATACACTGAAATGAGTGAAAGTGAAAATATAACCTATCAAAATTTGTGGGACACAAATCACTACAGCAGTGATGAGAGTGATGACAGAGAAATATATAGCACCAAATGCATATAATAGTATCAGTTTACTAGGGCTGCCATAACATATGCCACAGACTGAGTGGCTTAAACAACAGAAATTTATTTTCTCAAAGTTCTGGAGGCTTGAAGTCCAAGATCAAGATGGCAGCAGGTTTGATTTCTTCTGGGGCCTCTCTCTTTTGGTTTGCAGATGGCTGCCTCCTCTCTCTCTCTCTCTCTCTCTCTCTCTCTCCCCGTGTGTGTGTGTGTGTGTGTGTGTGTGTGTATCTGTGTCCTAACCTTCTCTTCTTACATGACTGCCAGTCATATTGAATTAGTGTGCCATCCATACGACCTCATTATACCTTAATTGCTTGTTCAAAGGCCCTATTTCCAAATACACTCACATTCTGAGGTACTCAGGTTTAGGACTTCAACATATGAATTGTTGGGGTTAGGGATGTAATTAGCCCATAGCACTTTTCAAAACCCTAGAAGAAAAGTGAAATAACTGTAAAGCAAGTAGAATGAAGGAAACAATAAAGATTAGAACAAAAGTCAATGAAATTGAAAACAAAAATAATAGAGAAAATCAATGAAACAGATTTGGTCCTCTGAAAAGGTCAATAATACTGAGAAACTTCTAGCAAGACTGACAATGAAAGAGAGAAGTCACAAATTACCGGTTAGGAATGAAACAGGCAATTATCAAAAAGCTAATAATTGCGAACAACTCTACACACATAAATTTGAACACTTAGACAAAATGGACCAACTCCTTAAAAAACACAACTACAACAACTCATCCAGATAAAATGGATAATTCGAATAGGTCTATACTATTAAAGAAATTAAATTTGTAACTTTAAAAACTCCCCCAAAGAAATTTCCAGGCCCTTATGGTTTCATTGGGGAATTCTACCAAATGTTTAGAGTTAACACCAATTCTAAACAATCTCTTCCAGAAAATACAAGAGGAGGGAATTTCATTTTATGAAGCTAGTATTACCCTGATGCCAAAACTAGATGAAGAATACAAAAACTATTGATCTCAATATCCTTCATCAGTATAGATGTAAAAATCCTTAACAAAGTAATAGCAAAGAGAATTCAGGGGGAAAAAACATTTTTAATTTATTTTTTTTTTAAGTTTACTTATATTTTGAGAGAGAGAGCATGCATAAGCAGGGGAGGGACAGACAGAGGGCGAGGGAATCCCAAGCAGACTCCACATGCCAACATGGGGCTCAAACTCACAAACTGTGAGATCATGACCTGAGCTGAAATCAATTTTAGGGGTGCTTGGGTAGCTCAGTCAAACACCCCACTTCAGCTCAGGTCATGATCTTGTGGTTTGTGAGTTTGAGCCCTGTGTGGGGCTTTCTGCTGTTAGCACAGAGCTAACTTCAGATCCTGTTTCCCTCTCTCTCTGCCCCTCTGCCCTGCCCCCATCATAAATAAATAAATAAATAAATAAATAAATAAATAAATCATTAAAAAAAAAGAATTTTAAGGGTGCCTGGATGGCTCAGCCAGTAGAACATGTGACTCTTGATCTTGGAGTTGTGAGTTCCAGCCCCACGTTGGGTGTAGAGTTTACTTATTAAGATAGATGGATAGATAGAGATATGTTTTAATTAAAAACTTAAGGGGCGCCTGGGTGGCGCAGTCGGTTAAGCGTCCGACTTCAGCCAGGTCACGATCTCGCGGTCCATGAGTTCGAGCCCCGCGTCAGGCTCTGGGCTGATGGCTCGGAGCCTGGAGCCTGTTTCCGATTCTGTGTCTCCCTCTCTCTCTGCCCCTCCCCCGTTCATGCTCTGTCTCTCTCTGTCCCAAAAATAAATAAACGTCGAAAAAAAATAAATAAATAAATAAAAATTAAAAAAAAAAACTTAAAAAATAATGAAAGAATTTTATACTATAACCAAGTGAGTTTTATCCCAGGATTGTAAGGCTGGGCATTTGAAAATCAATCAATGTAATCTACCATATTAACAGGTTAAAGAAGAGAAATCACATGAACATCTCAATTGGTGAAGAAAATACACTTGATAAAATTCAACACTCATTCCTGAAAAGAAAGTTTCAGAAAAAATAGTAACTGAGGAACTTTCTCCACTTGATACAGGGCAGGTACCAAAAAAAAAAAAAAAAAAAAAAAAAAAAAAAAAAAAAAAAAAAAAAGAATCTATAGCTAACATTATACTTAATGGTAAAAGACTGCTTTCCCCCAAAATTAGAATAAAACAAGTTTCTTCATTCTCACCGTTCTCATTCAACACAGTGCTGGAAATTATAGCCAGTGCAACAAGGGGGTCGGAGAGAGGGGAAGGAAATAAAAGACATGCAGATTGAAAGGGAAAAAATAAAACTATTGTCCCTGTTTGCACATAACATGACTGTCTAGGTAGAAAAGCCTAAGAAATCAACATAAAAAAATCTCTTAAAACTAGTAAGTGAGTCCAGCAAGTTTGCAGGATACAAGATAAACATACAAAAAAAAAAAAAAAAAAAAAACCATGCAAAGTGCTATATCTATACACTAGCAACAAATACATGGACACTGAAATTAAAAATAAACCACTTACAGTAACTCAGAAAAAGAGATATTTATATGTAGATCTAGCAAAACTTGTTAGCCTGAAAACTATACAATACTACTGAAAAAGATCAAAGAAGATCTAAAGAAATGGAGAGATATGGAATAGGAGACAACATACTAAAGATGTTGATTTTGTCCAAATCAGTATATATGCCTAACACAATGCTTATAAAACTCTCAGCATAATTTTTGTAGATATGTATGAGATTATTTTAAAATTTGTATAGAAAGACAAAAGAACTAGGGTAGTTTAAGCAATCTTGAAAACGAAGAAGAAAGAAGAAATCAGTGTACCCAATGTTAAGATTTTTATGTTGCTGCAATAATTAAGACTGTGTGGTCCTAGCAAAGGGAGAGACACATGGATTTATGGAACAGAACAGAGAACACAGAAATAGACCCACAAAAATACGCCCAACTGATTTTTGACAAAGGTACAAAAGCAATTCAATGAAGGAAAGATCACCTTTTCAACAAATGGTACGGGAATAATTGGACATCCTTAGTCATAGATCTGAACCTTGACCTAAGTTTCATATCTTATACAAAAGAGAATTCAATATGGATCACAGAGATAAATGTGAACCTTAAAACCAAAAAAAAAAAAAAAAAAAAAAGAAGAGAGAGAGAGAGAGAGAGACAGAGAGAGAGAGAGAGAGAGACAGAGAGAGAAACTTTGAGATCTAGGTCTAGGCAAAGAGTTCATAGACCTGACATCAGAAGCATGACCCTAAAAGGTAAAATTAGTAACTTGAGTTTCATCAAAATTTAAAACTTTTGCTTTGCAAAAGACTCTGCTTTTAGGATAAAAGATAAGCTATAGAGTGGGAGAAACTATTTTGTAAACCACATGTCCAACCGAGAACTGATATCTAGAGTATATCATTTTATGCCATTTTGTAGGACATTTTCCTACTTAAAGAACTCCCAAAACTCAACAAGTAAAAAAAAAAAAATTCAATTAGAAAATGGGCAAAAGACATGAACAGACATTTCACTGAAGATGGTATATAGGTGGCAAATAAGAATTTGAAAAGATTCAACATCATAAGCTGTTAGGGAAGTGCAAATTGAAACCATAATGACACCTCATCATCAGAATGACTAAAATAAAAAAGTGACAACACCAAATCCTGATGAAGATGTGGAGAAACCAAATTAGTCATACATTGTTGGTGGAGATGTCAAATGGTAGGGCTGCTCTTAAAGACAGTTTGACATTCTTAAAATAAACAAAAACAAAAAACTAAACAGGCACCTACCACACAAGCCAGCAACTGCAATCCTGGATATTTATCCAACAAAAATTAAGACTTATGTTAACACAAAAACCAGTACATAAAAATCTATAACAGCTTTATTTGTAGCAGTCAAAATCTGGAAAGAGCCCAAATGTCCTCCAATGGGTAAATGGTTTAAGCAAACTTCAGTACAGCTATACCATGGAATACTACGCAGTAATAAAAAGGAACAAGCTATTGATACAGGCAACAACCTGAATGAATCTGCAGAGAATTATGCTGAGTGATAAAAAACCAACCCCAAAGGTTACATACTATATGATTTTATTTCCATAACATTCTAAAGTGACAAAATTATAGAAATGGGGAACAGATTAGTGGTTGGCAGGGGTTAAGGAAGGATGGCGAGGGAAAGTGGGTGTGGCTATGAAGGACAACATGAGGGATCCCTGTGGGGATGGAAATGTACTGTATCTTGACCATATCAATGTCAACATCCTGGTTATGATGTTGTACTGGAGTTTTGCAAATTTGTACCAATGGGGAGAACTGGGTAAAGAGGATATGAGATCTTTGGGGCTCCTGGGTGCCTCAGTCATTAAGCATCTGACTTCGGCTCAGGTCATGACCTCACGGTTCATGAATTCAAGTCCCATGACAAGTCCCAGGGATGAGCTTGATCCCTGCTTCGGGTGAGCTGGAGTCCCACATCCGGTGAGCTCGTACCCCACTTCAGGTAAACACAAGCCCCACTTTGGGTGAGCCCGAACCCTGCTTCAGGTGAGCCCCACTTCTCTCTCTCTCTCCCTCTCTCTCTCCCTCCCTCTCTGTTCCTCTCTCTCTGCCCCTCCTGGGATTTTCTGTCTCTGCCCCTCGCTCACTTGTGCCTGCTATCTCTCTCTCTCTCAAAAAAAGAGTATATGAGATCTTTCTGTATTATTTCTTACAACCGCATGTGAATCTATAATGATCTCCAAATAAAAATTTTAATTTTAAAAAAATGATGATGAAATTAGAGGCAGAATTGAGCTCTAGCTATACTGTTTAATTACTAAAGAGTATACATGTTTCATACTCTTGCAGGGGGAGGGAAAGGTGATAGATTTGATTCATAAAAGTGTAAAACATCTGCACAGCTAAAGACACCATAAAAATCAAAAGACAGATGACAAAATAGGAGAATTATTCACCATGTACAAAAGAGAAAAGAACTTTAATACAAGTTCAGAAAATATTCCATTTAGTGAAACAAAAACAATTTAATAGAGAAATGATTCACAAAATAACTAGAAATGACTAACCTGTGAAAATATGCTCAACATTGCCTGTGATGAAGTGAATACAGATTAAAATACCTGCGAGATACGATTTTGTACCTAACACTTTGGCAAACATAATTTTTCCCTTAAACCTTTTATTTGAAAACAGTTCTAAACTCAGTGCAAAGAACTCCCTTTCACCACTGGCCCATATATTTTTTTAAATGTTTTTAATGTTTATTTATTTTTGAAAGAGAGAGAGAGAGAGAGAGAGCATGAGCAGGGGAGGGGCAAAGAGAGAGAGGGAGACACAGAATCCGAAGCAGGCTCCGGGCTCTGATCTGTCAGCACAGAGCCCGACGCGGGGCTCGAACCCACAAGCTGTGAGATCATGACAGGCGCCCTATCCACTGACCCATATTCACTGGACTGTTCGTATTTGGTTGCATTTGTTTTCTCTACCTCTCCCTTTCTCTCTGTGTGTGTCTCATATGAATACATACATGTATACATATGTACATATATTATATATATGTGGTTTATTTCCTGAATGATTTGACAGTAAGTCGCACACCTCCATGCCTCCTTACTCCTAAATTTTTAAATCTGTGTCTTCTACAAACAAGGACATTTTCCTACTTGACCACGATACATTTATCAAGTGCAGGAAAACTAGCATGAATACAGAAGTTATCTGTTAGTCATACTCTCATATATTATCTGAAGTCATACTTTAATTCTGTCAGCTGTCCTGATATTGTCCTTAATAACAGTTTTTTCTAGGCCAGGATCACTAATTGTCATGGCCCAGTAGACCCCTGTAATCTGGAGAAGGCTCTGCTTTACTTTGCTTGCATAACGTTGACATTTATGAAGGGCACTGTCCCTTTATGTTGTATAATGTGCTTCAGTTTGGGTTTTGTGATATTTCCCCAGTGTCAGATCCAGATCATCAATTTTTGGCAAGAATGCCTCAGAAGTGCTGCTGTGACCTCTCAGTGGGTCACCAACACGGCCAGGGGAGTGTGGTTCATCGCGGGTGATATGGACTCTGATGTTCACTGGGTTTCTTGATTATAAAGTGGCTCTTTTCCCTTCTGTGATAAAGAAGTATTTTTGTGGGAAGATACGTCGAGTCTGTGGTTCCTGTTCAAACTTTCACCCACAAATTTTGCGTCTGTTGACGATTCTTGTCTGATCGATTATTATCCTAACTGTTGCCAAATGAAGCTTTTTCTAAATTCTGTCTACATGTATTAGCTGAAATTCTACTAAAAGTACAAGCTTTTCCTTTTTATTTAATATCATTACAGACTGACTCATGGAGTTTTAGTTTCAATCGCTATAATTCATTGCTATAATTTAGTCTGATGCTCAAAATGTCCCAATTGGGTCAGCGGGAGCTCCCTCGAGTTAGCTTGTGCCCCCTTGACGTGTCCCTGTCTTTCTTTGAGTGCTGCCTTACTTCCTGTCACATCAAACTGTTCTAAGCTCTTTTTTCGTTGTTGTTCTCACCCCAGCCCTGGAATCAGTCATTTCTCCAAGGAGTCATGATTCCTGGTTCCTTTTAGGGGAGACAGCATTTAGAAACCAAGCTTTGGGCTACTGGGGTGTTTGCAACATTTATGAAGATTAAGTGCGTCCAAGTTTAGTGAAGGCATAGGGAAAGAGCGCTCTCGTTCTCAGTCAGGGAGAGAGTGATTGGTGCAGGAGTTTAGGAATGACATTTGGCCACACCTGTCAAATGCAGGCTTGGACACAGCCAGGCCACGTGTGGGAGTCTCTACAATCCAAATTGGCGTACAAATACGTAGAAGCAACACATTGGAAGTAACCAGTGTCCGTGGACACAAGGTTAGCTAAAGAAATCGTAGTACTTTCTTCCTAAGGAAAAGTCAGCATATGTTGGAAACAATGAGCCAGATTTAAGTCCATGGGTTATTATTGGATAAGAAGTAACTTACAGACTCCCGTGTAGAGCCTGAATTTTTTCTATTTAAAATAAGACGTGTGCATCCTACATATGAGTGTGTTTGTGTAGGGAAGGCTCTGAAAGGACACGCTCTAATCTCCTAGGTAATGCTATCCCTCTGAGTTATGGGGAGAGGGGGGTGGAGGTTGAAAAGATGGGAGCAGAAAATTATACTTTTTATTTCGTAAACTTCTGAACTATTTGAAGATTTTATAGCAGCCTCGTATTTCTTTCATAACTTAAAAAAAAAAAAAAGCGTTAAGAGATAATAGGTAAAGAAGAGACAAGCCAGCTCCCAGCCCAGGAGACTCACCAGTATTTCTGAATAGAAAAGTAGCTTTAAAAATAAAGAAAAAGACGTTCATCAGAAGTGGGGTCAATCAGCTTTGGAAACAGAGGAAGAAAAAAAGAAAGAAAACCTTGGCAGTGTTTGCTCATTACGTGCCCTGGAGCAGAGGAGGGGCCTTGGCCCAAGGTCTTGGCTCTCTGTGGAGCGGCCCCCCAGGCTCTCCCAGACTCTTGAAGATTCCGGGTGTCTAGTCCCCAGTTCCGATCCTGGCTCCCCGCCCTCCTTCGGAATGTAACTGGCTTTCCCGGAGTAGTGCAGGGAGGGAGAGAATGGGGTGGCCAGGAGGCTTGGGACAAGAGTCCTGAGACCTGGGCTGTGCTGCTCTTCCTGGCTTCCTCATCTTATAGGTAGATAATACCACCACGTGGGATTATGAGCACCCAGAGCCACACTTTCCGAAATCACATCCTGGGTCACAGCTTACCAACTTGGACAAGTTCTCTCAATCACTCGATGCCTTCGTTTTGATACCTATAAGGTACCCCCCACGGGGCTGCAGGAAGATAAAATGAGTAAATATGCCAAGTGCTTAGGAGAGTAGCTGGCATGTAGTGAACACTCAAAAAAATGAAAAATAAAACAACATTTGTATTATTAGCACTCCTAGCTGTTACAGCGGGCACACCCTTGTCTCAGAATGTAATGGAAACGCAGCTAGAGTTTCAGTGTTACTTGTGATGCTGGCTGATAGTTTGCCGTAGTGGTGTGCATTCGCTAGGAATCCTTTCTATTACAAGAATTCCAAACACAGCAGCTTAAACAAACAAGGCTTTGTTTTGCCTCAGTTTACAAGAAGCCTGTAAGTAGAAAGATGCTGGCTGGTGTTCAGCACCTCAGCCGTGTCAGGGCTTTGTCTCGGCAAGTGCTTAGCCTCTCTTTCATGCATTCTGCCTCAGTGTTGCAACATGGCTGCCCCAACTCCTGGCATCGCATCCACCTTCAAGGTAGGGAGAAGAGAAATGGAGCGAAAAGCGGAAGCACCGGCCACATTTGGCTCCTCTATTAAGAAAGCAAGCCTTCTCAGAATCCCCCAGCTGACTGCCAGTTATGTCTCATTTACCAGAACTGTGTCATTTGACCACACTTAGTTCAAGACGGGCCGGGAATATAGTTCGCTTTTCAGCCTTGCTAGTGCAGATCATAATGGAAAGGAGGTCGGGGATGACCTCCGCAGAGCCGGCCACAATTTCTTTGTCCTATTAAAGAAAATTCCGTGTGACCATCTTTTAGTGGATCAGGAGCAGGTGGTGGCATTCAGCAAATGCTTCCTCAGCAGTGAGACCTTTGTAGTGTTTCTGTCCCTCTCCTGCTCTTGGGGTCCGCCTAAAGAGAGGCCCACCTGTTGTGAAACAGGAGGGGAACCTCTAGCTACATGGGCCAGCTGGGAGCTCACATTCTCTTGGGAACTCAGCAAAGCTGGGAGTAGCGCAGACCAGGATCCAGGGCGTCCAGAGCCTCCAGATCCAACTTCCCAACTCAGCCAACCCCCTGCCAGAAACTGCCATCGCTGCGGCGGAGGGAGCCAGAAGCAGTCAGGCTGCTGGCCCCAGCCCTTGGCAGCGAGGGCGCCGCATGCTCATTTCCTCCTGGACTGGAACCTGTTTTGCGTCTTCCGGGCTCCCAGGAGCACGGGGCAGGCCGGCCTGGAATTAGGCGGCTCCCATGTGTGACAGCCGCAGCCTCCCTCCACATCCGCTGGGCAGGCCAGGCTGATGGTATCTAGTTCCTGAGACCCTACAGTGAACCCAGACCCCAGATACTCTCTCCTGATAACAGCCTCGCCTTCTTCATCTCTTTTAACGAATACCAACCACTGGCTGAAACCCAAACTCCTGGCCGAATACCAACTCCTGGCTGAAAACTTGCTGCTTCCCAGAAATCGAGCCTGGTCGGAGACGGATGGTGGAGGAGGAGAAGCCGGCTGCGTGCCCGGGGCTTCCTGCCTGCCCCCCGGGGAGCTGAGCGCCTTCTCTGGGGCCCTGTTCCTCATCACTAAAGTGAAGGGAGCGGACCAGAAGCTTCCTGGGATTGCTGTCCTCTGTGCACACTCGGTGGTTCCCCTGGCCCACCCATCACCACGCGCCGGCTCTGAGGACAGCCATGGGCCACCTTTGGCAGGAAAGCCACAGCCACGGTCCCAGGTCTTGAGGAAAGGCAGTTTGTTATTTGTGAGTTCGTGGGAAGTGCACCATGAACACATCTGCACCAATGGAGGAGATGATATCTCTCCTAGAGGCCAGAAGAAAGGGAAAATTCGATTTTCCCTGACACCCAGCCCTCCGTTTCTGCTCCTACTGCCTGTGTTCTTGGCCATTGAGAGGGAGCAAATCCTCCAGGGCACAGATGAGGAGGAAGGGGAACAGAAGCTGTTTCAAACAAGGGACTTTTCCTCAATTCAGTAGCAAGTTTAAGCTTTCTTTCAGAAGGACTTTAGCCCCCTGACACGGCAATACGTTGGCTGCTCAGGGCACCTCACGTCCTATTTGCACCACCTTGATCCCACCCCTACTGGATGACTAATCCCTTTCCTCCACAACGTCACTGCCCCACGCAGGCCTTCCTCGCACACCCCTCACACAGCCTGTGAGAATGTGCTCTCACTCACTCCATTCTCCAGATGAAGAAACTGAGGCTTGGGAAGGTAGTCCCTTGCCTGAGACCATGGCCGGACCCTGGGCCTGAGCCTGATCTCGCAGCCAGGGTGTTCAGCTACCCGCTGCTCCCTCAGCAGTGACCAGCCGCTGTGTCCCCAGAGTCCCTGTCCTGCCCCCAGCACCTCCGAGGGTCAGTCAAGGGTGTCTAGGGCTGGCCTCCACTCCGCTCTGTAAAGCTTATCAATCTATTTCTTTTCAGCTTCTCAAACGCCACATGAAACAAGGCTGTAGATGCAACATGAGATTAAAGGCTGAACCTCGTCCAGGTCAGGAAATTCCAAGGGCAGTCTCCCAGCTCGGCTCCAGCTCCCTCAGTCACCCCCAGGGTGACTTGTCTGCCAGCTTGCGCGGTGGGATGTCAGGGGACCCATGCGTGCCACAGGGGCACCCGCACCCTCCGGAACTTCCTGAGGATCTGATGCTCTGATTTCCCAACCGGCTCTTAAGGACATTTCCAGCTCCCTCTCTCGGGACAACTTCCAGCCAGCCTCCCTCATTGCTGTGTCCTGATGTTTCCTTCTCTAGCCAAACCATTCCCATTGGGTTTATACACTGCTATTTCCCCATCTTTAAGACAACCCTCTGTTGTACTCACTTTGTTCCTTCACCTGCTGCCCTATTTCTTTGCTCCTCTTGGCAGTCAAACTGGTTCACATTGTGTTCCTATATGTGGTTTGCCCCCTTGAACACTCTCTGGAGCCCTCGGCAAAAATTCGTGACACCCTCACTGCCAGTGACCCTCGAGTTGCTAAACCCAAGTCGGCGCTTGGCCTCACCTTACAGACGTCAGGGTGACTGAGCTCCCCAGCCCCTGGTCCTCCACACTGTCCTCACCTGCATTCCAGGCTCCCTACCCTGGCCCTGCCACCCCCTGGCCTCCTCTCCACTCCCTCCTGCCTCCCGTCTCATGGCTCAGAAAGTCTCCACATGCCGCCCTGCCCAACCACCTCAAGTTCAGACGGGCACCCAGAGCTTGAACCCCAACCTCCCGGCCTCACCGGGCCTGCTTGCCTCCCCCTTCCTTCTGATGCAAAAACAGCTCTCTTTCCTTACACACACCTCTCATCTGGTCGCCTGTGAAGGAAACCCAGGACCTGACACCTCTGGTCATCTCCCTGCTGCCTCCCACCTGCCCAAACACTCTTATTACCCCCTGAATCCTGTTGAAATGTGCAACTCCTCAAAGACCGCACGGCTCCCTTTTGCAGAGCTCAGAGCAGGAGCCCAAATGCTAGCATGACGCCCCCAGCTGCTCTCTCCCTTCCCTCTGCCTCTTGCCCCTCTTGTTCTGTTCCTACAAACCTTGTCTCCCGAGCTCCCACAAAATACATGTCCCCATTTCTAGCTCTGCCCCTGGGACTCCATGGCTCTCCCTTCTTCAAGTCTTATCTCAAATACCTCCTTCCCCGGCACCCCATTTTAAACTGCACCCCTTACCCTGGTACTCTCTATTCCTCCCTGTGTTAGTCAGCTTTTGATGAGTAACAAGCGAGCCCAAAACCTAGTGGACTAAGAAAACAACATTTGTACGTTGTCATCTCACAGTTTCTATGGGTCAGGGATCGGGTGTGGCTTAGGTGTCCCTCTGGCTCAGGGTCTCTTGTAGGTTTCAGTCAAGGTGTTCGCTGGGCTATGGTCACCTCAGGGCTGGATCTGCTTCAGGCTGCCTCACGAGGCTGTAGGCAGGAATTGGCTCCTTGTGGGCTGCCCTCAGTCCCTTACACACCGGCCCACCATAGCACTGCTCCAACATCAAAGTGAGCGAGGGAGAGTGGGAGTGCATGTAAGAGACTCCCAGGCATTCGCAACCTAATCTTGGAAGCAACCTCCATCATTCTGCCTGTTCTGTTCATAAGAAGCAACTTAGGGTGCCCGGGTGGCTCAGTTGGTTAAGCATCCGACTCTTGATTTTGGCTCAGGTCATGAGCCCAGTGTTGCAGGATCGAGTCCCAATGTCAGGCTCCATGCTAAGCATGGAACCTGCTGGAGATTCTGTCTCTTCCTCTGTCCACTCCCCCCACCCCACCCCCGTTCGCCTGGGCTCTCTCTCTCTCTCTCAAAAGAAGCAAGTCCTAGGTCCAGCCCACACTCAAAGGGAGGGCAGAGGGGAATCACACAAGTATGTGAACACCTGGGGGTGTGAATACCTGAAGCCACTTCTGACACTGGCTACCACACTGTTTTTCTTCTCATCTAACATCCTATACAGTTGGCTCATGTGTTTTCTTCATGGTCTGTCTCCCCAAGTAGAATGCAAGCTCCCTGTGGGCAGGGCCTTTTTGTGCCGTTGCAGGCTGTATCCCTACCACCTCCAACAGCACCGTCACAGCACAGAGCAGGTGCTGAGTAAAGGCTCGTTGGGTAGGTGCTGGTGAACTTCAGGAAGCACTTTACAATGCAGCATGAGTAACGGCCATCCACCCCGAGGGTACTTTCCCTGGGTTACAGAGTGATCTGGTGACAGGCACTGAAGATTGTTCTGTAAAAGCAGGAAAGGCTGGGGCCATCCTGATCACCACAGCCATGGCGGCCAAGAGATCGCAGTCCCACCCCCTCTCTGAGCCTGGGCCTTGCTCGTGGGAAGTGAGACTCAGTCCCAGAGCTTGAACTCATAGTCTCAAGGGCTCTGTAATGCAGTTGTGCTAATTTCATTCTTTTAAACTATGTGTTTTAAAATATTTTTAAAAATCATAATTTGTTGGGGCGCCTGGGTGGCGCAGTCGGTTAAGCGTCCGACTTCAGCCAGGTCACGATCTCGCGGTCCGGGAGTTCGAGCCCCGCGTCGGGCTCTGGGCTGATGGCTCAGAGCCTGGAGCCTGTTTCCGATTCTGTGTCTCCCTCTCTCTCTGCCCCTCCCCCGTTCATGCTCTGTCTCTCTCTGTCCCAAAAATAAATAAACGTTGAAAAAAAAATTTTTTTAAAAAATCATAATTTGTTAAAAACATACTTAGGAGACAGTTTGGCATTCTCTGCCAAAGCTTTAAATGCACCCAGCGAGTCCAGAGCCTGGAATATTGATTTTTCACTATATTCACACATGAAGGCAAAGACATGTACAAAGGTGTCCAATGCAATTTTGTTGACAGTAGCAGAAGAATGAAAACGCTAAATGTCCTCAAGCAGGGCAGCGGTTAAATAAACTGTGGACCAGCCACACAGTGGAATTGCACGTGGCTGTAAGGAAGACCAAGGTAAACCAGATGTCCTGCTGTGGGCGCATCACCATCTCGTTCATTCATTCCACCAGTCAATATTTGTTGAGCACCTACTATGTTCCAAGTATTGTTCTAGGCACTAGGGACACAGAAGAAGGAGGTACCTGGCCTCAGAGGTTTACATTATAGTATAAAATCATATACAGGGGCAAAGATACATGCAAACAAATACAATAATGAAATATAACAGGGTTCTAAGGAAAGCAAAGCAGGCCAGGGAGAGCGTGGGAGCATATGACTAGGAGAGGCCTGTTGAGGAGCAACATCTGAGCAGACACCTGGGAAAGTGAGGGAAAGGCCAAAGCATGCAGGACCAGTGCCCCCAAGATAGAGGGAACAGCCAGTGCAAAGTCCCCAAGTACGAACACACTTGCTCTACTCTGGGAAGAGCATATCAGGCCAGAGGGGCCCAAGTAGAGTGAGGAGGAGGAGGGTGAGGCCAGGGAAGGTGGGTAAGCTGGGCTGGGGGTGGGAGGACAACCATCCATCAGAGCAGGCTCCACTCACCCCCAGGCTGCAGCCTCGGGTAGGGCAAACTGACATATCAACCCCAGTAGGCGGGGGGCCTCCTCCATGTGATAGGGCCTTGCTATTTTCCAGCATCACTCTGGGGCTGTGGGGAGGACAGATTAGGAAGGGGTGAGGACAAGGGCAGGAGCCCCAGAGGAAGCCACCATAATGGCCTACAGAGGACATCAGCTTGGACCAAGGTGGCCACGACCAAGGTGAGTGAGTGAGATTCCGAATATGTTCTGAAGAAAGAACCAGAAGAATATGCTGCTGGATCAGATGTGGGGAATGAAAGAAAGAGAGGAGCCATGGGTGACTCTTTGTTTTTTCTCCTGAGAAACCGGATAAATATGGGAAGGCTGCAGGAGAAGCAAGATGTGGGGGTTGGGAAGGATGCAAATCAAGTTTCTTTTGGATGCGTTCAACTTGAGATGCCTGCTTGATGTCCGTGTGGGAGAGGCCACGGAGGGCAGGCAGCTCAGAAAGCAGACTTCACGGGGAGGAAAGGCTGAGGGAACGGCTGGGCAGCCAGGCCTGGGTGAGGATGCCGAGGAGTGGGTGTGGGTAAGCAGAGGGCCCAGTATGGGGGTCCTTGGGGACACTTTTCACGTTTAGAAATGGAGGTGAGGAAGGCACACGGATGAGGAAGAGGAGAGCCAGAGGTGGCGGGATGGGGGCAGGTGTCCGGGAAGCCAAGTGAGGGAGGCCTGGGGGAGGGTGGTGGGCACGTCCAGCACTCCCAGGGACTGAGTGGGTGCAGAGGGTCACTGCAGGCCCAGCTGGGTGGAGGCCTTCGGCCTTCAGGCTCCAATAGGGACAGAATCAGGGGAGTGGCGGGGGCCACGAGGAGTGCAGGGGCCAGGAGAGGATGCAGTTAAAGAATGTAACATTGTCAAGGCAAATTTCTGTCAAGGGAGCAGAGAAATAAGAGAGAGGCATGGGGTCTTGGAGCTTGGATTTCCATAGGAGGAGCATCGCAGGCTGTTTGCATTCTGAAGGGAATGTTCCAGTAGGCTCAAGATGGGGTGTTGGTGGGAGGGGGGGGCGCAGCCGAAGGACTGGAAAGGTGGACAGGGCAGGTTCAGGAGCCGTGGCTAAGTGCGTGGTGCTTCTCCTCCAGGGTTCAGGTTTTGCCAGGTGAGTAGGAGAACATAGCATTGTTGGGGTCAGGGTGGGGATGTACATGGAGCGTCCTGGTCACGCTCACTTCCCAGGGCCCTTACTTGGGCCCTGCTCTGTGGGTTTGCCGCACCACCACCCTGGGCAGGAGGCACCACTTTGAACCACTTTGAACATGAGGCTTGCAGCTGAGTTATAGGAGCTGGGTGCTCACGAGGTGCAGCTGAGGAAGGCTTCCGTAAATGGGCAGGTTCTCCACCGGGGGACCCAGGGATTAACGACGGGCTGACCTGCAAAAGAACATGGGGGCCGGATCAGGGGTAGGAGAGGCTCCAACTGGTCCAGGACCCCCACCTTTTGAAAAGCTCCACATGTGGCAGGGTTCAGAAAATGCTGACCGGGTAAGTGAAGAGTGGAATCCTTCTTTTCTAGACCCTGGAGATTGCTGACGCCCCTTCCAAGTCTCAAACCCAATGGTTTCAATCAAGAACATGGACATTCAGAGGGAACTTGAGCCAGAGGAAGGAAAGCGGCAGCCCTGCCCACTCCACCCCTTCTCAGCGACCCTGGGGTTCCACTTCCTCCTCCAGTCCTGGCCAGCCTAAGTTGTGGCCACAGGTCAGTCCTCGTTCTGAGAATGACCAGGAGTCCAGAGAGGCCAGCAGCTGCTGACCTAGGACCCCGAGTGTGCCCAGCACTGTGCTAGGCCTTGGGGGAAGACTGAGAGAGGAGACACCCAGCACTCGTGGGCCCGGACCCTTCAACACACATTGCTCCAAGGTAGGTGTTAACCTGTGTGACAGGTAAGGAAGGAGGCCTCAAGTGGACGTGTGAACATTGTCCCCCAATAGGCAGCAGAGGAGCAGGATGTGGGTACAAACTGCTGTCCCAGCACCTTCATTGGCTCCTCCCTCGTGGTGGGTCCCACAGGAGCCCAGCTCAGGGCACAAGTCACTTGCACTGTCCCTTGCATGAGTGTCACAGGTAGAGAAGGGCAAGCTTGATGAGTGTGTAGACCCCACCCAAATCGAATACCCTGGCTGGGAGGAGCTGACCACTGAGGGTCTTCCGCCCCTAACCCCCTGGGCAGGTGATCTCTGGTGGCCCCTACTGGGGAGGAGGCAGCCAGAGCACAGGTCCTGTGTCCCTCTCCACTTGCCCTTGAGCAGAGTGTCTGATCCGGCAACATCACCTCAGGCGGGCCGTGCTGTTACTAATGGAATCACAGCTTGCCAGGCCGAGTGACAAGATTTATAAAATGCCCCAGGCATGACGAATCCTCCCTTTGAGTGGGTCATTTGCTGAAGGAGATTCCGCTGATGACTCATTTCAGACTGGAGAGTCCTGACATCACAGACAGTCATTGCTAAGAGGACTTGAGAGAGGTGCAAGGCTGCTCTCTTCATGCTGATGGACCCATGGGGCCAGAGGGAACACAGTGCCCCATGGGGTATTGACTCAGCCTCACTTCAGTGGCAGTGGGGAGGCATTTTTGGGCTGTGTCCCCAACTCCAAGGGGTGAATCATATTTGGGATGTGCTGCCTTGACCCAGAGTCCCCAGTATGACCTCTGACCCATGGTGTGGCAGGCTGTATTTTCCAAAAATGACCACAGCAATATTTCTCAGCTACATGTTCTTCCAGAATCACCACCCCCATTAAGAGGATTCCATCTCCACTCTCCTTGAAACTGGGTGGGCCTTTGTGACCTTTGTGATGAAAAGAACATGGCAGAGGGGTGCAGGGTGATTTCTGAGGCTCGATCACCCTATGACTTTGACTGCCATATTGTAAGGCCCCAAGATCCCTGCTACGGTGCCAGGTGTCTTTGTTCTGGCCAACAGCTCCAGCAAATGTTGAGGTTCTGGGCTGACACACCGGCAAAAACCTCCACCCTGTGAGGGAGCCCTCGGATGATTCCAGCCCTGCCTGCAAGCCACCCCAAGCTAAGCTGAGTAAAGCAGAGACAAACTACCCCAGCCAGCCAAGTGCTGCTCAAATTGCAGACTCGTGGGCAAAAGAAATGATGGTGTTGCTTTAAGACACTCCACTGGGGATGGTTTGCTATTCAGCAATAGATAACGGGAACAGTACCCTGGGTGATCTCTAGGACTTCCAGGGATTTCTCTGTCCCAGGGATGCAGCACTGACTCTATAGATGACAGAGAGAAGACTCTGGGTGAGCATAGGGCTCCTTGTCCTGGGGGAACTTCCAACTGGAATGGATCTGTGGGAAGAGTGGAGAGCGACATTCAACCGGATCCACCGTGCATTGGGTGGGGGGAGGGCAGGGCATGCTCCATGCCTGGAAACTCTGGCTGGGCATTAGGCTTCCGAATTAGATATTTGGTCATTTTCCCAAAGGTTGTGAAGTCTCTGAATCCCTTCTGTGAACCTGCAGCAAGCTGTGTTCTGGCCTGAAGAGAAATTGCTTATTTTAGGCCTCCACTGAAAAGCAGCAGTAATGGGGCTGCTGTAAGAACAAAAACTGTCACTAAGCTGAGTGGGTCAGTGGGGCTTTAAACAACACATTGACATTCTCCGGAACAAGCTTCATCAAGTGAAGGTCTGTGATTTTATTTAAAATACATGTTGTACGATGACGCCTACACCAGTAATTCCCATGAAGTTCTTTCTGTTAAAATAACACTGACCTGCTATTTTGTGAAAGGACAAGCAAGGGCTCAGTAGCCTGTTCCCTCCGTCTCTTTGGCCGGATGGTGGTGCCCTAGATGGGTTGCCATGGGGTTCCTGATCAAATGTCACCGCCATCGGGGACATTGGGGAACAGAAACTGTCACCAAGATGGTGGGAGATGTGGGCTGTGGCTCCCTGTCTGCTCTGCACCTCAACAGCCCACACACCCAGCAATTCTGTGACGCCCATCCCAGCAACTGTGGACCCAACCTCCCGTTTGGGCCTCCACCCCTAGAATGCACCAGGCAGCCTTCCCCACCAGCGTCTCCTAAACCACTGAGTGTAAATAAATACATTCCAATTTGTGAATCCATAAAAACAAACAAAAAATTAAAACCACAAAAAATATCTGAAACACCAACCTCCTCACTAAAATAAAAACAAATAAAAGTAATAGTGCTCTGGGGCATCTGGGTGGCTCAGAGTTGGTTAAGCCTCCAACTTCAGCTCAGGTCTTGATCTCGCGGTTCATGGGTTCAAGCCCCGCATCGGGCTCTGTGCTGACAGCTTGGAGCCTGGAGCCTGCTTCAGATTCTGTGTCTCCCTCTCTTTCTACCCCTCCCCTGCTCGCACTCTGTCTCTCTCTCAAAAGATAAATACACATTGGGGCGCCTGAGTGGCTCAGTCAGTTAATGGTCTGACTTCTGCTCAGGTCATGATCTCACAGTTTGTGAGTTTGAGCCCCGCGTCGGGCTCTGTGCTGACAGCTCAGAGCCTGGAGCCTGCTTCGGATTCTGTCTCCCTCTCTCTTTGCCCCTCCCCCACTCGCGCTCTGTCTGTCTCTCTCTCAAAATAAATAAGCATTAAAGAAAATTTTAAAAAACAAATACACATTTAAAAAAAAAAGTAATAGTGCTCTAAGTTCATTATCATGAACTTTATCATCTGTATCAGTTTCCTGGGACTGCCACAACAAAGTGGCCCAGACCACAACATACATGTGTTCTCTCACAGTTCTGGAGGCTGGAGGTCTGAAATCAGGGTTGATTCCTTCCGAGGGCCGGGAAGGAAGAATCCATTTGAGGCTTCTCTCCTCAGCTTGTGCCTCTTCACGTCATCCCTCCCTGAGTGTCTCAGCGTCCAAATTTCCCTCTTTTCATAAGGATACTCGTCGTATATGTTTAGGGTCTACCCTAATGACCTCGTTTTAACTTGATTACCTCTGTAAGGACCCTATCTCCAAATAAGGTCACATTCTGAGGCACTGGGGGCTAGGAATCCAACATATGGATTTGGAGAAATACTTTTGAACCCATGACATAATGCGAAGAATAATTTGTGGATTTATGTTTATCTCCTTAGTATGATTCAATACGATACTATGGTAGCCCAGACCAGCCTTGTGGGCAGCCCCGCAGCCACGTCCAATAGGCAGAGGGCAGAGGGCACTACCCTGGAGGCTGGGAGGCCTGCTTTGTTCTATAGCCTTGGCCAGTCTCTCCAAAGGCCTCAGTTTCTCCATCTTTATGATGAGGCTTAGACTGGGTGGTCCCCCGGGGCCCTTCTATGCCTGAGATTATTCAGGGTCACTTGTCCCTAACATTAGACTATAGCATGGGGGCTTTCCCTGGGTTGGCCCAGTGTGAGCATGGGCAGCAGTGTGGGGGGACACACAGGCTCTCTCCTGGGCTGCTCAGTGTGGGGCACACAAAGGAGGCATCAATAGGTCTCCCTGGGAAGGGCCAAGTTCTCATGTCATCAAAAACAGGAAAGCAGGCCTTTCCCCACGATGTTCCTTACTACTAGCCTTGCAGGAATTTTCCTTAAGGAATGTGTGGTCGGAGCTCAGCAGAAACAGAGGGCATACCTGAAGGGCAATGACTACAGTTCAGTGTAAGAACAGAGGGCTGAGCAGAACATGGTAAGAGGCTGGCATGGTGGGGAGCTGGTCTCCCTGATCCCTGACACAAGCTAGGAGTCCAGATCTGGTAGAGCGTAGAGGGAGAGGGACCCCCAAGGGGAGGTGGGGCTTGGCAGAGACGGGCTTGGGGAGAAACCCTCCATCCTCCTTCAATTGGTCTCCTCCAGGGCCTTGTATCAGGAGACAAATGGTAATGTGTTCCTCTATCCCTCAGGAGCAGGTGTGCGAAGGGTGGAGAGCCAGGGAGCCAGCCTATGGGGGGGGGCAGACACCACTGTGTGAGGCTGGAGCCTGGCTGGCCCTGATGCCACTCGCCCACCTGGCTGCCCAGGTGGGCATATGCACAGCGGGGTAGAATTGAGCTAGTATGGCCCTCACCACGAAGGAGTGAGTATACCTCACCACTCAGCTGGCATGCCAGGCAGGCCAGACTGGCAGCTACAGTGAACCCTAACTTAAAGCTTCCCTGCAGAGAAGCACCCCAGGGACTGGCCAAAGGGCTTGGACTTCCATCTCCTGGAGGGAAAGAGTGGACCTCAGATTAGGGGTAGTGAGAATGAATGGTTGTTTAGGCAAGCGTCAGCTGAACCAAGAGTTTGGAGCAGTAATTCTCACAGAGCAAAGATGGGTGTGTGTGATTGGTTACCGTTAGGACGTTCACCAGAGCCCCAGCCCCCTGGGGCAGGGGGGAGGATCCCACTGCTCTGGTCTCAGGCAGCACCTGGCCCCCTCTACCCTGGGCTCTTCTCCTCTGGCGCCTCCTGTAGCCGGGAGGGTTGGGGGTGGGGTGAGTCCTAGTGAGGGGGTGTCATAACCCAGGCCTCCAGAAGCCTGTCAGCCACTGGCCTGGCACTCACCAGAGAGAGAGAGAGGAAGGGGAAGACAGGAAGGTGAGTGGGCTTAGATGTGTCCCCTGCTCCCAGCAGCCTCCAGGGCAGCCATGTGCTCCCCTGGGCTCCTTTCCCCAGCCTGGAGGCAGGAACAGCTGAGTGGCCCCATTTCTCATCCCTATTGATTATGCCACAGAGCCCTACAGCACAGAACGTAAATCATCATCCCCAGGGTATTTAACCCAGGGAGGGTTAGTTGGAGGTGGCATCCCTTATAAGTCCTGCATCTGATGTTTTTATATTAATTCCTATAGTGGCCAGATTAATTTTTATTCCACTGACCGTTATCTCTTCTTCATTGACTAGGAGACATTTCTAAGCAGTGCATATCTCGGTGAGTATCAGTCATTTAGTGGGGTGCTTCCTCTCGCTGCAAGGTTTTCATTAAAGAATGAAAATTCCTTTGTTCCAAAGCCTTAGTCTTTGGAAATAACAATGCACAGGCCAGCCAGAGTCCTTGCTGCTGCTGCTGCCGCCGAAGCGTGCTGTCCTGGAGGGGCCTGCGTGCCTCCAACTAAGAGCACAGGATCCCCTGTCCCCCTCTCATCCCTTGGCTTCCCCAGGCCCCCATTGGCCATACACAGGTCCTGAGTCAGCCTTTACCAAATGACCATGGCTTGGCAAAGCCAGTTCTCCTAGAGCTAAGGTCATCAGGATGATGGCAATAGCCATCTTGCTCTACAGACGGGAGAAATGCATTTGCTGTAGATTCCCTGAAGCCGAATACTGTGCAAGGGTCAAGCCACGGATCATGCATTGAATCCAGTCCAATCATGGAAATAAACACCCTATTTGCCTGCACGGTGAAGGTGCTGGACGCTCCCCATCCCAAGCGGACTCCAAGGGGTCTGAACCTCACATAGGATCCTAGCTGAAGAAAGGAGCGTTAGGAAGAAACAGAGCTGGCTGCAAATGCAGGTGGGTCCTTGCAGAGGAACACAGCACATGTGTTCTTGGTGGGCCCCCAGCAAAGCCAGGACCGTGGGCATAAGTCAGGGGTGGATAGAGGCTAGAAACCAGGAGGTGACCCAGGGGAGGTGGAGAGACACGCCAAGGACATAGTGCACTGGTCAGAGTGTGTGTGTGTGTGTGTGTGTGTGTGTGTGCCTTCCACCCTGAGACTGTCACCCACCTCTCTGCCATCCCACTTGCTCTGGAACAATGGATCCCACATTGTGGGCCTGGAACCAGCAGCACTGGCAGCTCCTGGGAAGTGGTTATGAGTACAGTCTCTCACCCCCACCCATGTCCAGAGTCGGAACCCAGGGGGGCAGGCCACATTGTGTTTGATCAGCCCCCCACCAGAGTTTGGGAACCAGGAACAATGTGGCATGAGGGCTCCAGAGAAAGAACACCTGGGCTTGCACCTGAGTGACCTCACCTGTAAAGTGGGACACCGTTACCACTTGAGCAGGTGCTGTGACCCTGAGTGAGTTGGAGGTTCCAGGTCAGGGCTGCCTACAGGTAGTTTCTCAATAGCGACCTGTGAGCCATTCTTATTCAGGCCCCTCTGGGGCTTGCTTCTTTCTCTAGGAGAGATGATTCAGCCTCACCACCCCCTCTGCCCCAAAGATTTACCTCCCAGAGCATCTTATTCAGAGGTCAGACATGCGTAATCAAACCCTAAACCTCTAGGATTTGGAGAATGCTGATAAGTTACAGATGTAAATAGGTAACGAGCCAACACCCCAATCCAAGCCTGGGTGTCAGCCTGGGAAATAAAACAGAGGTCATTGCCTTCTGCCCCACACAGGCAAGGTCACAAGAGCCCTCAAAGATTATACATAGTTTATGGGCTGCTTTCAGTCTGTGGGCAGCTGCTTCCAAGACATAACTGAGAAAAAACAAAAGGGTTGTAAATGGTGCTAAGAAATCAGCTGCATCCAAGTGCCTGGATCCTGCAAGGAAATAAATTATGAGGCAGGAGTAAAGCTTTAGAAGATCGTGGGTACTTTGTCTAATCTGTTCTCATCTACCCATTAGATGGACTCCTGATCGGGGTCTTGGAAGGTCCCAGGGGCTGAGGAGGTGAGTTCAGGGCCCTGGTAGGGGAAGGTGACCCTTGGGGTGGGGGGAGGGACCCAGACCCCAGCCTCTCAACATCCACCTCCCTGTCCATTCACTGCCCGAGACAGCCAGGACAGAGCTACCAGGACTTTGACCACATACAATCCCATTTACACACAAACTCCCATCTTGGAAGATGGGGAGATCCTCACAAGTGGGGTCTGAGGCAGGGAGGGTCTGAGACAGGTCCCTGAGGGCCAGGCTAGGAGATGGAAGATGGAGGGGCAGGGTGGGAGGGCAGCATATCCTCAGAAATGGAAAAACCGAGGCCAGGCTTCTCCATTATAGCAGCCGGAATTGTTGAAAATGTGCTGAAAAAGTCACCTGGGCAATCAATGTTGAGTCTTGGTGTATCGATTGAATAGAACATTTCTGCTGCCCCCGGGAAGACAGCACAGACACAGCTGTCCCTTCTCTCTTGGTCCCTACCACCCCCAGTGCTCATCAGACAGCTGTGCTAGGAGGCAGCTTACCTGTGCCCTCAGAGCCTGCACTGCCTTGAAGCCTCTCAGTTCCATCCGCGTGTTTACTGGGAGCCAGGTCATGGATCGCAGTGGGCCTCTCCTGGTCCTGCCTCGGCTCTGTGTGCCCCAGCCCACCCACGATGGTGGGAAGACAAGTCTGAGGTCAGGCCAGCTTGGCCAGGGACACCCTTCCTCCACCCCACATCCCCAGCCTAAGCCACAGCACAGGTGATCTGGGGCATAGTTCTTTGGTGCTGGACCCATTCAAGGATGGGTTGCAAGTCCAGGAGGGCATTCACCCCCTCATAATGTAGCCCTCGTCCTGGGGGGCAAGGCGGGGGCTGAGAGCAGGGCAGCATATGCACAGAGGTAGTGGCACCAGCCCCACATGTGAGCACTTCGTGTCCAGGCCAGAGCTGGGCAGAGGGCAGCTGCAGGACCCGGGGGTCCGGGCAGTCCTGGGGCAGAGACTGGGATGGGCAGGTGGGGGCCTGTCTCTTAGCTGGAAGGGAGAAGCTTCCAGACATGACTGCATTTGACCTTCTTCTCATGTCTCCTCTCTCTGGCATGGGGCCCGAGGTGAGCTCAGCTCCTTCATACTCCTGGGCTTCAGTGTGGGGAACTTCGTAAGATTTCCAATCCATAGAAAATTGCCAATCTCTGGAAGCCTCAGGGGGACCCACGTACTCCACACAGAGCCCTTCTCCTTCCTGAGGACCAGCCATCCAGACTCCTCCGGGGGAGGAGGAGGGGGGCTGGGGCAGGGAGGGGAGCTGCTCTGAATGAAAAGGACACTTCTTAGCCACTAAATCATTTTCCCAAGAGACCCCTCCCATCCCTCACCCCTGTCTGGAGCACTGAGGTCTTAAGAACCCTCTTGAACATTCCTCAGTTGAGCAATCCCAGCCCAGGGCAAATCCCTAGAGAACCTGAAAAGGAGAATGCACCCCTGGCTGAGAATCCTTGTATCCTTATGTTTAAGGGGCCAGAGGGAAAAGAAGGATTCTGAGCTTTTTAAGAGAGAGTCTCTCAACAAAACACTTCCTGATGCTTCTCTGACACTAAAAACCTATTAAAGTCATAAACTTCTCCTACGGAACACTTCTCAAAAATGTATTTATCTAAAGGGCATCTGTGTTTGGTCTCAAACTCAAACGCTCCAAATGTCAGGCCCCAAATGATTTATTTGGGGCGCCTTTTTCTCTCCCTGCAAGTTATTCTACAGCTCAAGCCCATGGTCATGTAACTCCTTCCGGTGATTTTTACAGATGGCTTTTAGTCACACCAAGGGAGGCAGCCCAGAGGAAGAAGGGGCACAGGGGCATGGGGGTGCACATGGGGAGGGGGCAGCAGGACAGATGCTGTCTCAGCCCAGGACCCCATGCTCCCCCACCTACCTTCCTGAGCACACCGCCTTGCCTTGCCCAGGCTGTCCCCACCACCTAGAGGACTGTTTCCTATAGCTGGACATTTAACCCATGCTCTGAATCCTCACTGGGTCCCCAGTCAAGGGCTCAGAGATAAATCCAGCACAGTTAGACCAGAAGGTATACCGGGTCCCCTTTGGAGTATCTATGTGGCTTGGGAAGAAGGTGCCTTAGAGCCAAGACTTCTGAGTGACAAGTAGAAGTTGAACAACAGAGGGGGCCAGGAGGAGGTGGGAAGAATGTTCCAGGCAGGAGGAACAGCCAGTGGAGGCCAGTGGCCAGGCAACACGTGGGGAGTCTGAGACCATAGTGAGGGTGGGGGGAGCTCACTAGCAGAAGGACAAGGATCGTGGAGAAGGGCCAGGTGCTGAGCTCCCAGCATCAGCGAGTAGGCCCTTGGGTCTCAGGCTGCTGCACAGAGTCCCCTGACAGCCCTTCATCACTGCATCTTAATATGCACGAGCTCATCAGCCCCTCTGCGAAGAGGCCCCTGAGAGCTGCTGCACTCTGCCTGAGGAGGCCCAGAGTTTCAGGAGGGGTGGTCAGGCCCGGGGCTGGACATGGAGGGAAACAGCCGTGCCCTAGGGTGAGGGGTGCCTACGGTGTGCCCCAGCAATGCTGCCCTTCTCCTTGGGGCTGTGGCCTCTCCAAACCACAGGAAGAAGGCTTCTGGATCAGAGAGCCCATTGGTACCACACTGGGCACCCACATGGTCTCTGGCTAAGCAACTCAGAAGGCTCTGGTTGCTCTGCCTTCTGGGGAGCTTTGTGCCAGGAAGTCTAGGAAGGGGCTGGGGAGCTGTTTCTTAAAGCTTCACTGCCCAGTAAGTCTACTGGTCACATGTGACTATTTAATTTTACATTATTATAAATACAGTAAAATTAAAAATTCAGTTCCTCAGTCCCACTAGCCAAATTTCAAGTGCCTGATAGCCACGCTTGGCCATCACATTGGACAGCACAGAGGAGAATGTTTTCATCATCACAGAATGTTCCACTGGACAGCACTATTCTAGGAGATGAAGGCCAGCCTGGAAAACTTCGGAGCATGCAGAGAGGGGACCCCATCTGGCCTGCATGAGGGGTTTGCAGCAAGGGTGTGAGCTCTGGGCAGGCCTAGGCTCAGGAAGCAACCCAGAATAGAAGCAGTCATCTGCCCAAGACTGGCCTGGGGGTTCTGAAATAGCCTAGAAAGTTCTGCAGGAGAACTCCAAGCTCGGGGGGCAAGTAGGTGCTGTGCTCCTGGGCCCGTCTGCAAACACAGCGGCTGTGAGAGCCACCCAGTCTATACCTCCAAGCTCTGCCAGCCCCCCTTTCCCCAGCCCATCTAGCTCACAGCTACTACCTGCACCCAGGCTTGAGATGCACCTAGAAGTTGCACACCATGCCTGGAGTGTCAACCCACGCCATCCTGGGCAAGGATCCTTCAGAAGCTATTACAGGGCATTAAGTCAATGGACTTCCTATTTGTCAGCATTCCAACAGCACGGCGGACGGTTTTGGCTCCAAAACACTGCCCAGGCCAGAGTATTTGCCCTGCAGATCCTGCCCTGCAGAGACCAGAGCTGCAGATTCCAGAAGGCAAGGGTGAGGCTGCTTGAGGAGACGCTCTCCTAAGAAGACCAACTGTGGCATCTCACTTCTGCTGGGGCAGAACTCCAAGGCCCCTTCCCACCTCCAGCACCATCTCCAGGGAGAGAGCAGCGTGCTCCCCAGCAGCTTGCCCCAAGTCAGCTCCCTGGGGCAGCCAGCCCTGACAGATGTCCTCCCCTGTGTACTTTGCTGTCTGGGGTCACTTTAAGATGTACTGCCTATGTGCTTCCTGTGTTGGTAATGGTCTGCAAGAAGCACCATGAAGGGAAGGCCTTTGTTTTATTCACTGTCGGGTCTCTAATACTGAAAATAGCACGTAGAATATGGTGAAGTGCCCAGTAAATGTTTGTTACATAAATGAACTCTTCAAGAAGGAGGGTAAACGGGAAATGCACAGATTGGGTAAAGTACGGATTCATGCATGAGGTTTTGAGCGAAAACAGATCTCAACTTGATCAACTGATCATTTTAGGTTCTGTGACTGGGGAGGGAAAATAAGAACATTGGGGGACATTAGGGGCTCAGATGGCACTTCTCCCTGTGGGCCCTCATTGGGCTGCTGGGTTGCTTCTTCCTCTGCTTCCGCATCTTTCCCACAGAGCAGCCTTTCCAGCTGGTCCCCCCTGGCTCCACACCCCCCCCACACTCCCACCCCGGGCAGGTGATTCTGTCCTTCCTGTAGCACACTGCTACCTTGTCATCAGTTTGGTGTTTCGTTGTATGCTTTTTTGTTTTTTGTTTTCCATTTGGGCCATAGACCAAATCGAGAAGCATCATCCATCTTGCCTGAAGGTTTTGCCATTTTAGTCTTGAAACCAAAGGAGAAGTCGTAAGTAAGTTTTGCTCTGGTAAAGATAAGCTTAATTTTTCATTCGCCTCCAGCTAATAACCGATGGGGAGGTCCTCCTGCGCTTTCAGAAGCAAAAGGGAAAAGAAAAGGCTTCCTAGTGACAGGATAATTTGTCAGAAAGTTATGAGTGAGTACAAGCAGGCCTGTATAGGAAGTGTGTATTGAATAATATGACACACTGGCTTCTAATTGCTGCTGCCTTTCTGATCAATAATACATGTTTTCAAAAAGCCTTCTGTTTGCATTTACACAATGGGCTGTAACTACTGCAAAGGATCCATTAAGACCTATTTTAAAAAGTGCATTCGTAAAAACTTGTCTAAATCTGCATTACAAGGCAGATTATGAAACTGCCTTGGGAGATGTTTTTTCTAAAAGGCATTCAGGCCACATGTGCTGGACTTGCCAATCTGAGCCCCTTAGTATCTCCACAACGCGCCTGTCAGCCAGGATGGGCCTTCTCCTTGGCGTCCACGTGATGCAAGAGGTGGGCATGGTCAGGCCGGAGGCCCCACCAGGCTCCGGCCTCCTCAGGCCAGCGGTGCCCTGGAGCTGGGGACTCAGCTGAGGTGGGGCACAGGCATTAATCAACCCAGCATTCCCGAATGTGTAATTACATGGCCAGATAAGTGCTGCAGCGTCCAGAGACTCTGCGGTTCCAGGGCTCGCTCTGTCTTTCCACGGAGAAGGCAGCTTGTCACGTGGGGTGGGCGAGAGACGGGGGCCAGGCTCACGTGGCCAGGTTCGCTTTCGCCAGCCCCAGGCGGTGTGAATTGTTCCTTATGCAGGTGGGGAGCCAGAGCACAGAGAAGCAGACAGCTCAGGGTTAGGAACCACCTGCTTTCTGTGCTACCTTAGCGACGTCCGCTGACCTCTTTGGCCTCTTAGCTTCAGCTTCTCCAGCTGATGGGAACCAATGATAACAGTGACAGCTCACATTGACTGCATGGGGACTCACTTGTTCTCGGGCACCTGGGGAGGAAGGAACTCTGCTTTCCCTCCCACCTAGGCCCAGAACATACAGAACTGGAACACGCCCAGGTCATACAGACAAGGACATGACTCAGAGACCACCTGCAACCTTCATAGCACGCCAGGACCCCTGGCCTACCACCCGGATGGCTCCCTGCCCTTCAGAGGAGCCCTTGGAAGAACAGTAAGAAAAATGTCCATTTCCTGCTGAGCCAGGAACTGTGCTGATCCTGTCCCAACCTCGTTTGGGTTTAACTTCACATCCCTGCATTACTATTATTATTTATTATTATTATTATTTTCATGTAACAGGTGGAGAACCTGGGCCCCACTGATGCAGCGAACCTGGTTCTTGTGCTGGTGGAAAGGAGTGGAGGACGGGGCACCTGGGTGGCTGGGTCAGTTGAGCATCCGACTCTTTGATTTTGGCTCAGGTTGTGATCTCACGGTTCTCGAGCTGGAGCCCGGCATCGGACTCTGCGCTGACAGGGCCTGCTTGGGATTCTCTCTCTCCTTCCTCTCTCTCCGTCCCTCCCTCCCTCCCTCCTTCTATCAAAATAAATAAGATAAACTTAAAATTAAAAAAAAGGAAGGAATGAGAAGAGATTCCTTTGAGAGAAGGGGGGAGGAGAGGAGGCGAAGATGGAGAAGGGAGAACAGAGGCGGGAAGGGAGTTGAGGGAGGAAATTCAGAGGAGAAAAACAAGTCTGTTGAGGGCGCCCACAACAGGAAGGGGGAGTGGGGGCAAAGAGCTGAGGTCAGGCCCTCTGGGTGGAGGTGAGTTACACGGGGGCTCTGACAGACACGCAGGACCCAGTTGCTCGTGCTCTGGAGCCCTGGGCTGGGGCCTCAGGCACCTGCTCCTTGTCAGGCCCACCAGCCAGATTGAGGCCCTGTCTGCAAATACCAGCTGCGGGTGGCAAGGCAGGCAGGCGGGGCCTGCTCCGAGTCAGGTGAAGAGCGTCCCTGCGCCATACCCTGCGAGCCCAGTCCTGGTGTGTTGTGAGTGTGCCGTGGGGACAGCATATTTACATATTTAATTACGTGGGTGGGGAGCCCCACTATGGGGCCTCAGAGCCAGCTGGTGGGCCTTGGCTCTTTGGGCAGCTGTGCCTCGAGGAGGGAAAACCGTGCAATGGCAATAGACCTTCCTCCCTCTCGACACCCCACTGGGGGTGCAGCGTGTACTGGTAGGGACTATTGCTACCCGCGTTTACAAGGGGGAAAGTGAGGCACTGAGCAGTTAGCTAACAGCACCCACAGTCAGTCTCAAAGTCTATGCTTCCGGCCACTGCGTCAAGCTGCCTGCAGGAGGGACTGAGACCCTCTGCCGTGCTCACTCTGACCACATCTGGCAGAAGCCTCTGTCGGCAGTTCTAGGAACGGCTGCTTGGTCTTTCAGTGCCCCCTGGACTGGGCTGTGTCCCCTTTCCTGCAAGGCCCCCCAGGGCCAGGGTTTCCTGTCCCTGCACTCAGTGTCCCCCCCCCCCCCCCGCAACAGCTGGCCTTCTCAGCTCCCCTGGGCCTCCCTGAGTCCCCATAGCCACCTGGGTCATGGTCACAATGCATCCTGCCCAGCCTCGTACTCCCAGCAGCAGCTTCTCCCCACCTGGGCAAGCCTGTGCTGGGTGGGATCCGTTTCTGTGTTGGGCTTGACCTCCACCCTCCCTTCCTTATGCTGTGTTTGGGGGCCAGACCCAAGGGACTCCAGGTAGGCCTCACCTGCTCGGAAGCAAAGACTGCCGTTGGGAGCACGTGTGAGCTGCCTGCCCACTGAGCACCTTACCCTGTGCTGGCGGCAGGGCCTTGCAGACACTATTCGCTTCTCAGCCCCCATTTTATACATGACAAAACTGAGGCTCAGAGAGGTCAAGGACTTGCACAAGTGGCAAAATAAAAACTCAGGTCTGACTCACTTCAAAGCAGAATCCCCTATCAGAATCTCTTGGGGAACTTTTTTTTAAGGTGGATTTTTTTGTGGAGGTGGGGCTCAGGGATCTATCTATTGATTAAACTTACCCTGGTGATACTCCAAGGGGGTCTGTGGGCAGCAGTGGGGAGCACTAATGGACAACACAGTAACGCACCCCCTCCCCAGATCCCAGAAAGCCTCTCAGTGCCTGTGGGACCCCACACCCCACAACATTGTGGTCTTTTGGGGCAAGGATGCCATGGCCAACTCCTAAACCTGGGCAAGACAATGGCCATGATTTCTTGAGCACCTGCCACTGAGGTCTACCCTCAGGTGTCCTCCCTCTTTTTATCCTCACTCTTCCTTCTGAGAGGGGAGTGTTTACGGTTGGGGAAACTGAGGCTCAGAGAGAGATGACTAGGGGAAGCCAAGACAGGGAGCAGGAACCTCCTGCAGGCTCTCCCAGGCAAATGTCCCAGGAGCCCCTGGGACAGGAAGTTAGGAGAAGGACTTCCTGGGAAATCACAGCCTGGCCTTTTTGGATTGTACCCCAGTGTGACCTCTGACCTCCCCTTGTGGGTCCTCAGGGAGACCACATCTATTTCCTCTCTGCTGATTGAGGAAGCTCCTTCCTGCTGCTCTGATATTAGGGATCCTGAGCCAATGCCCAGGCCCAGACAGGGCTGAGTCACTCCCTCCCTGCAGTTCTCAGGCTAGCAAGACCAAGCCTTCACCTCTGCCCTGTACTGGATGCCACTCTGGTCAGGTCCCTCGGCATGCAGCGGGAGACGGTAGGAATGTCCATCTATGTGAACACAGGCATACGCACATATGTATAAATGCGTGCATATGCACCTCTGTACAGGAGTTTACATATGAAGCCTCCCAGGCCTTTTTCTAAGAAGAGGGCAATGCCCCACCATAGTGTCAGGTGAGGCACTGTGAGGTGGCCCAGGCAGGACCACAGCCTCAGCCCTGAGACAGTCACACAGAGCACAACCAAACATCCAGCCCGTCCAGTGTCAGCCATGGCCTAGCCAGAGTGGTCCCTGGGAGGTGTGGGGGTGAGACTGGTTGAAAGAATGCGCCAGGCCACCCCTCTCCTTCTGCATTCTCCTGCCATGGGAGATTTGTAATGAAGAAGTCCCCCTCAGCCCCTTCCTTCCTGCTCAAGTCCCTTCCCTGGGAGGATGCCTGAGTATACAGCCTTGGCAGTCCTTATTAGCACCAGAAGTAGGGCCTGTCCGCACCCAAGAAAACCCTCCCATGGCAAACTCCAGCCCCGTAAATCCAAGGGCCCCGGGGCTCTGGGTGGGGGGTGTGGCAAGCAACACAAGGTCTGGTGGCCACAGGGTGGCTCTCCTGAGCTGGCAGCACTGTGCCCTGGCCTCCCGCCAGCAGGCTTGCTCTGGACATCTCAGCTGGCAGAGCCCCCAGCCAGCTTCTGTCTTGGCAGCTCCTCCTGCCTGCGAGGGTGACTTCACTTTGACTTCATATCTGCAGAGTGATGTGCGGATCTCTTATTCAGCCCTGAAGGGGGCGGGGCTTTGTGCGCAGCAGGCAGAAGAGACACTGAAGTAGGGGCGCCCCAGGCCCAGGAACCCTCCCACCCCAAGGCTCCATGGGTTTCTATTCCTCTTCACCTAAGTGGAGACCATTCCTCAAAAGACAGCGAGGAGTGGTAGAACAGTGGACCTTTCCCACAGAGACCTGGTAATCCAACCACAACCTCACTCCAGGACCCCCATGTTAGGGGCCCAGAGTCTCCCCCTTTATGGGATTGGATGTGTTCATGGGTCTCATTTATTTGGGCAAAAATTAAATTACTTTGGGCTCCAGCTCCTTCCTGCTACTTGCTCTCCTACCCCGTCAGTCCACATTCTAAGAGTTCTTCTGTTTGGGAAAGGACACCTGCCCTCCAAACACTCCATTCAGCTGCCAGTGCCAGGCCTCTCTGAAAGGTGTGCCCAGATCCAGTTTCCTGCTCCCATTGGTTGAACCAGTCCTAAAGAGAGGGGGATCACAAACTAGCCCCAGGAAACGTTACCCTATCCCTCAGCGCGACCTCGGACTTTGTAAGCCATACGCCAGGCTCGCTCCAGGAGTGCGCAGAAAGCGCTCAGGCTCCCCTTCCCTTGCCCAGGCTCTTCCCCTCCTCCCGCCGGGCCCCAGGAGAGGCCGCGCTCCCACCGCGCCTCCCCCCTCTGAGAAATGGCGGAGGATGCGCTCCGCGCCGAGAGCCTGGAGGCGGGGCGCCCGCCTCGTCTCCTTGTCGGATCGGGCGCACCCCTACCCAGTCCGCCCTGACTCCTCATCCCCGCCGGGTTTCCCTGCCCTCAGCCGGCGGGCGGCCGGAAAGAGCGGAGCGCAGGGACCGCAAGCGGGCGCACAGGCTGAAAAGAGTGGCTGTGCGTGCAGAGGTGCGCTCACTGGGGCTGCGGGTGGCAGGCCCGCACCCCGCGTCCAGCACCTCGCTCCTACTCGTACCGGGCCCGGCCAGCATCCCGCGTCCCGCACAGGTTTCCTCTCCGCGCCCGGCGGGATCCCCACCAGGCGCCCGCTGCCGGTACCCCGAGCCCCGCCCTTACCCCCCGCACCCCGCCCGCACCCTGGCCCCGCCCGGCCCGCCCCTGGCCCGCCCCCCTCACCGCCCCGCCCCGCCCCTGCCCACTCCTCCGGCGCAGTCCGCGCCCGCCCCGCCTCAGTCCCGCGACCCGAGCCCCGCGCGCAGCATCGTGGAGCAGCCGGAGTCCGCGCCCCGACGCTCTGCGCCCGCAGTGTCCGCCGTGTCCGCCGCGTCCGCCGCGTCCCGGGCGGGCATGGGGCGGCCAGGCTGACCGCCGCACCCCGCCGCCGAGACCCCCAGCCCCAGCCAGCAGCCCTCTTGCTGCGGCCCCGGCGTGCGCGGGCCATGGCGAAGGCGACGGCGACGGCCGGCGCCGCGAGGCTGCGGTTGCTGCTGCTGCTGCCGCTGCTCGGCGAAGGTGAGTCCTGCCGGGGACCGGTGCCCGCAGCGGCCGGGGCGAAGTTGGCGCCCGGCGCCGAGCGGCGGAGTGGACGCGCTCGGAAACGCCTTTCTCTTTGCGGCGGGCAGCGCGCTGCGCAGTTGCCGGCCGCCTGGGCTGGGCCGGGAGCGAGGTGGAGCGGCCGACCCGGCGCCTCGAGGCCCAGACTGGGCGGGTCTCCGGCCAGAACGGGACGTGAGCCGGGCCGGGCGGCCGGGGTCGGTGTGCAGGGCCCGAGCCGCAGCGGCGCGCCCCAGCCTGGTTGCGCCCCGCGCCGCGGCCGCGTCTTGGAGCGACCCGGACGGATCTTGTCGAGGTTTTCGGCGCAGGTGGGGGAGGCCCGGTGAGGTAGCCCCAGAAAGCCCGCGACTTGGCGCGGGGAGTTCTGTCTTTGCAGATTGTTGCGTCCTGGTTTCCTGTCCTCGCTCCACGTCGGTGCATTCCTCCTCCAGCTCTGATATCCTGGCCCGCCAAGGGTTGCGGAGGGGATCTGCTCTTTTGTAAAAGGTTGCTTTTCCCTCGTGCGTTTTTGCCGCCCTAGTCTTTAAAAATTCGAAAAGCCCATGGTTTCTGGGAGGCTGCCCTCGAGGGCCCGCTCTGACTGGCCCAGCGCAGCCGGCTGAGGCCCCGCCATGGCCAGAGTTCCAACAGGCAGCATTAGAGCCGCACGCCGCACGCCGCTGCCAGGCAGGGCCACCTAAGGGAACAGCCTTTGGGACGGAGAGACCGCTCTTGGCCAACCTTTACCAAGCGCTTTTGATCATCCTAGAGTGGGGCAGGGCTATGTGCCGCCAGCCAGCGTAGGGGCTGAAAGGATTAGATGTGGCCTTGCAAAGGCTGGGCGCCGCCCCCGATGCCAGACTGACAGAATGAATCCTAAGGCCATAGAATCTTTGATCCTCTTGGCCCTACATTTTAGTGTCCCTGGAAGAGTCCTGATTTGATCTCCTCCTTCAATGCTTTTGTATGCACCAAGTTTCTCTCTGACAGGGAAGCCTGCCCGCCCCCACTGCTTACAAAGGACTTTCCCTCCTTGTGGCCTTTGGGAACAGAAGAGGCGGTGGTCCCTTGCCTCTAGCCCCTGGTCTTGCTGACTCTGGGTTCACAGGCCTGCTCCAAGGCTTCATTTGTGTGACTGGGTCCTGGGTTCCACTGGTAGATACTGAAGCCAGAATGGGTTCCCAACCTGCCATGGGGAGGGCAGGGGAGAAGCTCTTTCCTTGCCCTGAGGAGGAAGGTAGGGGAGGGAGCCTGTTTCCAGTATTGGGACTCTGGGGTCACTGGGTTGCAGGAGGAGGACCCCTAGGAAGCTGCAGTCAGGGCAGAAGTAAACACAGACAGAATGTTCTGAAGATCTCTTGTAACTCTGAATTGCAACTTTGTACGTGCTCTTCCACAGCCATTAGCTTAACTGGGGTGCCTGGAAAGGCTTCAAGGGCTAGACTGTGGGGCCCAGGTTGCAAGAGTCAACCTGTGGCACTTGGCATGGATGTAGTTGGCTTTTTTACACCTCTGGCCCACGCAATTTGGTGGCCAGACTCTCCAATCCAGGGCAAGTGAGCCTCCCGCCCCGCCCACCTTTCCCTTGGGATGACCAAGGTGCCATGATTGGCTGGTGCTGAGGGTGGAGAAGTGGGCCCGCAGCACCCACAGGAGACATCTGGGACCTTTGGAGAGGCACATGGGCACCCTTCACTTGAAGCAGCACTCCTGGAGCTCGTGAGCCTGGCTCTCGTTGAGCTGCACCGGATGAGCCCTGATGCTGCTCCAGGACCCACCCAGACTGAGAGCAGCTCAGCCTCTGGGCGCCCTCTTGTGGATGCAGCATTCCGGTGACCAGGCCTGTGGCTCAGGGGATGTGCTGGTCTCTAGAGGATGAGACCTTCCCCCTGTGGCCAGACAATTCCCCAAGGCAGGAAGCTCTCTTCTGTGCTGGGAGACTGACAGGATGGGAGCAGGGAGGTGACCCAGATGAAGAGGCAGTGGCCTAAACCAGAGCACAGCGGAAGGAGCCCCACTGCTTCAGGGCTGGCCAAGAAACGGGGGACGGGGATGCCCGGAGCAAGGCCATGGGACATAATAAACAGACCCCTGAAACTTGTTCCCCTTCCACATGTGCACAGTGTCATTGTGTGTGACCGCATATACCTTAAGAGAAAGGTGCTGACACAGACTTCCTCTCTCACATCCTGGTGTCCATGCATGGGTGCACACCCACAGGGTGTCTCTCTCTCTCTCTCTCTCTCTCTCTCTCTCTCTCTCACACACACACACACACACACACACACACACACTCATAATGCTCATCACTAGACACGCTCCTGCCCTTTCTCAAGGATATGTGATCATGACACCTATGGACACACACACACTCCCACAATGAGTGAGGCCTAACCCCACTCGTACTCCACCCTCACCCAGGGAACCCAGCCCCTGTCACTCACACGTACTGGGACCCCACATATATACATAGGAACCCCTGCCCTTCACCCCCTCATACACTAGGGACACAGCCCATTGGCCCCAGGGATCCTGGAACCAGAGTTGGGAACTTCCATCTAAGACTTGTTCTTAGGAGAGTCTCTGGCACTTTGCTGCTCAACACAGGTGCAACCACCCTTGTGGCATGGATGAGCAGTTAAGTCCCAGCCCAGGGCTCTCCCAGCCTGACTCCCCGTGTAGCACCATTTCCCCGACTCTTGGAATTCCTCAGCAGGCCTCACATGTCTCATCTTTCTGGCCTGTCTCCTTGGGTGCCATTTTGCTGCACCTGTGGCGTCAAGGACGGACCTGCCCTCTCTCTACCTGCAGACCCCTGGGACTTTCAGCTCCTGACACCAAAGAAGGAAGAACTTGCCATGACTTGGCATGCTCCCCTCCAGGATGCCAGGCCCAGCCCTCTGTAGTGTGGCCTGGGCAGGCCACTTATGCCTGGACCAGCAGATGTCAGAGCAGCCATGCTGGGAAGGCTGCCTCACCTACTTCTTACTTTCTTTTGGACCCTCCCTCTTTTGGGCCGGGGACTAGTAAAAGACATGTCCTCCTTCACCAGCTGACCTGGACCCCTGCCTTCTGTCTCTTCCACCCTAGCCTGCATCCCCACTATGCCTCTCTGACCTCTGGGAGCTGCTTGCATCCCACAATGCCTGCCCTGGGCCCTACCAGGGCCAAGCCTACCCAAGAACACAGGGGATGGGCTAGCTGGTGGGCTCCTAAGGGTGGGGCCTGCAAACAGCAAATGAGGAAGTTTATTGAGCCCATCGCTAAATTGCCTTTATTCTGCAGAATTGCTTTAGGGATGGCTAAGTAAATCGCTGTTTCCTTGATGGTGTGAAGAAAATGGGATGCATTCACCTAATGGGGAGCTAATGGCCTTTTAGCCAGGGGAAGAGAAAACTAATTAAAAATTATGGTATCTGTTAAAATGGAGCCCAGGGTGCCAGGGGGAATGGAAGGCCCGGAAGCTGCCACTTCCCCCGTGGCCTTACCCCTCTCTGTGACCTGAGGGAGGACTCCTCTGTCCTTGCTCTTAACTGGGTAAGGCTGAGGAGGAGCCACTCCAGGGAACTCACAGCCTGCTGGTCCTCTGCGGAGCACTGCCTGTCTGCCAGCTTCCCGTAACCTCCCGAAACCCTGAGGGACATGGCCTTGGTATCCCATTTCGCAGGTGAGGAAGCCGTGCCCCACATCACCTGTGGACTCCAGCCTATGGAGGAGATTTAGTGACTCCTCACCCCTAGTCCTACGCCTTTTGGCAAATGCCTTCTCTGAGCCAGTGGTGGTGGGGACCAGGGATGGGGCTGAGGAGGGCTCCTGGGAAGGGAAAGGAGCCCCGAGCCTGCTCGCCCACCGGTGACTCACCTGCTCGGGGCTCCAGGCCAGCCCAGGCATGGGAGGGAAGTGTGGCACTGTGCTCGAAACAGAAGATCATCTGGGTCGTGGCAGATTTCTTTGGCTGGACCATTGCTTTAGCTGATGTCTGGGAGTCTCATGGGTCTAGAGACAGCCACCAAGCATGGCCCTGTCGTAGCCGGCCCCAGGAGAGGGGTGTGTGTGCTCTTATGTGGCAGAAAGGGGTCTCTGTGAGGGTGCAGCCTCTGCACCCACCCTCTGCCTGGGGACGCAGTACCTGACCGAAGCTACTGTGCCGAGGTGGTGGGGGGGGTGGTGCGGGGCTTCAGGAGGTGTGGGTACAAGTGTGTCTCCGTATCCAGGACGGGGCCCTCCTCCCCAGGGCTCAGGGCACACTGGGAGGAGAAAGTGCCCAACCAGTACCCAGGCAAAGCACAGAGTTGGAGAGGCACTCCCCCACTCCCATAGTAGTGCTTCCTTCTGTCCTGTGGAAGTGGCTGCATTTCTGCTGCGGAACCATTTCCCCCTTCCTGTGGGTGTGTGTGTGGGGGGGTATGTTTCCTGTGTGAAGGCCGTGCTCTGGCTCCTGACCTTGGCAGCACTCAGCTCAGGTCCCCCATGTCTTCTTCCTCCTCCTCATGTCCTCCTCCTCCTGTGGCCCTCCTCTTCCCTGTGTCTTCTTCCTCCCTGTATCTTCCTCCTCCCCATGTCTTCTCTCCATGCCCTCCTCCTCCTCCCCATGTTCCTCCCTGTGTCCTCCTCCTCCTCATGTCCTTCTCTCCACATCCTCCTCCTCCCCACATCCTCCTCCCCATGTCCTGCTCCCCATGTCCTCCTCTTCCCCATATCCTTTTCTCCATGCCTTCCTCCTCCCCCCATGTCTTCCTTCTCCTTCCTATAGACTCCTCCTCCTTCCTGTGTTTTCCTCCTCCTCCGCGTGTCCTCCTCCTCCCCACATGCTCCTCCCTGTGTCCTCCTCCTCCCTGTGTCCTTTTCTCCATGCTCTCCTCCTCCTCCCCATGTCCTCCTCCTCCTTCTCACATCCTCCTCCTCCTTCTCACGTCCTCCTTCTTCCCAGATGCTCCTCCCCATGCCCTCTTCCTCCCTGTGTCCTCCTTCTTCTTGTGTCCTCCTCCCATCCATATCCTTCTCTCCATGCCCTCTTCCTCCCTGTGTCTTCCTCCTCCTCCCCGTGTCCTCCTCCTCCCCACATGCTCCTCCCTGTGTCCTCCTCCTCCCTGTCCTTTTCTCCATGCCTTCCTCCTCCTAGTGTCTTCCTCCTCCTTCCTATATACTCCTTCCTGTGTCCTCCTCCTCTCCACATCCTCCTCCTCCCATGTCCTCCTCCTCCCCGTGGCCTCCTCCTCCTCCCTGTGTCCTTCTCCTATCCATGTCCTTTTCTCCATGCCCTCCTCCTCCTCCCCGTGTCCTCCTCCTCCCCACATGCTCCTCCCTGTGTCCTCCTCCTCCCTGTCCTTTTCTCCATGCCTTCCTCCTCCCAGTGTCTTCCTCCTCCTTCCTATATACTCCTTCCTGTGTCCTCCTCCTCTCCACATCCTCCTCCTCCCCATGTCCTCCTCCTCCCCATGGCCTCCTCCTCCCCGTGTCCTCCTCCTCCTCCCCATGTCCTCCTCCTCCTTCTCACATCCTCCTTCTTCCCGTGTCCTCCTCCTTCTTCCCGTGTCCTCCTCCTCCTTCCTGAGTCCTCATGCTCCTCCCCATAACCTCCTCCTCCTCCTGCTGCTGTCCTCTTTTTCCCCAGTGTCCTTATCTCCATGTCTTCCTCCTCCTCCCCCCCCCATGTCCTCCTCCTCCTTCTCACATCCTCCTTCTTCCCGTGTCCTCCTCCTCCTTCCTGAGTCCTCATGCTCCTCCCCATAACCTCCTCCTCCTCCTCCTGCTGTCCTCTTTTTCCCCAATGTCCTTCTCTCCATGTCCTCCTCCTCCCCATATCTTCCTCTTCTTCCCAGTGCCCTTCTCTCCATGTCTTCCTCCTCCTCCCCCCCATGTCCTCCTTCTCCTGCCTGTGTTTTCCTGTTCCCCATTCCCTCTCCTTCCTCCTGGTGTCATCCTCTGCCTCATTTCTGCAGTTTCCCCGAGTGAGTGGTTTAATAGTAATAGTAATAGTGATCTACAGACACTCCCTGAGGGACCGCCTGCTGCCTAGAGAGCTTCTCCAGGGCTGGGGATGCCCCTGGGGAGACAACAGAAGGGCTCTTTGACCTCAGAGCTGTCACTGTGCAGGGAGGGACAGGCAGTAAAGGAAGCACTAAGCTGTCACTTACCCCAAAAGCATGTGTGTGATTTCAGAGGTGCTCAGCAGGAGCACCCTGCCCCCTGAAGGGCGGGGGGGGGGGGCACTGGGCTGCCAGGAGGCAAGTGACCCTCCCAGCTGTGGGCTGCAGTGTGGTTATGACAGCAGGGGATCACGCATCCCTGCTGGGCTCCCTCCTCTTCCCTGCTCCCTCTCCTCAGCTTCCCGTAGGTCTCTGAGGCCTTTCTTCCATGCTCTGTGGGTCGGGGTGCTTCAGCCCCTAGAAGGCTGTGGGGTCAGTATGACTCAGAGAGGGCACACCCAGGGTGGCCCTCTGGTGGCCTGGGGAGGGCGCTCCTGAGAGGCTTGAAGGGGTGGAAATGCCCGGGCCTCCCAGAGCCCACCTGACTTTCCCTTCCCAGCCCCAGAGTGGTAGTCCATGCCTGGTGTTTGAGGGTTGAAGGGAGACTGTGACTTCTGAGGCAGGGCTCCACCTCACCTCAGAAGACCTTAGAAGACCCCTCTTTGGACCAACACTCCAAGACGCTTGGGAGCCCTGTAGACTGGGCCCTCCTGCCCTCCCTCCCCGCCCGATCCTCCTACCATCCACCTTTCCTGAGCTCTGGGACCAGATGAGGGCCTGGGCTCCCATCAAGCTCAGACTTCACAGCTGTGTTTTTGTAGGGGCCCCTGGGACCTCCCTTTGTCCCTGAGGCTGGAGGCTATGAAGCCAGTGCACCCCTGCGCTGTCTCCTCTGAGACTCTGGGCCAGGAGGGGGTGGGACAAGAGGAGGCAGCAGTGTGCCATTGTTTCCTCAGCTGGAGCTGATGCCCCTAGAAAATGCGGTTGTGGGGGTAGGTGACACTAACAGGACCTTGAGGGAGACAGTTTAGGCACCACCTGGGCCCCCAAGGAGAGCAGGTGGCCAGCCGCGAGCAAACACCTCTGTTTGCCTTTGCCTTATGAGTGGCTCCACAAAGTACAGCAGCCCGGGTACTGCTGCGGAGAGGTCACCTGTGCACTTGAACAGGTGTGTGCCCACCTGGTGGGCTGGCTAGTGCAAGTTGTCCATGACAATATCAAAGCCGGGGGGGGGGGGGGGGGGGGAGGGCAAGGCTAGAGTTCTGTGTTGGGCAGGGCTCAGTTCTGGGCCCAACTCAGGGAAGGTGCCTGTGCCCCCGTAGGCCTGGGTCCTAGGGCCCCAGCCCTCTTCCCAAGTTCAGGCGCTGGCGGCTGTACCTCATGGCCATCTTGGGCCTTTGCTCCTATGTGACATGGGGTGCTGATGTCTGTGATCTGCAGGGCC